>NC_137288.1:36275000-36875000 GCF_054371585.1 Giraffa tippelskirchi | reverse complement strand
ACCTGTCAACCCATCAGATAAGGACCCGAACAAGCCTATCAGAGTGCCCAAAACAGGCAGCCCACCACAGCAGAAGGACCCACACAGCCCTCATTGAGAAATCCCCTAGAGCATATAGTTGGGTGATGAGAGGGGAGTGTGCTACTGGGATGCATATGACATATACAAAAGGTCACTTCTACAAAGTAAGGAAATGTAACCAACCTACCAGATACACAGAAAAACAAACAAACAGCAATTTAGGGAAAATGAGGAGACAGAAGAATATATTCCAAACAAGGAACAAGATAAAATCCCAAATGAAGAACTAAGTGAAGTGGAGTTAGGTAATCTATCTGAGGAGGAGTTAAAAGTAGTGACTGTAAAGATGGTCAAAAACCTTGGAAGAAGAATGGATATACAGAGCAAGAAGTTAGAAGATTTGAATAGAGAGTTAGAAAATCTAAAGCACAACCAAACTGAGATGAAGAATACATAAATGGAAATGCAAAATATACCAGAATGAATCAATAAATGTCTAAATGATACAGAGGAGTGGGTCAGTGAGCTAGAAGACAAAGGAGTGGAAATCACTGGTGCTGAACAGAAAAAAAAAAAGAATGAGAAGAAATGAGAACAATTTTGGAGACCTCTGAAACAATACCAAGTGCACTAATATTCACATTATAGGGGTTCTGGAAGGAGAAAAGAGAAAGGTGCTGAGAACATATTTGAATAAATAATAGCTGAAAACCTCCCAACCATGAAAAATAAAACAGACATCCAACTCCAGGAAGCAAAGAGAGTACCAAGCAGGATTAACTCAAAAAGAAACACACTGAGACACACTGTAATTAAAACTGTAAAAATTAAAGATCAAGTTGTTATTTAATCACTAAGTTATGTCCGATTCTTTTATGACCCCATGGGCTATAGTTCGCCAGGCTCCTCTGTCCATGGGATTTTCACAGGCAAGAATACTTGAGTAGGTTGTCATTTGCTTCTCCAGGAAATCAGATCCCACGCCTCCTGCAATGTCAGAGGAATTCTTTACCACTGAGCCATCTAGGAAGCCCATAAAGAGAAAATATTAAAAAGCAACAAGGGAAAAGCAACAAATAACATATAAGGGAACTCCCATAGGGCTATCAGGTGACCTTTCAATAGAAACTTCACAGGCCAGAAGGAGTGGCATGATATATTTAAAGTGATGAAAGAAAAAACTACAATCAAAAATACTGAGCAAGGCTCTCATCCAGATTTGATGAACAGATACAAAACTAAGCCTAAAAGAGTTCAGTATCACAAACCAGCCTTGAAAGTAATGTTAAAGTAACTTTTCTAAGCAAAAAAGAAAAGGCCACAATTAAATACATAAAAATTACAAAATGAAAAAGGGAATAGATAAGGCAATCATACGGTAAGGGTAGAAATCATCTATGCACAAGTAACTAGAAATGTTAAAAGACAAAAGCAATACAACAAAATACATTCACAATCAAGAGCTAAGGAATATACAAAATAATCAGATGGAAAATATGATACCAAAAACAATAACTGTGAGGTGGGAGAGTACATATGCAGATTTCTTTACATGCATTTGGAAGTAAGAGATCAGTAACTTATTAACAGTCAAGTATAAATATATAGATGGCTATAGAAAAACCTCAGGGAAACCACAAACCAACATTTATGATAGTTATAAACATAAAAAAGAAAAAAGAAATCCAAACATAACACTAAAGATAGTCATCAATTACAAGATAAGAATAAAGGGACAAAAAAACTTATAAAAACAATCCCAAAACAATGAACAAAATAGCAAAAGATACACAAGTAAGCACATATTGAAATAGACATCAGACATGAGAAAATATAAGCATCTTAATAAGTGCACGTTATCCAGATCACAGGATAATGTATAAATTTTTGTTCTTCATTTTACTTACATTTATTTGACTCTAGCTCCATAACGAATGTGACTTTTTCTACACTAAATGATTGATAAGTTTGAATAAATAAAGATTTTTATATCACACAGAAACATAAATAATTTAAAATCCAACTAAGAACTAGATGGATGTCGTAAAATTCAAATACATCAGAAATGTAATAAAAAGTCAATAATACACAAAATATAAATAATCTGAAGTGAAGTGAAGTGAAGTCGCTCAGTCGTGTCCGACTCTTTGCGACCCCATGGACTATAGCCTACCAGGCTCCTCCGTCTATGGGAATTTCCAGGCAAGAATACTGGAGTGGGCTGCTGTTTCCTTCTCCAGGAGATCTTCCTGACCCAGGGATTGAACCTGGGTCTCCCGCATTATAGGCAGATGCTTTACTGTCTGAGCACCAGGGTCTAATTAATCTATATGCATTTAAAATATTCCAGGCTATTAGAAAGCAAATAAATATGAGTTAATTAATGATATGCTATGTTTATAATTACCACAAGGCTATATAATTTGTTCTTATACTATCCCATTCTGGAATACTTTTTCAAATAGTAACTCTTTTACATTGTTAGCAGGGATATATATTATTATAGCATATCCATAGGCAATTTGGCAATATGTACGAAGAGCTTTAAAATGACAGAGAAAAATACTGCTTTAGGAATTCATACACAAGTAGTTTAACATAGGTAAAATACACATATTTTAATTTATATATTAACTTGGTAATAAGACAGATGTGGAAATTTAGATAATTTCGTTTCTCTTTATCTGAATTTCTTATACAGGAATATATATCACATTTTTAATTAATATTTTCATTTTAAATGGTATAAAAAACACATTTGTGGAAAATACTTACTTGTAGGTAGATATGCTTATTTCAGCATCACGAATATCCCTTTCCATTTCTGTTCTGTTTTGTTTAACTCTGAGTTTGGCTTTTTCAAGATTGTCTATGGCTTCTAGGAGTTCTCTGTGAACTTGTTTGTATGTTTCCATTACCTAGAAATAAAAATATGTATGCTAATACAAGCACTTAATGGCTAATTAAAATAATCAGACCACAGAAAGATCAGAGAAAGGTTTTAGAGTAGTTCTGATGTAGATTATAAACATTATTTATACTGATTTTTGTTCCCTATTTAGTCTATTGTTTAGCACTGCAAAGTTTCAGATTTCTTATACACCCTGAGAGGCATCAATACTAGGGACGTACAAAAGTTACCAAAGAAAATAACTTCACTATCCCAGTTAATATCACCAAAATAAAATCATTATCTTTTCACCTGCAAAAGTGAAAATAATAAGACTTTTTATTTGCTCTGTTGGTCAAATAATTTATTGTAGAAAAATCATACACCATCAATGAAAAATTGAAAACTGAAAAAATCACATTATCTTCTCACTCATAAATAGCCATTATTATCTTCAGGCAAGGGTCCAAAATATTTCAATTTTATTGTTTTCATTAATTATTAGAGATCATAAACCTTCTCCCTTCTCTCTCTAGCTCTCCCTTCTCTGTCAAACTAAAGGAGAAGGCTGGTTGTAGTTGTCATGGTTGGAAGGAACGACCGTTCAGAATGTCCTGTTGGAAAGCTAGAGGGTGAGGAGTAGAAGGTACTAGGTAGTGAGCAGTCCTTTCACCAGGGGCCAAGTGGTGGATCAACATGAAGCAGTACCCTCCTAACTAAAGCAACAATTTTCTTAATATCAGTTTGATTTCATTGTATTGGTTTTATTGTGATAGGAACAGTTAACATGATTGTCTAGTCTTCAACAAATTTTTAAGTGTATAAGATCCCCTAGAGAAGGAAATGGCAACTCACTCCAGTATTCCTGCCTGAGAAATCCCATACAGAGGAGCCTGGTCGGCTATAGTCCATGGTGGCACAGAGTCCAACAACAAAGTGCACAATACAGTAAACTGCAGGCATTATGATGTACAGCAGATCTCTAGAACTTATTCATCTTGCATAACTAAATCTTCACACCCATTGAAAAACAGCTCTCCATTTCCCCTCCTCAAGTCCCTACCAATCAACATCTCTGCTTCTATAAAGGTAACTATTATAGATATCTCATACAAGTGTAATCATGCAGTATTCATCTGTGACCTCTTTAGTACTTAGCATAATAATGCTCTCCAGGTTCATCCATGTTGTCACATATGGCAGTTTTCCTTCTTTTTTTAAGGCTGAATTACATTCCACTGTATGCATGCATCACATACATTTTAGAATTAGTTTGTCAAGCTCCACAAAGAGACCTGTTGAGATTTTGTGACTGCATTCAATTTACAGAGCATTTTGGAGAGAATGTTACAAAATTTAGCCTTTTAAGCCATTAACATCATTTATTGATATAGCACTTCTCAAATTCTCTCAGAAATATTCATAGTTTTCTTAATAGAGGCTGTGCATGTCATTTGTTACATTTATTCTAGATATTTTATATTTTATGCTCTAATGAATGCTATTTTTAAATAAACTTTTTTTAAAAATTTGTTTCTGGTATATAGGAAAGTATGGATTTAAAAATTTACCTTTGTATTCAACTGTAATTCATCTGTGGACATGTTTAAAGTTCATGTGTACATAGTTACATAATCTGTACAGCAAAGGAAACCATCAACAAAACAAAAAGACAACCTACCCAATGGGAGAAGGTATTTGCAAATCATACATTCAATATGAGGTTAATATCCAAATATATAAAGAACTCATACACCTCAACAACAAAAAACCAAACAACTCAATTTAAAAATGGGCAAAGGGGATAAACAACAAGTCCTACTGTATAGCACAAGTAACTATATTCAATATCCTGTGATAAGCTATAACGGAAAAGAATAAAAAAAGAATATATATGTATGTACATGTTAACTGAACCATTTTGATGCACAGCAGAAATTAATACAACATTGTAAATCAACCATAATTTTTAAAAATGGGCAAAGGGGCTGAATAGACTTCTTTGGGGGGGGTTCCTGTCATCTTGTTACATTCTTTTTTAAATTCTTATTAGGGTATAATTGATATACAATGTTGCATTAGTTTCAGGTGGACAGCAGTAAACATTTTTCTAAAGGAGATATACAGATGACCAATAGGCACAATCATGAAAAAGTGTTCAACATTACTAATTATTATGGAAATGAAAAAATAAACACAATGAGATTTTACCTCATGACCATGATGATGGTTATTATATATATAAAAAAAAGATAAAATAACAAGTGTTGAGAGAATGTGGAGAAAAGAGAACTCTGTGAACTGTTAGTGGGAATGTAAATTAGTGCAGCCACTATGGAAAACAGTAGGGAGACACGTCAAAAAATTAAGAAGAGGACTAGTATATGACCAGCTAGTCCACTTTTGGGTATTAACCCAAATAATGCGAAAACACTAATTTGAAAGATATAGGCACCCCTATGTTCACTGCATCACTATTTATAATAGCCACACAATCGAAGTTTCCATCAAGTAATGAATGCATAAAGAGATGTGGTATATAGAATGAATACTTGTGGCTCACTTCAGTCGCCAAGTCATATCTGACTCTTTGCGACTACAAGAACTGCAACACAGCAGGCTTCCCTGTCCTGAAGGGACTATCTCCCTGAGTTTGCTCAAACTCATGTCCATTGAGTTAGTGATGCCATCTAACCATCTCATCCTCTGTCGCCCCCTTCTCCTCTTGCCCTCAATCTTTCCCAACATCAGGATCTGTTCTAATGAGTCGGTTCTTTGCATTAGGTGGCCAAAGTACTGGAATTTCAGCTTCATCACCAGTCCTTCCAAAGAATATTCAGGGTTGATTTCCTTTAGGATTGACTGGTTTGAAAGAATACTACTCAATCACAAAAAAGGAAAGAAATCTTGCCATTTGTGACAACATGGAAGACCTTGAGGGTATTATGCTAAGAGAAATAAGTCAGATGAAGAAAGACAAATGTCATATGATTTAGCTCATATGCAGAATATAAAAAACAAACGAAAACATCCAAATAAGTGAACAAACTAAACCAAAACAAACATGTAGGTACAGAGAACAGAGAGAAAGGGGAGGACAAAATGGGTAAAATGTGTTAACTATATGATGATGGATGAAATATATCATGGTTAAGAAAAAAAAAGAGAAGGCACAAATAAATATCAGGAATGAAAAAGGAGACCACTACATATCCCCGGTGGCTAAGTAGTAACGAATCCACTTGCAATGCAGGAGACTTGCAGGAGACATGGGTTCAATCTCTGGATCAGAAAGATTCCCTGGAGTACGAATTGGCATCCCACTCCAGTATTCTTGCCTGGAAAATCCCATGGACAGACGAGCCCAGCGGGCTGAAGTCCATGGGGTCACAAAGAGTTGGACACGACTCTTTAAGTGAACTGAACTGAACCCATTCACAAGTGTGATCTTCAACAACTCTACTTCCCCTCCCTAGGCAATATCTATGTCCACTATCAGGGAGAAACACACTAAAGTTATTACTTTAGGGATACCAGTTCACACACCTATTGACAAAATTTAAAGTATCATAATAAAACCTTGACAAAAATGTGAGGTATATCAGTTAGGATTGGGTTTGGTTGTACGAGAAGTAAGTCAAATAAACAAGACTGCATTTTCTTTTTTTCTCCCAGAAATAGATACACGGCTTCTTCTGCCTTTCTATTCAGCCATCTTGGATACTGGTCTCCATTCTCAAGGTTGCCCTGTGCTATAAAATGTAAGTCAGAACTGCAGCTGTCATATCGGGGTTGCTGTAAGTTTATAAAACGGCTGAATACAAAAGGGTGTGGCTTTTGACTGAGTCAGTCCATTTCAAAAAGCTTTCCTAGAAAAACCCTGTATAACTACTACCTACATCTCATTAGAAATATCATGAGTAAAGGCAAACTGAGAAATGACCTTTACCCTGACACACTGCCATCCAAATAAAGGGTGCTACTTGTTGTTTTTTGTTCACTTAGTTGTGTCCAACTTTTTGTGACCCCATGGACTGCAGCACGCCAGGCTTCCCTGTCCAGTGTTAAATAAGGGGTCTATTATGATGAAAAAAGGATACTGCTAGAACCCTTGTTCACAGTAGATAAATGGGACATCTCCAGCACTGCTATTACTTTAAGAATATAAACTGTCAAAGACACTCTGGAGAGCAGTGTGATTTTAACTAATGAAGTTGAAAATGTATACAACCCAGGACTCAGTAAATACTCCACTAGATATGTAGCCAAGAAAAATTCAAATGCACAAAAAGAGGAACATGAACAGGGCTCCTTATTGTTTATAGTCAAATCAGCACTGTAGCTAAATATGGGGAACAACACACAAGACCAGAGATATCTATTTGGTGGAATTGAAAAGTAAAATGAATGGACTAAATCTATGTATATCAATAGTAGCTGGAGCTCCAGAATAATGTCAGATTAAAAAATAAATAGTCCACCTGGTAAAGAATCCACCTGCAATGCAGGAGACACTGGTTTGATTCCTGGGTCAGGAAGATCCTCTGGAGAAAGGACAGGCTACCCACTCCAGCATTCTTGGGCTTCCCTGGTGGCTCAGATGGTAAAGAATCCACCTGCAACATGGGAGACCTGGGTTTGATCCCGGGGTTGGGAAGGTCCCCTGGAGGAGGGCATGGCAACCTACTCCAGTATTCACACCTAGAGAATTCCCTTGGACAGAGAAGCCTGGTAGGCTACAGTCCATGGCGTCACAAAGAGTCGTACATGACTGAACGATTAAGCACACAGCAAACAAAAAACATTACAGAAAGTTACAGAATGTTGGATAATATTAAAAACAACAGTATGAAGTGTACATAAGTTGCGTATGTGTGTATCAAATTATTCAAATTTTGCCTGGAAACAGAAGTTCATGATGAAGTTATCTTTTGGAGAATGATGAAGGAAAATGGAACAAATATAGGAGATATTTAATGACTTAATTTACTAACTTTAAATGATCAAGAACAAACATGATACAAAATTAAATTTGTCCATTTAGTAGCCATAATAAATAATTTATTTTTCTATGATATGATGCCACAAGAGGAGATTAAATGTTAATCATTAAAAAGACTTTACATGTCGGTTATATGTTTTCATCAAGAATGAAGTTTACTGATATAGTATACTTATATTCTTTCTCAGTTCAGTTTATAGCTTCAAATAATACCACATTGTTTAACATCTCCAAAATCATATTAGTAGACTGAATAAATACAACTAATATTCTTAAGTTTAAACGTAAGGTAAGAAGACACACTTTAAATGAATATCAATCAACTGTATTGATAGATAATTTCTTTAAAAGATAAATAGTAGGCCAGTTTTCAATGAGAATGAAACCTTTCAAGGTATGTTAACTTCTTAGAGCTGAAATTCTTATAATTAACAAACAATATGTAAAATGCACAGCCATTCTTTTATTCACTTACCTCACATTTTTTCTGGTAATATTCCCTCAGAGATATAAGTTCGTGGTCTCGCTTTGCAAGCAGTAGAGGGTGATGTTTAATCATATAGTCTATGTCTGCTTTAAGCTTTGCATTAGTTTCTGCTAATTTCTCCTTTTGCTCTTCCAGATGTTTTCGTTGATGAATTTTATCTTCAAAGTGCCATCGTAGTTCTATTATATCTCTCAAATAGGCCTCATGTTCTAGACATACGGTGAAAGGACAAAAAGAAAATCTAAATTTAAAACAAAAACTCCAGAAGGACATCTCTGTCTGATAGTAGATATGAAATATAAATATGAAATATGAATATAAAAAAGCAGAGGCATTACTTTGCCAACAAAGGTCCATCTAGTCAAGGCTATTGTTTTTCCAGTAGCCATGTATGGATGTGAGAGTTGGACTATAAAGAAAGCTGAGTGCCAAAGAATTGATGCTTTTGAACTATGGTGTTGGAGAATACTCTTAAGAGTCCCTTGGACTGCAAGGAGATTCAACCAGTCCATCCTAAAGGAAATCAGTCCTGAATGTTCATTGGAAGGGCTGATGTTGAAGCTGAAACTCCAATACTTTGGCCACCTGATGCAAAGAACTGACTCATCGGAAAAGACCCTGATGCTAGGAAAGATTGAAGGAAGGAGGAGAAGGGGACCATAGAAGATGAGATGGTTGGATGGCATCACCAACTCAATGGACATGAGTTTGAGTAAACTCCGGGAGTTGGTGATGGACAGGGAGGCTTGGCATGCTGTAGTCCATGGGGTCGCAAAGAGTTGGACATGACTGAGCGACTGAACTGAACTGAACTGATGAAATACTTTAGTTTCAGAAATTACTTGTTTTTCATTTTTATGTTTTGACCATACCGTGTGGCATGCAGGATCCTAGCTCCCTGATCACGGATGGAACTATGCTTCCTATAGTGGAAGTGCAGAGTCTAAACTATTGGGCAGCCTGGGAAGTCCTTAAATTATTTTAGTATTCCTTCATTCACCATCAAAGGGATTAAACTACAAAAATAACTTGAAATTATAAAAATAATAACTCATAAAAATCAATATTAATATAAGAAATAATGTTTATCCACAAAAATAAATCTTATAGTGAAATCTGAATGATCTCACATAGCAAAATTAAGACAAACAAAAATGCACAGATCTAGTGATAGAACTAACATGAGTATAGCACGGCCTATAGGAAGAAATGACAAAATGTTCTCAAACAATTGAAATGGGAATTTGAATAAATGGATAAAAAATTTTTGTTCCCTATATAAATATCTGAAATGATACATATGGAAATTTCTTTTAAATAAAATAGAAACAAATTATAAATTAAATTAAATGTCAATTAACAGACTAGGACAATTTTAGAGAAACTATATAAAAGATTCCCTCATTATATCATTAAGTTTCTAAGGTTAACCTAACCTTGAACTCTTGGAATAAAATTCAGTTGGCTAGCTTGGGGATCTTTTCATCTTTTGAAAAATAAACTTCTTGGTAGGTTTTGGTGTTGTATTCACTGAGGATACTTTGCATATATGCTCATGATTTTGGCCTGTAATTTTGCATATTTGTACTGTATTCATCTAATTTGCTTTACAATTTATACTAGCATCTTGTATCTGTTGCAGTTTCTTTTATTTCTGTTCTCTATGATTTTGTGGAAGTTTGAAATTGCATGTAAAGTTTCATTGCCCTAGTATGTATGTATGTGTGTATGTGTGTATGTGTGTATGTATGTATGTGTGTATGTGTGTATGCTGCAAGAAAGGATTTTTACTTATTAAGTTAGTATCCTTCCTTTAATGGCCATATGTATATTTTGGCTCTCTATTCATCAGTCCATTTTTTCTGTGAATTTATCCAGTTCATCAGGTTTCAATAGTATTCTAAGGCATTTGTTCTGTATATCTTCCTTATTATTAATCACTGCTCCATTTTTAGATACCATCGGCATTTCTAATTGGATTTACTCATATATTTTCTCTATGTTCTTCATTAATCTTACCATTGGTTTTCCATTATTTCCTTTATTATTATTCTTTTATTGATCTAACATTTAGCTCTGAATATCTTCAGAATTATATATATTTCATTATTTAACCATTTTGTTATTGGTTTTCTGTTTTTTCTTTGTATTTATTTTGCTTTTATTTTTCTAGTCATATATTTCAATAATTTTGATATCATCTTCTTTCCTGAATATGATAAAAGCTATTGATTTTCCTTTAAATAATAATTTAGCTTTTTTCACTTATGTGAAAATAATTTTAGTAAGTTTTAATGATACAGTTCTAAATGTTTTCTAATTTCTTATATTTGTGAAATGTTTGACACCATTCCCTTTTAATTTTATCCTAATTAGTAGTACTTTTGTTTTAAAAAGTTGGTCACCATATCCTTAAGTATTACCATCATTATCTCTGTAATGATCTTCTATTAGATATTCATCATTCTTTTTCATGTTATACTCTATGTCTTTAAATATTTAATTTATATTTTCCTTCGTCTTGTGTACCTTTGATGTATTTCATGTAAATTTTTCTAGGTTTATACTTATTACTTTTCCTTAGTCTAACAGACCATTTAACCAGTTATTGAGTCTTTAACTTCAAGTAGTAGATTTTTAATTTCTAGTAAGTCTTTTTTAGTCCCATTTTTCTTCCTTTTAAGAAACTATTTTAAAAATAGTCTCTTAGTCCTTGCTTTTATTTTCAAACTTCTCTTTTTATTTCATAAAACATATTAAATATTCTCAGTTGCTAAGTCATGTTCAACTCTCTGTGACAACATGGAATGTAGCCTGCCAGGCCCCTTTGTCCATGGGATTTTTCCAGGCAAGAATACTGGAGTGGGTTGCCATTTCCTCCTCCAGGGGGTCTTTCCAATCCAGGGATTGAGTCTGGGTCTCCTGCACTGGCAGGAGGATTCTTACCATGAGCTACCGGGGAAGCCCATTAAAGAAAATCATTTTATAATGTCATGTGCAATCCAATATCTGAAAACTTTTTGAGTAAGATTACGCTGTTTCTACTAACTCACACTTACCAAATCTGTATTCTTGTGTTTTATGATACTTGATATTGAGCTATTTCTTATCTTGAGACTCTGAGACATTTCCCTGATACCTAGATCGAATTTTCAGTCTTTCAAAAAAGAACATCTGTCTTTCTTCCTGAAGATGCCTAGCTTTACCACCAACCCACAGTACATTTAAATGACATTCTCCACTGTGTATTTTCAGATTCACAGACAGCAGGAATACCAGTCCCAAATCCATGTAGATCAGTACATTGAGAATTCTTGGAATACTGTCTGCTTTTCCCCACTAACTGAGTGAAACAAGCAACTTTCTTTGCTATTCAACTGGAACAAAAGGTTTACTCATGATTCATGCTTAATGCTAGAAAGGAGACATTTGGACTCTCAGTTTCATGTAATGACTTCTAACCAGACTTGTCATTTGGGTGAGACTCAGGCTTTATCCCCAGTCTCCTGTACCAAATAGATGGATCAAAATGAGAACTGAAGGATATTAGGATTTCAGGGATTCCCTCAAGACTGAATCTGTCATTGATGCCTATCTCCAAAAAAATCCCATTCCAAACTTAAATGTTGGTTGTAGTGCATTTCTTTATTTATTTAAAGCTTATCAGGGTCTTTTACTCAAGAATTTTTTTAAATTAAAATAAATGAACAACACCTGGCAATTGAAAAAGAAAAAGTTTTGGTATCATTAGTTTCTTCTCAGATTCACCAGAGAAATAAATCATAGTTGGAGATTTCAACACCCAACTCACAACAACTCAATAAACAACTACACAGAAAATTCAGAGAGAGAAGACTTAAACAGCACCATCAACCAATTAACACATTTATAGACACTTCACCAAACAACAGAATGTACATTAATTTTGACCAAACAGAATGTTCTCCAAAATATTTAAAATGCTGGATAATTTTTATTCTAAACAACTTTAATGTGACTAAAATGTCTCTGACTTAAATTAGAAATCAAAAGAAAAAAGTTGGGGAAAAATTGCAAAAAATCCCTAAATAATTGCAAATTAAACAGCAATGTCTAAATAAATAATAGATCCAAAAAGAAATCACAAAAATAATTTAAAAATATTTTACCTAATTAAAATAAGCTCATAGCATATGAATATTTATGAAATCCAACTAATATAGTTCCTAAAAGTAACTTCAGTTCTTAAATGTCTACTCTAGAAAAGAAGTAAGGTATTGAACAAATAATAATCAAGGCTTCCACTTTATGAAGAGAAAAATAGTACGTTAAATAATTCCCAAAGAAAGCATGAGAAAGGAAATCAGAGAAGAAATCAATTATACCAAAGCTAAAAAAAAATATGAGAAACTAAGCAAAAATTGACTTTTTAAATAGATCAACAAAATTGTTGTGCCTTTTGGTAAACCAAGGTGGGAAGAAAAGAGCCAGAAAGTACAAATCACCAAAATCAAGTATGAAAGATATGTCATCTCTACTGCTATTATAAATATCAAAATAGTTATAAGACAATATTAGGAACAAGATTAGGCAAGCAAATAAGACAATTACAGTGAAATGGACAAATTATTTAGAAGGCTCAAATGATCAAAACTGACTCAAGAAGAAAGAGAAAAGAGACTAAAAACCAGTAAATAAATTAAATTAGCTATTAAAAGTATGTTGACAATTTTGGACTTAAATATACATGAATAGAAAACTCATTACCTGGACCCTGGGTAGAAAAATAATGACTTCAAAGAAATAAAAACCCAAATTTAAAACTTGTAAAGATTGAGATATCAAACTCAAGCTAAGAAATTAGTAATGGTCTAATTCACTGCTCCGGAATCAGTATAACTTCAAGAATCCTAACAGAGGCAACAAAAGCAGTTGAAGTCTAACTGACTTCTGTAGAAAATACAAACAGCTCAGTATCAAGGAGAGTCATCAGAAGAAAGAACAGTAGCTCATTACCCTCTCCTTTGGATAAAGATGGTTTCTTGTCACACTCATTTGTGATTTAGACATGTTACTTATATTACCTGAAGAATGTGACTAACAACAATAATTAATATCATCTTTTTTTCTCTCAAAGGTGTTTTGGCTTAAATCACGGGTTATATAAGAATCCTAATGTCACTCATTTATAAAGCATGTGAACCCTGAATTAAAATTGTTACCCTATGATAACATAGAAAAGCTTCCAGTCTCAGAAGGATCAAGTAGTCTGGTATGCTTGATAAATACTGCATTTGGAAATGAAAAATCCAAAAACCTTAGATTATTTAACACTTGATCACATGTCCCTCCTTCTGTAATCTAAAAGATAGAGTTTTCCCTTTTAAACATGTGTTATCTACATGACTTTTGGAAACATCCTAGGTTTCTTTGCCTGCTAGAAGTTCCCAATGTGAATTTACCATTGAATTCACAAAAGATGCATATAATTCCTAAAATATCACTTAGAATTCTCTCATTTTCCTAGATTTAAATATGTAGCTGATGCCACCAACTGGCAATCACTTTAAATTTCTAAATTTCTAGTAACTGAAATATTATAGTCATTACAGGAAATATGTGCCAAATGTTTGCATGCTCCTTGGGTACCATAAATTCAATGGAATTTCCAACAAATACCAAATGACAGCAGGTCCAGGTTTGTTCAGTGAAGTCCCAATTTATGTCTGCAAACACAGCATTATCATTAATAGTATGTTTCAAATATACACTTGTTTACATGCAATATAATATGGTCACTTTAAGCACAATTAATTTTTTAATTCAGAGCTCAATTAATCATCCATGCTTCTCTAACAAAGTAAATGACAGTATGAAAAATCCTGATTATTACCATTCTGCACAGCTAATGGGATTTCTTGAAGTTTCCAGATTGACCAAGAATCAATTTGTGTGCTAATCCTTTTCTTTCTTGATTTTTGTCGTTGTAAAGCTTCTTCAGCTTCTGCCCGATCAGTCTCTAGACTTTTAATGAGATGGATGGCCTCTGATAGCAGTGTTTCCATTTCCTGCTTTAATTCAGGACACTTTTCATCTTAAAAGGGAAATATGTATTCATATTTGTTAATAAATAAGCCTGTAAGCTGAATGGTAGTGGTGGGGGAGCTGGGGAACTAGTTGTATTGCTATCTTTTAATATTTATATATTTACCAAGAGAATTTTAGAAAAATGAATTAGTCTTGTTAAGACAAGTTTCATTATAATACAATCATAACATTAATTATAACCTTTGAAGACAGATTTTGAAATGAATATTTTATAAGACAATCAGAATAACTAAGTATCAACCAACAGCTTCACACATAATATTTTTGAGTGAAAAACACATGTTCCATTCACAAGATGTATTATAGAGCTTTATTTTGAAACTATGCTTCTGTTTCCTCCCACTGTATGGGAAAAGTGAACCATAATGATTACATCAGATAAATACTGAAAATCCTCAGATAGTTCTTAGGAACAAGACACTTTATATTCTTTATCTTATCAGATAATAACATCCCTAGTTAGCCTTGCCATAAATTCATCATCATTTACAAATTCTATTTATTCAGTTATAATACAAATTAACTCCTTTATGAGAAACATTTGGGACTCCTGCTTCACAGCTCTGGAATGATAAGGTTTAATGTTAACAAAATTATTAACATGGGTATTCATTCATCTATTTATGCAAGAAATGGGTAGAGAGCCTGTTACATTCTAGGCAATATGCTCTCTCCCTGGAGGTTGGTCAGTAAGAAAGATGGATATGACTCCCATTCTGGTGAGATTTATACTTGTAAACAGTGGCTTTTGCCAAAATGTGACATGACAAAAAGATATAAACAAACACAAAGTGTCAAAAAAGGCAAAGCCTCTAAAGAGCTGAGGCTGGAGGGAAAACAGTGAAACTGGATCAAGAAGAAAGGCAACTAACAGTAAACTTTGCTTTATTTTGTTTTCTTTTTCTTTTGGACAACAAAGACATTAATTTTTTGCTGGAAAGTAGTATTACATAATGGTTATTAGTGCAAGCTCACCACTCACACAGTTTTTATTTCTAACCTAGTGGGCTTGTTAAAGAAATTCAGCATATGCATAAAAAGAAACAGGTTTTTCTATTGTAATGCACAAAATTAACTTTTTCTCGCCTGGTCTTTTATTTGGGCTCTATTTATTTGGTCTATTGTCTTTATTTTTCAAATTCCACAATATCTTAGACACTTTATCTTCTATAAACGGTCTGTTTTTTATTACAACATACACATTAAACACTGTTCTCCAATCAACTTAACATTCATTCAATTTCTATAACAGGGCTTCAGTTGGAAAGATATGATGGAGTTAATGCCAGTTAAAATTAAAGCACTTCTGATTGGATATATATGTGTTTTACCAAAGGTGTCCATTACATTTGTGCAAGATGTCTTTTATCCTGTTTCTACAATAGCAGTCTAAAACAAATGCTCTGTGTATAACTTAAGGTGTCTCCAATTCTATTTAACACCTCTCTGGATTTTTTTTCCAGAATACCATCTCAATTAGTTTTACTGTTTCATATGGAATAAGTGAGCAACCACCTGCATTTTTATTAGGGCGTGGGTGTGCTCAGGCGTTTCAGCCGTGTCCGACTTTTTGCAACCCTATGGAAAGACTCACGCTCCTCTGTCCATAGGTTTCTCCAGGTAAGAATACTGGAGTGGGTTGCCATGCACTCCTCCAGGGAATCTTCCCAACCCAGGGATCAAACCCACATCTCCTACATATCCCTGCCTTGAAGGTGGATTCATTACCTATTAAGCCACCTGGAAAGCCCCATATTTATCAGTAGAAACAACTTAATTACAATAAATCTTCCTCATCCTGATATTGTCTTGTGTTTTAGTCAAATATACGTGTTTATAATAAACATAATTGGAATTAGTTTGTTATTGTGACCATTAATACATTGATATTTTCTCCTAGAATTTGTCATTGAAAAATTAAGAAATAATTGAATCAGATTTTCACTTTCATTATAAAAGGCAAATACAAAATATTCATGCTTTTACAGAGTCCTGAGTTCATTAGTTATCCTTCACTAAAGGAAGGCATTTAACAAAGTTTTGTCGCACAAGTAGGAGGAAGTGTTTAAAATAATGCCAAAGATATATTCAAATATGTTGAAATAATTTTAATACAAATTTTTATACTAGTATAAAATTATTATACGTTTATATTTGGAAATTGTGACTAGAAGGTAAGTCTTCAAGGCTATGGTTTTTCCAGTGGTCATGAATGGATGTGAGAATTGGACTATAAAGAAAGCTGAGCACCAAAGAATTGATGCTTTTGAACTGTGGTGTTGGAGAAGACTCTTGAGAGTCCCTTGGACTGCAAGGAGATCCAACCAGTCCATCCTAAAGGAGATCAGTCCTGGGTGTTCATTGGAAGGACTGATGTTGAAGCTGAAACTCCAAGACTTGGCCACCTCATGTGAAGAGCTGACTCATTGAAAAAGACCCTGATGCTGGGAAAGATTGAGGGCAGGAGAAGGGGACGACAGAGGATGAGATGGTTTGATGGCATCACCGACTCAGTGGACATGGGTTTGGGTGGGCTCCAGGAGTTGGGGATGGACAGGGAAGCCTGGCGTGCTGTGGTTCATGGGGTCGCAAAGAGTTGGACACAACTGAGAGACTGAACTGAACTGAACCATATATATATATATATATAAGAGCTGTAATGTCCAATATGGTAGCCATGAACCACATGTGATTAATTTACATTTAAATGCAAGTTAAAGTTAAACTTAACATTTAAATTCCTCAGTGTCACCACCTTTTAAGTGCTCGCAGCTACATGTGGCTAGTAGTTACCCTACTGGACAATGAGATAAAACATATTTCTATTATCACAGAAAGTCCTAATGGACAGTACTGGATTACCATTCACTTCTTGAGAAGTAGACAGGGAAGGACCTAGAGCAGTATATAGTATGTTACAGTAATTAATAAATATTTGTTGAATAAGTATTCAATCAAACAATACAGAAGGCTCTTACTTCTGCTAGACACTCCTAAGAATTATAAAACTCACACATGATTCTTGTGAATATCAGAAATACGTAAATGAAAAGATAATGAGCTTTTAAATGTAATTCTGCTTATGTAGTATGAGGTACAATTTTACCTCTCGATTCTTCTGGTTTGGGCTCTTTCACTAGTGTAGCAACACTCAGATCTTTTTTCAGGTCTTCTGTGAAAGAAGTTCTGTTCCTTTATAATGGAAAAGAAGCGCTCAATTAATAAAGAAGGACCGTACTTACAGTTAGTCAAACAAATTTTAGGTGATGCTTTTACACTGAATTTTAAATATCTATAGTGACACTTACTATACATGTTAATGGTACTATTTAAGAAATTAAAATAGCAAAATTCTAATTGGTAATGACATTTATACTTCATGGTAAATTAACAGTAATTTAAAATTTGTTAAAATGACTTGAATTTTTTTGAGAGATAGTAAAGCAGTATTTTTTTTAAATGATATTAGTCTCTTCTGAGAAAGTTGCTATCAGGAAAAAAAAGAGAAGTCAGTGAAAATAATTTGAGAGTTATTTCTCCAATTACAATTCAGCAGTTTCTGGGAAGACAATACAAAATGTAAGGAGCAAAAATATGATTTCATATTGGAAGTTAATAATGTTTTAGAAAAATATTCAAATTTTCTTTTCTGAAGAACTTTTCTAGTGAAAGTTCCATATATTGAATAATGAAACATTTCTTATTATCAGTCTTTATCTGGTCTAATTCTTGAATCTAGACTAGTTTTAATTGTATTTATTTTATATTTATTCTATTTTTGACTGTGCTACATCTTTATTGCTGCACATGGGCTCAGCAGTTGCATTTCTCAGCTCTAGATCACAAGATCAGTAGTTGTGGCACACAGACTTTAGTTGCTCCAGGGCATGTGGGATCTTCCCAGATCAGAGATTGAACCTATGTCTCCTGCATTGATAGGTGCATTCTTCACCACTGAGTCACCAGTGTAGCCCTTTCCAATGTGCATAAAAAGAAGTACACTTCCTCTGATAAAAGTCACAAGAAAATAACTAACACCAAAGCAGAATATTTCATTTTACCCATGTTGTAGCATGTATCAGAACTTCATTACTTTTTATACTTGAATAATATTCCATTGTACAGATATACCATTATTTATTAATCTATGAGTCCATTGAAGGATTTGAGGTTGTTTCCACCTTTTGGCTATTGTGAATACTGATGATACCAAATATTTATACAAAAGTTTTTGTCTGAACACTGGTTTTGAAATCTTTTGTGTACATATATCAGAGTGGAATTGCTGGGTCATAGGTCTAGGTTTAGTTTTTTGAGGAAACAGCAAACTTTTTCACAGTAGTTGGTCCAATTCTTCATTCCCAGTAGCATTGTATGAGGGTTCCAATGTTCAATAAAAGTGGCAAGATGGCCATCCTTATTTTGTTCTTGATCTAGATTATACAGTTAGGTTACTAGATTAGGTGTCTTTCTTTTAGTATAACCATTTATGGCTATGAGTTTTCCTCTGGGCACTGCTTTTACTTCATCTTTTCAGTTGTGATACATAGTGTTTTGATTCTCATTCATCTCAAAGTACTTTTAATTACCTCCAGAGATTACAAATTGACTAACTGGCTTTTTATAGCATGCTGTCTAATTTATATATATATGAATTTTCTAGGTTTCCTCCTCAGCTGATGAACATCTCTTGTTTTTCATTTCAGTTATTGTACCTTTTAGCTCCAAAATGTCTATTTGGATCTTCTTTATAATTTCTTATTCTTCATTGATATTCTATATTTGTTGAGACATTAATCTCCTGGTTTTGTTGTATTTTTGTCCACAGTTTATCTCTTTGAGGATATTTGAGACAGTTGATTTAAATTCTTTGTCCAATAAGCACAATGTCATGCTTCCTCAGAGTATTTTCTTCATTTGTTTTTCCCCTTAATAATGGAAGTAAATTTTCTTTTATTCTTCCCCTGCCTCATAATTTTTGTAAAAACCTGGAAACTTTGAGTGCTCTAACGTGATATGAAAATAAGATTACCGTCCCTCTATTGTGTTTATTTTTGATGTTTGTTGTGGGTTGCTTTTGTTTGTTTAGTGATTCTTCTAAACACTTACTGTAATATTAATATCACATTCTTTTTCACTTGGGATCACCAAAGTGTTTCTTAGCTTATTGGTGAACTTGAGTTTTGTCCAAGTTACCTTAAATACTTGAGATCAGGAAAAAAAAAAGAAAAGAAAAGAGAAAACTATACGATTGCTCCCAATCTTAGCGGACTGGCTCTTAGTTGGAGTACTTCTTTCATGCTTACTCAGGATGTTTATAACTCTGCCTCTACTTTCAATTCTTGCCTGTGTAGATCCTAAGGCTAGCCAGAGATAAAAGATTAAGTCTTCTTGGCCTTTCCTGAGCATGTGTCCAACACTGTTCATATTTGTGCACTTTTAAATTCTCCAATATATATGAGAACTTTGAAAAATCCTACTCCCCCATTTATAATATCTCTTTCCCCAAACTCTTCATTTCCAGGCATTCTGGTCTTTTCAGTGCCTGTCCCAAATTATCCACAATCTCAGACACTGGTGACAAGTATATGACCTTAAATACTTTTAGCAAACACTGCCTGGAGGTGGCTCCAGCTCTGTAATTGCTCTAAGTCAGGAAAAACAAAGTCAATCTTTGTGTTAGTCCCTTTAGGGAGTCATCAGACTTATCAAAACATTGAATTATAATTCATTGAGAATAAGATCTATATTGTTCCCTCTGGCACTAGCAATCTGCACAAGTTCAGGCTATTTGCTTCATGACTACCACTGATCTGAAGGTTGGAGGAGGGCAAGTGGGCCATTTCAAATGCCGCAGCCCTTCCTTCAGGCAAGACAGCCACTCTTTCTGCATTAACTTTTCCCCTTATTGTTGCAAGTTTTGGACTAGATTTCAGATTTCTGCAGAAGCTGACTCTGACCAATTTTTTGCCAAAATTTATAGATGCTTTTATGATAGGACAGAGCCCTGGATATTTCTATTCTGTTATTTCCAATGACATTCTGATTCTTACATTTTTAAAAATAAATACTAATATCCAACATAAAATTCTGCTCTCAATATCTTTTTTCTTTTGAAATAAACTTATCTACAGCAGATTAATCATCAAAATTTGAACATAAAAATGTAAAAGAAGCG
Organism: Giraffa tippelskirchi; assembly: GCF_054371585.1. Lineage (NCBI taxonomy): Eukaryota > Metazoa > Chordata > Mammalia > Artiodactyla > Giraffidae > Giraffa > Giraffa tippelskirchi. The sequence goes on along the minus strand of NC_137288.1, from coordinate 36,854,335 downwards.
TGAAATGTTCTTACCATTCTTCCAAAGAAGTTTCAAACTGTTAAAATAAAAGATTTCAATGAAAATCAAATTTTTAACATCTCAAATCAATAATAGATTTAACTAACACCTTAACTCACTAACAAAATTGTAAACACTCTACTTTACATCCTCCTGTTTGTTTCTGTCAAATTATACTCTGTTGTTTCCACAACAAGTATATCCTTATCTTAGCTAGCCTTATTCTTTATTATCACTCTCACCTAATTGTTCTCACCCTTCACCTGTTTCTAAACTTTACCTTTACCCTAACAGTCAGTTCAAATGCCATTTACTCCTAAAAGACTTTCCACACAATCAGAAGTGCATACTATCCATTAAATTTCAATATACTACCATAAAGTGGAAAACACATAACTATATGTTAAGTTTACAAATAATTAGTTTTTCATAGAATTATCCCACTTTTGGACTATAAAATCCTTGGTAGGAGTTATGTTGTACAGATGTATTCTAATACTATCTTGGGCTATAAAAGGCACAAATTAACAAAAATACACAATATATAGCCAGAATGTTATGACTTCATGGATAATATCCAATTCAACATTTTAAATCAGACATACATGATCACTTCTCAATTCCCATATCACACCAAAATTTTGGCGAAAAATATATAGGTACATTAGTAAGATCACTGGACAATATATTTGAGAATTTCCAGAAACAGAATAATCAGATGAGACTGATGGTAAAAACAGAGCAAAGAAAAGTATAACTCAGAAGAGACAAGTGGAAGCGAGGACATGGAAGCAACCTAGATATCCATCAACAAATGAATGGATAAAGAAGTTGTGGTACAAACACACAATGGAATATTACTCAGCCATAAAAAGGGACACATTTGAGTTAGTTCTAATGAGGTGGATGAACCAAGAGCCTAATATACAGAGTGAAGTAAATCAGAAAGAGAAAAATAAATATCACATATTAATGCATATATATGAAATCTAGAAAGATGGTACTGATGAATCTATTTGCAGGGCAGTAATGGAGATGCAGCCATAAAGAACAGACTACACAGTGGGGAAGGAGAGGAAGCAACAAATTGGAAGAGTAACACTGAAATATATACATTATCATATATAAAACAGATAGTCAGTGGGACTTTGCTCTGTGAAGCAAGGGGCTCAAACCCAGTGCTCTGTGACAACATAGAGGTGTGGGATGGAGTGGGAGGTGGGAGGGAGGTTCAAGAGAGAAGGGACAGATGTATATCTATGGCTGATTCATGTTGATGTATGGCAGAAATCAATAAAATATTATAAAATATTATAAGTCCAATCCTCCAATTAAAAATAAATACATTTATTTAAAAAAAAAAAAAAAAAGAAACAAGTTGAGACCATTTCAGGGAAAGTGAAAAGTTTCTGTGTGGAACTCATGAGAAATTCCTAGTATGTGAGAATAAGCTGCTGATAACAAAAGTAAATGCTTCCCTGCAGGCTCAGATGGTGAAATGTCTGCTTGCAATGCGGGTGACCTGGGTTCGATCCCTGGGTTGGAAAGATTCCCTGGAGAAGGAAATGGCAATACACTCCAATATTCTTGCCTGGAGAATTCCATGGACAGAGGAGCCTGGTAGGCTACAGTCCATGGGGTCGCAGAGTCAGACATGCCGGGATTTAGAAAAGGCAGAGGAACCAGAGGTCAAATTGCCAACATCCGTTGGATCATAGAAAAAGCAAGAGAGTTCCAGAAAATTATCTACTTCTGCTTTATTGACTATGCCAAAGCCTTTGATTGTTTGGACCACAAAAACAGCAGAAAACTCTTCAAGAGATGGGAATACCAGACCACCTGACCTGCCTCCTGAGAAACCTGTATGCAGGTCAGGAAGCAACAGTTAGAACTGGACATGAAACAACAGACTAGTTCCAAATAGGGAAAGGAGTGTGTCAAGGCTATATATTGTCACCCTGCTTATTTACCTTATATGCAGAGTACATCATGAGAAATGCTGGGTTGGATGAAGCACAAGCTAGAATCAAGATTGCCAGGAGAAATATCAATAACCTCAGATATGCAGATGATACCACCCTTATGGCAGAAAGCAAAGAAGAATTAAAGAGCTTCTTGATGAAAGTGAAAGAGGAGAGTGAAAAAGTTGGCTTAAAGCTCAACATTCAGAAAACTAAGATCATGGCATCTGGTCCCACCACTTCATGGCAAATAGATGGGGAAACAGTGGAAACAGTGGCAGACTTTACTTTTCGGGGCTCCAAAATCACTGCAGGTGGTAACTGCAGCCATGAAAGCAAAAGACACTTGCTCCTTGGAAGAAAAGTTATGACCAACCTAGACAGCATATTAAAAAGCAGAGACATTACTTTGCCAAGAAAAGTCCGTCTAGTCAAAGGTATGGTTTTTCCAGTAGTCATGTATGGATGTGAGAGTTGGACTATAAAGAAAGCTGAGCACCAAAGAATTGATGCCTTTGAACTGTGGTGTTGGAGAAGACTCTTGAGCGTCCCTTGGACTGCAAGGAGATCCAACCAGTCAGTGCTATATGAAATCAGTCCTGAATATTCATTGGAAGGAATGATGCTGAAGCTGAAACTCCAATACTCTGGCCCCCTGATGTGAAGAACTGACTCATTAGAAAAGATCCTGGTGCTGGGAAAGATTGAGGGCAGGAGGAGAAGGGGATGACAGAGGATGAGATGGTTGGATGGCATCACCAACTCAATGGACATGAGTTTGAGTAAACTCTGGGAGTTGGTGATGGACAGGGAAGCCTGGCATGCTTTAGTCCATGGGGTCACAAAGAGTCGGACACAACTGAGCGACTGAACTGAACTGAATTGAACCAAAGTAAATAATGGAGGGGTTGCCTCTGATGAGACAGGTCATTACAGTGTTTTTGCTTTCCATCCAAACAAGCCAGAATACACAGCCAAAAAGTTACCCTCTAGACATTGCCATGAGAAAAATTCTCTGACCACATTGGAGATATGCCCAAGTTGGAGAAAATATCTAAGAACGGAAGTTATTGCTCTAGAGAGAAGCAAAACAGAGCCTACACAACCAGCAGAATCTTACAAAGATGCAAACAAGTCCACGCGGAAAAACAAAAGCAGATGTACAAATAAGTGAAAAGATTATAAGGGGGTATAAACTCAAAAGTAAGCTTATTAAGGCCAAAGGAAAGGCCCACAACTTTCTTGCCTAAGCATATTACTTCCTATTTACAAAGAGCCTGAGTAGAAATTTTTATATGCTGGACAAAAGCCTTTGATGTAAGCAGACTCTGACAGTTGCTAAAAAGCAAACAAATAACAACAGCAACAAAATCAACAAAAACTTATGCCAGCAACCAGTAATCAGTCTGGTTTATCATTTATAAATACAAGGACAAAATAGGGTATCCAAATATTTGAAAAAAATTTATAGCATGAAAAATAAGAATTTATTCAGATATAACAGAAATACTGGTATGAACATAAGTGAATACAATAATAAATTAAAGGCATATATATCTTTTTCCACAATATTATAAATAAGAAAAACTAAATTTGATATAAATTCCTTTGGACTTCCCAGTTGTGCTAGTGATAAAGAACTGCCTGTCAACACAGGAGTCACAAGAGATGCAGGTTCGATCCCTGGGTCGGGAAGATCCCCTGCAGGAGGAAATGGCAACCCTCTAGTATTCTTGCCTGGAGAATCCTATGGACAGAGGAGCCTGGCAGGCTGTGGTCCATAGGGTTGCAAAGAGTTGGATACGACTGAAGCAACTTAGCACACATGCACACATGAGTGCATTATTCAAATATTAAACAGACTAAAATAAGTAATCATTTCATTACCCACGTATGTGAGAGTTCAGAGACTTTCCTGGTTGTCCAGTGGTTAAAAATCTGCCTTACAATACAGAAGACACATGTTCAACTCCTGATTGGGTACTAAGATCCCACAGGCTGCCAAGCATCTAAGCCTGCATGCCACAAAACTAAGCCTGCATGCCCCGAATAGAGAGCCTGCATGCCACGACTAGAGAGCCTGCATGCCACAACTACCGGAGCCCACTTGCCACAACTAGAGAGTCCATGCACCTCAACAAATGATACTGCATGATGCAACAAAGATCCCACATGCTGCAACTAAGACCCGATGCAGCCAAATAAATTTTAAAACAGAATAGTCAAAGAAATTTAAAATGAAAAAAAAAAAAGGACGGAACTACCTATCAAATATAAAAGTATATTATGAAGCATGTAAATTAGAAGGAGCAAGTTTCATTTTCAACACTACACAGAATCAAATTTTCCATTTTACTCACTTTAACTTGTGGCATATATACAGATATGCCTGTATACTTCAGGGTCATGCTCAACAATGCAGAGTTACTGCTGCATAATAACCACTCTAAAACTCAGTGGCTAAAAACAATCCCCTTTTTATTTGCTCATAATTTTGTGAGTCACCAATGTACGATGGGCTCAGCTGTGTGATTTTTTTGGTCACTAATATGACCTCAAACTAATGCAGTCAAATGGCACCTCGACTAGGATAGGTAGTTCAACACGACCTCACTCACAAGTGATGGTTTGTGACTGCTGTAGGTTGGGCCTCTCCCTCTTCTTGATCATTCATCTTCAAGGAGGCTAGATTATGCTTCTTTACCTGGGGAACTTATGGCAGCAGGAGAGTGAAGGCAGAAGTTCAAGGCCTCTTGAGACTTTGCTTAGAAGCTGTATGACACTTCTTCTGATACATTTGTTGTTCAAAACAAGACACAAGTCCAAGTCTATGTTTAAAGGTTGAGAAAATAGACTGTCTGTTAATGTAAGGAGATGAAAAGGAGGAGGGTAGCCATTTTTAATCCACCATTATCTTATCTTTGGCTTCAGGTACATACATGTCTCCTAGATGTAAAATGTCTCAAAGATTTAAGTATAACTGCTAAAACCATGTCTTGTTCTAGCCACAAAGTTTTTGTATGTGTGTGTGCGTGTACACGCATGCATGAAGCAACAGATAAGAGAAAAAACAAGTTACTTTTCTGAAGATATTTTCATTAGAATAATGGGGGCCAAATACAGGTTGCAATGAATGAATGAGCATTTGGGAGATGAGGAATCGAGATACTAAACTTAGGCAACTCTTTTCAGATGTTAAGTGTTATGAGAAGAGAAACTGAAAAGGGGATGGATATATTTAAGGGTATGTATGGAAAGAAAAAAAATTTCCTGAAAACAAGAAAAATCCATATTTTAAATGTTGATAGGAATGAGTTAAGAAAAAAAGGAGATTTGGAAGATAGGATGGTGAGAAAAACACCTGATGGAACAAGATCCTTGCAAAGGCAGAAGATGGAATGCAGGTGAAGGGGGAGCCATTGTGGGGAAGGGGGAAATATTCCACAGAAGGACAAAGAGAGTTACGTTTGAGGAATCCAAGAATGCTCACAGGTGAGATAAAGGGGCTTGAGGCATTTCTGTTATTTCGTCTCCTATTTTCTTTGAGGAGTAAGAGATGAAGGGGTAGTGAGGAGGAGGATTTGGAAACCTAAACAAAAGAGGGGACTGGAGAAGCCACCAAAGAATACTAGAGAAAGTTCAGGTTGACAAACAGAATGGCTTCAGAGCACTATCAAAGGTCCCACTGAGGGTGGAGACCATGAATGCATGATATCTCAAATATGGATTATTGTGTAATGTTCTCCACCACCATTCAGAAGCCTGGATGTAGAAGTGAAGACGGCGGAACATTAACAAGAGCTCATCAGATTTGGCACTTTGTCAGACTAAAAGGAAGGCAGGATAAAGAAATAAACGACTAAATATATCAATTGGTGAGTGTTTTAAGAGATGAACTGATTAGGCAAGGAAGTAAAAATATTGGTACGATAGAATGGGAAACAGTGATCTGAGGTTTGAAGTTTCTAATGAAACAGAATTAATAGAATGAGAGAACTCAAAGTATTTGATCAAGAGGACGAGATGATCAAATACAAGGGTTTCATAATTAAAATCAGTTACAAAATGGTATTGGCAAAGCAGTTTTCCAATTATAAGCCTTTTAACATTCATGTTATTGGGTCCTCACAGTTGATATACTCTCAAGCAGAGATATTATTTAGTACAGTAGTGGATAGGATGTTCCTAGGTCTGAGACACACTTGGTATGGATACTGGCTCTGGGAGAAAGGAGAAATCAACTTTTGGAATCATTTTCCTCATCCACAATTGGGGATTTTGGCAGTTTCTACCTCACAAGGTTTCCATAAGGATTCAATAAAATCATGTATATTAAGTGTTTAATACAGCCTATGATATGCAGTAAACACTTAATAAATATTAGCTATATTATTATTGCCATTAATGATAAAGTTATTACTTGTGTACAGTGAATTTTTTATATTTAAAGAATGATTTCTAAATAGTTTCTCTCTGAGTCATTCTTTTAAGTCATGGTAGCATCTTAATGACTTGTATTGATTAAATGAAGAAGAAACTTTCAACTGAGTAGAGATCATTTCAAATTAAATAAAATCATCTCTAGTCTAGGCAGTGTGGGCGTATAAGGTAGAAGAAAAGCAAATCAAAACCTCTTATTTGTATGGGAAGATATCCAGGTGATTATTTCCATCATTTTTCAATGTTTTCTCACTCTTACAAAAAACAAATGTAGGTAAAATGTTCACAGTAACTCTACTTTGAGGAATTTTCTTTTCAAGATTCAGAATTACATTTAAACATCTATGAATGGATGGAGAAACTTATGGCAGCTGGCTTATTTACATAATATAGCTACAGAAAAAGGCTGCTTTTTTCAATTTTCCTTAAGATAAGCTGTAAAATACTTAGCTTATTTTGTGAATTACTTTACCTGAGGTCATTTTTTGGGCTTCCCTGGTGGCTCAGCAGTAAAGAATCTGCCTGCAGTTGACCTAGGTTTGATCCCTGGGTGAGGAAGATCCCCTGGAAGAGGGCATGTCAGCCCACTCCAGTAGTCTTGCCTGGAGAATCCCAGGGATGGGAGCCTGGGGGGCTGCCGTCTATGGGGTCGCATAGAGTCGGACATGACTGACGTGACTTAGCAGGAGCAACAACTGCTCAGAATCCCAAGCAGGAATGGGTAATGAACATGGGCTTTGGTAACAGGGGGAGTGTGATCGAATCCCAACTCTGTCTTATGACCATAAATAAGATTCTAGACTATTTAAAATTATTATTTCTCCATCTATCAGTTAGGCAGAACAGTAACCATTCAACAATAGTTCTGAGTTATATTATAGCAATGGCCCCCAGTCTTTTTGGCACCAGGGACCAGTTCCACGGAAGACAATTTTTCCATGAACCAGACTTGGGGGATGGTTTGGGGATTATTCAAGCACATTACATTTATTGTGCATAGTATTTCTAATCTAATGCCACTGTTAATCGACAGGAGTTATCAGTGTGAGGCCAAAGGTTGGGGCCTTTGACTATTCATATACACCTATCAATCTATTTTCATCATTTTAGCAACATACATAACTGTTAATTAAAACACTTGTGAAGTGTAGAGCATATCGTATTCTATCTTTCTCTGCTCAGCTGTTTCCAACTCTCTGCAACCCCATGGACTGTAGCCCGTCAGGCTCTTCTGTCCATGGATTTTCCAGGTAAGAATACTGGAATGGGTTACAAGTCTCTCCTCCAGGTGATCTTCCTGACCCAGGGATTGAACTCGTCTCTTGTGTCTCCTGCATTTGCAAGTGGATTCTTTTACCGCTGAGCCATCTGGGAAGTCCCAGCATATATATTAATTAATATTAATTCTCTTCTATCTACTCATACTTTTCAAGGCCCAGGCCACCATCAGACAGATGACCTGCAAAGCATTTTCTGAAGGAGTGTTCTAAGTTGGGGGAAGAAAGCAGCAACAGATATAAATACTAATATAGAATGATATAAATAATGTTATAGAAATAACAATACATAGCTAATATATATTGAGTGCATGTCATATGTTATCTAACATGGTATCATTATCACCATTCTCATCTAGGTTCACAGAGGTTGTGGCTCTTAGGGCCGTGATCTTAAATTCTGCACTCTAACTCCTCTGAAAGGAAACAGCACCTTAGATCAAGCATAATGAGGGCCCACTGGAACTCTCTCAGAGCCAGAAACAGTAACAGTGATCAAGGAAAAGAAATAGCACAGATTTCTGGCAAACTTTTCTTCCTATCTGGGCAGTGTAGTTGTGTATTAATTACTTAGAAACGTAACATGAATACAAGGTATGAAAAGGTTTTTAATCATTCCTAAATTATCCTTTGAAAATAATAGATAGTTACAGTAACTTCAAGATTAAACTCCCTTCAGAATAATAAAGGCAAATTTTAACATTAAAAAGACAAAGAATCATTGTATTCTCTTTTAACAGACCTGTTAAGTATTTCTTTAGAACCAAATAACTCAATAAAAAAGGGCATTCTGTCCTTTTATACACCAATTTACTCATCTAATCAGTTTAGTGTCCCTGAAAAGGATGTAAATACTATTTAATTTACTAGTCAAGTCGGCTTATGGAAATTACTACTTAGCATGATTGCCGCTGGATAAAGAACAAACATGCAGGAGAAAAAAGAAGCTAATAAGGTCATTTTACCCTTCTGAAGTGACATTATCAAAAACATGTCCAGATTAGTAAATTGTGCAACAGAGCAAAGATTCTATAAAGAAGTCCAAGAATCATTAAAAACAAATAAATAAATAACTCCCTGGGTTCTTTAAGTAACAGACACTCATAGGCCCTATGTTGTTGTGCTTTAGTCACTCACTCATGTCTGACTCTTTCATGACCCCATGGACCGTAGACCGCCAGGCTCCTCTGCTCAGGGGACTTCCCAGGCAAATACTATAGTGGGCAGCCATTTCCTTATCCCGGGGATCTTCCTGACCCAGGGATTGAATGGGCATCAATTGCTTGGTAGGTGGATTCTTTACCACTGAGCCACCAGGAAAACCTATACACCCCATACAAAAATTTCAGCACGTTAGATATGGCTTACCCGTTTCAGATGCTCCTGTATCTTAGACTCCACATCTTCAATGTGTGCAATCATCTTGTTGACACATGGAGCCGGGATGTTTACTAAAGCACAGCTTTCACGTCGGCATGGGTAGCCAAAATAAAGGCCTTTATTCAGCTCTACAGATAAAACAGACAGAGGACATCAGTTCGCAGTTATATACAGAATAGTAAACCTTGATGTTCAGAATGTACAAAAAGTATTCTGCTTTACTAGCACTAACACTCCAACTTCAATCAACAGATTGATAAATGTCAGAGAATTATAGAATGAACCTTACAATAATCTGAAAACTAAAATAAAATGATCATTATAACATAAAATGTAACAAAAAAATAAACCTAAGAAGTGAGAACAAAACTTTAAGAAAATTTAAAAGTTGAAGTGTTCCATGGCATTATGAAAAAAAGAAAGAAAAAAGGCAGAAAATCAGTTAATCCATTTGTTTCTAAATAGACCTTGAATCACTTAAGAAATGACTTTGACATATATTTTAGATTCTCCTCTCAAAGAGACACCACATGTTCCAGTGTAAATAATATCCAACCACTCATGCATTGAAGTTCTTCCTTAAATTCAGCATGGTTTCTCCTGCTGAAGAAATAAATAAATAAAAGCAGGTCCCCATCATTCTCATAATAACCTCATTTTCTACCTTCCATTTCTGAAAATTGAAGTCTCATGCGAAGAGTGATTGATGTTCTCACTGTGGCATTCAAGTTGTACTCATCATAAAATCCACTCAGTCTGATGTGCCTCAGTGATTCTAATCCTGGCATGTCCCGAATCAACTAAAGGTTGCAGAAGCATAGCAAAGTTGTCCATGAAGCTCCACCAAAGTGCTTACTTGCAGTCCTGTGGCCTCTAAGGACTCTGTTGAGCTGGATTACAGCTGCAATCACTGATCTTAAATGCAAGACACAAAAGAGGCTTGGGGCCTCAGTGAGAACAGACTGATGTTCTCATTTCAGTTGACCTTGAGGAATATGAAGTAATGCTGTTGCCTCCAGTCTGTGCCTTTTGTGTCAGTGTCAACACATAGAGATGGTAAATATTTTAGACAGCTTCATATAAACTGAAGTCTTTTAAATATCTTTAAATGAAACCTCATAATATCCTCCTCCAAAAATACATTATCTGTCAAAATGGCATAGGTTTCATTTATCAATGTGTCTACCCCATATATGTTCATATCCTATATGCAGAAGAATAGCCCATATAGGAAAAAAATACATATTTTTTGACATTATTGAGTACTAAATATATGCACCAAACATGAGGCTATGCTAAGCACTTTTGATGCCACATTTTATTTAATCTTCACAACAAGAAAGGGGTTCTTGTCTTGATTTCATATATTAGGAAAGCAAAGCTTAGAGAAGTTGTTACATAAAGTATTGCACTGCACAGAGCTGAGAGGTGGGAGAGCTGGGACTTAAAATATTTCTCTCTGGCTTTGGAGTATACACAATACCATGAAGGCTGTTTTTATATTTAAAAATGTGGTGAAATGAAGAGAAGTGTTTCTAAAAGGATATCTCAGGGACATTTCAAAAGTTTCATGTCACTTGTTTGTGAAGTTCGAATGTTCCTTCAAGATATCAGCGCTGATATTCTAATGTATTTTACTTTGTTTTGACCACGGTGAACACACATACTTGGCATGACTATTTTTTTCTTGTTATATTCTATTTTTCCTCTTTATTTCATACACAGATATATATTTTCATCTCTGTAACACTCAAAGGACCAAAAAAGAAAAAAACCAAGCTGATAAAAATTACATATTGACCTCTTATCCAAATATCCTAATACAGGTATGTTGTCCATCCCTCTAAAAATAGGGCTTTAATATACATTTAACAAGCAGGCAGTTTTCCTTATAGTTAAAGCATTTGTTTTGCTTCATTAAATGCAGAGGAAACAAAGATAGCAATGACTCATTTAACATTTTTCTACATGTGCCATTCTCATCCTACCAGATGAGTTATTCATTAATTTCCTGAGTGCTCCATGGTTTAGGATTAACATTTTACATACGGTAAAGTGGGGAAAAGGAAATATGGTAAAGTTAGAGTTCGCACTAAAAGTCTACAAAAGACATGGCACTACAAGCAGCACAAGAAAGAACAAGAATCTATGAGTTCTTATTACTGCTTTACCCTAATACTAAGGGTATGAGTTACAACTTTTCTTTCTACTTCCTTTTCATGTTACACACAGTAAAGATACACTTAGGTCACTAAACTTGCTGTCTCTGGTCATTCATTTATCAGTATGACTGACTGATAACTGTGATTTTTAAGATAAAACTAATCAATCTCTAACCTTAGATTTCTCATGGAATACATAAACCAGAGGGCAGAGTGTTATATAAGATCATTTTCACCTACAACTCCATGATACAATGAATTAACAGTTTTAGTCAAACATTAAGTTGACAGAGCTCTACCTTGTAAAGCCTGTGCATAAAAAATCGGGTAAGGATTTTAAGAATTAAACTCAGGCAGGACATTCATTCTCTCTAAAAATCAGCCCAACTCCAACATCTTTGCTCAGAATCGATGCATAAGAGTAAGATCCTTCTGGATCTAACCAGAGTTGAGGTTTGTTGAGACGGCAACATGAAATTTCCATTTGAGAAAAAATATGGATGGTCTGATTGTGTGGGCAAAGGGTTGTTTATGTTCATTAACTGCCAACTCTCCTCGCTCAGTGAATTAGATCCTTACACAGTTTATTCACACAGGCCCTATAATTTAAGATTTTATCACTACCATTCTTCCTTCTCTTCTGCTTTTAATATGTAATTCCTTTACATCCATCACTGAAATTACTGTATCATGCCTTTATCTGAAGTCACTTCTCTGATGAAAAACTCTTACCCAAACACAAATTTTTTTTTCTCACATTCTGTTACCCCTTTTAATATCCTGGTTTTCTTTCAAAATGTAGAATAAGCTAGTGCTCATAAGTTTAGAAATAATTTCTTCTCCTTGCAAAGCTTCTGTGTGATGAACAGAAAGTACTGTTAACTTTTTTTTTAATGAAAAACAAAGCTCCTTTTAGTTTGGTTATACACTGGTGGTGGGGAAATGCAGGAAGAGACCTTTCCCTGAGTAAAGAATGAATGGGCAGATTGATAGAAATTATCCAATCTAAAGAAAAGAAATAAAAATGAAGAAAAAAGAACAGATCCTCAAGGAATTCTAGGAAAAAAACCAAACATAATCAAAGTTCAGCATATGTGAAGTTTAGGGTCTGGAAGGAAAAGAGAGGAAAATTTGGAGAGAAAAATATTTGAAGAAATAACAGCCAGAAAATTTCAAAATCTCATGAAAAACATCAACTCACACATCCAAGAAGCTCAACAAATCTCACACAATACAAAAATACAAAGAGAACTATGTCTGAGAACATCAACAGTTTGAGTCAAACTGTTGAAAACCAATTAAAGAGGAAATCTTTAAAGCAGCCAGATACAAAAGGACATATTACATATAGAGGACATGGTATGAATAACTGCTATATTTCTCATCAGAAACAAGATAGGCCAGAACATAACAGAAAAATAGTTTTAAAAAATAAGCAGGCAATTGGGAGAATAGTTCAGTTCAGTTCAGTTGCTCAGTTGTGCCCGACTCTTTGCGATCCCATGGACTTCAGCACGCCAGGCTTCCCTGTCCATCACCAACTCCCGGAGCTTACTCAAACTCACGTCCATTGCGTCAGTGATTCCATCCAACCTTCTCATCCTCTGTCGTCCCTTTCTCCTCCTGCCTTCAATCTTTCCCAGCATCAGGATCTTTTCCAGTGAGTTGGTTCTGCACATCAGGTGGCCAAAGTAATGGAGTTTCAGCTTCAGCATCAGTCCTTCCAATGAATATTCAGGACTGGTTTCCTTTAGGATGGACTGGTTGGATTTCCTTGCAGTCCAAGGGACTCTCAAGAGTCTTCTCCAACACCACAGTTCAAAGGCATCAATTCTTCGGCACTCAGCTCTCTTTATTGTCCAACTCTCACATCTATACATGACTACTGGAAAAACCATAGTTTTGACTAGATGGAACTTTGTTAGTAAAATAATGTCTCTGCTTTTTAATATGCCGTCTAGGTTGGTCATAGCTTTTCTTCCAACGAGCAAACGTCTTTTAAGTAGTATTGAAACATAAACATTACCATATGTAAAACAGACAGCTAGTGAAAATTTGCTGTATGACACAGGGAGCTCAAATCTGGTATTCTGTGACAACACAGAGGGGTGGGATGGGCTGGGATGTCGGAGGGAGGTTCAAGAGGGAGGAGACATATGCATACTTAGGGCTGATTCATGTTGATGTACAGAAGAAACCAATACAACACTGTAAAGCAATTATCCTCCAATTAAAAATAAATACATTTAAAAAAATTAAAACCAACCAACAAACAAAAAAAACAGGCAAGAAAGAAGGAAGGAAGAGAGAGAGAAACATTGAAAAAATAAATTTGACTTCACCAATATCAAAACATTTAGCTTGCCTCAAAAAGCTATTACAATAAATGAAAACACGAGCAAGAGTAGGAGGAAACAGATACATATTTGACAAATGACTTACATATGGAATGTGCAGAGAAAATTTACAACAGGAAAACAACCCAATAAAAAATGGGCATAAGACTGGGACTTTTCCAATAGATAACACACAAATGACTAACAAGCATGTAAAAAGATGCTCCACATCATTAATCATCAGAAAAGTGCATCTTTAATTTACAGTGCAGTACAACTTCGCACTCACTAGAATGCCAAAAATTTTAAAAACTGGCAAAGTCACTATTAGTGAGACTATAGTACAGCTACAGGCTTCCCAGTTGGCTCAGTGGTGAAGAATCCACCTGCCAATGCTGGAGACACAGGAGACATGAGTTCGATTCTTGGGATGGGAAGTTCCCCTAGAGGAGAAAATGGCAATCCACTGCAGTATTCTTGCCTGAAAAATCTCACAAACAGAGGAACCTAGGGGGCCACAGTCTGTGGGGATGCAGAGTTAGATACAACTAAGTGACTGAGCACGCACATACAGTACAACTGTAACTCATATGTTGCTGGTGGAACTGTCAATAATTTTTGGAAAACAGTTTGGCAGTTTCTTATAAAAGTTAAGTATATATTTATCATATAACTCAGCACTCCACTTCTATGTATTTATCCAAGATAAATAAAAATATGTCCATAAGAGACTTATGTGTAATTATTTGTAACAGCTTTATGATAGCTCAAAATTAGAAAACCCAAAGTTTCCATCAATGGCTATACAGCACTCATGCAAAGGAATACTATTGAGCAGTAAAATGAACAAACTGCTGATATATTCAGCATTGAAACTACTAATATGTTCAGCCACATGGATGAATCTCACAGACCTCTTTCTCAGACTTTGAAATAAACTGGACACAAAAGGACAGATAAGTGGAATGATTCCACTTTTTTAAAATTTTAAGATGGTGAAACTGAAATATCTGTGGATATGAAGGGTGGGGTGAAGTGATAGTGAACACAAAAGATATGAACGAACTTTCTGAAAAGAGTATCTATACCCTGTTTAAGATGGTGGTTAAATGGGTGTCAAATCATTGACCTGTATACTTAAATGAGTGGATTTTATTGTATTTAAATTTTCTCTCAACAAATCTGTTTGATAAAAAGACCACCAAACATTCCCTCGTGACAGAATTAAATAACCTCGTACCAGTCTCCTCTTGACCACTAGCGCCACCTGGGAAGCCCTTGTTAACTGTAGCTCTCCTGACTTCGTTTCTCTTACATAAAAGAGTATGCCTTGGGGGAACTTGGGGGAACTTGCATATACCTCATAATGGTTTCAGACCTTGAATCTGCTGATCCAAATAAACTTCTCTTTTCCGGAGAACTATTTGATAGTTTATTTGTTTAGGACAATAGTTTCCATATTCCTCCTGTACCCAAATAATTCTGCAGAGCACACTCAGACTCAAATTTTCAAGCAAAAGATTTGGCAACATAACATCACCAATCAAATTTATACAGGACCAGAGACTAAGCAATAATGAAGTTCACACTTTTGAGCCTGAAATTCAAGATGCTTCTTGACTGCACCTCGATCATTTCAAGCTTTATTTTAACCAATTATCTTTATATTTCTGGATCTTTCCTATACTGAATTCAAAGTAACCTACTTTTCCCATATTTTGTGTTACTTCACCACACTATTTGACTCATTCTGCTCTTTCTTAAATTCCCTCCTCCCATTTCATATACAAATACATCCTTCAATATTCAGTTCAAATCTGTCCTTATTCATTAACAATTCTCTTAATTCTTAAAAACCATTTAAACAAATTGATGTTACTCAAAATACTGAAGATACTTTTGTCCCACAGTATTCATTTGTCATACACTATTCTGATACCGTGATTTAGAATAAAAGTGAAACTGACAGTCGCTCAGTTGTGTCCGACTTTTTGTGACCCAGAGAGTCACAAATTCTCCAGGCCAGAATACTGGAGTGGGTGGACTTTCCCTTCTCCAGGGCATCTTCCCAACCCAGGAAATGAACCCAGGTCTCCCACATTGCAGGCAGATTCTGATTCCAGCTGAGCCACAAGGGAAGCCCAAGAATACTGGAATGGGTAGCCTATCCCTTCTCCAGCATATCTTCCTGACCCACAAATAGAACCAGGATCTCCTGTTTTGCGGGTGGATTCTTCACCAACTGAGCTATCAGGAGAGCTCCTGTGATTTAGAATAAGCAAGATATATTTGGTCTTGATCTGTTTTTGGCACAGAGATGCTAAAACCCTTGCAATTTGCTAACCAATGCGAGCAATTAAAATATCATTTTTTTATACTAATGAGGTGACTTTTGGACCACAAATAAGGAGGGAGACTCAGGAGAACCAATCTTTTGATTACAGAGTTGGAATTTTCAGTCCACCACCAACTTCTGACCCTTGGGGAGGGGAGAAGGGCTGGAGGATAAATCAACAATCTATGTTCAATGATTTAATCAATTCTGCGCATGTGATGAAGACTCCATAAAAATTCAACTGGACAGGAATCTGAGAGTTTCTCGGTTGGTGAATACACAGAGATTTGAGGGGACTGGCATGTTTGGAGACAACATCCCTTCCTCCATATCTTGTGGAAGCTCTGTGACCTTCCTCCATATCTTGTCTTATGCCCCTCTTCCATCTGCTGTTCCTGTGTTATATTCTTTTATAATAAACCAGTAACCTAGTAAGTAAAATGTTTCTCTGAGTCCTGTGAGCCACTCTAGCAAATTAATCAAAACCAAGGTAGGCAGGGGTATAAACTAAAACCACTAATAATATATAGTAGTTGGTCAGAAGCACAGGTGATGAACTGGGCTTAAATTAACCAAGATTAAGATTAAATGTTTTGATAAATATGGAGTTCTCCACAAGAATGATCTGAGAAAAAATATGAAACACTATAGAATGGGGCTTCCCTGGTGGCTCAGATGGTAAGGAATACACCTGCAATGTGGGAGACCCGAGTTTGATCCCTGGGTTGGGAAGGCCCCCTGGAGGAGGGCATGGCAGCCCACTCCAGTACTCTTGCCTGGAGAATCCCCAGGGACAGAGGAGCCTGGTGGGCTACAGTCCATTGGGTTGCAAAGAGTTGGACATGACTGAGCAACTAAGCACACAGCATACATAAAATGTATACATTTAATCATCTCTTTCTACTTCTTTCCACATAGGACGCCAGAAACACTTTCTGAGCTAACATTTCATGGAATCTCAATGAACAATTTTGAATTCTGGATTTCACAACCCAAAAACACTAGTCCTTCTTCTTTTCATTCTAAGAAACATATCTTTAATGAACTGGAAAGTTTCCAGCACATGTCAGTCCTAACATGAAGGATAAAGAAACTGTTTATTTTAAAAATTCATAAATTTCTGAAATTATAAACAATTCTTATGAATCAAATTTTAATTACAACACAATATTAATAAAATTAAAATATTATATCCATATATTATACATCAGTACTTTGTTAACTATTAATGATATTTAGGTTTATTTCTTAATAAAAATATAACATCAGCATCACAAACAAATGAGTGAATATAAATACAGTTTACACAGGTTACTATGCTATTTAGATTCAGGCCTCACCTTCAGTGCTTGTCATCTTATCTTCATGAATAACCTCAACAGCTTCCACAGGGGTAACAAATCGAACCAAAGCTTGTGATGTTGCATTGTCTTTTTAAAAGAAAACAAAATTTCAGTGAGTAGTTAATATATATATTTAAAATAATCAAAATAATGTACAAAACTGTGTTGTCCTTGAAAAAGCAACTATAATATCAATATTAAACAAAAACATAGTAGAATATCTTCAGATGTTTTGTTTTCCGATTGGCTGAACCCTTACAAGAAGGTATTCAAAATAGTACACAGCTATTAAAAGCAGAAAGCTCATTCAGAGTAACATCACCAAAATGATGGGGTTGGAGACCCTAGCTTCCATCTACCAATAATCATTAACAATCAGACAGAGACACACGAACAAAAATAGACTTGGAAAATCTCAAGAGTCCACTTAAGAAACTTCAGCCACATGGACCAAAAATATAAAAAACAGAATAACCACACACAACGGGAAGGAAGACAGCTTCATTTCGTCTGCATTATCCCATCCCATAAGTGACACTGGTCATGCCAAGAGAAAACTCTGGTCTGAAATAGTCCCTCTCCCTGGGACAGTGTGACCTACCGGCTTCCCTTTGGGGGCGCTGATATGATAAACAATTCTTATGAATCAAATTTTGGGAGAACTGCACAAAGGATAGTCTTTTATTTCATCCCACTTAGAGATCAGCAAAGCTGAGAGGCATAAAGATGGCCTGGCACAGGAAGAATGGCAAAGGCTATCAACAGCACGCATGAAGCAGCAATGATCATGCCTACCAGTGCCTGCTCTGCAGAGGACCTCAGCTTCTTTGCTGGCAAACTTGTCTTTCAAAATTGAAAAAGAATGAGTTTCCCGACAAAAAACTGAGAGAGTTCATCATTATTTGACCTGCTTTATAAGAAATGCTGAAAGGAGTTTTTCAAGTTAAAAGGACATGAATTATTAACACAAAAATAAAAACATAAAACAAATCAGTAAAGATAAGTGTATATTCAAACACAGAATACTCGAATACTATAGTGAGGTATTAAATATTTAACTCTAGTATAAAATTTAAAAGAAAGGAATACTAAAATAGCTATAACTGCAATAATTTATTAATAGATACAAAATATAAAAGATTTAAATTGTGACATCAAAGACAAAATTTGGAGGCGGGGTATTTAAAAGGGTAGTTTTTGCATGTGATTGAAATTAAGTTGCTATCAGTTCAAGACAGACTGTTACATCTATAAAATAATTCATTTAAGCCTTAAAGAAACCACAAAGCAAAAACATATAGTAGACACACAACGAAAAAAAAGAAGGGAATCAGAGTATACTGCTATCAAAAATCATCAGTTCAAAAAGGAAGACAGCAAGAGAAGAACAACTAAACAAAAGAACTCCAAAACTTCAAAGGCATAAAATATCAACAAGATGCCATTAGGAAATCCTCATCTATCAATAATCACTTTAAATGAAAATGAATTAAACTCTCCAATGAAAAAGCACAGAGTGATTGAGCAAATTAAAACAATAAATAAATAAGATGTATCTATATATATATGCTGGAGAAGGCAATGGCACCCCACTCCAGTACTCTTGCCTGGAAAATCCCATGGACGGAGGAGCCTGGTAGGCTACAGTCCATGGGGTCGCTAAGAGTCGGACACGACTGAGCGACTTCACTTTCACTTTTCCCTTTCATGCACTGGAGAAAGAAATAGCAACCCACTCCAGTATTCTTGCCTGGAGAATCCTAGGGACGGCGGAGCCTGGTGAGCTGCCGTCTATGGGGTCGCACAGAGTCGGACACGACTGAAGCGACTTAGCATAGCATATATATGCTACTACAAAAGACTCATTCCAGTATTAAGGGCATATATAAGCTCAAAGTGAAGGGATGAAAAAATACACTCCATGTAAATGGAAACCAAAAGATATCAGAGGCAACTGATACATAAATGTATATTACCTTATACATACGTACACCAGACAAAACAAACCCATTTACAACAGCATGAAAAGAATAAAATGCATAGGAATAAACTTAACCAAGGAACTGAAACATCCATACACAACAAACTGTAAGATATTGGTGAAAGAAATTGAAGAACCATAAATAAGTGGAAAGATTTGCTCTTCATAAATGAGAAGAGTAAATATTGTTAAACTGTCCACTCAATTGAATTCTTATCAAAATTTCAATAGCAAGTCTCACAGAATTTTTTTTAAATCTTAAAATTCTCCTGGAATATCAACAGAATCCTAAAAAAAAAAAAAAGAGAGACTCCTAATAGCTTCCTTATTTCAAACTGCATTATAAATTGCACTACAAAATGTATTGCATCTATAATAATCAGAACAGTACGGTACTGAGAGGGTAACAGGCAGGAAGGCCAGGGGTCTCCAAACAGAGGAAATAGGCTGCAAGTGTCTCTTAAAATTCTGTGTGGCTATGCTGACACCTGGTTCCACCGGAACTTAACTTTTCTCAAACCTTGAGACGTTTTTCTTATGGAAATGTTTTTCTTAAGCTATGTTAATGAAACTATGTATTTGCTTTGGAATTTGCCTTTTTTCAAAAAGATTCCAACTAAGACTAACTTTTTTTTCTTTTCTCAAACCTTGGGCTGATAATAGCTCAACAAACCAGTATTCATGTCAATTGTTTTATGGCTGGAGGATGACACACCTCATGCCATCCTAGCTCAAAAGTATATTGTGGAAGAGGAGCCTGGTGAAACTCCCTCAGCCTTGAGGTGTCTCTCTTATCTGATTAATGGCTTTCTAACAGACATAAAGCAGCTTGCTAAAACTAGCAAGGGGGGCAGTCTCCACCCCCTTTCTGATGTCTATGTCAGAAGATTTCCCTGTCCGTTTTCATACTTTAATAAAACTCTGCCACACAAAAGGTCTTGAGTGATCAAGCCTGGTCCCTGGTCCCGAAGCTAAATCTTCTTCGGAGATCACGAATCCGACACCATTCACCGTAAGCTATCAGTACTGGCATGAAAACAGATGCATAGATGAATGGAACAAAATACAGAATCAAGAAATAAATGGCGGGGGAAATGAGGAGACGTTGGTCAAAAGCAACAGTTGTAAGAGGAAAACTTCAGGAGATCTAAAGTATAGCATGGTGACTATTAACTGTATTGTATTGTTTACTTGAAAATAGAAATGAGAGTAGATTATAAACATTTTTCCATAACAACAAAATGATAATTATGTGAAGTAAAGGATGTGTTCAATGATCTTATTGTGATAAGCATTTTACAATACATACAAACATCAAATCATCATAGTGTACAACTAAATTTATACAAGATGGCTTCCCTGGTGGCTCAGAGGTAAAGAATCTGCCTGCAATTCAGGAGACCTGGGTTTGATCCCTGGGTCAGGAAGAT
The DNA here is from genome assembly GCF_054371585.1 of Giraffa tippelskirchi. Classification (NCBI taxonomy): domain Eukaryota; kingdom Metazoa; phylum Chordata; class Mammalia; order Artiodactyla; family Giraffidae; genus Giraffa; species Giraffa tippelskirchi. The sequence continues at coordinate 36,833,690 of NC_137288.1, read as the reverse complement.
TCCTGGAGAAGGAAAAGGCAACCCACTCCAGTATTTTTGTCTGGGAAATCCCAAGGACAGAGGAGCCTGGAGGTCTACAATCCATGTGGTCGCAAAGAATTGGACATGACTTAGGAAGTGCACGATGACAGGACAAACTTAAAATGTTACATGTCAATTATATCTCAATAAAGCTGGGAAAATAAAAATAAATAAATAAATTTATGCAAATAGCAAACAGGTAAGTCATTATGCACCAGTACAGAAAGTAGTCCAATGTACACTGCTAAGTGAAAATTAGCAAGACACAGATCTGTAAGTTTTTACATCACTTTTTGTTTTTAAAAAGAGATACAGACATTGATAGATATTTGTAGATACATATAAAATACATTGGTCAAAAAATTGTTAGGACTGGCTACTCTTGGGAAGAAGGAATATACAGACAGGGGCAGGGAATTTATCTATTTCATTGTAAAATCTCTGATATGTCTAAAAATTCTCAAATAGAAGAATATATTATTGTTTGTTTGATGGTATCCTATAAAGTTAAATACATTTCCTACAGATTTAAATAGATTTACTCTACAATGTAGAAATTCCACTCAACTACCCTTTTACCCAAGATAATTAAATATCTAAGAACATCTGTGATACCTTTAATAATAACAGAAACTGGAAATCTAAAAGTCCATCTCTAGAAAAATAAACTTTTAAAAAATATTGATTAGTTATATAATAGTATAATGCTGAGCAGTAAAAATAATGAGCTAGTAACACACGGAGTAACACTGGTGAAACTCAAAAGTACATAGAACAAAAATAATCATAAAAAAGGGTATTATATAATTCCATTGTTACAAGGCTTAAAAAAAGAGAAAACTAAACTCTTACATATCAAGACAGTGGTTATCTCTGGAAGGTGAGAAACTTTCAGGGGTGATGAATATATCTTCTGTCTAAAATGAGGGGATGTACACATTTATCAAAATGCATTATTAATTTAACATTTGTGCATTTCAGTGTATGTAAATTATAAGATAAAAATAGATTCTTTGACTAATAGTAAAATATTTTGATAGATTATACAGATATAAGGCCTTCCCTGGTGGCTCACCTGGTAAAGAATCCACCCGCAATGTGGGAGACCTGGGTTCAATCCCTGGGTTGAGACGATCCCCTGAAGAAGGGAATGACTATCCAACTCCAGTATTCTGGCTGGGAGAATTCCAGGGACTATATAAGTCCATGGAGTCTCAAAGAGTCAGAAACAACTGAACGACTTTCACTTTCACTTTTACAGATATAAATAAAGATTTATGCTAATATTTAATAATAGAATATTTATGTACCAAACGCCACTAAAAATAAAAACGAAGCAGAAGTATATTTACAGCAAGAATATGCAAAACATAAAAGAAATTTCAACTGTTGAAATAGTATAAAAATGATAAAGGGTAGTGCTATGAAAGCATTAATAACTACCTTGAATGATTTAAATTTTTCCAAAAGAACAGCCAAGCAAAAATTATATCAATAACAGAAAAAATTATAAATAAACTATTCACATTTTCCCCTGAGAAAGAGAACTTGACATGACCAAATTTTCTAAGCAATCTAGAACTTGAGCTAAATATTATTGAAAGTTACTCTTTTACTATTAAAGCTAGAGTTAATAAAGAAATATTTATGTGTGTGCAATAATACAGCAACATCATATTTAAAAAATAGTGCAATTTTTAACACAAACAAAATTTAGAGAAAAAACACAAGGTGAGATTTTCACTCTTCATCATTAATCTATGGCATATACAGTTTAGAATAATGAAATTATACATAGAATAAGATGAATACAATATGACAAAATTGATATACATATTATGAATTCCATACAGATGTGGAATAACTGATTTTAAAGGTAATATTTTTCAACATACTAATTAAATCAGGATGCATCTTAAAATTCAAGGTAGGTCCTAGTTTAATTGATTGCTTTTTATTTCTTAGGCACTTATAAAATAATGGTGAATTGTACAATTAAAAGCATCTAATAGTCTATGAAATAGAGTTTCATGGCATCTTGAATGAACGTACCATAACTCACTAAACCAATAAAGATGGAAAGATCTCAATAAAATGAGACTGACAAATATTTATTGAACATGTACTTGATAATCAACTGAAACATATTAGTTTATTTAATTATTTATAGTAAGGCATATTCATTTCCATTTTACACATGAGTTAAATATGCCCAGAAATGTAGTGAACAAAACCAGGTTCACAAAGTTAATAACTGATAAAATGAAGATTAAAACTTAACTAGTCACAAAGTCTTTTCAACTCTATAACATCTTTCAAATTCTGTTCAAAATATATAATCCATATATATGTATAACTGAATCACTTTGCTGTACATCTGAAACTAACACATTGTTAATCACCTATACTCGAATATAAAATAAAGAGTTAAATATATATGCATATATATATAATATAATGATACTCTATAATATAAAATAAAAAGTTAAATATATATATGCATATATATATAATCAAATGATACTCTAATAAGTATATAAAGAAAAGATTCTATGATCAAAATCATGGTTTAAGCAAGTATCTTCACTGTAGAACATTTCAGGGCTTTCAATGCTAGTGCTCATTAAAAAAATTTCCAAGTAAAAGGCAAATTATATATAATTTCCCAGCTTTATTTTACCTCAGAATCATTTTTTTCCTTAAGCATAACGTATAATTTATATACAGCAGGACCCTCTTTGAGGAATATCCTAAAGCATATTATCTCTCAAATTTTGGAGGAAACAGAATTTAAGAGGGGAATAAAATTGTTAAGCCAGAAAAATTTCTCTCATATAAAATAAGATTCAATATAATATAATGGGGTATAGTACTCATATTTCTTGGAATGGCAGGATAGGCTTATTAAATCAATTTTTCCATATATAATGATGATATATGTCATGTCTTTTTAATTATGATCATTACATATACACATGAGAGAAAAGCTGAACAAGACAGAAAACACTAGGAAAAAATCAAAGGAAACAGGAGCCTAGAATTTTCTCTGGAGCACCAGAGTATAAAAGTGACAATTATATAAACATCATTTGCAGTTCCTGAAAACCTTGGGCTGGGTCCAAAGATGTTTGATGACATATAAGTGACAGAAAATAATAAAGTCTAGTCTCAAGAATTCTTAATTTAAAGTTCTATGGACAGAATATCCATAAGCTTGGATAAGAATTTTTTTCTTTATTTTCAAATACTTTTGTACTTCTTATAAAGTATTTTTTGTATTTTTTGTAATACACTAAAAATGTATTCTCAAAACAGAGAGTGTAAGCTTCAACAGACTTTAAAGGGCCTACAGCACAAAAAACGTTTAATCTCTTAACTTCCAAATAAACTGTAAAATTCACACTGACTTGGGACAGCAAAGGGCTACAGCCTCAGAGTAAATGTAAACCAGAAACAAACAGAAACATAAACAACCTCAACAACCTTTAAAAGAACTCAAAGAACTATAGTGAAATGTTCTCTATGTTGCCGCTGCTGCTGCTGCTAAGTTGCTTTAGTCGTGTCCGACTCTGTGCGATCCCATAGACGGCAGCCCACCAGGCTTCTCCGCCCCTGGGATTCTCCAGGCAAGAATACTGGAGTGGGTTGCCATTTCCTTCTCTCTCTATGTTGAGTGTACACTAAAAAGAAAACAAAAAACAAAAAATCTCATCCCTGTGACTTTGGGTGGTCCTCACTTGAAGATTAGATTTTCTTCACTGGAATGTCCATGGAACTCTCAGTCATGAATATTTTTTAAGTTTGGACCATATCAGTAGAGCTCTAGGTTCCTGACAGAAGCAAAAGCAAATGTAATGCAGAAGAAATCATCTATTTCTTAGGTTTCATGCAACTCCCAGAAATAATTCTCCAAGAACCGTAATTAGTATAGAGTCAAAAGTAATCAACTACAAAAGAGTAGTAGACACCACAACTCAAAAACACAAAAAAATCAATATGAGGTGGACTGAAATCTAAATGTGAAAGTCAAAACTCAAAAATGTTGAGACAGAATGTGGACGGATATCTGCATAATCTCAGGGTAGAGACTGTCTTAATAACATATAAAAAGAAATAGACATATAAAGAAGAAAAAAGACATATAGATAAGAAAAAAATATAGAAAGAAATAACATAAAATGCTGGAAAAAATAAAACTTTTGTTCATCAAAAGGCAATACTAAATAATAAGTAAATTAAAAATACAAGGCACAAGTATAAGAGGATATTAGCTATATACAATTGATTTCAGGCTATTATTCACATTAAATTATTAAATAATTATTAAATTATTATTCACTTACAAATCAAGAAGAAAAAAGATGTGACTCATTAGAAAATCAGAAAAAAAGACACAAATAGTCAATTTTGAAAAATAAAAACCAAAATACCCAAAAGCACATAAAAAAATTCAACTTCATAGCAGACAGGAAAATTCAAAATAAAATCACAATTAGATACACTTAAGTAATATGTAAATGGCCAACAATTTAAAAGTGTAGTGATATCAAGTGGTAGAAAGAAAACAGAGCAACTAGAACATTCCTACACTGCCATGGCATTGGAAATTAGCATGTATATTATTCAATAAGGTGAACGACACACATACCATGTACTTACCAGTTCTATTAGTAAATATATCTTAGTCACACAGAATATGTGTACAAGGATGTTTCTAGTGCACCGTTTGAAATAAACAAAAAATTTTCAGGCAACAATCCTGCAGTGGGTTGCCATTTCCTCCTTGATGGGATCTTTGCAATCTAAGGATTGGACCCAGGGATCAGATCCATTCTCCTGCATCTTTTGAAGTGGAGGCAAATTCTTTACTGCTGAGCCATTCATGTTTATAAAAATTACCATATCACCATCAGAAGGTTCAAACAAGAGTAAATAAAAAGATTAAATAAGCATATAAAAATTATTTTTTTCTCTTTGATAATAAAAATGTAAATTAGAGCAACTTTAAATTTAAATTAGAGCAATTTTAAATTTATAGTACACGAATTGTGGTAAGAATACACAGAACTATACAAAAAAGATCTTCATGACCCAGATAACCACGATGGTGTCACTCACCTAGAGCCAGAGACATCCTGGAATGCGAAGTCAAGTGAGCCTTAGGAAGCACTATGAACAAAGCTAGTGGAGGTGATGGAATTCCAGTTGAGCTATTTCAAATCCTAAAAGACGATGCTGTGAAAGTGCTGCATGCAATATGCCAGCAAATTTGGCAAACACAGCAGTGGCCACAGGACTGGAAAAGATCAGTTTTCATTCCAATCCCCAAAAAAGGCAATGCCAAAGGACATTCAAACTACTGCACAATTGCACTCATCTCACACACTAGCAAAGTAATGCTCAAAATTCTCCAAGCTAGGCTTCAACAGTACGTGAACCGTGAATTTCCAGATGGTGAGCTGGATTTAGAAAAGGCAGAGAAACCAGAGATAAATTTCCAACATCCACTGGATCATAGAAAAAGCAAGAGAATTCAAGAAAAATATCTACTTTTGCTGTATTGACTATGCCAAAGCCTTTTACTGTGTGGATCACAACAAACTGTGGAAAATTCTTCAAGAGATGGGAATACCAGACCACCTGACCTGCCTCCTGAGAAATCTGTATCCAGATCAAGAAGCAGCAGTTAGAACTGGACATGGAACAACAGACTGGTTCCAAATCAGGAAAGGAGTACGTTAAGGCTGTACATTGTCACCCTGCTTTTTTAACTTATATGCAGAGTACATCATGAGAAATGCTGGGCTGGATGAAGTACAAGCTGGAATCAAGATTGCCAGGAGAAATATCAATAACATCAGATATGCAGATGATACCACACTTATGGCAGAAAGCAAAGAAGAACTAAAGAGCCTCTTGATGAAAGTGAAAGAGGAGAGTGAAAAAGTTGGCTTAAAATTCAACATTCAGAAAACTAAGATCATGGCATCTGGTCCCATCACTTCATGACAAGTAGATGAGGAAACAATGGAAACAGTGAGAGACTATTTTTCTGGGCTCCAAAATCACTGCAGATGGTGACTGCAGCCATGAAAGCAAAAGACACTTGCTCCTTGGAAGAAAAGTATGACTAACCTAGACAGCATATTAAAAAGCAGAGACATTACTTTACCAACAAAGGTCCATCTAGTCAAAGCTATGGTTTTTCCAGTAGTCATGTATGAATGTGAGTTTGGACTATAAAGAAAGCTGAGAGCTGAAGAATTGATGCTTTTGAACTGTGGTGTTGGAGAAGACTCTTAGGAGTCCCTTGGACTGCAAGGAGATCCAACCTGTCAATCCTCAAGGAAATCAGTCCTGAGTATTCATTGGAAGGACTGATGCTGAAGCTGAAACGCCAATACTTTGGCCACCTAACGCAAAGAACTGACTCATTGGAAAAGACCCTGATGCTGGGAAAGCTTGAAGGTGGGAGGAGGAGGGGATGACAGAGGATAAGATGGTTGGATGGAATCACCAACGCGATGGACATGAATTTGAGTAGGCTCTGGCAGTTGGTGATGGACAGGGAAGCCTGGCGTGCTGCAGTCCATGAGGTTGCAAAGAGTCGGACACAAGTGAGCAATTTATCTTAACTGAACTGAACTATATAATAATGATATATATGATGTGGTATGTTGTAGCAATACTGATATACCCACACTGCTAATAATTTGATACATTTGTGGAAAACAGTATAGGTGGTTCTTTGAAAAGATTAACAAAATTGACAAACTTTAGCCTAACTAACCAAGGGAGCAAAAAAGTCAACACTCAAGTACTAGAAGCTAGAATGAAAGAAGGATATTACGATCTTAGAGAGAAGTTTTTAAGAGTATACTATAAAGAAGACTCTGCCAATAAATTAGATAATCTAAAGGAAATGAACAAATTCCTAGAAAGCCACAAACTACCAAACTGATTCAAGGAAAAATAAAAAGTCTAAATAGAACTATAAGAAGTAAAGAAATGAAAACAGTAACAAAAAAAATCCTCCCACAAAGAAAAAATCCTTGAACACAAGGCTTCATTGGTGAACATCATCAAATATCTAAAGAATGTTTCACTAAAACTTCATAAATTTTGCCAAAAAATGAAAGAGGAGTGAACACTTGCTAAATATATATATGAGTCCCATACAACCCTGACAGCAAAACTAGACAAATACATTACAAGAAAATAAGAATATACAAAAAACACTTCCTTAGGAATATGGATCCTCACAACATACTACCAAACTAAGTCTAGAGGCATGTTAAAAGAGTTATACATCATGTCCAAGTGAGATGTGGCCCAGAAATATTTCAACATGTAAAAATCAAACAGTGTAATATAGATACTAATATTAATAAAAGGAAGAAACCAACACATTTCAATAGATGCAGAAAAAATTTTGACAAAATTCAAACCGATGGTTGATTAAAAAATAAAAAACACTCAACAAAATAGGAATAGCAGTAAACTTGCTCAACATGATTTTTTTACCTTGTAAAAAGTCCATACCTAACATAAGATATTACTGTAAAGAATGAAGTTTCTTTCCCCTAAGACCAGGAAAAAGACAACCGTATCTAGACTCTTCCATTTTTATTCAACGCTGTTCTGCAGGTTTGAGTCTGAGTCATTAGGCAAGAAAGTGAAACAAAAAGCATATAAGATACAATAAAAGCATCATATTTAGGAGTAAAATTAACAAAATAAGTTCAAGGCTTGTTTGGCTTAAGTTTCACTAGAATCTACAAACCAGTGAAAAAAATAAATATCTAAATTAATAGAAAAATACCTTGTGTTAGTGGATTCTAAGACATAACTTTTTGAAGACACCAAAACTCTTCAAAATGATCTACAGGTTCAATGCAATTTCTATCATATTTCAATAGCCATTTTTCCCCAGAAATTCTCAAATTGATCCTAATATTAACATGGAAATGCAAGGGACCCAGTTTAATTGAATTAATCTTGAAAAAGAACAGCAAACTTGGAGGGATCATACTTCCTGATTTCAAAAATTACTACAAATCTATAATAATCAGCCAGTGTTGTATTGCCATAAAGACAAACATGTAGCTCGATAGAATAGAATTGAGATTTCTGAAATCCATATTCTGTAAATCCATATTTACAGTCAGTTGAGTTTTACAAGCATGCCAAGACTATTCAGTGAGGAAAGAACAGTCATTTTTCAACAGTCAGTACTGGGTAAATGAATGCAAAAAAGTGAATTTTGACTCCTACCTCAAACCATGTACAAAAATTAACTCAAAATGGATTATAAACTCAACTACAAGAGACAAAACTATAACTCTTAAAACATAGGAGTGAATATATGTGAAAAGGAGGAGTAAATATATTTTACCTTGGATATGACATCAAAGAGACAAACAATTTAAAAATTTATATATATCATGAAAATAAAAATTTTGTGCTGCAAAGGGCACTATCAAGAAAGTGATAACATTAACTCAATCACTTTGCTGAACACCTGAAACACTGTAAATCAACTACATCTCAATTTTTAAAAATTCATATAAAAACTCCAAAAAAGGAAAGTGAAAACACAACCCTTACTACAAGCAAAAACATTTGTAAATCATGTGTCTAATAAAAGTGTAGTTTCTGAAAAATATAAAGAATTAGTATGACTCTATAGTAGAAAAATACTAACCACCCAATTTAAAAATGGGCAAAAGATTTAAAGAGGTATTTCTCCAAAGAAGATATACAAGTGACAGCAGAGATATTTAAAGATCCTCACCATTAATTATTAGAGAAATGCAAATCAAAACCACAAAAAGATGGCATTTCACACCCACTATTGCTCTAATAAAGCTTTAAAAAAAACTAACAGAATTTAACAAGTGTAGACAAGGGGTAGAAAAACAGGAATCCGCATATATTGCTGTTTGGAATGTAAAATATTGCAGCTGCTTTGGAAAAAAAAAAAAATTGGCAATTACTCAGAAGGTCAAACATCAAGTTACCAAATGACCCAATTCCATCCAGTGCAAACAGAAGTGAAAATAGATGTCCATATAAAAAACTTGTACTTCAGTATTCATAACATTATTCATAAGAGCCTCAAAGTGGAAATAATCCAAATACCCATCTACTGATGAATTTATAAAACAATATGTGTAATATACATACAATGGAATATTATTCAGACACAGAAAAGAATCTTGACATAATTCTAATTTAAAAGAAAGAAAAAGCCAACTATTTCACACATTCATTTATATGAACTGTCTGAAACAGCCTCCCATCCCTCCTCCCCACACCGCCACCCACCAAATAAGTTCCTGCTGTGAAAGCAATTATGTTACCTCTGAAATCCCGATTAAACATCAGAAGAAAGGCCATCGAGCTTTAAGGTTGACAGGTAGCACCTAGTGTGCACCTGAATCCCATAGGCGGAGCATCCCTACCTCTCGATGTTCTCGCGGTATCTTGAGAAATCCCGGCTGGACGCTATGGGCAATCATGGCCGAGCAGGTGCTGCGCCAGGAATTGTTCAGGAAGTTGTGCAGCGGCGATGCCTTCCTTCAGGCCTCGGCGCTTGCACGTCTCCGCCGCGACCTGGCTGGGGCGCTGGTGTCTACAAACACTCCTTTGGGCCGGACTGAAAGTGGTCACACAAACCCTCGGGAAGGACTGGCCGCCCACCCCCGTGGGACCTCAGGTCGGCGGTGAGGCCAAAGGACGCTGACAGGCCTTCACGACAAATATGGGGATGCAGGCCACCTGGGGCTGCTGGAAGATGCGGCCGCGCTTCTCTATCAGCGGACACCGTGGATGCCACTGAACAGTTGCTCCTGACACCGGGTCTCCACAAAATACCGGGCTCCATGAACCCGGACTACACGCAGCGTAGAGGCGGCACCAGGCGGGCAGTGGGCGTGATCTGTGTGGCACCCCTGCGCGGCGTTACATCAAGGACCTCAAAGCGCATGTCCCGCGCGTTCTCCTGGCGCAGAGCCCGCCGGGACACCAGTCAACACGCCGTACTTGATCTCCTTGAGGGACCACACACTCTTGGTGTTGTCCCAGAGGGTGTCAGGCTGGTGCTGGCGCCCCTAAGCACCAGATTTTGCGATTCTCTGCCACGTCCCACTCAAACTTCTCTGTCAGGTAGCGGGTGGATGCTTGGGCTCCTGGGTGGCCGACACCTCTCTCAGTGTCCATTGTCAGGCCATCGGGGAAGGACCACACTTTCATGTGCAGCCGGTTGTGCCTGTCGCAGTGTTTGAATAGGCAAAGCGCATTTGACTCTTTCGCCGACGACTTCACAGGACCAGTTGACCTGGTTGGATTTCTTAATAGGGGCTGCAAGTGCAGTCCTCCCAGCAGATCACCGGGTGCGGATCAACTGCACCCGCAAAGGCGTGTTCCCTGACTCCTCCATGATGCATCGCCCCCCTGGGGATCCAACTGGGCCAGTGGCTTTGGCCGCTCCTCCTGCCCTGCTTGGAGGGGTCAGCTGGGTTCTTGGATTCCACAGCGAGCCTGACCATGGGCCTTACACTAAACTTTACCACGCACGTGTAGTGGGCACACTCAAAGGAGGTTATGCTGCCTGGCTTCACCAGGAACTAGTCAACACCCACCAGGCCCACCATGTTCCCAAAAGGCAAGTAAATGTGTGGTTGCCAGGGACTGGGTGGAGGGGGAATAGAGAGTGGCAGCTCTATAATGGTATAGGGGTGCTTTGGGGGTTATGAAAGTATACTGGAATTATAATGGCAAAAAGGGGCTTCCCAGGTGGTGCTAGTGGTAAAGAACCTATCTGCCAACGCAGGAGACTTATGAGATGCAGATTCGATCCCTGGGTGGGGAAGATCCCCCGGAGAAGAAAATGGCAACCCATGCCAGTATGCTTGCCTGGAGAATTCCATGGACAGACGGGCCTGAAGAGCTGCAGTCCATGGGGTCGCAAAGAGTGGACGTGACTGAAGCAACATAGAATGCAGTGGTTGCAAAACCTCGTGATTATACTGAAAACACCAAATTGAAAGAGATGAATTTTTATGGTAGTGTGTGAATTATAACTTCATTTTAAAGTTAAATACACTATTACCTTTAACAGCACTAAACAAAGCTACATGCTGAGAGAATCTATGTATGCTGAGTCAATCTTCATATGAGTCTGATTTGACATCCAGTTCTTTTTATTATGTCTATGATGTGTATGTTAGTCACTTAGTCATGGCTGTCTCTTTGTGACCCCATGGACTGTAGCCCACCAGGCTCCTCTGTCCACGGATTCTCCAGACAAGAATACTGGAGTGCATTGCCATTTTCTTCTCCAGGGGATCTTCCTGACCCAGGGATCGAACACAGGTCTCCTGTATTGCAGGCAGATTCTTTACCATCTGAGCTGTAGGGAAGACTATGATAGATCAAGGGAAATTTGTAGCTTTAAGTAATTATAATAGAAAAGAAAGAAAAAAAGGCTGAAAATTAGTGATTTAGGCATCCAAATTAAGAATATGTGGGAAAAACAAATCCAAAGAAAGTAGAAGTTAGATAAGGGGGCAGTAATATCTGAAATTAACAGAAAGCAGTCCAACAACAAGAAAAAAAAAAACCCAGAGATAATTTAAAAGGTGAGAAATTACCACTTTGAAAAATTTAACAGCAATAAATACATCTGGCAAAATTGATCAAACAAAAGTGAAGAAATAAATACAGTATTGTGAATGAAAAAGAGGAATATTGCATACAAAGTATATAAAGATAAAACATTATTAATAATGTTGTATCAGTACAGGTAAAGTTTAACAAAATTAACAAACTTTTAAAGGAAAAATAATAATTTTCCAATAGTGGAGTAATAAATAGCCTAAATATAAATAGACCTGTAACTAATAATTTATATGAATAATTTAGTATCTCCCTAAAAATTAAGACGTAAGTTCAGCAAAACATTCAAGGAAAGTGACATTGAATATTTTCTTTCCGAGAATAAAAAATGAAGAAATATTCTTCAATTGTGAGATTAATAAACACCTTTCTACTAAAATCAGATAAAAACAACATAAGAAAACTTAGGGACCAATGTTACTTAATAGCATATATGGAAAAATCCTAAACAAATGACTATCAGACCAAATCTAACAATATATTAAGACAATAAATAAAACAAGTTAAATTTGTCCCAGGAAAGAAAAGTTTAACAATTGAAAATTTACTTAGGCAACTCATTAAATTTAGAGATTACAGAAAAAAATTAATTGTAAAACACTAAATAGATGTAGAAAAAAGCATTTAGAAAGTTCAGTACATGTTTACGGAGAAGGCCCTGGCAACCCACTCCAGTACTCTTGCCTGGAAAATTCCACGGATGGAGGAGCCTGGTAGGCTGTGGTCCATGGGGTCGCGAAGAGTCAGACACGACTGAGCGACTTCACTTTCACTTTTCACTTTTCATGCATTAGAGAAGGAAACGGCAACCCACTCCGGTGTTTTTGCCTGGAGAATCCCAGGGACGGGGGAGCCTGGTGGGCTGCCATCTATGGGGTCGCACAGAGTCGGACACGACTGACGCGACTTAGCAGCAGCAGCAGCAGCAGCAGTACATGTTTACAGTTCATAGTAAACTATAAAAAATGCTTTCTAAAAATCATATTTAGTAGTGAAACATTGAAAGTCTTATCTCAAAAATCAGGAACAGGGGGATAAATAAGCACATTTTTATTGCATACATTTAACAGAGTAATAAAAGACCTAAACTAAGCAATTTTGTTGTTGTTTAGTCCCTTAGTCATGTCCAACTCTTTTGCGACCCCATGGACTGTAGCCCACCAGTCTCCTCTGTCCATAGTATTTCCCGGGCAAGAATATTGGAGTGGGTTACCATTTCCTTCTCCAGGGATTTTAGATTACACACAAGTAGTACCATGTGGCTAGAAAGAACATAGACCAAGATACCAAGGTAAAACCACAGAATCTTTTTCTATCAGAAAGGACCTCAAGGATTATCTGTCTATATCTGAGATATAACAACACTGATTAAAAAAACTAGACTAGCAATTCCAAGAATGCTCCCTGGGTGATAAACTAAACAATAGAAGAAAGGAAAAATCTGAACTCATTATTTTCAGGTGATCTAACTAATATTAGTGAATTAATGATGGTTAAAATTATGAGATCAAATATATAAAACTAACATATGTATATTAGCATATTTACATATAATATATGAAACTAAATGATTTGGAAGGGAGAAGAGGACACAGGGTTCTGTTTCTTAATGTTCATTATGAATGCACAGATCCTTGATTTTCAGTGTCCTTTGTCCTTTACATATATGTTACAGATATTTTTACAAGTATGAAATATTCCTTTCATATTTAAAAGGTATATTCAACATAGAAAGGTGCTGTTCTCTTAAAAAAATACAGTGTCTACTTGTTATATGGAAAATATACATTATGCAAAACAATAGTAAAACAGAAAAACTAAGGCAATATCAGTACCTTAACACAAATAAGTAAGTGATGCTGCCATGAAAAGCACTTTTGTATTTCGTGAAAATATTGCCTGAGAATCCCAATACTATAGACGGTGCGGCTAAGTCACCTCAGTCGTGTCCGACTCTGTGCGACCCCATAGATGGCAGCCCAGCAGGCTCCGCCGTCCCTGGGATTCTCCAGGCAAGAACACTGGAGTGGGTTGCCATTTCCTTCTCCAGTGCATGAAAGTGAAAAGTGAAAGTGAAGTCGCTCAGTCATGTCCGACTCTTAGCGACCCCATGGACTGCAGCCTACCAGGCTCCTCCATCCATGAAATTTTCCAGGCAAGAGTACTGGAGTGGGGTGCCATTGCCTTCTCCGACTATAGACGGTAAGTTTGTAAAAATATGCTTTTAATAGAAGTTATTATCCCAGAGCTCACTCTTTGCAAAGATGAGTCATGTGAAAATTCTGTTGGTCAACATGTTTAAGATATGGCTATGACTGTACAGAGCATTTGGAAAGTTTAATAATTTGTTTTATTTTTATTTCAACTGAGAGCACAAAATAATCATGCAATTTGTTATGGTTATTTATAGTATAATAAGAATTGTGATATAACCACAGTAGTTTCAGGGTGATTGACACAACATAAGGAAAGGATTTATTTTTGATGTGAAGAAAAAAGTATTATTATGTTGAGTATCGTCTGGTAGAAGTTAATAAGTAAGACCTGACATTGTGTTTTTGTGATGTTAATGACAAGCCATTTCAAAGGTTGGTGCATAATTAGGTTCAATATATCATGCAGCAATATTAAAACTTTTAGGCTTAAAAGGTTAAAATTTGCTAAGGATAGTAAGTTTCTATAGCTTGAATATGACCATCTCAGTGGTTTGCTTGGTAAGCTGAATGTTCTCTATAGTGGTAGTTGTCTTAGAGAGAGGATGGGAGAGCTTAATGATGATATGACCCCAGAGGTAGAAATTAATTTTAAGTGATAATCACTATTTGTGCCAGCATTCCAATATCAAATCAATGTCATTTAAATAAAAATATCCTGAACTTTCTAAGGATAACTTACATTTCAAAAGACAACTTATTAATCATGTTATTTTCCACGGAGCCAACTAGATATATTTCCATTCGTATGCGTTTGCAGGAATAACTTATATGAAAGAACACTTATACTCCACTATACAGTGCCGTGTGTATGTGTGTGTGTGTGTTTCTGACTGTGTGTATTTCTCGATTGCATAGACAAAAAGTAGATGCCCAGTTGTGTTTAACAAGATTAACTTTCTCCTAATGTACCACACACAAGAACGTTTGCTTGTAAACCAGTTTGGACTATTCACTTTCTGTTCCATTACAAAATAGTCTTTGTCAGGTTATTCAAAGGGAAGTCACCAACTCAGCTCTCTGAAGTCTTGGAACGAACTATTATTTTTTAATTTACATTAACCCAAAACCTTTCAATAGTTCTTTTCAAGCATTTAAACATGAGATAGACACAGGTATAATTTCATTTTCCTATCTCTTTCCAAACTGTATCATTGGGGAAATTGTTTTATGTGAGCAACCTGGTCCATTTTGCTAATCTGAGGTTGAGGTCATTTTTCAGAAATGAAAATTTTTAGCTTCAACTTCACTACACAAACTCTGTGAAAATGATATAACATCATTTTTTTTCAAATAATATTGACAGAATGAATAAAAAGCTAAAAACCAAAGTTACTGAAATATTCTGAATATAAATGTGGTGATGAACACTAAAATCCTACACCAGGTTCCTAATCCTACATTGAAATCCATTGTTCAATAACCTCAATGATGTTTGGAATTACTAAATGACTGCTTTCTTTTATAGCCCAAATAATATGGTAGTGTTTTGATTCCAATAATAGCCCCACTAAATTTTCTTTCAGTATTCACCTTCCTTTTCAATGTGACTTTAAACACCTATCACTAAGAAGTGGGGTCTAATCTGTTGTCCCTTGACTCTCAGCTGGTGCTGTGACTTGCTTTGGCAGATAACATGTAGCAGAAATGAGCCAGTTCTGTGCCTTGGCCTTGTGAGCTTCTGTTCCCCCCTTAAGCCATGAGGTCAGGCTCCTATAGGAGTATGAGAGACAGAGAGTTGCAGGGCTGTCAGCCTGGTTTTCCCAGCAACGACCTAGGTTTGGAAAAGCCTACCCAAATGAGCAAGATCTGTCTTGGTGCTTGGCTGGCCTGTGGCTTACTGCAGATGCGTGAGTGAGCAGTCTGGCCCCACTTGAGGACCACCCAGTACATGTGAGCTAAAACGAATGTTTATGATGCTCTGTGTGCCTGCATTTTTGTGGTTGATTGTTACATGGCCTTAGGGCAGCAGTGGATAACTCATATGAAGACTATTGTTCCCAGTTACAGTACTCAAGACAAAAGTCTATACCAAGGATTCACTGACTTTTTTCTATAAAGATCCAGATAGTAAAAAATTTTGGTTTACTGGGTCACATGCTGTCTCTGTTGCATATTCTTCTTTGTTTTGGTTCTTTTGTTTCTTTTTACAATCCTTAACAAATGTAAACTATCTGTAGCTTTGGGGCTGTAGGGAAAGGGCTGTGGACCAGATCTGGCTTGTGGGCTGTCATTTGCTGACCTCTATTCTGTATCTTGCAAAGACATTACACTGCTAACATGCTGCAGAATAAAAGATGCAAAGGGATTCAGGATGCAAAGTAATGCAATAAAATCTAATACAACTTTTAAAATATAATTATACAAGTTTTTTTTTTTTTAATTTTGTGTGTTTCTTTTCAATGGTGTGCTGGTAAAATTTTAATAACTAGTAAGTACTACCACCATAGTCAATTTCACCCAGTCAGTAGAATAGAATTGAGAAGAGATGTGTATACAGTTGGCTCACATGAGCTAGTAAGAGCTGACTCCTGCAGACCATTATTATATTACCTATCTATCATACTGCCTATACCATACTTCAGTAGTAACTATAAAAGAAATTGATTATAACCTATACAGTTGTTTAGTCGCTAAATAGTGTCCAACTCTTTTGCAACCCCATGGATTGTAGCCTGCCAGGCTCCTTTGTCCATGGGATTTCCTAGGCAAGAATATTGGAATGGGTTGCCATTTCCTTCTCTGGGGGATCTTCCTGAACCAGGGACTGAACCCACATCTCCTACATTGGCAGGCGAATTCTTTACCTCTGAGCCACCAGGGAAGCCCAGTCCATACAATGAATTTCCCTTAAACAGATTTACTCCTTCTGCTTACCTCATCTTTCTGACCCCAGTAAATTTTGGTTTTGTGACCCCCTGGTCTTAGAGAACATTACTACCCTTACAACTGTCTTTCTTTTATGAGTGACCTGAGTTACATTTATCTATGCAACTTCAGTTTCAAAGAAAATCACTTAAGGATAAACTTACCTTTCTTGGTTTGCTCTCCTCCAGTGGGAGAACAGGAAATTATCTTCTTTTCAGGCATGGTTATTTACAGTCATTTGAAACCTGATTAGGAAGAAAAATATTTAAATATCATGAATCAAAATTAGTTTATGTTTAATTTCACTAAAAATTATCAACTCAAGAACTGGTAATATCAGGATATGTATTTAATATTATGTAATGCCTATTTAATATATCCGCCTGCAATATGGGAGACCTGGGTTCGATCCCTGGGTTGGGAAGATACCCTGGAGCAGGGAAAGGCTACCCACTCCAGTATTCTGGCCTAGAGAATTCCATGGACTGCATAGTCCACGGGTCACAGAGTTAGACATGACTGAGCCACTTTTACTTTCACTTTCTGTGTCTATATATAAAAATCAAAACTAAATTATGTTAAAACGCAAGGAAATTAACATTATACTCTTTTTCCTCTGAGGATTACTATGAATCTATTTAGGAACACCAAATGTAAAAATTCTCTTTGAAGAGGCAACTTTGATCCCCTGCTCTGCTAACTTAAATAGACACCTGGCCTGAGTACTAGGTAACTTAGCATTCAGCATTGAAGCTGTGGGCTCACAGCCGTTTGGGAATTTTAGACCCTTCATTGTTTCATTTCAGATGATAAAGTTAAACCTTGCTATCATCTTTTGCCTGCATTCCTTCAATTCCTTTTTAAAACATTTTATATTATGGACAAAGTCAAATATATACAAGTGAAAGTGAAAGTCGCTCAGTCATGTTTGACTCTTAGTGACCCCATGGACTACCCCATGGAATTCTCCAGGCCAAATACTGGAGTAGGTAGCCTTTCGCTTCTCCAGCGGATCTTCCCAACCCAGGGATTGAACCCAGGTCTCCCGCATTGCAGGCAGATTCTTTACCAGCTGTGCCACAAGGGAAGCCCAAAAAAGGATAGAGAGAATTTCTCATGTAATTTGATCGTAATAATAGCCTCAAAGTCTCATGAGATGAAAATCAATTAAGGTGATTCTTACTCAGCACAAACTCAAAGGGAACCCAGCACACAAACAGACAAGATAACAAAAGTCAACAGAAAGGAAAGATACCAGAAACTGCTTCAGAGTTACTCCAGATAATGAATTACCAGTGTAAAACACCAGCAGCTATGCTTAACATGCTTATAAATAGAATAACAAATTTTAAAATTTCAGAACTAAAATTATGTAGATTGATACTGCAGATTTGGAAATAAGCCAGTTAGAAATCCATGAACTGCAAGCTGCTGTGTAACTGCGGTTCCAAACTCACTGGTTCAATTTAAAAGCCAATATGACAAGACTGAAGAAAGAATTAGTAAAACAAGTTCAGATAAAAAGAAACTATTAGAAAATACAGAAGCAAACATAAAATTCAATGTGCTCAACCTCCATTTTCAGGAAGATGGCGTGAATGTACTTACCTCTATTCCTTTCCCTACATACAACAATGGACATTATATATAAAATAAACATAAAACGTTAAAAGATGGAGAGAAGAAGGCAGCCTGGCTAGGCACCTTGAGATCAGAGGAACAATGAGGTGGTGAGTTTCCAAGATTTTCTTTTTGCCTCATACATCCCAGACTTGAAACTAAAGAAACCAGAAACCCAGATAAGTATGCCAAAGGAAACAGACCAAATAAATCGCTGACAAAAACCTGCTCTCTCTAGCCAAGGGACTACCAGGAAAGGGGCAGTATAGCAAAAGGGAATGCATTTAGCCTCTCTATTCCAGCCAAATACCACAGAAAAAACTGGCCCCACAAAGGCAGTGTCAGGAGCCAAGATTATTTCCATGCTTGCTAAATGGTAAGGGGGCACCCTTAGTTTCTTGCTGGGGTGATGTCAGAAGACTCTGATGTCCTGTAGGAATCCAGGACTTCCATCCCCACTGGTTGGAGGCAGCCTCCCCCATCTCAGTATCAACGGACACTATGTGGGGAGACTGGACATCCACACCTCCTTGTAGCACTAATCAGGCACCTCTTCTCTTCCCCAATGGGGTGGCCTCAGAGCAGGCTTAGTAATAAGTCACAACTTTCACTACCATCCAGTAGTTAGGAGGACCACACCCTCTCTATGGTGTTAGTGGTGTCCACGTAGGAAGCAGTGACTGGGCATTCCTACCTCTCCCAGTGAGGGAGGTGTCAGAGAAGGTCCAGTTGGAAGCTAGGACGCACAACCTCTTCTTGGCAATAAGAAGTGGAAATTAAAATTTCAATGAGATATCTGTATAGCTTATCAGAATGACTGAAACAAACAAACAAAAAAATAGTTGCAACACCAAATCCTGGCAGGAATGTGGAGAAATTGGGTCAGTCTTACACTGCTGGTTAGAGTTTGAGATGACATAGGTACTATGGAAAACAGTTTAGCAGTTCCTTTTAAAACTAAAAATGACTGTCGATATGACCTAGTTAGTTGCACTCTTGAATATATATCCCAGAGAAATAAAAAACATATTTTCACTCAGAAACTTACGCAAGAATATTCTTAGGAGCTTTGTTCGTACTAACCAAAATGCACACTACCCACATGTCCTTCAGTGGTGCATAATGAAAAGTTGTGCACATCTGTAACATGGAATACTACACCACAATAAAAGGGAACAGACTCTCCATACACACAACACCTTGGATGACCCAAGATTGATTATGCTGAGTGAAAAAAAAAAATCTCAAAAAGATGTGTATTGCGTGATCCATTTCATTTATGAAATAACATAATTATAGAGATGAAGACAGGATCATTGGTGGGAAGAGGGTGACATCAGGGAGTATTGTGATGATGTGCAATTAAATATCTTGATGGTTGTTGGTGGTTGGTGCTTACACAGAGCTACACATGTAATACAATTTCATAGAGCTATATATACACACACAAATAAGTGTATATGTTATGCGTGAAATCTGAATAAGTTCTATGGTTTGTGGTTTGATATTGTACTACAATACCTTACGATGCTAACACTGAGGGATGGTGGGTGAAGCGGACAGAAAAGCTCCCTGTATATTTCTTTGCAACTTCTTATGAATCTATAATTATCTTTAAATAAAAAACTCACAATAAAAAAAAAGCTATAAAGGAAAAGAAAAAAATGATAACTAGAAAATCCTCATTCTTTTTTTTTTTTTTTTAATTTTAGAGGACTTTATTGGAGGATTGTAAATACACTATTTTTCTTTTTTTTAATAAATTTATTTATTTTAGTTGACCTCATTCTTGTGGAAATTAAGAAATAAAACTATAAATAAACTATAATAGAACATATCACAATGGAACTTAGAAAAAATTTTGAACAATGATCATGAATATAAACATATCACAACATATGGGACACACCAGAGCAGTGATTAGAGGAGACAGTGTGAAGGTGGGAGGAGGTCTATTTTAAATAGGGTCTTTGGGGAAAAGTCCTCCTTAAAAACGTGACTTTAATGAACTGGGAGAATGTGCCATAAAATTTTAGGGAAGAGTCATCCAGAAAGAACTGAAAGAGATCCAAAGCAGGAAGCTAAGAATGGCCTAGAAACAGTAATTGTAAATAATTAACTCTAGAACCAGCCTTAATGCAAAAGCAGAAATAACAACCAAAAGGTCTAGAGCATTCCAGCTTACATTCATCCAAAGAATCCTATCAGCCGGGGCCTGGTCCCTGCTTCCTAGAACCCTAGGCTGTTTTCACCATGGCAGACTAGCTTGTTAACTTGCCCTTCACAGATCTTGCCAGAAAGCTGATTGTTAAATTTTCATTAATTTTGCAAGTCAGTTGAGGCCATGTTGTAGTTTGAAATCAGCCATGGTAAGTATATTTACACCATGAAAATCAACAAATGCCACAAATCAGGTCTTGTTTCTCTTTTTGTTTTTGTCTTGAAATGTGGTTGTTAAATATTTATCAATGCACTACTACCAGAAAACACAGATTCCTGAGAAAACAGGACATAACTGCATTATTAGATAAAATATAAGGCTACTGGAAGAGAGAATGAGAGAGAATGAGACAATTATAGATAAGATTATTGAGTTGGGTGGGGTTATCAAAGCTGCAGTCCACTCAGAAGGAAAGCAATGAATAATTTGGTTCTAGAAATTGGGTCATGAGGAGGAATAGGCTCATAAGAATGGAATGGTAGGTAAAGGAAAATGTTAATTTTAGGCTAAAGAAGTTTAGATATCAATTGTTCCAAATATTACATCTTCTTAAACTGTTTTCAATTTGTCCCTTTTGAAAATATCATCCTCTGCTTCAGGGAGGAAATAGAAGGAATCAGATTTAAATTCTAATTTAATATTACCAAACGCATAAACCAAGCACATGTGTACCTCTCAGGGCCTCCTCCTGGTCTGACAATGCAAGGTATCCCTTGGCTGGCTTGTCCCTACTTGTGCGTGCCAGAGCTCACAACACCTCCCTCCTACCTTTCCACTCCCAATTACAATTGTAAAATTCTTGTGCTCTTTTCTGAAAACAGTTGTTTTTGTTGACATCTGTGAGGCCACACATTTCTTTCTTTTCAGTTCCCTCCCAATCAATTGAAGTACCTTTCTTTCTGTTGCTCTGATCCCTTATGAAAACCCCTGCAGCAGAGCATCCCTTTCAGTTTCTATTTATTCCACTACATTTTCCTCTAATAACTCATTATTACTTAATATTTATTATAATTTTATAAACATTTCCTTTATTTTCTCTTTTTCCACTAGAATTCAGGGTCTATGATGTTCACTGCTGTGGTCCTAGCATCTACAGTAGCACTATTAAATAAAACTTTGTACAGTGATGAAAATGTTCTGCATCTGTGTTGTCCAAAATGGTAAGCATTACCCTAAGCCACATGATCACTTAGAATCACACTGATCACTTGAAATGTGGCTAATATAACTGTGGAATAGATTTTTAATTGTATTTCATTTTAATTAATTGAAATTTAAATTACCACATATGGCTAATGGCTATGATACTATATTGGACAACACCTGGAACATTGGAGAAGTTCAAAAGGTCTTACTGAAAATGAGGGACTTCCCTGGTGGTTCAGTGGTTAAAAATCTGCCTTGCAATGTAGAAGACATGAGTTCAATCCCTGGTGGGGGAACTAAGATTCCACATACCACTGGCCCACTATGCCTGCATGCCACAACTAGAGAGCATACGTGCCACAACTGAGCCCTCACACCACAACAAAGGATCCCGCGTGATGCAGCAAAGATCCTGCATGCTGGAACTAAGACCCAATCTAGCCAAAGAAATATTTTTTAAAAAAGTAAATGAAAGGATGCATGAATGAAAAAAAAAATGCATGTAAGAATGAAATACCTGCAGTTTATAACCCTGCAGATTTCATCTGGGAATGTCACTTTCTCCTCTTTCTGTTTGTGCTATCTGGCATTGGCTTTGTTATTCAATTTTCAGTTAACATTTTGCTTGTTTCCAAACTGGAATAGTATACAACACGTCAAATTCCTTTTGCTTCACCACTCTTCATCTGGCATCTCAGCAAATCACTACATTCCTCAAATTTTGTTTACTTCCTCACTGCTAAAACAATTTCTGAGCTATCTATCTAGACAGAAAACCTTCTCATTTTAACCATTTCCTCTCATGATTTTGTGTTTGTTTGTTTTAAATATTCTTATTGTGAAATATTGCATAGAAATATTTTTTAAAAATACCTTGTATCAGCCTAAGAAATAAGTGATTAACAGTAACATTCAAATTGCAGTGTATTCCTCAGTGGTCACAGTTCCCTTCTTCCCTCACCAGAAATTGCAGCCATCAAATTTATAAACCCCATGGTTTCAGTTTATTTCTTTTACACGTGTATCTCAAAATGATATGCTCTATAATACTAATTTAGTGTTTTACATCTTTATTTGAGCTTCCCTGGTGGCTCAGACGGTAAAGAATCTGCCTGCAATGCAGGAAACCTGGGTTCGATCCCTGGGTCAGGAAAAAGTTGGCTTAAAACTCAGCATTCAAAAACCTCATCACATCCAGTCCCATCACTTCATTGCAAATAGATGGGGATAAGTTGAAACAGTGGTAGATTTCATTTTCTTGGGCTCCAAAATCACTGCGGATGGTGACTGAAGCCATGAAATGAAAAAGACACTTGCTTCTTGGGAGCAAAGCTCTGACAAACCTTGACAGCATATTAAAAAGCAGAGACATCACTTTGCCAACAAAGGTCCGTATAGTCAGAGTTATGGTTTTTCCAGTAAATGTGTACAGATGTGAGAGTTGGACCATGAAGAAGGCTGAGCACTGAAGAATTGATGCTTTCGAATTATGGTGCTGGAGAAGACTCTTGAGCGTCCCTTGGACAGCAAGGAGACCAAACCAGTCAATCCTAAAGGAAATCAGTCCTGAATATTCATTGGAAGGACTAATGCTGAAGCTGAAGCTCCAATACTTTGGCCACCTGATGTGAAGAGTTGACCCATTAGAAAAGACCCTGGTGCTGGGAAAGATTGAGGGCAGAAGAAGGGAGTGAAAGAGATGAAATGGTTGGATAGTGTCACTGACACAGTGGACATGAGTTTGAGCAAACTCTAGGAGAAAGAGGACAGGGAAGCCTGGCATGCTGCGGTCCATAGGGTTGCAAAGAGTTGGATATAACCTAGTTACTGAACAACAGCAATCTTTATATGAATGATATTATACTCTACAAATCATTCTACAACATTTTTACTTGTTCATTACATTTTTGTGATCTATCTGTTTGCTACATACAGCTGTATTTCATTCTTTTTCACTGCTGTATAGAATTCTATTCAGTATAACATTCTCCTGTTAATGACCATTTCAACTTTTTTCAAGTATTTTCCCTATTGTTACTAAGTCTTCTATAAGATTCACATACACTGTTCTTTGTGAATCATACCGGAGTATTTCTAGGGTATAAACCTGGGGAACTATGTGCTCGGATGTGTTTGTTTTCTTTAGTTTTCGCCAGTTCTAGATATAGGCCTTTGTTATTAATGTGCATTAGAAAGATCTTCTCACAGTTTATTCCAGTATTTTTATTTTTTAAAATGTTTATTTTTAATGAGAATAAGAATAATAAATCGCTTACCCATTGCCCAAATCCACAAACAATATCAAAAGTCACCTTTTAGAGAACTTAGAGACTCATAGCCAACATCCACAAAAATTAAAGCCTTAAATCAGTGACAATAAGTACCATATACTCTCCTAATACCTAATAAATTGTCTGTATTTATAGATTTTATCTTTATAAGATGCTGTTTGTTTGTATCCATGTTATTTTAATGACTTTGATAAGGCTATGAAATTAATGTGCTATTTTCCTGCTCTTACAAATTCTCATAAAAATATTAAGCAGTCTTATCTTAAATCATTTCAACAGCCATGACTCATTCATACATTTTTTTTTTCCAGTAAACAGTGCACATATACTGATATTCTTCCAGTAATCATGAATACCATATTTATTTGTTTACTCACCCTGGCTTTATCTATAATTCAGCTAGTTTATTTTATTCTAATCTAAATGTGCCCCAAAATAATTAAAGTCTACATTCTTTTCACAAAGAAGGTTTTTTAAAAATGACCTGACAATGGGAAATACTTCATAAACTGTTATAATATTCAAAAAGTGATCACTTTTTTACCACCTTTTTACCCCATCATATAGCTGAAATTTTAAGCTCATTTAAAGTTATGGTTCAAGCAAAAATTATGTCAAATATTCTATCTATATGGCTTCTAAATCCAGTTTAAACATAGCCAGTAAAGAGCACAGAATAAAAATGCAGACCATCAAACAAGGAGCAAATGGGAATCAGAGTTAGGATCCTGGCCAAGGCCAGTAATCAGAGATCCAGAATTTGACTGAGCATAAGAATGTCCAACCACCACTGAGACTAACAATCTAAAATGACTGAACCAGATTGCCAGTTATATTGGTTATTCTTTAGTTGCAGATGAGAGACATTCAGCTTAAGCAAAAAAAGAAAACATAAAAACACACACACACAAAAAGAAAAACCGCAACATTAAAAGGACTATTTATGGAAAAGACTCTGGTTAATTAATGGAAAACATCAGCAGTCCATCTGTAAGAAAAGCAGGAATACAGGGACTCAAATGCCATCAGCAGAGAAAACTGCCTCAGCCTCAGACGTTCCTTTCGTATTTGTTCTGATTTTCTTTTTACGACTTGACTCTTTGTGTTCCAGATACCTTGGCTGTTGATACCTTCTGAGTTTTATATTGTAGAGCTTCAGCCATCAAAGAAATGCTGTCTTTTTCTCAGATTTGATTCCAGTTATCTCTGGGAGAATTTTAATTAGCGTTACTTGGAGCAAGTGCCTGTATTTGACCCAATCAATTATTGCTGGGAAGTCAGAATATTATTACTGCACTAGTTTAAGTCTGCTCTCTATATCCTGGCTACAGGTATAGGGCCAGGGGTAAAATTGCTTTGTATTAGCATCACTGCCCTACTATAATCTGGGGGGTGATGGGTTTGGGGAACAGATATGTAAGACCAAACAAACTCTCTAGAGGCCCTATTCCAAAATCAGCAAGCAGATTCACAGGTGGTGGTTCCACACCAAGAATAATATTTTGTCAATTATGCAGCGATGTTTTGGATAATTCCAGTTTTTCCAACAGTGAGCAAAGCTATGTTGTGAGGTATAAAGCAGTATAACGCCAAAAGTGATTAAGGACAAACTACAAAATAATTTATGTATTATATAGGAAGAATTTGTAAAATGTCTAAGAGATTGGACTGATTTACCTTCTAAGATCCACTTCAGTTTAATATTTGATAATGCTTAGTTTCTTTCATTTCATCCATTCATTGATTCATTTCACAATTTTCAGTTTGGATATTATTTATATTACTGTGCTACTTGTTTAGGGTACAAAAGAATAAGATATATGCCCTCAAGGCATATATCCATTTGATTATATATTTTATATTTTTAGTAATACGAAGGAATTTTAACCCAAGGCCTAGAAGTTATGTGTCCATGAGAATAAAAATATTCCTTTCCTTTTTACCACATGTTCTATATTAAACCATACAGACCAGTCATAAAAACAAGCCCCACTTACACTTCCATGCTGCCATTCCCCTGTGTATTCTTTTTACTCTACCTTTCCTTTAGGTCTCTTTGTAATATAATGTAACATATAATGTCTCCTTTTACTTCTCATCCCCAAATTTACTTATTCCTTCTCCCTATACTTTCTTACATAAATTCTGCTGTGAGTCCTGCTTTCACAAAGAACCTAGTTTGTCTAATCTTTTATTTTGGTTTATACAATAGATTTTTTATGACAATGTTGAAGGTATTGCAAAATAGTAATGAAAAGTGCAGGAAGACAGGGCATTTTTTTACATCATTCCTATCTGTACCTGTAATAGTTTCTTTTATAAATCTTTAAGCTCTATTCCTCTGATTTCTAATCTCTTCTCTTTCTTTAATGACTTTCTATTGACTTTATGTCTATATTACATTCAACAGATTAGAGTTAAGATGCATTAAATATTACATCTCATGGTTTTACTAAAGCTGAGCACATCTTCAGAAAGATTAAATATCATCTTTTACTACAAGTCAAATTAGTCCTGAAAAAGCCAGTTTCTACACATTTATTCATAAAGATATCTCTACTGTATTCTGAATTTGTCTAAGAAATGAGCTTTCACCTTTTGATAATTACATGAGACATAAAGAAAGGCAAGCAAATCAAATCAGCTTTTATGATGTTAAATTATTTCGTAGGTCAATATCACGTATTAAATTATGATTTCACCTCTGAGTCACATCAAATGGTTTTACAGTGAGTATACTGAGAAACATTTACATTTGCTATAAAATACGAAGTACTTAAATCATTTGTATTCAGTAGCTACTTTATGTCTCGAAAAATAACAAATTCTTATGAATTTGAGCTTTAAAATTCTTATGGAAGAAATACTTTATAAATTAGAAAATACTATGTCATTTTAATATGGGGTAGTTTTTGCTCCTGAAGAAATGTGCCTTTTGATTTTACTTTTTTAGAATTTTCCTAACTATGGATCACTTCAAATCTATTTCTGATAGACATTTTGTGGAATACAGAAAATTTTGAGAATAACCCCTCCCTTATCAAAGTATCAGTTTATTTGGAGATATTACTGTTTCATGAAGTAAAGGCATCCTGACTCAAGGAAAACAAAAATGATAGCTGTTACTAATACATACTCTCTCTCAAAGTCGCTCAGTCATGTCCTACTCTTTGGAACCCCATGGACTGTAGCCCACCTGGCTCCTCTGTCCATGGACTTCTCCTGAAAGACTACTGGAGTGGGTAGCCATTCCCTTCTCCAGGGGATCTTTCCAACCCAGGGATTGAACCCGGGTCTCCTGCATTGCGGGCAGATTCTTTACCATCTGAGCACCAGGCTAGCACCACTAATACATATTACGTATGCATTTACTCTTCACAACAACCTATGAGGTTTGTACAATACTGGCCCTATTTTGCAAAGAAGACACTCACCAGTGTCTTACAGCTGGCAGTTCAGAACCAGATTCAGCCCTGGAGTCAACCACCATGCTATACTCCTGCTAAAGAGGGCCAGTGTTCCTAAGATGACACAAAAGAAAAAAAGAGTTTTCAGGACCCTCTAAGGGGCTATTATTTTAAGGATAAAAATAAATATGCAGTTTTCTCCAATTATTTGTAAAATGTAAACCTGGTTTGACTTTGGAATCAGTGGGAAATTATTTCAAAGTCTCTGTTTGAGACTATAGAATTAGTCTCAAAATTAAATAGACTTAAAGCTTAAATGTAAAAGAAAAGCAAGCAGCTAGAGGAAATTGTTTATGTAAAATAAGATGAGAAAGGCCTCTGAGCACAGCACCAAAAACACATTAACATTCTAGAGATATGGCTCCACAAAAATTTAAAGCTACCTAGCTAGGAAAAGGGCTTCCCTAGTAGTTCAGCTGGTAAAGAATCTGGCTGCAAGCAAGAGACCCCAGTTCGATTCCTTGGTGGGGAAGATCCCCTGGAGAAAGGATAGGCTACCCACTCCAGTAGTCTTGGGCTTCCCTGGTGGCTCAGATGGTAAAGGATCTGCCAGCAATGAGGGAGACCTGGGTTTGATCTCTGGGTTGGGAAGATTGCCCTGGAGGAGGGCATGGCAACCTATTCCAGTAATCTTGCCTGGAGAATCCCCATGGACAGAAGAGCCTGGGGGCTGCAGTCCATGGGGTTGCAAAGAGTCAGACACGACTGAGTGACTAAGCAAAACACAGCACATACAGTGAATTAATAGAAGAATCAAGTGATCGTATAGTAAAAAGTAATACAGATGTGAAAACTGCAAAGGAATGTCATATAAGGTGATAGCATATTTACATTCTGAATGGATTTATTACCTCAATCCTATGCTGCTGCTGCTGCTAAGTCGCTTCAGTCGTGTCCGACTCTGTGCGACCCCATAGACGGCAGCCCACCAGGCTCCGCCGTCCCTGGGATTCTCCAGGCAAGAATACTGGAGTGGGTTGCGGTTTCCTTCTCCAGTGCATGAAAGGGAAAAGTGAAAGTGAAGTCGCTCAGTCGTCCGACTCTTAGCGACCCCATGGACTGTAGCCTACCAGGCTCCTCCGTCCATGGGATTTTCCAGGCAAGAGTACTGGAGTGGGGTGCCATTGCCTTCTCCCCTCAGTCCTATAGGGGAGAGAAAATAGTATAATATGAGTAACATACGTTTCTCTTTTGGAAAGGAAATTATAAAATTTTTTAACAAGACATCTTTTAATTTGGGGAACCATACTTAAAGAGATAGAAAATGAAAAGAAAAATCACTTCTGCCTAGAAATTCTTTTTATTGAGGTACCCGTGCTGTAAATCACTTATCTTTATTAATCATTCAAACTAGAGGATGTAGAATATTTGCAACCCCTAGAATTAAAGAACTTATTAACAAAAGTAAGCTTGAACTTCAGATTGCCTCACTGTGAGAGTTAAGTTCTAATGTGCCAGGTTTTAGACTAGTCATTCAATGTAAAAAGATAAGCATCTCCTTATAAGATGGTTTTCTTTCCTACCTAAAATGTAACCTTTTTGTTTTTCAACACTTTCAGAACATGTAGAGATAATTATGAGATATGATAAGGCGCAACGACTATAAGAAAAAATTTTGGTTTATAAATTGAATTTATTTTAATCACTTCAGATATATCTGCACCTACAAAGAATTATCTCTCAAAAAGATTAGCCTTTGTTTTTCCAAAATTGAAATATGCCAGAACAGCCTTGCTTGAATAAAAAGCAGGCCTGTGATAGCTTCTAAACCTAAACATAATAACCCTATTGTGCAACTTGATTCATTCTTAAATGACATTTTTTCATTTTTTAACAACAGTTTTATCACCAATAAATATATTAGGTGCACAACAGAACACTTTTGATTAAATAGTCTTTATATCTTAACTATCCTGAATTATATTTGGGGATTGTGAGAGTCAACACTGTGTGTTCATTGCATAATTTTCTCTTTCTGGGCACATAGGAAAACTAAATTACAGCAGTCCTTGACCTTATAAACATTCCGTTTGCTCTTTCAGCCTTCTTTTCCTTTCCACAGCAACATTGGAAGCCACATGGTCTGCATCTTAGATCTACAGTGATAGAAGCTGGGTCCCTGGGCTATCTCTTACAAAAGACCCACTTAGGAAAACTGCCTGGTCTACATCACAGTGACATCATTACAAAAGAGATATTTGTTTCATTAAATCATTGTGGTTTTGGAATTTTTACATAGTGTAGTCTCAACCATTCTAATAGAGGTTTGCATTAATAAAGCAATTAGCTGATTTAAAATATCGATTGGTAGGTAAAACCATCATTATTTGAAAATGAAAAAGAGCAATAATAATGAAAATGGCTGAAATGATGACTCACTGTTATCAAAACTAAAGAATCAAGTCAACATAAGTGAACTATAAGTGATTATTCCTTTAACAGTGTTTTAGTAGAATATGGAAAATAGATCTCTTGTGTTTTGTAAAGTTCTCTATGTTGAAAGCTAAGAACATTTTCTGTATGATAAAGCATTTTCATATTTTCCTTGGAATAGCTGAATTACAGAATTCTCAGTTATGAACATATTTTGATTTTGAATTTAGGAACATGATTTTTCATAGATAACACAGTCATACTGTATTATTTCACATCTGGCCATTTGTATACCACCATTATTTTTTTTTTGTTATTAGGTTCACATACTCCCTATGCTTTCATTTAAGTAACTTACACCAATTCACATTTTAATATATATTTTCTACTTGTGGCTCAGTTGGTAAAGAGTCTGCCTGCAATGTGGGAGACCTGGGTTCGATCCCTGGGTTGGGAAGATTCCCTGGCAAAGGGAAAGGCTACCCACTCCAGTATTCTGGCCTGGAGAATCTCATGGACTGTATAGTCCATGGGGTCACAAAGAGTCAGACATGACTGAGCGACTTTCACTCACTTCACACTCACTAGATATTAAAATAAATACTTAGCTGTTATAATACAAATGATCAAGGATAGTCACAAATTAATCTTGTTGTCACCAGTGATATAAACGCCTCTCTTAGAAACCACTCTTATAATAAAGGATGGTTAGGTTCCCAGGCAACCACATCATATCCACCTTTCCCTCAAATAACACCAAGTTTGTTAAAATATTACTATATAAGTCTGTTGAAATATTAATTTGTATCTATTCTCCCCATATGCTCCTCCCACACCCTTCTCCCATTTTTATCTCATAACAAGATTTCCTAGTTCTCTGTTGCAAGGTTTTTGGACTGGAGGAAAGCAGAGGCAGCCTGAAATGACTTTGATCTTTAACTCATGATGTGTCCTGAAGATGCAGTTAGGATCAGTAAGGTGTTTAGAAGTATTCCCCAAGACTTGATGGTAGAGGAGGGCTGTGAGTCCAGGAAGGCTCTGGCAGTAACCAAGGAGGTGACCAGACCTGGGGGGCAGGGGGATGACTATTAGGTGCAGTCAGAAAGGCTGTATCACAGGCGTGAGGACTTCAGTTGCACTCAGTGTGCACACTCCTGGGGGGCCAACCTGTGTAATCAACCAAGCCTCTGAAAAGGCTGGAACTCCCATTGGACCACAGCACACATGGGAGACGGTGTCTTGGTGGGACTCTTACATTTCCAGATGCTCTTCATGCAGCTACAGACCCCAGACACTTGGTACAAATTGTTTGCTCTCGTTTGCAGAGTGGGACAGAGATGACACCAAGAGTGAATAAAAGCAAATTTCCTGCTAAAATGGTGGAATGGGGCCACCAATGGAATCTAGTTGATTTAGAGGAAAATTTTCAGTGTGGTATTCTTTATACAGCTCAGTTTGTAGACTAAGATCTATGCTTTCTACATTAATAAGATCATTCTGCCAATAGAATCTAACCACATTTTAGCAGCTTTTCTGAGGGAACTGTGTTTTACTTTAAGATGGCAGTACTATATTTCTCCAGCCCAGATGTTAGTATTAGCCCTTCATGTCCTCTCCCCATACACACACACACCTATCCCCCCCCCACACACAAAGACAAACACACACCCCAATACAATACTCCTAGGTGTACAAGCCAATGAGGGCTCCTCCTTCTAATTTTTCACACTATAGGACCCTTAGCCAACAAAGATAGAAATCTCTTTTGAAAAACACATATAGAAACTTCTCTAAAGAAGGACTGAACCAGCAATGGGGAAAGCCTTATCATTTATGATCATTGGTGAGAGAAGCCATAGAAAATACTTTGGAAAATGGTATGCCTTTGCTCGTTGATTTAATTACTGTTTTATAAGATATCAACAAGTAGCTCCCTTGAAAATTTTCAGATCTATTATCTGTTAAGAAACTTAAGTGTTGACAACTCAGGTACATTGATTAACATGGTATTATGATACATAAAATATGACCTTTCCAGAGGTTTGTTTATTGCCTTTATAAAAGTGTGTGTGTATTAGTCGCTCAGTTGTGTCTGACTCTCTGCAACCCCATCGACTGTACATAGCCCACCAGGCTCCTCTGTCCATGGAATTGTCCAGGCAAGAATACTGGACAGGGTAGCCATTCCCTTCTCCAGGGGATCTTCCCTGACGAGGGATCAAACCCAGGCCTTCTGTATTGCAGGCAGATTCTTTACCATCTGAGCCACCAGGGATCTGGCTTTATAAAGGAAAAGACTCTAACATTATCAACTTTTCTGAGGTTATATTTGAATAATGAAAGTGAAAGTGAAGTCGCTCAGTCATGTCTGACTCTTTGCGACTCCATGGACTGTAGCCCACCAGGCTTTTCTGTTTTCCAGGCAAGAATACTGGAGTGGATTGCCATTTCCTTCTCCAGGGGATTTTCCCCACCCAGGGATTGAACCCAGGTCTCCTGCATTGCAGGCAGACGCTTTACCCTCTGAGCCAGCAGGGAAGCCAAAAGCTACTCAAAGTTTGTTAACATTAGTGTAGATATTTTAATGACACTGAGCAAAATTTGTTAATTCTTCTAATGCAACACTCTTCATTCTGCCTGTCACTTTTATAAATTTTCTAGGGTTTAAAGGTTGGATAACCTGAGAGGAATCCTGAATTTTCCCACAAGGGATACTTAAATTCTACTGAGAATTGTTAGCTAGCGCTGATTTTTCTGCTTTTGCTAAAGGATATCCATGCCTTGGCATGGCGCCTCCAGAGTATAGCTGATTTGTATTCATTCAGATTCCCTAAATGATCTTCCCCCAAATGCAAGCTACCGAATTAATACAAACCATATGTTACTAAATAAGAAAAAATTCTAGCTCATATGAGCTACCAAATTAAAATCTAATAAAAATGGAAAGACTAACTCTCTCTTGAATATGACCTCGGCAGAAGGTCATTATTTTTCCTCCTAGAGGTCCTCAAACACGAAATTGAAAACAGGTAATGTACTACCTCCACTCACCCCATCACCTTCTATTCAGTCAGTGTTCCTCTTCTTACCTTCTTTACCAGAGCCCAGTAAGTCATTCAAAGGGAAGGAAAATATGAGACTAAAACTAATAAGAAAATAAAGAATAGGGTGAAATTTGACAATGAAGCTTTATTTCCCTCTAACTATAGCTGTAAGCCATTAGTTGAAAAATTTAATAATATACTAAAGTTTCCAATTACACGTTTCATTCTAAACAGTAATGCACCTTAACAGCTTCCCACTCCATGATTGACCAGTAATTCAACAAGAGTGATTTCTTTGTGTGGAAAGGTGTACTTTCCTATATTTTTAAAAAAGAAAATCAAAGTAGATGTCACTATGAGGTTGTCATTATGCCATGGGGGGAAAGAAAGTAAGTAATGCTTTCATTAATAATTCTGTTTTTGAAAGATTTTAAAATATAAATGTTTGGATTTTTAAAATTACTGTGATTTATCAAAGATCTCAATACAAGCATTACTTAATATATTTTCTAAGATTTGTATAATTTTCACTACTACAGATTTTAAATTGTTAATGTTTAGTGTAAAAATCAAAAATTCATCAAGTGGTATAGCTCTTGAGAAATATTAAGTCACACTGGAAAATTAAGCTCTTCATTAATTTCCTATTTGTAAATTATCGGTTAAGAGAAACAGTTTCTCTTTGTTTTAAGACAAACCAAAGATATAAATGAAAATAAATAAATCATAGCACCCAGTAAGAAATCTGTGCTTAGAGAAATAACTGAAAAATAGAGTGTAAATGTGTAGCCATCTGGAGAATAAGAAAATCAAAAGTAATAGGCAGAATTCAGAATTTATTACAAAGAAATTATGCCAAGAGCTTCTTATTGCAGTTTTCTGTGGAAGTGTTCAAATTAGTGAGTAAAGAAATACATTATATACTACATATTTGGGCCCTAGTGATATCATTTTATACATGATCTCATGGCATAATATTTGCTAACTAATCTAAATTAACTTGGCTATAAATGCTATCATACTGATTGAAAATTTGCTAGCATACCACAAAAACAGCCAGTTATAATGAATGACACAGTTTGATGAAATTGTCTAGAGCCAGAGGGATGATATTGGATCATCTGTGACATAAGATTATAAAACGCAAAGAAATTCATAAATCTGAAAACAGTTGAGATATCAAGCAGGTATAAAATAAAGAGTAGAAAAGAAAGGAGATGTAATGAAAATGACATAAGTCAAAGAAACCAGCAGAAGTTCATTACCACCTTCAGGTGGAGTCGACAGTGGGATCCAAAATGGTTCCCGTCATCATCACAAGTATAATTTTGACAAGTCCACTCCCATTTGCTACTTCCAAATCTAAATGGGGGAAGAGGGAGAGAAAAAATAATTTAAAATATTCTTCACCACTGTTATCTAAATCAGTCCTTCAAAATTTCCCCCAAATGGCAACAGTTCCAAAATCAAATTCCATTACCAGTTGATGTTTTCCTGCTGCACCTTTGAATGAAGAAATATGTGTTTTATTTCTCTTTGAAGCCACAATGTATGGCATCTATTAAGTATTCAAAACTGTTTCTTGAATGAACACTGAGAGAACATCTCCAGAATGTCAGTCTTAAGTGGTGATGATTAAAGGAGCAAAAGAGAAAATTGCTTTTAGTTTATTCCACTGAAGAGTTAATTAAATACAAAAAAGAAAAATTTAAGCAGTTTCTGGGCCTATTTCCTAGTGCTGGGCTGTCCTATACTATAGACAGTAGCCATAAAATTTTAAAATTAAAACTTCTGTTCTTTAGCTACACTAGCTACTTTCCAGTACTCAGTAACCACAGGTATCTGGTGGCCTCTGCATTTTAGAACAGTTCTATTATTGAAAAGTCTTTTGAACAACACTGTTCCAGAGCATGTCAGTAGCATATCATCATTTTCTATGCATATTTTCTAAACTGTATATTCATTTATTTATTCAAAAATACTCACTGAATATACCTTATATACTAGTCACCAAAAATACAAAAATGAATAAGACTCCTTTTTTAACCATTTAGAATCTTTCAAAGGAGAATATTAGTGATCAGATAGTCACAGTCTAGTGCCATGCCATGGACAGTTAATAGGAAGAAAGCAAAAAAAATGATACAGAAGAGTACTAAAGATTGATTACTGAAGTAATCAAGGTAAATATTTTTTTAATTAAGCCTGAGGAAGTAGAAATGGAGAGGAGAAGGAAGAACCAAGAGGTATTTAAGAGGCATAAGTAGTGTGATTTGGTGAGAAATTGAGTGTAATAGAAAAGATGCAGTTTAGAATAACTCCCAAGCTTCTACATGAGGGAATGAAAGAATCGTACCACCATTATCCTGAATTGAGTCTATATGAGGAAGAATCAGTAGGGTTTAGAGGAGAGATGGCTTTCAATTTTTATATATGGATGCTTTTTAATAGTTATAATGTATGTTTGTCCAAAATTCAGGAGAAAGTTTGAGACTAGAGCTAGAGTTTTGGGTATTAATATTGTGGAGCTGGTAGTGGATAAGATCACACAATAACAAAAAAGAATGTTGTCAATGAAAGCCAAGAAAACAAACATTAAGAACTTCTAGAGAAATTGCCGGAAAAACAGAAATGAATGGGATCATAGAAACCAAGAGAAAGTAATTTTAAGAAAGCACCAACAACGTAAAGAGCTTCCAAACAAAAGTTACATAAGATAAAAACTAGGGGAAAAAATGTCCATTTAATGTACCAATAGGTCAGGAGTGACCTTAACATGAACATTTACCTTAAATGACACGAGCAGAATATTGGTAGCAAGAAACCCATGAGTCAAACATGTCGGGAAAAAGGAAAGATGTGAGTAGAACACTATTTCCAGAAACTGAACAGATTTGAGATGGAAAGAGCTATACATGAAGTGATACATGAAGTGATATGTAGATGCAGGAAGGGATTTTTACTCATTTTCTATTTCTATTATGGAAAAGGTTTGAGCATTTAGTTTAAAAGTTTCTGTGTCCATAGACCATGCTATAATGGGTCCATCTTAGCTGATGTGGATTACTTGTAGCTTACCTACAGAGCTACTGACCTTTGGCCAATGCTCTGGAATGCATTAGCTAAAGATAAATGATGTTTTGAAACCGTGGGCCTGTAAATTGTTGCAGAAAAAAATATATCAGCCTGCAAGCACTGTTTAGTAATAATAATTGGGCTTATAATTGTACTTAATTTCAAAGTCTGGAGGAGGGGGCTTTCAAATTAAAGTCTGGCAGCATAGCTAGAATATACCTTTTATGAGGAGTTCATGATAAGAGATCTCCATCATGAGCAAATTTGTGTTTGCTGCTTAGGAGGTGCTTGAGATGTGCACACATAGTGGTTAGACCAAGAATACCTGTGTGACCCAGAGGATGGGAGAATAAAGAAATCTATGCCTGAGATCTCTAGACCCTTCCCTGTGAATGTCTTTCTTCTATTGGTTCTGTGCTATATCCTTGCACACTTCTTCCAAGAGCATAAGCTAAGTAAACTAAGCTGTGTAAATCTGTGGAATGCTGAAGGTGATTAACACATAATTAACACTGGCTAACATAATGGAGAAGGCAATGGCACCCCACTCCAGTACTCTTGCCTGGAAAATCCCATGGACGGAGGAGCCTGGCGGGCTGCAGTCCATAGGGTCACTGAGTCGGACACGACTGAGCGACTCCACTTTCACTTTTCACTTTCATGCCCTGGAGAAGGAAATGGCAACCCACTCCAGTACTCTTGCCTGGAGAATCCCAGGGACGGGGGAGCCTGGTGGGCTGCCGTCTATGGGGTCGCACAGAGTCGGACACGACTGACGCGACTTAGCAGCAGTAGCAGCAACATAATGGATTGGGGGCGGGAGGAGAAGGGGACGACAGAGGATGAGATGGTTGGATGGCATCACCGACTCGATGGACATTAGTTTGGGTGGACTCCGGGAGTTGGTGATGGACAGAGAGGCCTGGCATGCTGCGATTCATGGGGTCACAAAGAGTCGGACACGACTGAGCGACTGAACTGAACTGAACATAATTTTAATAGCAAAAGTCCTCAGTTTTTCAGTCTCTTGAGTAATTTGTCACAAGTGTAATTTAGGGGCTCAATAATTATAATTCCTGAGGCTATGTTTTTTCTCAAGGAAAAAAAAATAGAAATAAAAAGTTTAATTTTCACAAAACAAGTTTAAAAGAAAAAAATTGTCCAGTTAACTATGAAATTTGTTACTAATAACAGCACAGGGATATTTGAATAACTGATTTTCCAGGCAAACTATTTGATTGGTTCATTAAGAGAAGAATCTATTTTAGATATTCACACCTTCTTGGTTGTACTCTTTTACTATATTTTCAACCATTTCTTCACCTCTCCATCTTCACTATGCAATTTCACATGCCCAAGCATCCCATCCATTTCTTTGGTTTATGATTAAAAAGCCAAAGTTTTCCATCATCCTCAACAGTGGAGTGAATCCCTTCAGTTCACACAAAAAAGACTTTTAATTACCTCTGTTCACACAAAGATCCTATAAGTACTTAGGAAAGGAAGCCAGATGGCAATGTTCATAGATATAAACTTAGCTGAAATAGAGTGATATAGTCATACAAGTAGGAGACAGTTTAATAAAGTGCTAAAGGACATAGATTTTAAATCAGTTAGATGTGGAATAAAATTCCAGATGGGCTCCAAGGTATGACCCTGAGAAGGATACTTAATGAATTTGAGCATCAGTCTCCTCCACTGGAAAATGGTGAAAACAATAATGCTTCACAGTGTTACTATGAGGATTAATGTAACATATGTATGCAAACTGTTTAGTCCATTGACCAGCATATAATAAGTGCTTAATAAATGGTAATGATTTAAATTCGGTGAATAAGGGTTCAATAGCAAATTATAGGTTTATGAATATAATACTTAACCTTTCCAAATCTCTCCACATCTCAGTTTTTTTCAAATAGGAGAGTAAAATTAAATTTACTTAACTGAATTTTTATGAGCATGGAGGCACTGAATATATAAATGGTCAATGACCAGATCACATATAAAAATAGAATTCCAACCCACAATCTCTGCAACAAACAATCCACAAGCCAAACCAAAGCCTCTGCAGCAAATCATCCCCGAACAGTCAATGCTTCGTCAGTTACTTCCAGCTCCCCTAATATCTGCCTGCACTTCTAATTTAGGACCAACCAGAGAAACCCAAATAAACTCCTCAAACCAACCTCAGAGGATGCTCCACTTCTAGTTAGCCCACCTCTGGTTTCCCCTTGTCAGCAGCTTCTGATCAGAGCATAGCTGAATCCTTTCTCTTTTCCACTATAAAACTTGACCACTCCTCCATCTGCCTTTCAGTTTCTGTCCTAAGCAATGATGGTGGCTGACTCCCTTGCTATAGCAAGCTCTGGATAAAAAAACTATGTGTTTGTTTTCATTTGGGTGGTCTTTTTTCCACAACATTATAACTGAGGTTAACCTCAGTTCAATGCCAATTTTAAAAGGCCACATATATTTTATTAGTGTTATTATTGTACAGTAAACAGACATGATCATTAAGGCTCACCCATGCAACCATCTCCTTGTGGCTGTACTACTTTTCCATCAGGTATGTAATACAGATGCTCATGATCAATCCAGTTCTCTCCCTGCATCATTACCAAAACCCATTCTTTGACTGCTGTGAGTGTTCCAGGTGCTTAAACTCTCTTCTTTTCCTTTCTGATCACATGTCCTACCTTCTCTGTTTTGTCTAGACTTGCGTCTAGCATTTTAGCAATTCTCTAGTCAGCATTCTCATATACCTAGATAACTCTGAGTAGACAAATACTCTTTTTTCCCCAGAAAGGGGGCTCATTTCTTTTGAGTGTTTCCCCACTCCATCCACGTGGTTTGATAGATGCTATAAATTCTAGTAGCCCATCCCAAACATGAATGCTATACAAACAGGCAGGTTGAACCAACTGGGGTCAAGAACAGTTGTCCTAGGGCATTTCTAGATTTTTCTTATTAGGTATAAGAGTGAGAATCTTTTAGTCTCAGAGCTCACAAATTCCCAATTTGTGAGATTTTCAGAGCTCTTGGAAGTCATGGTTCTAGCCTGGTGGAATAATCCATTGTAAGAATGATGTCTGTATTCAAAAAGTAAAAGAAAGAAGAGTGTATGCAGATATCATTCACTGCTCTAGGAAACAGAGAAGAAAGAACAGTTTAGTTGAGTATGGGCTTATGCTGAGTCTTGGACAAGAGCAGAGGAGAGAAAGCAGGGTTGTGGATAAGAGCTAATTCAGTTACCACCATGCCAAGACTTCACCCAGGGAGAAGGGGAGGATTAACTTCACACTCAGATTTTTAATAGTTTTGGAAACTAGCCAGATATGGTTAATAATAAAGCCTTCAGAACACAACAATAAAATGAGAACTGTTATATACCTGAGGTGAAAATGTAGCAGTCTCACATATAAATGTCTAGATAATTGTTTAACGTAAACTGAAAGTGAAAATCCTTCAGATCGTTGATGTGTCTGACAATTAGCTATCCATTTTTCTCTGAGTTCTTGACTTTGGTAAGTTTGCTATTGCCGTAGTAGGACCAAGAAAAATTATTGGGGTAGAGGGAGAATATCTCAAGAATGCTACAGTTGGGTCAGGCTGCCCATACATGTCATGCAGTAGTAAGTAAGCCTGGAAGCTACCAAATCAACTCACAAATATTTATTGAATAACCAATGAATGTCAAGAAAGAAATCATAGAAAATGTTTTGAATTGGGAGTCAGGAGACCCTTAGTCTTCCAGGTCTAAAATTTGCAAATTCTTGACCTTGATCAAGTCATTTAACAGGCTCTGAGCCTCATTTTTCTCATCTGCAGAAGGGAGGGGTTGTGGACCATCTCACTGGAGGCCTTATAGGTATCCGACCACACAACAGGAGGTGAGCTACATCTCGGAGCAAGCAAAGCTTCATTGGCTGCTCCCCATCGCTGGCATTACTGCCTGAACCATTCCCCTCCCCTCAAAAAAAGTGCCTTCCCAGAAACCAGTCCTTGATGCCAAAAAGATTGGGGACTGCTGGAAACACAAAATCCCCAGCCTCTTTCCTAAGATGTGTAGTATTTGGGCAAGGCACATGAAAGATGAAATATCAAAAGAAGAAATATAAATAATAATTCAAAGTAATAATACTCAAGCCCCACACTATTATAAGCAAAATAAAAGGTAGAAATAATTATTTTAAAAGAATAAGACCTTAGGGATGCAATTTTAGACAACGTGTAGTTCAACTGGGCGGCCAGTGGAGGGAGACTTTCCCTGCCTCCCTAAGGCCCTGAGGATTTTTCTCATGTACTCGCCGAGTGACAGTTTCGCCTCAGCCTCCAGGAGGAGACTGATAGCTAAGGGATGGACCGAATGGGATAGTAACCCAGGCGGAGTTGGCCCAGGGTTCTCGGGTCTGTACGCCGCCATGTACGCGGCTGGAGAACTCGGAGTTCCAGACTCACCAGCTCATCTGTCTCACTGCGCTTCGCCTGTCCACCCCGCCGGCTCCGCGGCGCCGGCGACCGAGGCCCCCAGGTCGGTTACCCAGTGTCCAGGCAACCGTGGCGGCAGCCGCTTGGGACCGCCGGCTCGCGCTCTCCGGTGCCTCCCAGCCGGTCCTGTGCCTGCCCCGCGTTTCCTCTACGGACCGGTGCTGCCAGGCTCTGCGCGCGCTAGGCTACTCGGCGCCACCAGCTCCCCACTCATGTCTTTTCTAACCAGTTCAATCCTACCAGACTCCTTTTGGTCTGTAGTGAAGGGGGACGCGGAGCGGGGTGGGGGAGTGGGGGGCTGGGGGAGGGGGCAGGGATGACGAGCAAACTGTAGCAGTTATGATTAGAATCAGGATCAGATTTCTTTAAGGCTTTACAGGTGGCGCGATAGTAAAGAAGCCGCCTGCCAATGCAATAAGACGCGGGTTCGATCCCTAGTTAGGGAAGATCCCCTGGAGTAGGAAATGGCAACCCACAGTCCATGGAGTCACAGAATCGGACGCGACTGAGCACGTGCCCAGAGTTCTTTAAGGTGAAAATAGCAGAATCCCATTTCTGTGCCCCTGAATGGGAAGTTTCTGATATCCTACCCTCATCATCACCTCTTAAGAGAGAGTCTTACAGCGTCTGCTGTCCCAGTGCGAGGACTACAGGTGATAAGCTCCTTTTGGTTTGATTGTTCTAAGGTGACGTTAGTATTGAGAAACTTGAACAAACTACAAGGAAGGATAGGAAATATTTGCTTTGTGTCCGGAGGTTGAGATGGGGAAAGTGATGAACTGAAGACATCTAAGGGTTTATTTCTAATAAAACAAATTTTTGAAGTGTGATTCATCTCAAAAAATATTAAGTGTCACAAAATACATACCTAAACTTTGTTTCTAGCTCAGTGAAATATACTGTGACCTGAAGTTAAAGTGTTTTCAAAGAAAGAGTCTTGTGCATTACAGTATGCTCACCAAATGCCTTCTTGGATGAAATCAAACACTAAATGATGAATTGAAGATGGTAAAAAACATAAGATCAGAATAAAGATTAGTATTCTTATGTAGTCAAATCATATTTCCAGGCAACACTGGATACAGGCAAAGGTCTGGCCAAGGTTAAGGAAGCAAAATCTATTACCTTAAGAGGAAATTCAATTAGTAATCCTTTTTAGTGGAGGGGAGTCCGCAAGACCATACCTGGAATAAGATCATTCCAGCCAAAGATGTAAAAGAGGAAGCGATAACAAGCAACCTGGAGAGAGCTCTTAATCTTAAATTCATATATACAGAAGCAGAGCTCTTTTTGTAATTAAAAAATAGATTCCAGAATGCACTCTCCAGTTTCCCATCTTCCTCCATTAATTATTTAAATTTGACATGTTAGCAATACAATGTTAAATTTAAACCAAATGAATCATTTGCATACCAGTAAATATATATTCATGAGGGTTCAAATCATCTAAGTGAATATATTAAAACAGTACCTAGACTTTTTCCACCAAAAAAGCTTTACCTACTAGAAACTTCATTCTTGAAATTTTTTCACTTAATTAATTAGAACTCATTGATTCATAATTGCTATACATGCAATTATGGTAGAATTCTAAAGTGAACCCCAAGGACCCTGACTCCCTGGTATACATGCCTTGAATACTTCTGGGCTTTTAATAGGATGGATTGTATTCTGGTAATTAGCTTGTTATATGACACCATTGGCTTTAAGGGAGATTATCCAGGGTGATGGGTCATGGTGGAGAGGTCTGACAGATTGTGGTCCACTGGAGAAGGGCATGGCAAACCACTTCAGTATTCTTGCCTTGAGAACCCCATGAACAGTATGAAAAGGCAAAAAGATAGGACACTGAAAGATGAACTCGCCAGGTCGGTCGGTGCCCAATATATTAATGGAGATCAGTGGAGAAACAACTCCAGAAAGAATGATGGGATGGAGCCAAAGCAAAAACGATATGCAACTGTGGATGTGACTGGTGATAGACACAAAGTCCGATGCTGTAAAGAGCAATATTGCATAGGAACCTGGAATGTTAGGTCCATGAATCAAGGCAAATTGGAAGTGGTCAAACAGGAGATGGCAAGAGTGAACGTCGACATTCTAGGAATCAGCGAACTAAGATGGACTGGAATGGGTGAATTTAACCCAGATGACTGTTATGTCTACTACTGTGGGCAAGAATCCCTTAGAAGAAATGGAGTAGCCATCATGGTCAACAAAAGAGTCCAAAGTGCAGTACTTGGATGCAATCTCAAAAACGATAGAATAATCTCTGTTCGTTTCCAAGGCAAGCCATTCAATATCACGATAATCCAAGTCTATGCCCCGACCAGTAACGCCGAAGAAGCTGAAGTTGAACGATTCTATGAAGACCTACAAGACCTTCTAGAACTAACACCCAAAAAAGATGTCCTTTTCATTATAGGGGACTGGAATGCAAAAGTAGGAAGTCAAGAAACACCTGGCGTAACAGGCAAGTTTGGCCTTGGAGTACAGAATGAAGCAGGGCAAAGGCTAATAGAGTTTTGCCACGAGAACGCACTGGTCATAGCAAACACCCTATTCCAACAACACAAGAGAAGACTCTACACGTGGACATCACCAGATGGTCAACACCAAAATCAGATTGATTATATTCTTTGCAGCCAAAGATGGAGAAGCTCTATACAGTCAGCAAAAACAAGACCGGGAGCAGACTGTGGCTCGGATCATGAACTGCTTATTGCCAAATTCAGACTTAAATTGAAGAAAGTAGGGAAAACCACTAGACCATTCAGGTATGACCTAGATCAAATCCCTTATGAGTATACAGTGGAAGTGACAAATAGATTTAAGGGACTAGATCTGATACACAGAATGCCTGATGAACTATGGACAGAGGTTCGTGGCATTGTACAGGAGACAGGGATCAAGAAAATCCCCAAGGAAAAAAAATGCAAAAAAGCAAAATGGCTGTCTGAGGAGGCATTACAGATAGCTGGGAAGAGAAGAGAAGCGAAAAGCAAAGGAGAAAAGGAAAGATATTCCCATCTGAATGCAGAGTTCCAAAGAATAGCAAGGAGAGATCAGAAAGCCTTCCTCAGCGATCAGTGCAAAGAAATAGAGGAAAACAACAGATTGGGAAAGACTAGAGATCTCTTCAAGAAAATTAGAGATACCAAAGGAACATT
Source organism: Giraffa tippelskirchi (assembly GCF_054371585.1). NCBI lineage: Eukaryota > Metazoa > Chordata > Mammalia > Artiodactyla > Giraffidae > Giraffa > Giraffa tippelskirchi. The sequence goes on along the minus strand of NC_137288.1, from coordinate 36,790,014 downwards.
TCATGCAAAGATAGGCTCGATAAAGGACAGAAATGGTATGGGCCTAACAGAAGCAGAAGATATTAAGAAGAGGGGCAAGAATACACAGAAGAACTGTACAAAAAAGATCTTCATGACCCAGATAATCACGATGGTGTGATCACTCACCTAGAGCCAGACATCCTGGAATGTGAAGTCAAGTGGGCCTTAGAAAGCATCACTATGAACAAAGCTAGTGGAGGTGATGGAATTCCAGTTGAGCTATTTCAAATCCTCAAAGGTGATGCTGTGAAAGTGCTGCACTCGATATGCCAGCAAATTTGGAAAACTCAGCAGTGGCCACAGGACTGGAAGAGGTCAGTCTTCGTTCCAATCCCAAAGAAAGGCAATGCCAAAGAATGCTCAAACTACCGCACAATTGCACTCATCGCACATGCTAGTAAAGTAATGCTCAAAATTCTCCAAGCCAGGCTTCAGCAATACGTGAACCGTGAACTTCCAGATGTTCAAGCTGGTTTTAGAAAAGGCAGAGGAACCAGAGATCAAACTGCCAACATCCGCTGGATCATCGAAAAAGCAAGAGAGTTCCAGAAAAACATCTATTTCTGCTTTATTGACTATGCCAAAGCCTTTGACTGTGTGGATCACAATAAACTGTGGAAAATTCTGAAAGAGATGGGAATACCAGACCATCTCACCTGTCTCTTGAGAAACCTGTATGCAGGTCAGGAAGCAACAGTTAGAACTGGACATGGAACAACAGACTGGTTCCAAATAGGAAAAGGAGTATGTCAAGGCTGTATATTGTCACCCTGCTTATTTAACTTATATGCAGAGTACATCATGAGAAACGCTGGGCTGGAAGAAACACAAGCTGGAATCAAGATTGCCGGGAGAAATATCAATAACCTCAGATATGCGGATGACACCACCCTTATGGCAGAAAGTGAAGAAGAACTAAAGAGCCTCTTGAAGAAGGTGAAAGAGGAGAGTGAAAAAGTTGGCTTAAAGCTCAACGTTCAGAAAACTAAGATCATGGCATCTGGTCCCATCACTTCATGGGAAATAGATGGGGAAACAGTGGAAACAGTGTCAGACTTTATTTTTTGGGGCTCCAAAATCATTGCTGATGGTGACTGCAGCCATGAAATTAAAAGACACTTACTCCTTGGAAAGAAGGTTATGGCCAACCTAGATAGCATATTTAAAAGCAGAGACATTACTTTGCCAACAAAAGTCCGTCTAGTCAAGGCTAAGGTTTTTCCAGTGGTCATGTATGGATGTGAGAGTTGGACAGTGAAGAAAGCTGAGCGCCGCAGAATTGATGCTTTTGAACTGTGGTGTTGGAGAAGACTCTTGAGAGTCCCTTGGACTGCAAGGAGATCCAATCAATCCATCCTAAAAGAGATCAATCCTGGGTGTTCATTTGAAGGTCTGATGTTGAAGCTGAAACTCCAATACTTTGGGCACCTCATGCGAAGGGTTGACTCATTGGAAAAGACCCTAATGCTGGGTAGGATTGGGGGCGGAAGGAGAAGGGGACGACAGAGGATGAGATGGTTGGATGGCATAACCGACTCGATGGACATGGGTTTGGGTAGACTCCGGGAGTTGGTGATGGACAGAGAGGCCTGGCGTGCTGCAATTCATGGGGTCGCAAAGAGTCGGACACGACTGAGTGACTGAACTGAACTGATCCAGGGTGAGTTGGACTTAACTGGGTGAACCATTGAAAGGGGCTGGTCTCCTCTTGGAGTCAGACCTCTTCCTGGAGTCAGAGATTTGAAGCTTCAGAGGAGCATTGGACACGAGGGATATCCTTTCGGTCAGCTTTGAAGATTGAGAGGCCCTTAGCAAGAAATGTAAGCAGCCTCTAGAAGTTGAGTATGGCTACAGCTGACAACCAGCAAGGAAATTGAGGACCTCAGTCCTACAGCCTTCAAGGAACTGAATTTTACCAACAATCTGAATGGGCTTAGAAGAGGACATTGTTCCAAATGAGAATATATCCTGCCAACACCTTGATTTCAGCCTTGTGAACCCTGAGCAGACCACCCAGTCAGCCTCACCTGGACTTCTGACCTGCAGAAGTATAAGCTAATTGTGTTCTAGGCTGCTACATTTGTGCAATTTGTTACATAGCAATAGAAAATGTATATACCTACTAACTTACTTCAAATGAACAAAAGTAAGAATTTTTTAATAAAGATACAGGGTTATCTCAGGAAACCCAAAGCAGGATTGTAGAAGAAACTCAAATGGACCAAACATCAGACACTGCAAAATGAAATCAGTGCTAGACCTATTGTCATAAAGAACCCAGTGGATAAGGTTATCTTATTAGCAAATAGAAAAAACAGATTTTTTATGAAAATAAAAAAGAAGTAGCTGATTTTTCTATAGCAAGAATTAAAGGATAGATTGAAATATTAACCATATATACAGAAAATTATGATCAAATACATTCCCTACAAAACTATCACTCAAGAATGAGAACAATAACAACAACAAAAACTCCATATTTTGGAAAAAAAAAAGAAATTTACCATTGGCAGAGCTATACTGAACTATGTACTTTAGGAAGAATGAAACTAGTAAAGCTGTTGAAAAGATGTGTGGTTAAACCTAAACAATCTGGCTGTATGACAACAGTCAACCATCCATTTGTCCTCCAGTTGTCCTTGGCTTTCTCTTCCTAATCATCTCCTATCCAATTAGTCCTTAAGACCTACACATGCAACTGTTTTAATATATCTCTTGACAGTACTAGACTATTTCAAGAATTAGATTTAACAACAAAGTGCTCTGGGCCTCTTCTTTCTTACTTACACTGGAATTATTTAGAGCTGCTTTTAGATTAACTAAATGCATATCACACCTGCCATAGAAAATTGGCTGAATACTCCTATTTATTAATAATAATGTTTTATTAAGATGGACCAGAGGGGTCCTTAGCAGACAATTGGAATCGGCATCTAATTATATCTAACAGAGTGGCATGATATAAATTTTTCTAAATTAAAAATTATTGTCTTTGGCAGACATTCTCCAAAATTCAATTTGCTTACATCAAATTACTTCTTACAGCAACTTAGCTCATTTTTATGTTGTAAGTAATTCATACTGATGTACAATGAGAAAATAAGCCATTCAAAAAGATCATTACTGATGTTTTTCTATGATATATGATTCAAAATATTTCAAGATCAGAACCATTTTGCTCTATCATCGATGGTATAGAATTCAGAGACAGTCTTATATCTATTCATGTGCTAAAGATTACCATTCTAAATTAAATTTTAAATGACCCTAAAGGATAACATGTTTAGAGATATCTCTGTTGCCACCCTCTGTAAATTGTGGCAATTTATCCAAGTAAGTGCTTCTGAATTTTCATCATAAGATTACATCCATCTCATCTGCTTTTAATAAAGCATATGGATCTGCTTTCAATCCATATGCATTATAAAATACCTGCAATACAATACTTCATCAGAGTACATAACCTCAAATTCTCTCTAGGCAGTTTTATCAAAAACTTGCCTGAAAGTATACTAGATGTAGAATATTTGTTGTTTGAAAGATGTAAAGTTATCTGCCTTTTCTAAATGTTTACAGCTCTTTTCCAGAATCAGATGCAGCCCATGTCAAATTACCTATTTGAACATTATTAGCTTCCCACATAATGGGATCATTTTTACTGTGACATTAATCTTTCAACTTTTATCAAAAAGCACTCTGATTAAAAAGACATATGAAATGTGCCAGTACACTAATAGTGGATAATAATGTCCATCATATCACTCAATGGACCCATACAAAATTCTATGTAAGAAATTGGGGTATCTGTGTGTGTATATGTGAGAGAGAGAGAGAGAGAGAGGGAGTGGGGGAGGAAAGGAGGGAAGGAAAGAGAGGTTGAGGAGACAGTATTAAAAGAGATTAAACAGGCAGTTGTTTAAATCAAGAAATCAGTGTAAACCATGTATAAATTATGAGATTTATATAGATATCTGAAACTCTCCTTTTATCTTGTCTGCCAGACTCTAAGCTTAGTTTTAGCAACCATTAGCCCTTTGGCCTTTATTTTCTACTGCAATAAACATTGCCTTTGTTTTCATGGTATATTTTTATTGTATGCATGTGTGCATGCTAAGTCACTTCAGTTGTGTCTAACTCTTTGCGAACCAATGGACCATAGCCCAATAGGCTCTTTTGTCCATGGGATTCTCCAGGCAAGAATACTGGAGTCGGTTGCTATGCCCTCCTCCAGGGAATCTTCCTGACCCAGGGATTGAAACTATAGGACCTTATATTTGTTCTGAGAAACAATGACTTATATCAACATAAATCAAATGTTTTTATGAAGGATACTGCTCAATAAATATATAACCTGTGAAAGTCCTATCATTCAATAAGCTATAAACATTAATTTCTGCACTACTGGGGGAAAATAAGTTGCTATTTCTCATACAGTCATGATGCCGTCTGGTCCATAACATTGTCTTAGCACATTGAAATGTTGCCAATAAGATAGTGTTGACTAAAGCAGAATCTAGTGTGTTAGAATTAATCTCTGTAGTGAAAAGTAGCAGACTTGCAGTCTGCTAAAGGCACAGTACTCACATCTCCAACCTAAGCAGCATAGTGAAGAATTATTCTGGTGGTTTTGGTATATTAGCTATGCCAGAATCCCTATCTCAACTATGTGTGCAAAGCAGAACTTTTAGTAGCAGGCACCATCTTAGATTTGAATGTCTTTACCTCTTTTGATTTTTCCTTCCGCCTTTCAAGGGGTAGAGTCCTAATATTCTTGTGGGAAACTGTCTCATCATCAAACAAGTCACTTAAGAGAGATGAATAGATAAATAAGTACATCACATATCATGAGCAAGTCTCATGAAGTACCTTTCATTAAAAACATAAATGAAAGGGGAAAAAAAGAATCTCCTATCTTTGCTCAAAGCTCTGTATCTGTGATCAACGAGAAGGATCATTTGTAATTTCCAAGTTTATTCACTGATATTTTGCTTTTCCTGAGAAAGTTTTGGATAACAAATTGTATTATTTATGCTATCATTTATTTGTGCAGTGTTGGTGGTGTAGTGGTGAGTATAGCTGCCTTCCAAGCGATTGATACAGGTTTGATTCCTGGCCGATGCAGCGGGCCGACCTTGGGCTTCCCTGATGTCTCAACTGGTAAAGAATATTGAATACTTCCACATGCCAGCCTCTGCACATTTCTCTACTTAGATCTACCTCTTGGGTAGATATTATTCCCCCCCTTTTTTAAATGAAATTGTCATTTAGGATAATTTAAATGACTGGCCCAGAGGCACAATTAGTAATTAATGAAGTAATATTCACACAAAATTGTGACTAAAATCAGTGCTCTTCACAACACACCACTCACAGAGCCTGTTTTATAGGAAAATATAAAAGCTCATCCCCAGATAAGTGTTTAATTATTGTTTACGCCACGTATGTCCTGTGAAACATGAACCAGACAAGATTGTCATAATAATCAAGAAGGACATGAGGATTAGAGTCAGAAGGAAAAAAACCTGTTTTCTTTAATTGGGATTCTGTCAGGAAATAGATGAAACACTCAAGTAAGGAGTGTTTTAGAGCAAGATTTAATAAAGTTTTGCTTTATTAAACTTAATAAAGGTGCTATTTACACAGAGCACCAGACAGGAAGCAGTGTAGAATTAGTTGAAAGCAGACATATTAGTTGTAAATGTACTCTGAAAAATCTATGGAAATTCCTAAAAACTTCTCTAAGAAGTGTATTTGATATCATTAAAGAGAAGAGAAAGTGGAATCATACAAAACACCCAATGAAACCCCCCAAAAGGCAGAAACAAAGGGGGAGACTTTTTAAAAAGAAACAAATTCAACAAACTGAAAACTGATATTACCTGACTTCAAAACTACTATAAACCTACACTAATCAAGCAGTGTGATCTTAGTAGAACACACAAAAAGATCAATGGAACAAAATAGAAAGCCCAGACGTAGACCCAAACAAATACAGTCAATTAATCAGTGACAAAAGAGCAAAGGCAATTCAATGGAAAAATATAGTCTTTTCAACAGATGATTCTGGAACTACTAGATGTGCTCAGTCACTCAGCTGTATCTGACTCTTTGTGAGCCCATGAACTGTAGCCCACCAGGCCCCTCTGTCAATGGGATCTTCTGGGCAAGAACACTGGAATGGGTTGTTGTTCCTTCTCTAAACTACTAGATATCCACAAGGTAAAAAAAAAGAATTAGACTCTTCCCAAAAATATTAGCTTAAAATTGATCATAAGCCTCAGTGTAGAATGCAAACCTATAAAACTTCTAGAAAATAACAAAGGAGAAAATCTAGGTGACCTAAAGTTTGGTGGTGACTTTTTAGATACAACGCCAAAAAAGGAGAAAAAATTGATAAGTTGGACTTCATTAAAATGAAAACTATCTGCTCTTTGAAAGATGCTATTAAGAGAATGAAAAGTCAAGCCATAGACTGGGAGAAAATATTTTCAAAACATGTATCTTATATAGGACTGGCATCTAAAATATATTGTAAAACCCTCAAACCTCAACAATAAGAAAGCAGGCAACTCTTTTTATTATTATTAATGGCCCAAAGATCTGAACAGACACCATGATTCAGTTCTGATATCTGTGAAAGGAGGGTGGTAAGATGAGGCTATAGTGCAGCCCTGAGAATGTCTCAGCCAAACCATGGGTGGAATCCAGGGCAACAGCTGTCCCCGATAGGAGTCCCATTTTGAGCAGCAGTGGCTTGGTTCTAGTAGTACTGCTGCCATGATATCACTGTCGTACTCACTCAATGACTGGATCCTGGGGAGAGCATGGCCTCAGTGTGAAAGCTATGAGGCATCCCAAAGTTGCATCAGAGGCTGACAGCTAATTACACTAACTCTATTATATCCTTTCTCACAGGGTCATCTGAGCTGGGCATTTCCATGGCTTTCAAAGTAGTTCTGAGTAATTATTTGGTGTTCTAGGTCAGATGTACATCCCCAGAGAAATCCATTTAACAACCCAGGAGCAGCTATTCAAGTAGTTAATAATTTTCAGCAGAATAGATCATGAATTTTGGCAAAATGCAATATGAGCTCTAGGGCAGCTTCCCAGTGGCTCTGTACAACACCTCAATTTGTGACAGACTCCCTTAATACTGTCGCATTTACCATGACAAAAGGCAAGAAGCAGGATAGTTGACACCCTCAAGATGCTGCACAGCACTTTACAACTCCAGGTGCAGTTGGAAACTGACAGCATTAGGGCTACCTGGTAAACAGATCAAGGCAGCACACACAGACTTAGTATATGTTGCCTTCAATATCCAAAGAGGTCCACCAAGTGATTTGCTTCTTTGATTAGCGATGAGGTGCCACCATTTGCATTTCACTTCCTAGGTGGTCTAGCGGTAAAGAACCCACTTGCCAATGCAGGAGACACAGGAGATGTGGGATCAATACCTAGGTTGGGAAGATTCCCTGAAGGAGGGCATGGCAACCCACTCCAGTATTCTCGTCTGGAGAATCCCATGGACAGAGGAGCCTGGTGAGCTACAGTCAATAGAGTCACACAGAGTTCAACACAACTGAAGCTACTTAGCACATAGAAAGTAACTTCACGTGCTCAAGACCACCAGACCCTTAGAAGCTTCATATATATAGTATTTGCATCATACTATAGAATTCCAGTTCTCTGGAATCAGTGTGTTTTACTAAGGCACCTAGGGAAATTTCATTTTCTTAATCATGAGTAAAAGTAGCCTTATTGCACTAACACAAGGAAGTTGTATGTTCTGGAATTGTCAAATGATAAAGGGTCCTTCAGCCTGGTAGTCTACAGTCCATGGCGTCGCAAAGAGTCGGACATGACTGAGCGACTTCACTTTCACTTTCAGACTATATAAGAAAAGAGAAGTGAAGATTTGGCATATTGTTATGGCAGGAAGTGAAGGCATGTTGCTGTCTTCCAAGTTTATTTCAACTTGTTTCTGATTATCTTTGTTGATAGGAATGGAAATAGGGAGCATTTGTTAAATCTGTACGTGAATATCCTGGACTAGGGGATCTGTTGATCTGCCACCATAAAAATAACACATCTGGAACCACAGGTACAAATCACCAGCTGAATTTTCAGCAATTCTACAGTCATTCTCTAAAGACCCAAGTGACTTTTGCACCAAACAGGGAGGTAAAGAAAGAACACGGTAGGAATTAGTACCTTGGTTTCTTCGTCTTCAGTCATAGCACTAATTTGTAAAAGTCCTCTGGAGATTTGGCATCATTACCTTTGGTTTATTTTCATGATCAGAGGTAGGATTAACTAGAGGGGCTTCCACTTGGCTTTTATACCATAATAACTGCCACTCCCTGGACCATAGTATCACTGTGGATATACTACTAGATGCAAAATATATCCATTTCCACTGTATGTTTTTTGGATTAGGGTAATAACCCTAACATGATTGGTGTACAGTCACACTGAAACCAGCAGACGGAAAAAGGAGGCCAAGTTCCATATATATCCTGGGATTTCTGTAGTCTTCACTCTGTTATACTTTAGGCATTTTGGGTCTCCAGAGATAAGCATCATTTCAGAGGCAGGACCTAATAATGTACAAAAGTTTTGGGGAAATTCCTTAACCCAGTGCATATCATAATGACCATTGATCCTTGTGGGCAAGGTTTAGGGAAAGAGTCACAGTCTGTATGAGCAATTGCTCAGTTAAGGTATTTTATTTCTGGGAAATGGCTGAGGTCTGAAAGTAGGTAAGAGACTATGAATCCCTTAGGAAAATATGCTTCCCTGGTGGCTCAAATGGTAAAGAATCTGCCTGCCTGCAGTGCAGGAGACCTAGGTTCAATCCCTGGGTTGGGAAGATCCCTTGGAGAAGGGAATGGCTATCCACTGCAGTATTCTTGCCTGGAGAATTCCATGGACAGAGGACCCTGGCGGACAACAGTCCATGGGGTTGCAAAGAGTTGACTGAGCGATTAACGCTTTCACTTCTTCACTTTTAAGAATATGTAATTTTTGTTTTTGCCCAATAGTTCCAGATACTTTCTGCTTATATGTGTCTAAATGCACTTTATATGCTGCCCAACTATTTTATTCCTACGTCTCCCAAAATAATCGGACTATAACATAATTTCCTATGAGACACTTCATCTGATTGTCATTCTACCTGTGATGTTTATTATGGTTATTGTTCTCACTTTGTATCTGACAGTAAAGTGTACACACTTGGCTTCTATAAGCGAAAGAATGGCTGACTTGAAGGGAGGTTCATGGGAATTGAGGATTCAATTTCCATAGCCTTGACTGTGTCTGACCAATGTTTTCCTTTTTCAGTTCAGTTCAGTTCAGTTCAGTCGCTCAGTCGTGTCCGACTCTTTGCAACCCCATGAATTGCAGCACGCCAGGCCTCCCTGTCCATCATCAACTCCTGGAGTTTACCCCTTGTCCATCGAGTTGGTGATGCCATCCAACCATCTCATCCTCTGTCGTCCTCTTCTCCTCCTGCCCCCAATCCTTCCCAGCATTAGGGTCTTTTCCAATGAGTCAACTCTTCACATGAGGTGGCCAAAGTATTGGAGTTTCAGCTTCAACATCAGTCCTTCCAATGAACACCCAGGACTGATCTCCTTTAGGATGGACTGGTTGGATCTCCTTGCAGTCCAAGGGACTCTCAGGAGTCTTCTGCAACACCGCAGTTCAAAAGCATCAATTCTTTGGTGCTCAGCTTTCTTCACCGTCCAACTCTCACATCCATACGTGACCACTGGAAAAACCACAGCCTTGACTAGGCAGACCTTTGTTGGCAAAGTAATGTCTCTGCTTTTAAATATGCTATCTAGGTTGGTCATAACCTTCCTTCCAAGGAGTAAGCGTCTTTTAATTTCATGGCTGGAGTCACCATCAGGAGTGATTTTGGAGCCCCAAAAAATAAAGTAAAATTTCCTTTTTACTTCTCAATTAATCTCTTCCTCATCAATGCCCTTGGCTTAACATAAGAGACCTAGAAATGTTGAGTTTTTAATTGAGGCAGGATCCCTGCCTTCATTAGAATCAAGCCATGGACTTTATCCTTAGCCATATTTTCTCTGAGACTTCAGGAGATAAGGAGTTTGTTGAAAGCTAACATAGAAGCTTTCTGATTTTCCACTCACGTTCTGAACTAGCATTCAAGGCCCTCAGTTTGTCATTTTCTCTGTATATACTATACAAGTTAATCTGAAAAGTCAAGTGATCACCTAGCCTTTATAATCATTATTGTTGCCACAGTGACTAGTTAACAAATCCAGTTTATCTCCCAGCACCTTACTTTCCACATAGACTTCATCTTATTTGGTAACAATTTAGGCAGTAATAATGCCATCACATGAGTCGTATTACTGTCTCTCTAGTGAGCAGTGTTCACTAGTGCTCCTTAGGTATGTAAGAAAACCAGTTTCATAAGCTCAATTGAAGTTCTATTTTCAGGGACCATAATCACTTACCCTATCAAATCCAGTTGATCCTTGAAAACATGGAAGTTAGGGGTGTCGACCTCGGCAAAGTAAAAAAATCCACTGTAACTTTGCAGTAGGTCCCCCATATCCTTAGTTCCTCATGTACAGATTGAACCACCATTGAATCAAATTGTATGGTATTGTACTGCCCTATTTACTGAATTTTTTAAAAAGCTATGTAAAAGTGGACCAAGGAAGTTCAAGCCCATGTTGTTCAAGGGTCAACTCTAACAGTCAAAGTATAATCAGCTCAAAAAAGGCATTCTAAAATGGTAATGCAGAGAACTAAATCAAGAGATAATTCACAACATGTAAGTAGTTTGGAGGCTTCCCTGGTGCTCAGATAGTAAAGAAACTGCCTGCAATGCAGGAAACCCGAGTTCATTCCCTGGGTCAGGAAGATCCTCTGGAGAAGGGAATGGCTACCCACTCCAGTATTCTTGCCTGGAGAAGTCCATGGACAGAGGAGCCTGGTGGGCCACAGTCCATGGGGTCACAAAGAGTCGGACTCAACAATGTAAGTAGGTTGAAAGAAAAATAAATTATTAGTGAAAATTCCTGGGAATAACAAAAAGGGGAGCTGTTACCACCTGAGGATGTAACAGGAAACAGAAGTTAGCAGAACCAAGAAAAATGAAATCTAATCCTAGAAGAGGACGTCTGGCAAGAGTTCTGACCCTCAGCAACCTGGTAGGACTGAAATGGGAGAACACATACCCTAACAGCACTCTTCTTCCCCTCCAGTTTCTTCCTCATGTCCCTCTTAAGAGATTGACCAAGAGAGCAAGGGTTCCTATGGACTTAATCCAAATAATTCAGCCTTCTAGTGCACAGATCAGAGTGGTGGATGGTGGAGAAATGAATCCAAAGGAGCAAATAAAATGTATCCAGCAGAGTTGTAAATGCTTTCATGATACCTAAGGAGGCACGCTGAGCCCACCCGACTCAGTGTGGACCTAACCTCATGGTAAGGGATGATAGGGATAATAGGAAATAGCAGAAACTCCAGATATTTGGTGTAAGGATCTAAAAGCAGAAGGATCCATGAGCCTCACTTTCTGATTAAAGATGCCGAACCTCAGAAAGAAGTCTCTCAAACCAGCATGGGTTGCTGACAGTAAGTTTAAAATTGTGACCACGTGGAATTCAAGCTGGCTTGAAATTCAACATTAAAAAACAAAAATTAAGATCGTTTCATCAGGTCCCATCACTTCATGGCAAGTTGAAGGGGAGAAAGTGGAAGCAGTGTCAAATTTTATTTTCTTGGGCTCCAAAATTACTGCAGATGGTGACTGCAGCCATGAAATTAGAAGATGCTTGCTCCTTGGAAGGAAAGCTGTGACAAAACTAGACAGAAACATTAAAAAGCAGAGACATCATTTTGCCCACAAAGGTCCGCATAGTCAGAGCTATGGTTTTTCTGGTAGTCATATATGGATGTAAGATTTGGAACATAAAGAAGGCTGAGCACCTAAGAAGTGATACTTTCAAGCTGTGGTGCTGAAGAAGACTCTTGAGAGTCCCTTGAACTGCAAGGATATCAAACCAGTCAATCCTAAAGGAAACCAATCCTCAATATTCATTGGAAGGACTGTTGCTGAAGCTGAAGCTCCAATACTTTGGCCACCTGATATGAAGAGCCAACTCGTTGGAAAAGACCCTGATGCTGTGAAAAGATTGAAAAGATAGATTCGCTTTTGGAGAAGGGAGCAACAAAGTATGATATGGTTAGATGGCATCACCGACTCAATGGACATGAATCTGAGCAAACTCTGGGAGATAATAGAGGACAAAGGAGCCTGGAGTGCTACAGTCCATGAGGTCACAAAGTTTGGACAGGACTTAGCTTAACCCAAATGTGTTCGGGTCTCTTACAGCCATAAAAAAAGGGAGAAAGTGCAAATGAATTTTCCTATGCTTACCACATTCTTTGAGAGGGTTGTGTAAAGTCTGAGATAGCTGGAGGAATTTAAAAGGCACTCCAAATAGTCATGAAAGTCCACAAACCAACCAATAAAAGGCACTGCTGCTGCTGCTGCTAAGTCACTTCAGTCGTGTCCGACTCTGTGCGACCCCATAGACGGCAGCCCACTGGGCTCCGCCATCCCCAGGATTCTTCAGGCAAGAACACTGGAGTGGGTTGCCATTTCCTTCTCCAGTGCATGAACGGGAAAAGTGAAAGTGAAGTCACTCAGTCGTGTCCAACTCCTAGCGACCCCATGGACTGTAGCCTACCAGGCTCCTCCATCCATGGGATTTTCCAGGCAAGAGTACTGGAGTGGGGTGCCATTGTCTTCTCCAAATAAAAGGCACAGTGGGCCCTTAATGATGGTCTAAAATGCTTGTGGGACAAAATGCTCACAAGCAGAGACCATAGGATGAGCTCTGTCTCAGTTTGGCAGCATCAGACAGAGAATATGCCACACTCATCATCAACAGTTGGGAGAACCATCATGGGAAGAAGTTTTGGATGTCTCTTATTTGACTGATTACAATTTAAATGAAAAATAATGAAATGTCAGCACATACCTAAAATTGATTGGAATAAATTATCAACCATCCGTCAGAAGAGGTGTTCAAAATAGTGGTTGTTCAATGAACAAGCAAAAGGTTACATTTGGCACTTGAATATCTGACTTAAGAAATCTTGCTCCCAAATCTGTATCACACACATATTCCATAACCGCATAATGTGCTTCACTAAGGGCAATTTGAGCAAAGGTTTAGATTAGGGGGAACAGAAATAAAATTTCCAATATCCATAATTCTGTTCTGCTTACCCTCAGGCATTTCAATATATAATTTCAACAAAATATTTTACCCAGATGGCACATTGGGTTAATCAACACCATTAAGCTTAAACTATGCAAGTTTTCTCTTTAACACATATTTCTATAACTCAGCATCATCAGGAAGTTATGTTTTTAAAGCAGTAATACATTTGCAGTTATTTTCTTTTACTTGAATGTGAGATTAATTCTAATTGAGTGTACTTAGAATTTATAAATTTTACAGAAGGAATAGCACAGTTATTAGCCCTAATGAAGCCCCTGTGGTGTGTCAGCCCAACCAGTGACTATTTACCACATGTCTTATTTGGCCTTCAAATTCTTCCTCTGCCACAACATGCTATTGCTAAGTTAATTATAATCTAGAACTCCCATTAAGTTTATGTGCATGTGTCGCCTTGCAGTCTTCAAAATTTAATCATGACTTCTGAAACAAAAATTTACATTTCAAGAAAACTATGCTTTCCATTAGAGTTTAATAAATTAGAAATATAAAATGGATGTTTTTTCCCACTTTTCAAAATATAAGAGTGAAAATTTCTAACTAATGGAAAGACATTTGTGCTTGAAATGAACACAACATATACCAAGTTTTAGCCCCAAGCCAGTTTTTATGACCAAGTCACCAGATCCTAAACAAGAAATTTTTATGGTAGAAATGTCACTTCTTTAATATACAGACAGTAATTTCAAGGCTTTTATCACCTTAATTATTTTTGTTAATAATCTAGAGGCTCAAAAATGTTTCTTGATTTTAATGCTATGATATCTGTTAAAATATTCTTTTATATCTTCTATCTTATCAAAGGTGCTTCAAGATCTATTTTTCATTGAGAGATTTCTGCACCTAGCTAGAAACACACACTAGCAAAAGTAGTGCTTCTAAGGCTACATGGACTACTGGCTTCATTCAAGAAACAGTTACATCAGAAAGATTAAAATTCTCCTTAATTTATTGTTAAAAATAAAGGATATCTCCATTTACTTATTTAGTAAGGAGCTTGTGTTTGGCTATTGCTCTTTTTGGCATACTTAAATGCTTTGTTCCTCATCCCATTGATTTCCATCCTCATTTAGGAAGAAGAATGAAATATGGTAAACACTTATTACACTTATGGAATATTTATTACATACCATATACTGTTATAATGCTTTACATTCATTAATTTATTTAACCATCACAGTGAAACTCTTGGGTACTTATAGGTGAGTAAACAAAGGTAGACTCCCCCAAGATATCACAAACAAGTAGGTGATAGAGAAAGTAGTAAAATCTAGCTAAGTGACAGATACACTCTTAACCACTTTATTGCACCACCTCACATATGAGACTCAGTTGGTTGGGAAGATCTCCTGGAGACGGGAATGGCTACCCACTCCTGTATTCTTGCCTGGAGAATCCCATGGACAGAGCCTACAGTCCATGGGGTCACAAAGAGTCAGGCACAGCTGGAGTGGGTTGTGCCTGACTGATGCGCAGTCAAAACTGTGATTAACACAGTTCTGCTTGGTGAGGGTCAAACCTGTTATTGCCCAGAATTTTTAACAATGAAATGAGACCTCACTGTTCCACTTGACACATTAGAAATAAGGAAGGTTAATAGAGGATTATCAAAAATAGGTTGTAAAATCCAAACTTAAAGGGAACAAATAGCTTAAGAGAGTAAATGTTTGTATTGCCTAGTACTGATCCTTCAGATATCTCATTGGAAAATAAAAAATGTAACTAAACAAATGTATGGGTATTACTAAAGTCAGTTAGACTTAATTTTTCTGATTTAAAGATCTGGCATTCCTACCATGCCACAGAGCTTTAACTTACTCTCTTGAAATTATTAATGACAACATTAAGCATCCTCAGGCAATTCTTTTTAGTTAAAAGAATTTTAGCAATTACATTTAAGTTATTAGCATTGGTTTATGGCTAAATGTATTAGCTCATGAAATTACTTTAACTCTAAGGTTTAAAATAATTTATTTTATGTAATATGCAGTTGAAAATGACAAATTATTTTCCCAAGGTAGTCTGTATCAAAAGCTATTTATAGAAAAAAGTGTTTATTGTAAGAGGAAACTATCCACACATTCAGTCATTTATTCATTAATTCAACAAGTGCTTACTGAGCACTTAGCTATTTGCCAAACATTTTTATTGCAGTGAACAAAACACACAAAGGTCCTACCTTGATGGAACTCACATTCTTATTGCAAGAGACATTCAATTACTCTATACACAAATGAATACATACAATGTCAGGAGCCAAAAGACAGTTACAGTGCTAGAGTAATGAGGGTGGGTGTTATACGAAAAGGCCTCTTGGGGAAGATGTCATTTGAAGAGAGGCTGAATGAACTATGGAAATAAACCATGAATAAATATTTGGAAGAGTGTCCCTGACTGAGGGAACCACATATGCCAAGTCTCCGAGACAGGAGAATGAGGAGTTTCTGCTATATTTTTACTGTATTGATACTAATGGTAGAGGGAAGAACTTCCTTCTGCAAAAATATGGGCTTAAAGGGAAATTGGAGCCTTTGTGGCTCAAACGGTAAAGAATCTGCCTGCAATGCAAGAGACCTGGATTCGATCCCTGGGTCAGGAATATCCCCTGGAGAAGGGAATGGCAATCCACTCCAGTACTCTCACTTGAAAAATTCCATGGACAGAGGAGCCTGGCGGGCTGTAGTCCATGGGGTTGCAAAGAGTTGGACATGACTGAGTGACTAACTTCACTTCATGGAAACTCTATAAAAATAATAATTTGGGGTTTCCCTGGTGGCTCAGATGGTAAAGAATCCACCAGCAATGTGGGAGACATGGATTTGATCCCTGGTTGGGAAGATTCCTTGGAAGAGGGCATGGCAACCCACTCCAGTATTCTTAGTCTCCTGCTGAAGTAATATTTTACTCCCTTTGGATAGGAAAAAATCACATATAAACCCAGTGCAATGTGGTGGCTCATTACCCTGTTCCCCAAATAGAGGCTAACATGCATTACTAAAGCATGGAGAGAAAAGAAAATAATATACCAGAAAAACCTGGTGTATTATTGGAGGAAAAATTAGATCAGTGTGTCTGGAAATCAGTGAGTGAGCAGGAATTTTAGGAAATAACAGCAAATAAGTAGTTAAGTTGCCAAGACCAAATCTTATAGAGCTTAGAAGGGCAGACAGGTCCTAATCATACAGACTTTAGGACTTTGGATTTTTGTGTAAGTGTGATAAGAAGCAGTTGGGAGGTTATGAGCAAGGGAATAAAGTAATCTGTCTTCCATTTTAGAAGGAACATTCTGGCAGTTGTGTGGAGAATAGGATCTAGGGATCAAAAAGGAAAAACTGCAAATGAGTTAAGTAGCTATCCAGATAGGAGATTATGGAGGATTAAACATCACTGAGCCATGGGGATTGTAATAAATGGTCAGATTGCGAATATGTTTTTAAAGATAAAGCCAACAGAATTTTCTGATGGACTAGATATGGTTTCTGAGAAAAAGAGAGAAGTCGATAGATTACAAGGTATTTTGGCTTAATCCAACTTAATATAGGTCCTGTTTACTGGGATGATAGACACGGGGAAAGGAGTAAATTTAACAGTGGCTCAAAAAGGAAT
The DNA here is from genome assembly GCF_054371585.1 of Giraffa tippelskirchi. Taxonomy (NCBI): domain Eukaryota; kingdom Metazoa; phylum Chordata; class Mammalia; order Artiodactyla; family Giraffidae; genus Giraffa; species Giraffa tippelskirchi. The sequence goes on along the minus strand of NC_137288.1, from coordinate 36,773,089 downwards.
CACTAGCCTCATTTAGATATATTAAGGTTAAAATACCTAATAGAAATCCAATAAGGGATGTGAAGTTCCAAATGAAGAAGAAAATTTGGCCTCAAACTATAAATAATTGCATTATGATTATATGGATAGCATTTGAAGACATGGAACTGGAGGAGATCACCTAGGGAGTAAGTATAAATACAGGAGATGTGTGAGTGTGATTCCTGAGTGAAACAGATATTAACTAGAAAATCAAGGTGAGGTGAGAACTGAGAGTCAGTGGCTTGGGGCTGTGCTGGTCCTTGAGCTGTGTGCTTTCAGTGAGGCGGCCGAGTACACTGAGGACAGAACAGGAGAAAAGGCAATGGAGGTGGCCAGTACAGACAACCATCATGAGGTGTGTGGTGTAAAGCCGAATTAAAATGTGAGCCATAGCTGGAGGGAGATGTGAGATAAAGGAGGGTTTTTAGTAAGAAGGAAAATTTTATAGCATGTATATGTGGAAATGGAGATAGTCCAGCATAGAATACTTGATATTCAAGAGAGGAAGGACATAAATGTGGCTAGAGAAAAAGCAAATGAAAGTATAGGAAGAACAGGACAAGGGCAAAGTTCATGATATATTTACCTTGAGGAAACTTCTAGGTTAAAATCAACAGACTATAAAAAGAGAAAATTTTTTTTAATATTTCTGGTCTCACAAACATTTCCTTAGGAAATGGAACAGGGCAGAAATACATAATAGTTCTAGGAGCAGAAGTGGGAAAGTTCTTGGGCTCCAGAAACCAACAGAAGCACATGGAAATTAAATTATATTAATAATTGGAACTAAAAGTGCTCTTTAAGAGTCAGGGGCTGGGACTTCTCTGGCAGTCCAGTGATTAGGACTCCACACTTCCACTGCAAGGAGCCCAGGTTCAATCCCTGGTCAGGGAGCTGAGACCCCTCATGCCAAGGGATGCGAAGGAGTCAGTGACCATGCAACTAGAGATTGTCATCCTAAGTGAAGTAAGCCAGAAAAAGACAAATATCATATGGTATCATTTGTATGTAGAATCTAAAATACGACACAAATGAACCTATCTATGAAACAGAAACAGACTCATAGACATAGAGAACAGATTTGTGGTTGGTAAGGGGGAAGAAAGATGGAGGAGGGGTGGACTGAAAGTTTGGGACTAGTAGATGAAAATTATTCCATTTAGAATGGATGGACAACAAGGTCCTACTGTATAGCACAAGGAACTATATTCAATATCCTGGAATAAACCATAATGGAAAAGAATATGAAAAAGGATGTATATCTACATGTATAACTAAGTCACTCTGTTCCACAGCAAAAATTAATACAACATTGTAAATCACCTATACTTAAATTTTTAAAAACAGTGTCCGAGCCAAACTTACTCCTCAAACTTTGCCTATCACCTGTACAACTTTTGATCAAGTGCTGGGGGGGCGGGAAAAAAACCTTTTGATCACTAGTTTGGCTTATATGAAACTATTCTTAGGGTGAGAGGACTTAATTGTGACCACTTGCCCAGAAATTGAACCAAGACACCTTTTGTCTTACAGACTCGCTTGAAGATATCTCCAGTATCATTACACAGCATACAGCCAAAGTGGCAATAGAACTTAGTTCAATACTCAACTGCCAAGAAACAGAGGAGTATGTGAACATTTTGTTTAAAAAAAAATCTGCAAATCAAAACTACAAAACACATAAGAAAAATAACAATAAGAAAAAAAACAGTCAACAATTTGGAAATGAATTTATTTCAGGTGACATTAAAAAATCAGAATGGTTTGGGAAAAGTACTTCAAATATTTTAGAATTCTAAATAATATCAACCAGTATCTGAATTCTTATTCAGAGGCAGACACCGTTCTAGGTGCTGGGAATACAGCAGATAAAACAAGACACCCAAAATCATTACCTTCATGGAGCTTACATTTCATGTAGGTAAGAATAACTGAAGAAATAATGCCCATGAAAGTAGGCAAGAAATTCTGAAATAGAACAAAAAGAAATGAGTCTGTATGAGATTCATTAATCAAAGTACTGGAAATAAGAAGATAGTGATTAACATTTTAATGCAAAAAATGAATAAACTCTAGATTGGAAACTTTAAAAGAATCAATAAATTGGAAAACCAGGAACACATGCAACCATCATTTAAAATATGAAGTCACTTAAGAGATTTAGCATAAAGAGAGATTTAGAAGAAAAAAGAGAAATTAGTGAGGAATCAATATTTTGAGAGGTAAAGATAAAGAATTTTGCAGGAATAAAAACTCATTAGTATTCTATTCTATTCTATTCTATTCTGAGAGCTAAGCAGAAGTAATAAAAAAATAAATCAGTGCATAGAAACATTATAGCATGATTGCAAAATCTCAAAGATAAAGAGAAGAATCTTAAAAGCCACCTGAGGTAAAGAGCTGATGACTTACAAAGGAATAATAATTATATCTACAGCAGTTTCCTTATCAGCTCAGTTATGCCAGGAGAAAATGGAATAATGTGTGCCAATTGTCAACCTAAACCTAAAATGTAATAACCTACTAATTATTACTCTAAAAGGAGAGAAAATTCAATGACTTTATGTTGAAAAAGGTTAAGATAACTTGCCAATATCAGACACACAATAAAATCTGTAAAGCCTGAGCTTCAACAAGAAGAAAATCCAACCCAGGATGAAAAAATGGGATAAAAATATATAGTTGACTCTCATTCACAAGTTGTGTTTTAGAAAGTCACTGGGAACACTCAATTCATGAATACTGAACCGTTGCTCCTCAGGGAAACACATATCTCTCCCAGAGAGTATAATCTTAAATCACTCATTCCGGTAGATTCTATTTTCTTTATTTTACAAAAAAGAAAACAAAGTTCAAAAGCTTTAAGTGACTTGCCTGAGGCCACTGCCACCAACAGGTGCCAGAATGGGGCCTTAAATCCTATCCAGCCTAGTCCAAGCCAGATCTTCCTGCCCGCCACTGTACTGCCTATAATGCTTACTCCTCCTGTCATCCTTGCAGAGGAGCTGAAGCAAGAAGGCAAGCAAGGCCTTGTGACCTCAGCTACAAATATCTATCTTGGTGGATTCAAATGTCTCACCACTAAGTGCATAACTACAAATAATCATGAAAGCCAACGGTATGGATTTGGGGGTTACAAATAAACTTTAGTGAGTAGGTTTCATACTTCTTACTCACCTACTAGTGAATAGTATGAAGTCTGGAAACAATGAAGATGGACTATATATCTATCTGTATGTATAGTCAGTTACATCAGTACAGTTTATTAATATTTAAGAAACAAATAAGCGGTTTATTTTGTTCTTAAAAAGCATAAGCAGAAATACCAGGCAGAAAAACAAGATAGAAGGACACTGTTCATAAAATAAGTAGATGATGTTAAGTTCTATAAGTCATTGGTGAATAAGAGATATCAAATTGTGTAGAAAAGATTTATCATAGTAAGTTTGAGACTGCTATTCTTAGATAACTTGCAAAGTTTACCCTTGGCTGACATCTAGGAACTACTAATTTAGCAAGGTTCCCACCGTTCCCTAAATGATATGGTGGCTCACTGAACCCAAAGTGTTTGTGCAAACAACATGGTTTATACTGAACACCTGCTTTCTTTGTGGGAATCTGGAACTTTGATACAGGTTAGGCATAGGGCACTGAATCCAAAATACCCAAGCACTGAGTTTCTAATGAGCCTCCTTGGTAGACAGCATTTCATTCCCATTGTTACAGCTCATTGCTGGAGGAACTAAGCGATCCTCTGTGACACCACTGGGAGAGGACTCTCAGATGTTTGTGTCTCGTTTCCTGCGAACTTTGCCCTGCATGCCTTTTCCCTGTGCCGATTCTGTTTTGTATTCTCTTGCTGGGATGTCAATAAACCATAACCATGAGATGGCTAGATCATGAGCCTCTGAGTGAATCGCTGAATCTGCAGGTGGTCTGGAGGACAACCACATACAAATGAATTGAGATATTTTAAGAAACGTTTATTTGTTGAAATTGTGTAGCCTTAGGGAGTGTTGTGTCCAGCGATGATGGCATATCTAAACTAAAGGAATTTCCTTCCCACCAAATACAGCTATAAACTGGACAAAACATATAAAGCATCTCACTTTTTGAGCACTAGAAAACAGGCACAGCAGGGTCATAGTTTATGAGAGAAGGAAAAAATAGGAGGTGAGCTACACATTTGCTGAGTTCTCTGCCTTGGAGGTGTTTCCCTCTGCTGGTACAGTGGGCAGAAGCTCCCTCAAGTGTGGTGCAGTCTCATCTGGCTGAGAAGCAGGAACTTGTCCAAGGCTACCAAACAATTAAATTGGGGATCAAGGTAGTAGGAAACAATGCTGCATGGAGTGGGCAGAAGTCTGTACTTCCACCAAGGTATTGATAGGTGTTGGGAAAACCCATCAAGAGAGATTATTGTAACAGGCCAAAAAGAGTCATTGTCAAACACAAAAGTCATTATTCAGTTTCATAGAGTAGAGATATTCATCCTCTCTAAGCAGAAAGGGCTTTAGTCAGGGAAGAACTAGGAAAACTATAGGGTAGAAGCAAGAGAGTGAAGAATGAACCCTGATAGAAAGTTCCCAGATATTAAAAATGCTTATTTTGAAAGACAAGTAGTACCTGTCCTCCAAAGGAAGAATAACCTGCTGTTGATTAGTGGGCGTTGAAACATGCCCACCTTTGATTTCATTTTCTCTAAGTCTTCGTGGTCTGACACAAATGTTTCCATCTCATGTGTTATGGTTTTTCTTTTATTGTCTATTTCCTATTTGTGCATCCATGCAACATATTACATTAAAATCTGATGAAAATATATATCAGTACCATAAAATTATGAAGTTCAATGAAGCAACTCCTGTGTATCCCCCCAGCCTAGCTCTTGAACTCAGATCCAAACTATCTAATACTCTATCTCTACAAACTCAAAAGTTGAATATTTTCAAAACATATGGAGTGTCTTCTGTAAACCTGATATTCCTGTGCTTCCTTTTGTGCTCAAAACAAATTAATATTCATAGTACGAACAACTCAAGGCCTTGGAGAGACATTTGAAGACACCTGAAGGGGTCAAAATCTAAAAAGCTTGGAGCCACATTAGACGACTTCTTGCTTTACCACCTCCCACCCTACCCTGCTCAGCAACCAATTGGTTGCCAAGTCATGTAGATGCCATTCCATACTCCATAATCCTGACAGATTCATGTTCCCAAAGGACAGCTCTAACCACATCATTTCCCTGCTCCCAAAGCACTCCTCACCTAGTGCACATTACTTTAATTGAAGAGGAGCTATGAAAAAATAAATAGCCTCATATAATAAATTTATAATCACTAAATATAGCAAGAGCAGTAATGTTGCAAGAACCTTGAATCATCACAGCACTTTAGGTTCAGGAAACCATTGAGTACTATTAAGCCACTAATGAAGTACAGTAGACAAATTCAGTTACAGCACAAAATGGCAGTAGTATAAATAATGGCAGCCTATTTAAAATGTAATAGCACACTTTGCTCCCAGCAGACTTTGGTTTCTGTCTGTCTGTTCTAAAATCATCAAAGATATATGCAAATTGTGTGTGTGCACATGTGTGTGTGGAGAAAAAGAGAAAGAATTTCATTTGTTTTTAGTAATCTATTCTTTTAACAGCAATGCCCACTAGCAGAAATACTTTGATTGAATAGGAAAAAGCATACATCACCACTCATCCATTTGTATTAAGAGGGTTTTTCTGTGTATAATAAAAGCATGAATTCATAAGAAATATAATGTATATTTATAATATTCCAGTTGTAGTCACCCTGCATTAGTGTTCCATGTTAAATAAAGAGAGAGGAAAATGAGATAGAAAAAATAGCTACATTTCTATTTAACTTTTTGTAACAATGTAAAGTAATAGAAATCTCTTTAAAAGCAGTCATACTTAGATTGGGCTTCCCAATGGCACTAGTGGTAAACTGCCTGCCTGCCAATTCAGGAGACATAAGAGACATGGGTTCAATCTCTGGGTTGGGAAGATCCCCTGGAGAGGGACATGGCAATCCACTCCAATATTCTTGTCTGGAGAATCCCATGGACAGAGGAGCCTGGCAGGCTACAGTTCATAGGGTTGCAAAGAGTCGGACACGACTGAAGTGAGTTAGCACGCACACACACTTAGATTGGTGGTAATTCACCTCATTGTGTTCATGTTGACTAAGCACTCCACAGCACTCAGTGGCCATTATCCATATTATCTATTTTTATCCATTTTCATCCATTTTTAGCACTCTTTCTCTAGTAGTGTACATCACCTCTACTCCCCTAAAGCTACGAATATAACATATAATCCTTTAACTTCCTTAGTAATTAGTTGAAATAAAAAGTGAGATTTCCAGCACAAACATCCTCAAATTTCTGCCATTCTTCTTCCAGAAAATTGTCCACACCCACCGTTCTCCTCTCTTCCTTCCTATATATGACCATGAATATTCTTCCTATTCTAGAGCAATTCTTCTGGTTGTTTTATTTTTATAAATAATTTATTTCTCATGGGAAAAGTAATACATACTTTGTTTTTCAGTTGCTAAGTCATGTCCAACTCTGTGGCCTCATGAACTGCAGCATACCAAGCTTTCCTGTCCTTCACCATCTCCCAGAGTTTGCTTAAACTAGCATTCATTGTGTCAATGATGCTATCCGACCATCTCATCCTCTGTCACCCTCTTCTCCTCCTGCCCTCAATCTTCCACAGCATCAGGGAAAGATTTTAACACACATGTTGAAATAAAATGCTAAAACTACACTGTGAAAATAATATCAACATAAAACAATCTTCTTATACCAGATCCTTGGTGCCCCTTCCCTAACAAGAAATTTAATAGCTTTTTACACAAAATGAAGGCATGCCTTTGTATGTCTTTTGATGCAGTATGCTCAGTTCTTCTTATGTCTTCAGCGTTTCCATGCTTTTTTAGCTTCATACTTGACTCTTAAGTTTTTGTTTTACAGTTTTCTGTTCTGCCATTACCACTCCTTCCAAAGTGTAGACTCTTTACTGAAATATATACATTATATATACTTTAATAGTCATCTATTTGACATTACAAGCTTCTATCTCTAAGCAAATTTGAACTTGTGTAAAAGTAGCAAACATAGCTCTTATGGGACATGTACACTTATGATGTACACGAGTCTTCAACTTATCCTGTCCAAAACTCAAGTCATCTTTAAGAAATGCCTGAACTTTAAAAATTCACAGCAGTTGCTAGCCTGGCCTGGTGACTTTTGATGATACAGTCTCTTCAAAAAAGTATTACCTTTTTATTTTAGTTGTGTCTTTTCATTTTTAAGTACCTGCAAACATGGATGTGGTCTAAACATAGTCAATAAACCTAAAGAATCTAATCTTTAATTGGCAGGCCCTTATATCTATCATCTGCTTCATTTGCTTAATGGCCATTAACTAGATACACTTTAAAAATGTAGTACTTGGTGGGAAGGCAATACTTTAATCTCGTTTTTTTGCTACTTGGGACCCCAATCTAATATCCTGCTAAGACTGAGACTTTGTTGCCTCTGATAGTTTTAGAAGAAAATTTGGTTGTTATTATTGTTTTACGCCAACATTTAAGGTTTCAAGTTACATACTCAAAAAACTAACCAAAAAAAAAGGCTTTATTTTCTGACCTTTCAGTTTTCCCACAGGCTAGACAGGCTACCTGTATTCTTAGTTTATCCACTTCTTATAGGACATTGCTAAAATCATTGAGATAACTACTACATGCCAGTCTTTTTGCATTTTTCCATAATTAAACTAATGAAGCATAATAAGCTTCACCTAGCACCACCTTCACTTGACTTTGAAAGATAAAGGACAGGAAATGGTGAAGCATGCACAGCAAGACAAGAGCAGAAGTCTCATGACACCCAGACATAGCTTCCAGTTACCCAGGCATTCCTCCTCATCTCTACTGCACCAGTCCCAGTGCTCTGGGCAGCTTCATCTCATCAGTGCTCAGTCATGTCTGAGGCTGCGACCCCATGGATGGTAGCCTGCCAGGCTCCTCTGTCCTTGGAATCCTCCAGGCAAGAATACCAGAGCGACTTGCCATTTCCTGCTCCAGGGGATCTTCCTGACCCAGGGATCAGAACCAAGTCTCGTGAGTCTCCAGCATTGGCAGGTGGATTCTTTACCACTGAGCCACTTAGGAAGCCCCTTATCTCATCAGTACCAGTGACCACTAATCTCAGTGAAGAAGTAAAAACAAAAAGCTTGTTCTAACATACAGAACTTGACCTAATTCTGTTTTATCTTGGATCAAGTGTAGGTAATGTACTGACAATTTCGTGAGTTAGTGTTGCAAGAGAATTTTCCAAGAGTCATCAGATGAAACTTGAAGAAAGGCTATAGAGCCCGTCGTGAATCTTCCTCATCACCATTTCTCTTAACACCGTAGTCCAGATTAGCACGTATGTCTTTCATCCTGTATAGTAAGATCAAAATACTTTAAAAAGATCACACATTTTTGAGCTTAATAATAAGTGTCTTGCTGCCCACCTTCTGCCCACCTGTGTCTTTCAGCATCACCTTCTGTCAGTCAAAACCATGTTTATTCTGTGTGTTTCTCTGTACTTTCCAAATTTTCTACCCTGAAAAATATTACCATTAAAATATATCTTTTAAAAGAATTATATAGAATTTTTTAGATAAATTTGTGGAAATGCCAAGAATTCATTGGTTTTAGAAATAGAAAGATATATATGGAAAGACAAGTTTAATGAGAAGCTGTGTTTCTCCTGTATATCTGTATGTATTCTGTATATCTCCTGTATTCTCTGTATGTATACAATATTTATATACATGTATAAGTGAGTGAGTGATAGTTACTCAGTTGTGTCCGACTCTGCGACCCATGGACTGCAGTCCACCAGGCTCTTCTGTACAGGAAATACTCTAGGCAAGAATATTGGAGTGGGTTGCCATTCCCTTCTCTAGGGGATCTTCCTCACCCAGGAATCCAACATGGGTCTCCTGCATTGAAGGCAGATTCTTTACCCTCTGTGCCACCAGGGAAGCCCATATGCTTGTATACATACACACAAAGAAAAATAGTTTCTCATAAAATGCATATTTAATATCTGTAAATACATATGTACAAGTACATATGTCCCTCAATTTTTCAACATGTTTACAATTGTTGAAATAAATTCTCTAACTTGAGTTTCTGACCCTTATTAAAGCCAAATTTAATCTTCATATTTTATTTCTTTAATTGCCATAATTAAAATGATGTCTCTGCTTTTTAACATGCTGTCTAGGTTTGTCATAGCTTTCCTTCCAAAGGAGAGGTATTAGTATATGCTTCTAGCTAGGACTGGATAGAGAGTGAATCTAGAAGGAAGAGGAAGTGTGGTTAAGCCAGACCTATGCACACAGCAGGGGAAGGAGAGGCTAGGGGAAATTGAGAAAGCAGCATTGACATATATACACTATCATGTGTAAAATAGGTAACTAGCAGGAAGCTGCTATATAACACAGGGAGCCCAGCCTGGTGCTCTGTGATGACCTAGAGGGGTGGAATAGGGGAGAGGGAGGCTCAACAGGGAGGGGATATATTTATTATTATGAGTGATTTGCATTGATATACGGCAGAGAACACCACAACATTGTAAAGTAATTAATCCTCCAATTAAAAAAAGGGTGATCTCTGATGTCATGTTTAGAATTTCATCAGCAAAATTTATGTACATCCTTTATAATAAAGATTACTTCAGTACTGCTCTATTTTGTAAGATTCTTAAATTCCGTCTTAGATTGAAAGAGAGAAATACCACTTACACTTCTAACTTCTGTCAACAAAGATATTAAAGTCTAGGAGCTTTGCTTTAGCTGGCTATGACCAATAAGCCCATGAATAAATCAGTTTTTGAACTTTATGAGTTTTCAATTTTGGTTACATCAGAACATTAAAATTTTGGTTACATCAAAACATTAAAATAATTCAGTCTTAGATTCTTAGTTTTTGGAATGATGACCAAATTTGCAACAAGCAGTGATTAAGTTATGCTCTTTAATTTTACTTTGAATGTTAATACTATAATTTGATTTCAATTAAGATCCCAGTTTATTCAGATAGTATTTAATTAGAAGGATGAGAAAGAACTGGAGGCTATATTCTCTGCATCAATAGGAAACAACTGCATTTTTTTTAACAGCCAGATCACAAAGATACTATTACAGAGAAAAGCTCCTATGTTTAGCATAGAAAATGTTGTTTTGTAGATAATTTGTTTAACTTTCAACTTTCTAGCCATATATTGAATAAGAAATCTAGAATCTAAAATATGATCTGAGATGGAGCATGTAGAGGATAATTTAATTGTTGAATGATTTCACTGTGGAAAATTAATGATTGGAATACAAGGAGGCATTTTTATTCTAGGTTGCAGCTTTTTTGCCTGTGTTCTGCAGTTAATTGCAGACATCTTAATCGGGCTTCAATTTACACCAATAGAATCTTTTTATAGGAGAAAGGAAGAAAATTTCCTTTGCTGGATCAGAATGTCAGAGAACTCTGGCATTTAACCTCAAGACAAAGGCTTAACTAAACTCACATGGAGAAAGGAACTGCAGAAAAAGCTTATCAGAAGTAATATATTGTGTCAAGATAAATCTTTGAATGTTGGCACCTTTACCCATCTGTTTAAATTACTTGAAAATGTTTTTGTAGGTGAGAATGACCTTGATGAATTAGATCTTGAAAATAAGAAGTCTGTGAAGTTTTTTCCTCTTAAACAGCAATTTTCATATTAACACAAGTGTAACCTATTTAAAGAGGAACAAATTAGTATGGAAAAGAAGACTATAATTCAAATAATTTACCTAAAATCTTTAGTCTAAAACAAACTTTATGAAATATCCTTAGCAACTTGAATATGAAGTATTTCCTTTTTTCTTTTTGTCAATTGGGTTCCCAGTTTTAGAAGTGAAAAACAGAATCTGAATATGATTTAAATATCAGATAAACAAGGGATAGTTTTTTAACATAAGTATGTCCAGGGCAATATTTGGGAGATACTTAACTAAAGTATTACTTGTTGTTTATCAGAAATTTAAATATAACTGGTGTCCTTTATTTTACTGACAGCTCTATTTTTAGGGAGCAAAAAAACAATGATAACCCCTTTTATTTTGGTTGTATATGTACTTAAAGCTATAAATGTTATGATCTTGTATACACGTCCTCATTTATATTTTTATACCTCAATTTCATTTGTTTGTATTGTCAAGACTTACTTAAAGTTATATGACTATGGAAAGTAAGAAATTAAACATTTAAAAATTCTGCTCCAACACAGTTTAATGTATTCTACAGGTAATTCAATCAGGGTATGCTGCTCACACTCACAACTATGATGAAGTCAATAGAGGTATCAGTCATTTTAATGCAAACTTGTATACTCTTTATTAAGACACTGTATTTATTTTCTAAGTTACAAGCAATAACTCTAAAATGGTAGCTTTTAAAGGATGTTGAAAGGCTTGCCAGATAAAGTGATGCCCGTAGGAAATTTTACAATACTGGCCTAAAAATCTCCATCTTGTAGTAATATCAGCTCAAGCATGAGCTCAGATATACACTACGATATACTAGGGTGCCCTATATTTGGAGACCTTTGTAAGTATACTTTATGGTTCTATCTGGGCCACCCTAATATTGGTTTGGATCTTCCATTTTGTTTAGTAACCTCATGGTGAATAAGAATAAATATTAATCAATATTCTAGAACAGTCCCAGCATTAGAATCCCTGTGCTAACCTAGCCAGTTTTGTGCCTCTTCTAAATCTTGTGTCCAGTCTTGTTCATGTCATCACACTCAGGCCCCTCACTTCCGGGGATTTTTTTCTCTGTATCAACAGAAATATGTATGTTTTCACAGCAAAATTCAAGTTAAAAAACATAAAATATCAACAATTTTAACATGGTTTGTAGAAAAATAGTAGATACATGCATTAACCAAAGAATTTAACTAATTAGTCCTTCATTGCCCTACAAATAAGCCTACAAATAACCAAGATTAGCTTGCCTACCCAGTGCATATCACCAAAAACGCAAAAGGAATAAATGCTATTAATAACTTATAATAGCCTGTGGCATTATAATATAATTTACCTCATGCATAGCATAACTTTTTAACTAATTAGGCAAATTTTCTATGAGAGGAGAACATTATACTCACCAGGGAAATTTTCCAAAACATACATGCCAGGGGCTCACCACTTATTTTTTTGATTTTGCAGATAGGAATTGAATAGCAGACATGAGATTAAAACTCCCTAAATTGAGCTTGATACCCTTATCTGGTTGAGAACTATTTTTCCCCCCTGGCTATCTCCATGTGAGAGTAGAAATTCTATAAATTGGTTTACATAAACAGGTTGATATCTAGTGGCTCTAGGAAAATAAGTGGTGGATGGTGTTAGGAAAGAGTATTGTGATTTTTCTCTTGTTATTCTTTTGTTTATTCATGATGAATGATGAACTACAATGATAATTGTTAAAGATATGAATTCTGTAAACTAAAATGAAGCTATGCTATATCTATTCCAAAAATAAGACTAGCAAACAATATGCTGTAAATAAAAGGTACAGAGCTGCAGTTTTTACAGCTAAAGTCTAATTGAGAAATAAAAGATCTAAAGGAGAAGTGGAAAGAGATCAGACTCTGGAGTCAGAAAAAATTGTGTTTGAATCTCCATACCTCCCAGTTTTACTAGTTCATATTTATATGACTATAAGCTGGTCTCTATTTTTCTAGAGGAAGATAAGTCCCAATAAAGACAAATAACTGGATTAACAAAGCCAAAATTTGGTCATCCTAAGAGTTTAACGAAATTTATAAATCTTTCAGTTCAGTTCAGTCGCTCAGTCGTGTCCGACTCTCTGTGACCCCATGAATTGCAGCACGCCAGGCCTCTCTGTCCATCACCAACTCCCGGAGTCTACCCAAACCCATGTCCATCGAGTCGGTGATGCCATCCAACCATCTCATCCTCTGTCGTCCCCTTCTTCTCCCGCCCCCAATCCTACCCAGCATTAGGGTCTTTTCCAATGAGTCAACCCTTCGCATGAGGTGGCCAAAGTAGTGGAGTTTCAGCTTCAACATCAGACCTTCCAATGAACACCCAGGATTGATCTCCTTTAGGATGGATTGATTGGATCTCCTTGCAGTCCAAGGGACTCTCAAGAGTCTTCTCCAACACCACAGTTCAAAAACATCAATTCTGCGGTGCTCTACTTTCTTCACTGTCCAACTCTCACATCCATACATGACCACTGGAAAAACCATAGCCTTGACTAGACGGAGTTTTGTTGGCAAAGTAATGTCTCTGCTTTTAAATATGCTATCTAGGTTGGCCATAACCTTCCTCCCAAGGAGTAAGCGTCTTTTAATTTCATGGCTGCAGTCACCATCAGCAATGATTTTGGAGCCCCAAAAAATCAAGTCTGCCACTGCTTCCACTGTTTCCCCATCGATTTCCCATGAAGTGATGGGACCAGATGTCATGATCTTAGTTTTCTGAATGTTGAGCTTTAAGCCAACTTTTTCACTCTCCTCTTTCACTTTCATCAAGAGGCTCTTTAGTTCTTCTTCACTTTCTGCCATAAGGGTGGTGTCATCTGCATATCTGAGGTTATTGATATTTCTCCCAGCAATCTTGATTCCAGCTTGTGTTTCTTCTAGCGCAACATTTTGCATGATGTACTCTGCATAGAAGTTAAATAAGCAGGGTGACAATATACAGCCTTGACGTACCCCTTTTCCTATTTGGAACCAGTCTGTTGTTCCAAAGAGTAGTCATAAGAAATAATTTGCTGCCTATATATTTTCAGTGGATTGAAGATTTTAGTGTACAATAAATAAAACTATAAACACACTAGAGATAGACAGGAAGGGAGGATAGCAATTGTTTTATATCCTATTTATCTGAAAGAAGGGAAAGCCTTTCAAAATACGACAACAAAATATGACAACAAAAAAGAAAAACAAAAAAAATTGAAAAATTTGACTTTATAACAATAAATATTTATTCTTGACAAACAGTGTCTTCATGAGTCAGAGTCTCAGCAGCAAACAGAATTCAACTCAGGTGAGTTTTGAAGAAGAGTCTTTAATAAACAAACCACCTGTAGAGGAAGAGTAGGCTTGAGGGACACAACAAGGAGAGATTGAAGCAACCAGAAACTACCAATGATAAGAAAACATTCCACCCCTTGGTTTGAAGAGTACAGGAATGAAAAAAATATTCTTGGAGCCCTGTAGGAGCTGGAACCACAGAGCCGTGGCAGTTCATCAGTAGAGATGATGCAGCAATTGCCTGGAATATGTCTCAAAGCAGACAAGAAACAAACAAACAAACAAAAATATTCAAACCTTTCTGTCTTCCTGACTCCTTGTAAAGGACAGACTTCTAAATGAGACCTCAGTGAGCCACACATCCTGGATTTCACACCCTTGTGTAATCCTTTTCCTTTCACTGTGGGCTGAACCCAGTAACTTGCTTCTAACCAACAGAATACCACAAAACTGGTCAGGATTAGGTTACAAAAGATTTCAACTTCTTTATTGATAGTTGACTCTATTGCTTCCTGTGCTTGAATACTTTGATGAAACAAGCTGCCATGCTGGAAAGGCTCTTGTGGAAAGGAACTGAGGGAGCCCTCCAAACAAGTGCCAGTGAGAAACTGAAGCCCTCAATCCAACGACCCCCAAAGAACTGAGTCCTATCCATCACGACATGGACTTGGTCTTGGATCCTTTCCAGCATAGCTTCAGGCCCTGGGCCAACACTGATTCCACTGTTGCTAGAGACCATGAAACAGAGGACCCAGTTAAGTCATGTTCAGTTCAGAATCCTGTGTAGTTTTTTCAACTGCCAAGTTTTGAGGTTCATTGCTAAATGAGTATAGATAACATAAAGATTTTGGTACCTGGAAAAGAAGTGCTCCCATGACACATAAATGGAAGTATGGTAGCATTTTAGTATTCTTAATTTGGTAAAGAGTGGGTGGATTTCAGTGATCATAATAGAGAAAGGCTAAATTGCCTTGAACTGATCATTAGAAAAAAAGCACAGTGCCCATGAGTGCTCTAAAGGAAGTGAAGAAAGTGCCTTTGGAAATTGAAGGATGGAGGATCCCAGGCAGAAAAGACAAATGCCTTTCAAGTCTTTGTTTGCCTTGTTTGCTAGTGTCCCATTGGCCAAAGCATGTCAGATGACCTGCCCAGATTCACTCAGTGGAGAATTAAATTCCACTTTCAATGGAAGAAAAAGAATGAGTGATCATTTTTTAATGTTATCACAATCATCCCTCAAATCATAAATTTCATATCATCCCACTTGTAAAACATCATCACCTCAATCCAGAATCACCAGTGTCTCATCCCTAATGACATCAGCCTTGTAGCTCAGGATGTCATGATCTGCATCAGATCTGGATGTGGCTCTTGAGCTAAAGACCTATGAAATAAAAAGAAAAGTTATCTGTCTACACACACCCAAAATGCAATAGTAAGATACAGATAGAATAACCACTGTAAAGACCCCTTCCAAAATGAGAGGAATGTGAAGTGCTAAGCAGTCCCTTTGTTGCTCTGTGCTTAGTTGTGTCTGACTCTTTGTGACCCCATGGACTATAGCTCACCAGGCTCCTCTGTCCATGGCCATTCTCCAGGCAAGAATACTGGAGTGGGTCACCATGCCCTCCTCCAGGGGATCTTCCCAACCCAGGGATCAAACCCAGGTCTCCTGCATCGCAGGCAGATTCTTTACCATCTGAGCCATCAGAAAAGTTCAAGAATACTGGAGTGGGTAGCCTATCCCTTCTCCAGGAGAACTTCCTGACCCAGGAATCGACCCAGGGTCTCCCACATTTCAGACGGATTCATTACCAGCTGAGCTACCAGGGAAGCAGTCCCTCAGTTCAGTTCAGTCACTCAATTGTGTCCGTCTTTGCAACCCCATAGACTGCATCACACCAAGCTTCCCTGTCCATCACCAACTCCGAGAGCTTGCTCAAACTCATGTCCATCAAGTTGGTGATGCCTTCCAACCATCTCATCCTCTGTTGTCCCCTTCTCCTCCCACCTTCAATCTTTCCCAGCATCAGGGTCTTTTCCAATGAGTCGGCTCTTCCCATCAGGTGACCAAAATATTAGAGTTTCAGCTTCAGCATCAGTCCTTCCAATGAATATTCAGGACTGATTTCCTTTAGGATGGACTGGTTAGATCTCCTTGCAGTCCAAGGGACTCTCAAGAGTCTTCTCCAACACCACGGTTCTAAATCATCAATTCTTTGGCACTCAGCTTTCTTTATAGTCCAACTCTCACAACCATACACGACTAATGGAAAAACCATAGCTTTGACTAGATGGACCTTTGTCAGCAAAGCAGTTCCTGGTCCATAACAATTCTGAAATCCACCTGAAAAAAATATTACAAGGTTTCCTTTCTCTGGGGACATGGAATGCACCTTGTGTGAAAAACTGAAAGTATTAGTTGCTCAGTTATGTCCAACTCTTTTGCAACCCCATGGACTATAGCCCACCAGGCTCCTCTATCCATAGAATTCTCCTTGCTGGCTAGAAAATGCTCCCTAGTCTATTGTTCTATTTGTGTCATAGTTAACCACTTTTGATTCTTGACTCAGCCCTTTGAGATGTTCTTCCTTCCTGTGGTCAATTGCATAAGAATGATACCTTGTTTGCTTATGAAAAGCTTTAAGTTCATTTTAGTCCAAGTTGGTAGCCTACCTGCTAGTACAGCTTCCTAAAAAGCTTCACAGGCTTTCTCTGTATTAGATTATTTTCAGATTAACTTCCTCTCAATTAGACAAAAGCTATACCCATAGTTCTTCTAAATGCAAGCTTAAAAACATATCTTTAAAAGGTAGATATCAAATTATCTTTCTGATGTAATAAAAGCAATTGATCTAATCAGATTTGGGGTCTGATATTTTAAATCAGTTTTATGGAAGCATAATTTAGATACAGTAAAACGCACTTCCTATTTGTCTATTAATGGACTGAGCATACTCTGCAACTGGAGGAAGCCCTCCGGCAGAGATAAGAAAACAGTTTGTTAGCAAAGGAAAGCACTTTTCCTGTTGGCTTCAATGCCACTGGTCCCTGAACCCAGGCCAGGTATAGGAAAAACGAAGTCCCACACCTGCTTCCCCATCCAGATCCAGCCACATCATGCAACCTAAAAGACTAAGCCAGTTCCTAAGCTGGTTGTGATGGTTCTCTAGAGATTGATGAAGAAAAACATAACTGGATGTGGCATATACTTTTTCTCTCTACTCCTTTCAGCCAAGTACAACTATAAGCTCTGAAAATTATACAACAGACAACAAATGGGGTACTCTGAAAGTTGTGAAGAGGAAGGCAAACTTGTTAGGGACCTCTGGACTTGAGGAACATCACAGCAACAGAGCATTGTATTGACTCCTCACCCAGAGGGCAAACCAGTTCCAGCATTCATAACCCTCACGCAACCTTCCGACAGAAGTTGGCCCAGAAAGACTGATTCCTCCCTAAATCAAAACACCATCAAAGCCAGGCAAGGCTGACAGCCCTGGCAAGTGTGATGATAACGAGAGCCCTGCTGATGACAGCAGACAGAGGAAGTGCGCTTGTTCACCTGAGGTTATTCCCCACCAAGAGCTCAGAGGCGGCTGTGTGATAGAGACCAGAGGGATCCTTCCACAAAAGGCACCTGGGCAAGAGTTTAAGAGTTAGAGAAAATTAAAAAATCAACAGAGCCTCAGGGACCTGAGGAATGGGTTCTGTTCTCCATTCCTCTCAGACAGACAAGTCCCACCACTGTAAGAGCCAGGCCCCAGAAGGGCTCTTCTTCCTGAGAGAGCTGAGAATCCTCCCAGCTAGAGATATTGGGGCAGTGGGCTGGGGTAGGAGGTGCAGCAAGCCTGGAAAGACCAGCCAATATAGTCTGTTGCAGTTCCTTCCACCTCCTCAAACAACACCAGCAGCCCCTGCAATAAATCAAGCAGACCAAAACTGCACTTCAAAGCTCTGCAATTAGACTTAGCTTTGGGACCATAGCCCAAGAAATTAGGCTAGGATTTGCATGCTCAACATAAACAGGGTGACTGCTCCGCAAAATAAATGATTTTAAAGTGCCTCATTATCTCCTAACATAACAGCCAACGTGTCCAGGATGCGATGAAAAATATCCCCCATCATACCAAGAACCAGGGAAATCACAACTTGAATGAGGCGGCAAAGTTAACTGATGCCAACACTCAGATGAATCAGTTATTAGCATTATCTGATGAGGATTTTAGAATGGCCATCATAAAAATGTTTCAATGAGCAATTGCAAATTATCATGAAACAAAAAATAGAAAACATCAATAAATAAATAGAAATTATAGTTTAAAAACACGTGGAAATTATAGAACTAAAAAATATAGCAGAATTAAAACCTAGCTGGATGGGCCAATAGTAGAGTGAAAATGACAGGATAGAATCCATGAACTTGACAGATCAGAGAATTTCCTTTATCTGCATAACAGAGAGAAAAATCAACAGAGCCTTAGGGACTGAGGAGCAATAACAAAAGATACAATAACTTGGATCAGTTGGAGTCCCAGAAGTGAGTGAGGATGAAAGAAGATTTAGAAAATATTAATAGCTGAAAATTTACCAAATTTGCCAATAGACATAAACCTACAGATTCAAAAAGCTGAGTAAAACCCACATAAGAGAACTAAAAGAAATGCACATGAAGACAGCATAATAAACTTTGTAAAACTAAATCAAAATAAATATATCAAAAATATTCACATAAAAATGACACATTACCTGTAGGAGAACCACCTCGTATCTCTTGGTGGGGGAGATAACCTATTTGAATGATAGTGGATTTCTCATCTGAAACAGTGAAGGTCAGAAGAAATGACACAACTGTTAACTGTAAACTTCATATGCAGCAAAATTACTCTTCAAGAGTAAAAGGGAAATAAGTACATTCTCAGATAAAGAAAGAAGAAAGAATTTGTCACTCGCAGACCTATCCTCAAAGTTTGTCCAAAGGAGTAGTAAGAATGTGCAAGACAGTGGAATAGGAAGAACCTGAGCTCATCTCCTCCCTTAGGCATGCAAAAATTGCAACTATTTACAGAGAAACTATCCATAAGAGTGACCGGAAGACTAACAGAAAAGATCTTGTACAGCTAAAGATATAGAGAAGGAACCACAATGAGGTGAATAGGAGGGGCAGAGATACAGTAGTCAAGACTCATAACCCCAGGTAGGTGACCCACAAATAGGAAGATAATTACAATTATAGAGGTTTCCCCCAAAGGGTGAGTGGTCTGAGCCCCACGTCAGACTCCCCAGTGGTTTGCTTATATTTGGTAAACTATAAGAATCTGATGAAGGAGTGGGGCTCAGACCACTTATGCTTTCCGATGAAAGAAATTGAATACACACAAACAGATGGAAAAGTATATAATAAAGTGCTCATAGACTGGAATGATTGATACCATTAAAATGACCACAGTACCCCAAACAATCTACAGGTTCACTGCAATCCTTATCAAAACACCACCAGTATTTTTTCACAGAACAAGAACAAATAATTCAAAAATTAGTATGGAAACACCAAAGACCCTGAATAGTCAAAATATTCTTAAGAGATAAGAACAAAAAAGGAGTTACCATGCTTCCTGATTTTAAATTATGCCACAAAGCTACAGTAACCAAATCAGTACAGTGCTGGCACAAAAGCAGGCTCATAGATCAATAGAACCTGCTAGAGAGACTGGAAATGAACCCATACTTATATGGACAATTAATCTGTGACAAAGGAGTCAAGACTAGACAATGGGGAAAAGACAGCCTCTACAATAAGCGGTGCTGGGAAAACTTGACAACTACATGCAAAAGAATCAAAATGCACTACTTTCTCACACCATATATAAGAAAAATCTCAAGACAGATTAAAGACTTAAATATAAGATCTGAAACCATAAAACTTCTGAAAGAAAACATAGGCAATACACTCTTTGACATTGGTCTTAGCAATATTTTTTGGATATGTCTCCACAGGCAAGGTAAACAAAACCGAATATAAACTGGGTATCATGAAACTGAAAAACTTTTCAATAGCAATGGAAACTATTAACAAAGCAAAACATACTTACTTGAATGGAAAAAGATATTTGCAAATGATATATCTGATAAGGAGTTAATAGCCACAAATATAAACTCAACTTCAAAAAAACGAAAAAACCAACTTAAAAAAAAATAAGCAGAAGACTTGAATAGACATTTTTCAGAAGAAGATGGAGATGGCTAACAAGCATATGAAAAAATGCTCAAAACCACTATTCACTGGGAAAATGCAAATCAAAACCACACGCACACACAAAATACTACCTTATACCTGTCAGAATGGCTGTTTTCCAAAGAACAATGCAAAACAAGTGTTGGTGAGAATGTGGAAAAAAAGGAACCCTCTTGCACTATTTATTGGTGGGAATGTAACTTGGTGTCCCTGCTATTGAAAATGGCATGGAGATTCCTCAAAAAATTTAAAAAATAGTACTACCATACAATCCAGCAATTCTACTTCTGAGTATTTATCTGAAGAAAAGAGAAACACTAATTTTAAAAGGTGTATGTACCTCTCTGTTCATTGCAGCATTATTTACAGTAGCCAAGATGTAGAAGCAATGTAAGTCCCCAAAGTAGTGAGTAGATTAAGAAGATGTGGTATATATATGTACCAGATACATGCTGTGGAATATTATTCAGCCATAAAAAGAATGAAATCTTTCCATTTGTGACAACATGGATGGACCTAGAGAGTATTATGTTAATTGAAGTAAGTTAGAGAAAGGGAAATATTGTATAATTTCACTTACTTGTGGAATCTGAAAAACAAAACAAATGAACAAATATAACCAAACAAAGTCATATATACAGAGAACAAACAGAATACTTCCAGAGGGAGGGGATGTTATAGAAAAACAGGTGGAGATTAAGGGGTACTAACTTTCAATTACAAAATTAACAAGTCAGGTATGAAATGTCTAGTGTTGGGAGTATAGTCAACAATTACATAGTATCTTCATATGGTAACAGGTAACAACTAGAGTTATCATGGTGATCATTTTGCAGTGTATAAAACTATTGATTCACCCAGTTGTGTACCAAGAACTAACACCGTGATATAGGTCAATTATATTTCAAACAAACTCATTGCAAATGAGGTGAGATTTGTGGCTACCTGAGGCAGGAGAGAGGGAGTAATTGGATGAAGGTAGTCAAAAATTACAACCTTCCGGTTATAAGATAAATATTAGGGGTATAATGTACAACATGATAAAAAATAATTAACACTGCTGTGCATTATAAACAAAAAATTAAGACAGTAAACCCTAATAGTTCTCATCACAAGGAGAAAATTGCTCTTCTATTTCTTTAGTGTTGTATCTATATGAGATAATGCATGTTCACTGAACCTATTGTAGAAATCATTTCATTATATATGTAAGTCATTGTGTTCTACATCTTAAACTTACACAGTGATGCATGCCAATTATACCTCAATATGAAAAATACATCTATCTACAAACAACAATAGCAACAACAAAAGAACAGCTAAAGGAAAAATCTTCAAAAGGAAATGATAAAAGGAAGAATCTTGGAGCAACAGGGAAAACAAAATGAAGATAGAAACTGGAAAGAAAAGTAATATAAGTACAGACTATCCTTCTCCTTATCAGTTTTATAAATATCTGACAATTGAAACAAAAATTACAACACTAGCTGATACTCAAGATAATGATATTTAAATGTGGGGAAGGTGAGGGACCTACAGAGGTAAGATTTCCATACGTCACTTGAAGTAGTGGTGAGCTGATGTTGTAATAAGGAGTTGATACGTGTTTGGAAAAGGCAACAGGAAAAATCCTTGTGGTATTATAAATATTCTGTATCTTGACTATAATGATTGATCTATGAACCTATGCATGTGATTAAATTGCACATGAAAACACACAGATGAGTACAAGACAGATGCAGACATCTCAATAAGATTTGTGAATTGTATAAATATCACTATCGTGATTGTGATTTTATACTATAGTTTTGCAAGCTGTTACCACTTGGGTAAAGGATATGTGGGATCTCTGTGTTATCTCTTATAACTGTATGCTAGTCTATAATTATCTCAAAACGAAAACTTAAAAAATTACTCAGCCATGACCCTAAAAATCCTATAAATACCCTTCCATAGCTTCCTCCTTTTTAGACACCACTAAAACTGTCAAGACAGAGTTCTCCTTGTTGCATTAAGCTTAATAAACTCAGTTTTGTCCAATTAAAAAGAAAAGAGAGTGTCACTGACATGTACATACATTTCCAAATTTCCAGAATGTGCTCAAATTCTTACTAAATGAATTCCATATTTCTACTAGTCATCAACCACAGGAAGACTTTACATATTTAACTCAGTGAACATTCTTATGGAATAGTTGTGTCACAAGCATTCTGGAACCTTGACTCAATTTGGGGGCTTTTAAGTCTGAATCAGTTTTGACTGCTCTTTTTTTTTTTTTTTTAGTTCTACCAGTTTATTGCTACCAACCCATTTCCCTCCACCCTCATGCACGCGTGCTCAGTCATGTAACCCCATGGACTGCAGCCCACCAGGCTCCTCTGTCCATGGACTTTTCCAGGCAAGAATACTGGAGTGGGTTGCCATTTCCTTCTCCAGGTTGACTGCTCTTTTTAAAAATAAGTGCCTCTTGATCATCAAAGCAATGCTCCCTTAAACTGCCTCACATAACAAAGTCTTTGACTCTGCATCTACACATAGAATCACAAGAATGCAAAGGATACAGAGGATAATCAAAGAATATATAGCTTTAACAATCAAGCCAACAGATAATCCTGAACATATACAAAACATTCCTTTTATTCCATTTTTCTTTATTTTCCAAATCAAATGCGATCGGTAGGGTGGGAGAAGGATGGATAAGATCTGAATTTTATTTTTTGTTCTTTTAAACTTATGGTCATTTTCTTAACAGGTGATGGTCCTTCAGCTTAGACTTACATATATTATGAGACCATCTCTCTCATTAGAGTCACTGGAGAGCAGCCACTTCCTTTTTGGAAAGTCTTTCTCTCCTGTTTGCATACTGTAGTCTGTGTCCCTTTACCACCTTTGCACCTCTATCTTTGGAAACACAGTTTTCATAGTAGGTCCCCATCATGGGTAGGCTCTGACTTCCACGAGTAATGTGTCTATTACATAGATACTTTATATCGGGAAGGAGGATCCTTGTCTTTTTTTATTGTCTTGCTGAATACATCTAACTTCGTCTTGACAAGGGTATGGTAACTGCCACTGCCATACAATATGCCTTCCTTAAGAAAGCAGGAAGAAACAGAGAAATAATTTGTCGCTCCCTAAGTTCATAAGTTGGCTTATCCATTAAATAGTCTGAAAGTGAAAGTCACTCAGTCGTGTCCAACTCTTTGTGTCCCCATACACTCCATGGAATTCTCCAGGCCAGAATACTGGAGTGGGTAGCCTCCCTTCTCCAGGGAATCTTCCCAACCCAGGGATCGAACCCAGGTCTCCCACATTACAGGCGGATTCTTTACCAGCTGAGCTACAAGGGAAGCCCATTAAATAATCTACATTTCTCTGAAGAATGGGGCTTCCCAGGTGGCACTAGTGGTAAAGAATTGCCTGCCAATGCAGGAAACATAAGAGACTCAGGTTTGATACCTGGGTTGAGAAGATCCCCTAGAGGAGGGCATAGTAATCCACGCCAGTATTCTTGCCTGGAGAATCCCACGGACAGATGAGCCTGGTGGGCTATGGTCCATGAGGTTGCAAAGAGTTGGACACGACTGAAGAGACTTAGCATGCATGCATGTCTAAAGAATATTTTGTGATCAGATAAAACATCAGGTATATCCCACAGTCTTACTGGAAATTTAAATGATCACAATTATGACTTTTTAGGCAAATTCATAAACTTTGTATTTTAAACAGAAAAAAAATATAAGTAATGATGAATTCTGCTATTTATAACCTTGAGTTTGGACACTAAATATAAATACAGCTCCATGAATTTCATGCTATGAATATAATGGAAAAGAAGCAAAACCTAACTTGTTTATATTATCTTACATACTTATAACAAATTTATATAGACAAAGATAAGAATGAAACTTTGTGATACAAGAACTGGAATAGAGTGTTGTGCAGTCCATGGCGTCGTGAAGAATCAGACATGACTGAGCAACTGAACTGAACTGAACTGAACTAATATATTAAATTAGTTAAACAAAGAGGCCATGAATTTGAGGTGCCTTCCATGCCTTAGTAGCCTACTTCAGCAATCCAAAACCTTAGCCTATGATAGGGCTTCCCTGGTAGCTTAGATGGTAAAGAATCTGCCTGCAATGTGGGATACCTGAGTGCAATCCCTGGGTTGGGAAGATCCACTGGAGAAGGGAACAGCTACCCACTCCAGTATTCTGGCCTGGAGAATTCCCATGGAGAGAAGAGCCTGGAGGGCTACAGTCCACAGGGTCGCAAAGTGTCGGACAGGACTGAGCAATTAAGCACAGCATAGCAAGCCTACAATACCTCAAGGATAATAAATAGAAATGGGACAACCCATCACAAAAGACCAAATAAACTCTCCCAAGTAAGGTAACCACTAAGCAACAGCCATTCAAATAATTTCCTTGCTTTACTTCCACCTCTTCCATGTAAAAGTCTTTTCCTAGCCCCTCTCAGTGGAGTGCTCGTAAATGTTTTCAATTTGATGATGCCTGATTCCAACAGATTTTTAAAATTATATTTATTTATTTTTAATTGATGATTCCTTTATAATATTGGTTTGATTTCTGTCATACATCAAATGAATTAGCCATAGATTTTTGCACTAGTAAACTTTAAAAAAAATTTTTTGGTTGTTGCATTTTTCTTTCTTTTTTTAATTTTTTAAATTATTAAAGTATGATAACACATTTACAGGAGACTTAGAAAATACAGAACAAAGTTACATATGTTCCACTATGTATTACAATTATTTTTTTAAGTAGATTAAAATTTTTAGTTGGAGTTTCAACATCAAACTCTCAAAAATTAATAGAATATATAGAAAAGTAAAAGAATATAGCAGACTTGAAAAGCACTATGAATCAATTCAACATAATTAAGATTTATACAATTTTTGTACAACAGCAAGATACAAATTCAAGTTTCCATAGACTATAAATCAGGAGACATTGGAACATATCCAGGGACATACAACAAGGTACAAAAATTTAATGGTCCAAAAGTATTGAAATCACAGAGTCTGTTCTCATCACTGTGGAATTATGTTAGAAATCAATATCAAAAGATATTTGAAAATAACCCATATATTTTCAAGTGCAATGTGACAGTTACCAAGCAAGATCTTTGACTTAGCCATTGAAAGCCTCAAAGTTAGAAAACTGAAAAACACAGAGGACAATGGCAGAGAATAAATCATTTAAATGAGAAATTAATATCAAAAATACTTTAAAAACCCCATGTACTTGGAAATTAAATGTCCACTTTTAAATAATGGGTGTATCTAAAAAGGCATAACGAGGAAAATTAAAAATATATTTGTAACAGAATAAAAATGAAAACAGTTTATCAGAATTTGTTGCATGCAGCTGGAACTGCTCAGTGCAGCTAAATACAATGTGGAATGTTGAATAAGGCATGAAAACAAATAATGGACACTAGCATAAAATTTTGTAAAATTTGAGCAAAATCTGTACTTTAGTTAATACTGTATCACATGTTATTTTCCTGGTTGTTTGTTTTTTATTTTTACAACATAGTATTTCTTTATATTCCCAGAAGTGGATTAGAAGTTTCAAGCCTTATTCAACTTACCTTTAAATCACTAAGATAATAAACTTTCTGGACTTTTAGCAGTAATACTAGGTGACAGAATAAGTGGAACTACATCAAAGTTTTGAGTGGATGTAAATTAGAAACCTAGCATTCTATTTGTGCTTAGTCACTCAGTTATGTCTGATCTTTGTGACCCCATTAACAGTAGCGCACCATGGGATTCTCCAGGCAAGAATATTGGAGTGGGTTGCTAGTCAAAATATGCCTCAGTTTGTCTTTTAACAGAGAGAACTGTTCCTAATCTTTTAAGCTGGAAATGTGACTAGCCTTTTTAGCAGCAGCAGTGGTAATTGCCACACAGTAAAAAAATTATAAAATTAGAATGACTGATACTCAAATTCAAAGCAAGTTCTTTTCAACCACTCAGTGTTGGAGTCAGATAAGCTTGAGTTTAAATCTAGCTTGACCAGAAGCTCTGTGACCTTGGACAAATTATATAACTTCTCCAAACCCTAACTTCCTTATCTATAAAATGGGGTGATTATAGTATTTCCCAAATGGAATTGTGGGCAATAAATGATTTAATACATGCAGAGTACTTACAAATTCCTAGAAGGTAGTATTTTAAGTATTAGCTCTTATACTGTTACACTTTTTATGACTTCCCCACTCCTGCTTTTCTGCTTTCTTTCTGACAGAGTTATTAGCAGTTTAAGTATGGCGCTCTTCCATCCTGTTGTCTCCATAACTGTCGTCTTCCACCTCTGTCACTGATACTAGTGCAGACCCGAGTGGGAGATGCATCTTGGTTTGGGCATGTCACAAGGTGGGTGGAGGCTGTCAGATCCAGACAGCCGACACATTCCCAGCAGACCACCACCAACTAGCCCAGTGCTTACACAGCTGACAAACCTGGTCCTAGAGCCAAAACATGTCACTCAGAGATGTCCCTTTCCTAATATGGGGCAGTGACAGTTCATGGCACTTTGCCTTTAAAACTCTACCCTCTTTCTCCTACCTTGAATTTCCTGCCAAGATCCTACCTAGGCTCTGTGCTGGATTAAATTCCCTGCTTGGGAGGAAAAAGTTTTACTCAGTGGTCAAAGTTTAGTCTCTGATAGATTTTTTTCTCTTAAACAGTATGTGTAATAATAACAGATTCTCAATGTATTTATTTTTCTCCTTGAAAGCTGTGTTAGATTGGTATTGCTACTATTACAAATTTCCACAAACTCAGTGGTTTAAAAAACACAAGCATATGCTTACAATTCTGAAGGTCAGAAGTCAGAAGGCAGTTTCACTGGTCAAGATATTGACAGGCCTGGTTCCTTCATGAAGCTCGGAGGGGAGAGTTGGTTCCCTTGCCTTTTTCAGCTGTAGTGACTTCCTGTATTCCTTGTCTTACGGCCCCTTCCTCCACTTCAAAGTACATCTCTCTCCTTCCATCCTCACAATATCTTCACCTCTAACTCCTGTGTGCCTCTTATAAAGACTCTTATGATGACAGTGTGCTGGCTGAATAACCCAGGGTGATCTCTCCATCTCAAGAATCTTTATTCATTCACATCTATAAAGATTTTCTTACCATGTAAGGTAATACAGGTTTGAACTGTGATGCTGGAGAAGACTCTTGAGAGTCCGTTGGACTGCAAGAAGATCAAAATAGCCAGTTCTAAAGGAAATCAACCCTGAATATTCATTGGAAGGACTGATGCTGAAACTAAAGCTCCAATAGTTTGGCCACCTGATGCAAAGAACTGACCATTGGAAAAGACCTCAATGATGGGAAAGATTGAAAGCAACAGGAGAAGGGGGCAACAGAGGAAGAGTTGGTTGGATGGCATCACCAACTCAATGGGCATGAGTTTGAGCAAACTCTGGGAGATAGTGAAGGACAGGGAAGCCTGGCGTGCTGCAGTCCACAGGGACGCAGTCAGACACGCCTTAGTAACTGAACAACAACAATACAGGTTCCAGGGATTATGACATGGACATATTTGGGTGGTCATTATTCAACTAACCCCAAACGTATTTCACCTAAGAGAACAAAATAAAAAAGGAAAAAGGGGGAAGAAGGAGAGGAAGGAGGGAGGGGGGAGGAGGGAAGGAGGGAGAGAAAAGTGAGAGAGGGACATGGAACAATAAAGGAGATTTTGCATCACAGGACAAAATCAAATCATACACAGCTCTTCTTTGATGAAGCATAGAAAGAAGCAAACTTCATCATGACCAGATGGATTTCATGTTTTTTTTTTTAATAGATATGATTTTCTAACATAAAAGAAGAAAAAGGGTGGGCGGGGGAGTAAAGCAGGTAACACAAAAGCTGTCCAATTTGAGAAGTACTGTCATCAAGGAGAGTATGAATTGCTTGGGGAAGAATTTTAAAAGAGCCCCACTGCAGAGATTCAGAACGAAGGAGAAAATAAAAAGCCTTGTTATATTGTAACTCAAGTAAAACCCTGAATGGCAAGAGCCCTTCAAGGAATCCTTTTCCTATCCATGCTTGCTGCTCACAGACATCCATCTGGTTGATCCTATTGAGAGTTTAGTGGAGGAGAGTGCCACCATCTGCTTGATTTCAGTAATAACAAGTCCAGCAGGATGCTACAGGGGAGGATCCTGTTGTGGTGTGGTGTGGTGTGGTGTGTTGTGTTCCAGGTAGTCAATGCTGGGTTGTTTGATAACAGCCAATTTTAAGAGATATAAACGAGTATAAAAGTAGTTGATAGATTCACATTCTAGGGATAATTTTCTTATAAAAATTCATTCTTTCCTATGTGGTCAGGCAGAGAAAAACTTCAACAAAGGTAATTACAGCATATTAATTTACTCATTGTGAATCCTGGCTAGAAATTTTGGGGGGTTAAACTTGTGTGTTTAATAGAGAAACAGTGTTAATTATTCATAATAAATAGGTATCTGATTTAAGCTATCTTGTCATGTCATTAAATTAATCATGAATATGTATTTGTGAAACATTTTCATCATATCTCATGATTTACAGATGCTTCTGCAAATGCCTATAATGCAGTCTTTCATTAACATTGCTGAGCTAAATGCATTTTCAAGAAAGAAGTCTTTAAAATAACATGAGATGTAAGCAAAATAACTAAACTGAATTTTAACATGGAAATTTGTGTAATAAGGATTATGAGAAAAATATTCATGAAGCACAAAATGAGAAGACTATTATTCAAATAAAACAGAAAGAGCTTCTATTTTTATAGGCAGGCAAATGCCAAAAAAGGAAAAATAAAACATTTGAAAAAGGAAATAAAACGGCTTTGGGGTTTTCCTCTCAATATAAGCAATAGTTTAAAGTCTAGAAATTTAAGAGAGTTTTTCCCACTTCATTTAAGTCATATTTGTTAATAGAATGAAAATAGGAATTGAATGGTTATAATCCACACGTATATTAATACATACCCATAGTGCTGCAAATTTCAGTTAATACTATTAATATTTGAAAAATGGACAAGAATGAATTAGACTATCTACTAAACTAATTCACTAAAGCATTTGGTTTAGATAACTTCGTTCATGTAAATCCATTTATTTCTGAGAACCCAAAGAAAGGGAGGGGATGGAATAGAGATGACATTTTCTGAAATATCTTACTAATGAAAATTGAAAGATGAATGAGTTATACACCTTTATTTTCTTTATTGCCCAGTCAAATACTTATCAAGAACCCATTCTGTGAGTAATGAATAGGTGAGAGATCTTGTTAGGTTCTGTTCAGCGTAATCATACAGTGAAGCATAGGGAAACCATCTCCTCTGGACCATCTTTAGGCAAAACTACAAATACATTAAACTGAAATGCTAAGAATACTATCACTAGCCAAGTCCCCAAATTCTGGGGTCTCTTCAACCCTCCCACACTCAGGTCAGGCCATCGTCTCAGGAGCTTTCCTGAAGTTCTTTCTCAAATCCAGCATTTGTAAATTTGTCCCATTTTCTCGGGGAGGGGGTGGCTTCCTATGTCACTGCCTAGTTAACTGAGAAGATTGATTCCAGCTGTGACAGATAATACCAGGCTTGTTAAATTTCATTCTAGGCTGGGAAGGCGGCCAAAGCCACAGGACAAATATGGAACATTAGCATTGATTTTAAGCACTTTCAAAATACTTTCATATATATAATCCCAATTTTTGCCCCAGAAAAATCTTGTTAAAGACTGATGTCTCTCCTTCTTGAAAACCTGAATTCAAATTGTATTACCATAAATATAACACATTGATGTGTGCTTGCGTGTGTGTTAAGTCACTTCAGTCATGTCCGACTCTTTGAGACCCCGTGGACTGTAGCCTGCCAGGCTTCTCTGTCCGTGTGATTCTCCAGGCAAGAACACTGGAGTAGGTTGCCATGCCCTCCTCTGGGGGATCTTCCCAACCCAGGAATCGAACCTGCATCTGTTTTGTCTCCTGCATTGGCAAAAGGGCTCTTTACCACTAGCACCACCTGGGAAGTCCATAATGCATTGATATTTGTCTTTAAAATATTCATGTATTACAAGCTGAGAACAAAAATTGTTTCCAGAAATTATAGAATTATTCTTTGGTGTAAATTTTGTGTTATTTTTGAAAAATAAGAGGTTATGTGATAAGGTACCTATGAACTATGAGGAAAACTTTTGTTTCTTCTGAGACTATCTGCTTAGAAATAACTAAGAAATAACTCAGGAATAACTGCTCAGTTTTATCCTATATTAAGCCATCAGTTACTCCAGTACTCTTGCCTGGAAACTCCCACGGACAGAGGAGCCTGGTAGGCTGCAGTCCATGGGGTCGCTAAGGGTTGGACGTGACTGAGCGACTTCACTTTCACTTTTCACTTTCTTGGATTGGAGAAGGAAATGGCAACCCACTCCAGTGTTCTTGCCTGGAGAATCCCA
Organism: Giraffa tippelskirchi; assembly: GCF_054371585.1. Lineage (NCBI taxonomy): Eukaryota > Metazoa > Chordata > Mammalia > Artiodactyla > Giraffidae > Giraffa > Giraffa tippelskirchi. The sequence goes on along the minus strand of NC_137288.1, from coordinate 36,742,233 downwards.
GGGACGGGGGAGCCTAGTGGGCTACCGTCTGTGGGGTCGCACAGAGTCGGACACGACTGAAGCGACTTAGCAGTAGCAGCAGCAGCAAGCCATCAGTTGAGTGGTTAATCAGAATCCCAGTTGAAATGACAATAAAAAATACTGGAGAAGAATGTTCAATGAACACTGATAAGTAATCATGAAGTAGAATAATTTCTATTTCATAAACATATTTGGAAGAAGTACTGTACTCCAACAGTATACATATTTTAAAGTTTTGCAAGGACAAATAAATAAATCTTCCCCACATTACAATGAGAAAAGACCGGATTCAAATTTGGACAATTTGGAGCTATCTTAATAGTCCATTCAATCACAGCACAGTTCATTAAGTAGATTGTGCCACGTTAAGATGGACTTAGAAGCTAAATCAACTGAAAAACAGCTGATTTGTTGGTATGACCAGGCACAGGCTTTGAATGAGTAGTAATTTCCCCAGACTTTTATAAGGACTATTTCACTTGATAGAACTTTGCTAATCCAGATATATGGAAATTATACTAAAGCTCGGATTTTGCATTATCTGTGAAGAAAGGACAGGCTTAGCAAATTCACAGATGAAGAAGATCCTAGGAATGTTTAAATCTATTTGCAACTGTTTCCAAATACTGTGATAGTAACCATTTGTACTACTGAGGCAATTAACGTGCTATTAAATAATTACAGATAGATGTGTCTTTATTCCTTGGAATCAGCAAGATCTCTGTTTGGTAGGGTTTTTCACTTAGTTTGAAGGACTGAATGTACTTGGAAATAAGGTTGAGTTTTTTAAACAAACTTCAATTTCCTTCAAAAGGAAAACTTCAATTTCATGTGGCTGATTACTCCCCAGATTTGGGTATCTCACTCATTAAGTTCACCCTGTGGAACATAACAGCGCCTAGCATAAAACTCTATTGCAAAATAATTAATTTATAAAACAGGTGTAATGCCTACTTCTTCTATTCCTCAGTCTTACTATTAAAAAAATAGGCTCATATGAACTATAATTCAAATACTACACCAGTTCCCTAAGTGGCTAAATTTTACCAAGCTTTACTACAAGAGGGCAAAATTGGTTTACGTAATGTTTGAAAGTGATAAATTATTTATCCTTAATGTTAAACACACTATACTTGCAAGCGTCATTGAAGATAGAAGAATCCAGGAAGGACAGGAATTTTTTGTTTGTTTTAATACAGTCGGCTATTTCCCTGTTTGCTGTTTTTGGCGGTGTACATGATTTTCTTCCAGTTATATGGGATTTCATTCTAAAAATCATATTTGTAATGCCAACTTCCATAGAACCCAGGTGCTTAGTAATATTGGATTTAGATGAGCAATTAACATTACTGCGATTGTGGCATAACTTTGAAGTATTTTTCTTCTACCATAATAGTTCTCTACTTTAGTACCTATTTTCCTTTATATTGGCCCCAATTTATTAAGAGTAATGGAAGAAAATATTTAGTAAGTGGGGGTAGCCAAAGATAAAGGAATGAAGGGAGGGAGAAGGAAAAATAAGAGAAAACAGGGGGCAAGTGGGAGGGAGGAGTAAAAAACAGAGAGAGAGATGAAAAATAGAGAAAATAGAATTGAAACAAATGAGAACTAATTAAAATTAAAAGCTTTTGCACAGCCAAGGAAACCATAAAGAAAGTGAAAAGACAGCCCACAAAATGGGAGAAATTATTTGTAAATGATGCAGCAAACAAGGGATTAATTTCCAAAATATACAAACAGCTCATACAACTCAATGTCAAAAAACTGACAACCCAATCAAAAAGTAGACAGAAGATCTAAATTAACATTTCCCCCAAAGACATACAGATGGCCAACAGGCACATGGAAAGATGCTCAACATCACCAATTATTAGAGAAATGAAAATCAAATCTATGAGGTATCACCCCACATCAGTCAGAATGACCATCATCAAAAAGTCTACAAATAATAAGTTCTAGAGAGGATGTGGAGAAAAAGGAAGCCTCCTACACTGTTGGTGGGGATGTAAATTGGTACAGCCACTTTGGAGAATGGTATGCTGTTTCCCAGAAAAACTAAAAATAGAGCTACCATGTGATTCTTCAATCCCACTTCTGGGCATATATTTGGAGAAAACTATAATTCAAAGATACTTGCACCCCAATGTTCAAAGCAACATTATTTACAATAGCCAAGACATGTGGAATCTAAAACAAAAATACAAAGAACTTGTTTCCAAAGTAGAAATAGACCCACAGACATAAAAAATAAACTTAAGGTTACCAAAGGGGATAGAGGTGGGGGAGTATAAATTAAGAAGATGAGATTAACCTATACACACTACTATGTATGAAATCGATAACTTACAAAGATCTACTGTACAGCACAGGGAACTATACTCAATATTCTGTAATAACCTATAAGGAAAAAGAATCTGAAAAATAATATGTGTATATATGTATGTTTGTATACATATATATACATATAAGTGAATCACTGGGCTGTACACGTGAAACTAACACAACATTGTAAATCAACTATACTTGTTTTTTTAAACATGCAAAAAAATAGAATTGGGTATTGTTAGTATCGTTACAGGCTTTTGAGAGACACCTGCAGATTATCTAAATATGAAAACTGTTGTTATACTATGGGGAGAGAAGAGATTCATGAATGGAAGGGACCTTAATAGGGCTTCTGAGTTGCTGATAATATACTGTTACTGCATCTGCTTACTTGTTATGTAGGTAGATTGAATTTGTAACAATTCATCAAGCCTACACATATGATATGTGTATTTTTGATATATTATATTTCCCTAAAATACTTTAAAATAAAACATATGCTACAGGGAACATGTATTACTTTCCATCTGTTTTAAGTTTACCTGGACAAAGTGACTTTGAAAGTGACTTCAGGCCATCTATCAACCTCATAGTTAAATAAGATCTTTTCTTATTGAAGAAAACTGCTAAGCTTAGGTTTCAGTTAACTGGCTCTAGCTTTTTCATAACTTAGTTGTCTTAGACAAGTGACTTTATGTCTGCAAAATCTCAGTTTTCTGTTTTGAAAAATGTTGTAGGATCATTTAATGAGATATTAATTCTAATCTTGTTTTTCCTGAGGTAGGATGGACAGCCATACTCTAGGCTTCCTAACCACCTTCTTTGGGTTTCAAGATCCATTCTTAAGAAAATTTCTCAAACCAGTCCTTGTTTGAAAGAACCAAATTTTCTTTTTTTTTTTTTTTTAATAAAGGAACCTGCAATTACATCATAGTTGTGAGGACAGAGGGAAGCCAGAGCATTTTGAGGTAGAAGGAAGAAATAGTTGGAACTCTGTGTCTAAATCAAGTGGAGTCCTAGCAGGTTCTGTGATCTGCTGAATTCTGGTCATACTCCTTAGTTCTCAGCAAACAGCAAAATCCCCATGGTTCTGTCCACAGTATCATCGCTAACCCTCAGAGCAGTTTTTCAGCTTTGGCCTGTTGATATATTGGGCTGGATAATTCTTTGTTATCAGAAGCTGTCCTGGCATTGCCAGATGTTTAGCAGCATCCCTGACTTCTACTCACTAGATGCCATTAGCACCTCCCCTCCAAACTGTGACAACTAAAAATGTCTCCTATTATTGCCAGATGCCTCCTGAAGGGCCAAATCCCCTTCACCCTGTGGAGAAGCACTGGCTTACAGTAAATGTCAGAGGCTGAATTTGGTATGGAAAGAATGGAGGGCATTTTTTAAGCTGCAAAGGCACCTGCCTTTAAATGGGCCTCTCAAATTGAATAATAAGCACACAAAATGATGTACATACAGACTAAGTCCAGCTTCTCTAGACTAAACCTCAAGTTTATGTCAGCCCCAAGGGTTGTGGGTGGAGGACTAGTCAGATGATTCTTCAAACCCTGGCAGGTAGTGATTAAGCTAGAATTGATTTGATTTAGAAAACTAAAGAAATGTAACAATTATTTTATGTAAGTGTTATGGTGCCAGTTTGTACCTGTTATGTGTTTTTTAAAAAAAACAAAAACACCTTAGCAATATACCTAGTATACTGCAAAAAGCCAACAAATTAAATGTGTTAGTATCATCCCACTTTATAGATGAAAAATGAATGACAATGTAAACAACCCTTGAAAGAAACAGAGCTAATAAGCAAAATGGATACTGAAACGAATTACTTCTTGTGGCCTTACTCTTTGTACACTGTTGCCCATGTTAAAGGCTAATTTCTTTGGAGAGCCTAGAAAGTACCACTTTATCTCCTCTCAGTTCAACTCAGAAAACATAGTCATCCATTATGATCCTAACACCCATTTTAGTGATTTCAGGATACGTGGCAAATATATAACCCAGTTTAATTTTTCTGTAATGAAGACACTTAAGTATTAAAATGATATATATAGACTATAAACTACAGGCACTAAAAACATTCTGAAAAACTCAAAATGGATTGAGGCAGGTGAGGAAAGTGCCATGGGATTTTAGGTAGAAACTTAAGAATAGGTAAAACAAGTAGAGAAAATTTAGGGAGAGGCTTAGAGATCAGGAAAACAACATATATATTTCTGTGCAGAAAGGTCCTACAATATGGCACTGACATTTAATCTCTAGCCTCTGCTCTCTTTACAGCCCCCACAACTTTCACTCTCCATACACAGTCAAGCCTGCAAATACTATCCTTCAGACATGTCAAACCCTCTCTAGATTCACATCTTTGGTGCAGGCTGCTCGCCTGACCTGCAATCACTCTGCTCACTCTGAGCTCTTAATTTAAAACTTCTTCCCTTCAAATTCAAATTTACCTCCTCATATTTCCTAAGAAAATGCCAGCAACTTCCTTTTCTCTATTCCCAACACTGTCATAGAACTTACTATATTGTTTGGTTAATTTATATGTGCTATATGTGCTCCTAACCATGTGTCCAATGCAAATCTCTGATAAGTTCAGTTCAGTTCAGTCACTCAGTCGTGTCCGACTCTCTGCGACCCCATGAATTGCAGGACGCCAGGCCTCTCTGTCCATCACCAACTCCCGGAGTCCACCCAAACCCATGTTCATCGAGTCGGTGATGCCATCCAACCATCTCATCCTCTGTCGTCCCCTTCTCCTTCCGCCCCCAATCCTACCCAGCATTAGGGTCTTTTCCAATGAGTCAACCCTTCGCATGAGGTGGCCAAAGTATTGGAGCTTCAGCTTCAACATCAAACCTTCCAATGAACACCCAGGATTGATCTCTTTTAGGATGGACTGATTGGATCTCCTTGCAGTCCAAGGGACTCTCAAGAGTCTTCTCCAACACCACAGTTCAAAAGCATCAATTCTGTGCGGCGCTCAGCTTTCTTCACCGTCCAAATCTCACATCCATACATGACCACTGGAAAAACCATAGCCTTGACTAGACGGACTTTTGTTGGCAAAGTAATGTCTCTGCTTTTAAATATGCTATCTAGGTTGGCCATAACCTTCCTTCCAAGGAGTAAGCGTCTTTTAATTTCATGGCTGCAATCAACATCAGCAGTGATTCTGGAGCCCAAAAAAGTAAAGTCTGACACTGTTTCCACTGTTTCCCCATCTATTTCCCATGAAGTGATGGGACCAGATGCCGTGATCTTAGTTTTCTGAACGTTGAGCTTTAAGCCAACTTTTTCACTCTCCTCCTTCACCTTCATCAAGAGGCTCTTTAGTTCTTCTTCACTTTCTGCCATAAGGGTGGTGTCATCCGCATATCTGAGGTTATTGATATTTCTCCCGGCAATCTTGATTCTAGCTTGTGTTTCTTCCAGCCCAGCGTTTCTCATGATGTACTCTGCATATAAGTTAAATAAGCAGGGTGACAATATACAGCCTTGACATACTCCTTTTCCTATTTGGAACCAGTCTGTTGTTCCATGTCCAGTTCTAACTGTTGCTTCCTGACCTGCATACAGGTTTCTCAAGAGACAGGTCAGATGGTCTGGTATTCCCATCTCTTTCAGAATTTTCCACAGTTTATTGTGATCCACACAGTCAAAGGCTTTGGCATAGTCAATAAAGCAGAAATAGATGTTTTTCTGGAACTCTCTTGCTTTTTCGATGATCCAGCGGATGTTGGCAGTTTGATCTCTGGTTCCTCTGCCTTTTCTAAAACCAGCTTGAACATCTGGAAGTTCACGGTTCACGTATTGCTGAAGCCTGGCTTGGAGAATTTTGAGCATTACTTTGCTAGCATGTGAGATGAGTGCAATTGTGCGGTAGTTTGAGCATTCTTTGGCATTGCCTTTCTTTGGGATTGGAACGAAGACTGACCTCTTCCAGTCCTGTGGCCACTGCTGAGTTTTCCAAATTTGCTGGCATATCGAGTGCAGCACTTTCACAGCATCATCTTTGAGGATTTGAAATAGCTCAACTGGAATTCCATCACCTCCACTAGCTTTGTTCGTAGTGATGCTTTCTAAGGCCCACTTGACTTTACATTCCAGGATGTCTGGCTCTAGGTTAGTGATCACACCATCGTGATTATCTGGGTCATGAAGATCTTTTTTGTACAGTTCTTCTGTGTATTCTTGCCACCTCTTCTTAATATCTTCTGCTTCTGTTAGGTCCATACCATTTCTGTCCTTTATCGAGCCTATCTTTGCATGAAATGTTCCTTTGGTATCTCTAATTTTCTTGAAGAGGTCTCTAGTCTTTCCCAATCTGTTGTTTTCCTCTATTTGTTTGCACTGATCGCTGAGGAAGGCTTTCTTATCTCTCCTTGCTATTCTTTGGAACTCTGCATTCAGATGAGAATATCTTTCCTTTTCTCCTTTGCTTTTCACTTCTCTTCTCTTCCCAGCTATCTGTAAGGCCTCCTCAGACAGCCATTTTGCTTTTTTGCATTTCTTTTCCATGGGGATTGTCTTGATCCCTGTCTCCTGTACAATGTCACGAACCTCTGTCCATAGTTCATCAGGCACTCTGTCTATCAGGTCTAGTCCCTTAAATCTATTTGTCACTTCCACTGTATACTCATAAGGGATTTGATCTAGGTCATACCTGAATGGTCTAGTGGTTTTCCCTACTTTCTTCAATTTAAGTCTGCATTTGGCAATAAGCAGTTCATGATCTGAGCCACAATCTGCTCCTGGTCTTGTTTTTGCTGACTGTATAGAGCTTCTCCATCTTTGGCTGCAAAGAATATAATCAATCTGATTTCGGTGTTGACCATCTGGTGATGTCCACGTGTAGAGTCTTCTCTTGTGTTGTTGGAAGAGGGTGTTTGCTATTACCAGTGCGTTCTCGTGGCAAAACTCTATTAGCCTTTGCCCTGCTTCATTCTGTACTCCAAGGCCAAACTTGCCTGTTACGCCAGGTGTTTCTTGACTTCCTACTTTTGCATTCCAGTCCCCTATAATGAAAAGGACATCTTTTTTGGGTGTTAGTTCTAGAAGGTCTTGTAGGTCTTCATAGAACCTTTCAACTTCAGCTTCTTCAGCGTTACTGTTTGGGGCATAGACTTGGATTACCGTGATATAGAATGGTTTGCCTTGGAAACGAACAGAGATCATTCTGTCGTTTTTGAGATTGCATCCAAGTGCTGCATTTTGGACTCTTTTGTTGACCATGATGGCTACTCCATTTCTTCTAAGGGATTCTTGCCCACAGTAGTAGATATAATGGTCATCTGAGTTAAATTCACCCATTCCAGTTCATCTTAGTTCGCTGATTCCTAGAATGTCAACGTTCACTCTTGCCATCTCCTGTTTGACCACTTCTGATAAGTATACCTGTATTAATCCAGCATGACCCAGAATTTTGTTCTACCTTTTAACTGAACACCGTCAAAGTCCACTTATACAAATATTTACCAGGCCCTTTAAATTCATTTTTAACTGCACAACTAAGATATAATTACAATTTCCTTTTACATTTTCAAAAACATATCTAAATCTAAAGTCCACTTTGAACTCCTCAGTCATAGTATCATTTCCTATTCCTCTAGGTAATCAATATTATGTCTTTGGTGCATATCTCCTTTTTTAAAAAAAAAAATTCAGTTAGTGTATGTGTGCTGTTTTAAATTATTTTATCTATTTGTTTTTATTTAAAGATTATCATATTCCATGAACTGTACATATAAAACTTTTAGTTTAATCTATGTTGATAGCTATAGATTGTATATTTTAATTCCTAGACAGTATTCCATAAAATGTACATTTTGTGCCTTAAACTTCTTTGGAAAGATGTGTGATTTGTTTTCAATATTTTGATAATTTAAATAATGCTGCAGCAGACATTCTTTTGCCCTCATGCAGACATCTAGAAATGGAATTGCAAGGTCACAGGCTCGGAAAATTTATTTTTAATTATACTTCCAAATTTCTACCTACTATGAGTAAATCAATTTTTTCATACTCTAAAAATAGCTCAGAATGAATCTGTTTTCTACATTTTTCCTTGACACTTATTACCAGACTTTTTTAAACTTTTGCAGAAAATAATCTCACTTTGTTTTCATATACATTTCTACGACTAGATTGATTTGGAGAGGACTGATATTTTTCCTAATATTGAATATTGCCATTTATGAACATAGCATACGTCTCCTTTTAGTTATATCTATATGTATCACTGAGTAAAGTTTTATTACTTTTCTCCATAAACATCTTGCATATTTTATTTTTTTTAAACCAGGGTTCTAAACTTTCTGTTACTGTTGTAACTGTTCTTATATTTTGATTTTTAGTTTTTTGCTAATGAAAACTAAAATTGATTTTGCATGGAGAATTTTATCCTGACAACTTGCTGAGTTCTTTTATCAGTTCCATTGTTTATTAGTTGATTCTCTTATCTTTGTAATCTTTGAGCCATTTTTTTCTTTTGCTATTTTAGTTTTAGTCTCCAGTATAACAATCAATAATAGAAATGGTAAAAGATATTATGTTCTTATTTCTACCATTACTGAGCATGTGTTTAATATTTCATTATTAAATGTGACTTTTGCATCAGTTTTTACCAGATGGTACTTAATGAATTAAGAAAGTTTCTACTTCTCATTTTTTGAGTTGTTACCATGAATGTATGTTAGATTTTATAAAATTCTTATTCAACATCCATTTAAAACAATCATATAATTTTCTCCTCAAGTCTGTTAACAAAGAAAATTACCTTGATAGAATTTCTTATTTTGATCCATCTTTTCAATGCATGGATAAACTTTCTTGGTCAGTATATCAGTTAAGTATTGCACTCAGCTACTAGTATGAGAGACCTGGCTATGGTGGATTAAACACAGGAGGGCTCATATTTCCAACATAATCAGGTCTGGAGTAAAGCAGATGCTGGCACTGGTTCAGCAATTTAAGGATATAAGGGGGGAAGTCTCTGCCTTCTGTTTTTTCCTTGTAATCCCAAGATTACCAGTAGAAATGTAAGCATCGTGTCCTCATTAGAGGCAGGAAAAATGAGGGGGGAGTTGCGGGGAAGGGATTTGAATAATGGTAGTTTCCCAGGAGTCCTAACCCCAGTTTCTCTTTGCATTTTGTTATCCTTCCAACCTTCAAAAGATTGAGAGAAATATAATTGTTAAGCTGGTTATATTAGTGACTGGATTAAAATGAGGGGTTTGTTACTAGGGAAGAAGGAAGCTGAGTATTTAGTAGATAGCTAATTATCCTCTCTATGTTTGTAAAACATTGTCATTTTAACATATTGCTTGATTTGATTGGCTAATATTTTATTTGTAATTTGGCACTATCGCTGGTACAACCCTTAGAGCTTCTTCAGATTTCACCAGTTATATGCACACTCATTTATGTGTGAGAGGAAGGGGGTATAGCTCTGCACAGTTCTATCACATGCATAAGTAATCACTACAACAATCAAGATACTTAATTGAACCATCATGACAAGACTCCTCTATTCAACTTTTTTACAGCCACACTCACTCCTGCCTCTGCATCTTAACCTTCAACAATCACTAATTTGTTTTGCATCCATGTGTTTGCTACTTCACGAGTGTTATATGAATGGAACCATGTAGTATATATCCTTTTGATATTAGATGTTTTTCTCGACATAATGTCCTTTACGTTCATGCAAGTTATTGCAGCTTTCAATAGCAAGTTATTCCTGAGTAGTGTTCTATGGCACAGATGCATCTTACTTTATTAATCATCCAATCACTGTAGGACATTTGGATAGTTTCTGGTTTGGGATTACTGTATTGAAGCTGCTAAGAACATTCATGTCCAAGTTTCTACAAGGAAAAAAGTTTTCATTACTTTGGCATATGTACACAATACATATGCCATTTCTAGATCATATGGTAATCCATTTTTTTAATTTAAAAGGAACTAGGAGACTCTTTTCCAGAGTGCTTGCAATATTTTATATTCCGATTAGAGATATAGGAGAGATCTGGTTTTCAACATCCTCACCAACATTTGGTGTTATCACTATTTTTAACTTGGCTCTTCTGACAGTCGGTTGGTTTTAATTTGCATTTATTTAACTGACTAATGATGTTGAACATATTTTTATGCACTTATTTTCCATTTTCATATTTTCTTTTGAAAAATGTCAGTTCCAATCTTTTGCCCTCTTTCTAATTTGATTGATGTTTTTTAAATATTGAAGTTTGAGAGTTCTTTATGTTCTAGATGCAAGCCCTTTATCAGGTATGTGCTTTACAAATATTTCTCTCACTGTGTGATGTGTTTTATTATCCTCTTAGTAGAGTCTTCCACAGAGCAAAAAAATTAATTTTGACAAGGCTCAATTTATCAATTTTTAAAATTTTATGGATCATGCTTTTTGATATCAAGTCTAAAAACTCTTTGCCAGATGTTAGCAAGAATGGTATAATAAGGAGCTCCAACAATCTTCTCCTTCTTAAAAGCAGTGATAACATACAAAATTGTCAAAATCAACATTTTCAGAAATGTGGAAATTAGCCAAAGACATTCAATAACCTGGAGATTGTTTATTCAAGAAAATTGGCTGAATCTTGATAATAAGAGTGAACTTTGTGCTATTTTTACTTCTCCTAGTCTCGTGTCTCTTCATCAACCCCACAATAGCACTGAAAACCAATAGTTCCACCAGCTTACTGAAAGCAACAGCCTAACAGCCTAGAAGGTGAAATAACAGAGTGAGATCACATTTAAAGCCCAGTTCCCAGATAAGTGTCATTGTTCGACCTGTCTGGCAGTTTTCTGGGCTATCCCAATAGTGAGGCTTATCTTTCTTTGGCCTGACACAGAGCTGGCCCAATGTAGAGAGCCTTTTCCCTAGAGATACTTGTCAGAAACAATCAGCCACAATTGTTTAATATCCCAACCGCTTAGGTAGCAATGGAAATTGACACAAATATCAAACAGATCAAAAATCTCAAAAGGGACAGTTTTGAATGAGATATATGTAGATGACTTTGAAAAGCTCTGAAATATTTCTAGAAATCTGGAAGGCCATGTTCATGCAAAAGGCTCTGGGAACAGCTATGAAAGAGCTGAGAGGGCCCTAAGCTCTCCACCTCTGAATGAATGTGAAGTTCTGCACAAATAGGAAATAAAAGTTAAGGTAGACTTGTAAACTTCATGTCTGAACATTAAATCAGTGCCTCCCCCAAACCACACAAAGACTTTGTTCATAATCTGAAAGACTTGTTGCTTTATGCATTAAAAGAAATCTTTGTCCAGCCATTAGCTAGCCATTAAGCTAACTGAGCACAGACTTCACTGGCCACACACTAAAAAGAATGCAGACCTAAAAGAATTTATCCAGGAAAGCTGCTAAACAAGCAAACAACAAAAAGACAATAACAACAGCAAACAACAACAATGACAAACTTTTTAATGCTTAAATGTCCAGTTTTCAAAAGAAATTAATAAAACATGTAGAGAAATGAGAAAGTATGGCTTATACTTGGAGGAAAAAAATCAATTGATAAAAATTTCCCCTGAGGGTACTAAGTCATTGGATTTACTGGACAAAAACTTTAAATAAGCTATTTTAAATATGTTCAAAGAACAAAAGGAAACCATATCTAAAGAATTAAAGGAAAATGTACATCTGTGCATGTCTCATAAATTTTTGTTTTACTCCAGACATTGTGTATACAAGGAGAATGGAGACTGAGTGTAAAATTTTGCAGAGGTTTTGTGTTTTTTTTTTTTCCCTCAGAGACTATGAAAGTCTTTCCTCTGTGGTAGCTAAGATTATTATTGATTATTTAAATTCTTCTTAAGAGTCAAGTTGATCTTAAGCTGTTCCTTAGTTTTGATTAGATTAGTTTCTCCAGTTGTGTTCTCTGCATCTAACATCTCTCACACATCTGCTTTTCAGTATAGTCACTTTTTGACCTGGGAGAGAGTAACTGTACTTTCGAGTCATTTAGTTCACCTTTGAATTCGACTTAGTCAGGGTCTTAGAATCCGATTATCACATGAATGCATGAGACAGTGTCCCTCCACTCTGAACCCCCTTTCCACTTTTATTTTCTTTCTAGAATTTGGGAGGAGAGAGCATGTGTTGATAAAATTATTGGACTAATCGATTCATTTGGGCAATTAGGGCTCCAGATCTTAATATGTTTCCCTAACCCAGTTGACTCCTCCTCATTCCTGATGCTGAGAAAGACTGAGGGCAGGAGGAGAAGGGGGCGACACAGGATGAAGTGGTTGGATGGCATCACCAACTCAGTGGTTATGAGTTTGAGAAAACTTCAGGAGACAGTGAAGGACAGGGAAGCCTGGTGTTTTGCAGTACATGGGACTGCAGAGTTGTACCCAACTTAGGGACAGAACAACAACAATCCTTCTCAAGCAGACTGATTTTTGACCTGCCTGAACTCAGGCAAGATGTTCACCTCCAGCTATAGAATTTTCCTCAGCTCTGTACGCACCTATGAAGGGTTTGTTCTTCACCTAAGAAGTGAGTGTTGCTGTTGGTGTCACCATGGAAGCAAAACTATATCACAAGCATCCTACATGCTAATCAAAAGAGAACTCTCAATTTACTTATTGTTTATTTTTCTATTTTCCAATATATTTAAGTTCTACATTTTTCTCAAGGCTAAAATATCCCACACTGATATACATAAGTAGTTAGCCATTATTTATTCTAAACCTAAATGTTAACAGTTTCATTTTGATGTTCTCTTTGACTCATCAGTTTTTTTTAAGTTTAATTTATAACACTGCTATTGCACAAGATGTTTGGCTTTCCTTTTGTTGTCTGAGTGACTGAGCACACACACATCAAACCTTTATATTTATTGCATTTTCATCAAGGCATACAATTCATTGGTTGTTTCTCAATTTTTGGAAAAATTTTTCAAGCTTATTATGATTCAATACATGATTACTTTTGTCTTTTAAAATTCTTGAATGCTTAAAAAACTATAGTGTCTGTTTTATGTGCAAATAATTCTGAGTAACTACCAATTAGATCAAACTCATTTATAATATCTAAAACATCTAGAGCTTTATTTACTTCATGGTTATTAACCTGAGAGAGATATTTTAAAATCTGTCAATATAACTTTTTTGTCATTTTTTTCATTGTATTTTATGAGTTTATTTTGTAAAGACCATGGCTATTGTATTATTTTAAGGTGGAGGGTTCCTTTTATGGAACAAAAGGATGCCTTACCTTGATCCTTTCATTGCTTTGTACCTTGAGTTATTTTCTCCATGTTAGTACTTGCTAGATTTTTTTTCCATCATCCTGTGTCACTTTGTTTCAGACATGTGTCTGGAAAATAAAATGTAGCTTTATTTCTGACACAAACAACAAATATTCTTTAGCCAAACACTATTTATTGTTATTGCTAATTTATTTGAACTTATTCTTGCCATTTTGTTTAATGTTTCATATTTATGTTACTCTCTTTTTCCTTCTCATTTTTAACATTTCTGTCTTTTATTGGCCTGATTACATTTTCTTTGTTCCATTTACTTCTCTGTACGTTTTACAGTCCATTTCTACAATAGTGGTTCACTTTAAAATGTTAATACACATGCAGGATCGGAATTTTTAATACATCAAGATTCAATCTGTTTTCAGTCTCCCTCGTATACTTGTATGCCATCTTGAAGCCAGATGTCTTTCCCAGATATGTGAGGTTATACTTCGCTGAAATTTTTGAGGAGATACATTTTATTCACATGTCAATAATCATTTATACCTTTAAAATTCTCTTCCTCAGATGTGCATTTCAGCTCCCAATGCTTTGCTGACTTTGTACTTTGGTTCCTGACCTGGTAAAAATGGCAGTGAGATAAGAGGGAAATGTGTCACCAACTTAGTGAGATAGATATTCAGAGCCAAAATTGTGTCAATTAATAAAAAGGAAAGAAAATGACTAAGTAGTTTGACAGATTTTCAGGTTAAGATAATTACTTGCTACATGCTTAAAATTCAGCTGGAAAATGTTTCAAAGAAAATATATCTTTCCTGCAGGTTGTACATAAGAATGACAATGCAACAGCCCTAATAGTCTAAGAAGTAACCCCAAAACTGAGAGATTCAAGATACATTTACCAAGTACCTATGACAGTCCAAGGACTGTGCTATGGCGGTTGTATGATGTAAACAAAACAGGCCTGGTCTGATAAGTACACAAATGCATTTGTAACAGGATGCCCCAGCAGAGACAGGATGTTTCAAATTTTCTGCTCTTTTCCATAAAGAAAGATGCCAGAAAAACAAAATAGAATCATGGAAGAAAGTGCTTCCTTTCCCTAAACAATAAAGTTGGGGACCTCAGAAGCAAGGAATTATTCTATTCAGTTTCCTGGGGGAAATTAATTAGACCTTTTGGTTCTAAGGCTTGAGAAAAAATAGTTGTCTTAACTCCTAAAGCATGAATTCCCCAGGGGTATATTAAAATACATATAATTCCACATTCTTCACTCCCCTCCTGTGGCAAATGCGTGTTCATCAGAGTTACTGAAGGAACTCCTTTTCAGTAATGGAGCTGATGTCTGTGCATACCAAGACAAAGCTTACTAGATGTTAGTCCTTTGGAAATGTTTAGACTGAATAAAAGGCTGAAAAGGGAAACGGATATAGCACTATTTAAAGAGTATCAAATTAGCACATGACTGCAACATGAAATGGTGACAGGTGGGCCATGCCTTGCATTGATAAAAGATCTGCTTTCCGGGTGGGCTTATGAAGAGCTGTGAAAACAGGAATCATATATTTGTTGACATGAACAATTAATTAAACTAGTGTCATTAGCAAATAATTAAACCAAGAAAACTAAAGCCAATTCATTAATCATTTTAAATTAATTATGACAATGATGTTAATAGCAATTCATCATTTGCATTTGTATGAACATTTTAGGAAAGAAATATGTATATATCCCAAGACTTTGAAGTTGTTGCTTACGAGATGTAACATGAATCAGAATCTCCTTGGAAGAGGAGACTTGTTAAAATGTAAATTATTGGGTCCTACTCCCAGAAATTTAAATTCATTAGTTATGAAAGAAGCCCATGAACCTGGATTTAACAGCCTCTCCCCTCCCTGTGCACACACACACACACACACACAAACACACAGAAATTATTATTCTGAGGCAATTTATTGGGTAGATAACATTTGAAAACCATTTCTCAAGAACAAAACATTGATAAAAATAAGAATTGTTACATTATCTATTGTGAGTTAGCATTTGTTTGAATATTTATATTTTATTTTAAAATATTTCATTGTTAGACAATGAGCTTTAATTATTTATGGATAGTTGTTGTTTAGTCATAGAGTCATGTCCGACTCTTTGCAACCCCATGGACTGCAACACACCAGGCTTCCCTGTTCTTCACTGTCTCCTGGAGTTTTCTCTGACTCATGTCCATTGAGTTGGTGATGCTATGTAACCATCTTATCCTCTGCTGCTGCTTCTTCTTTTGCCTTCAGTCTTGCCCAGCATCAGGGTCTTTTCCAAGGAGTCAGCTCTTCACATCAGGTGGCCAAAGTAATGAAGTATCGGTTGTGTCCAACTCTTTGCAACCCATCGACTATAGCCCACCAGGCTCCTCTGTTCATGGAATTCTCCAGGCAAGAATACTGGAGTGGGTAGCCATTCCTTTCTCCAAGGGATCTTCCTAATCGGGGGATCGAACCCGGGTCTCTGGCATTGCAGGCAGATTCTTTACTGTCTGAGCCACAAGAAAAGCCCTCAAAGGAAAAGAAAGTAAGGAGTAAAAAAAAAATAAAATCAGATTTCTTAGTAAAAAAAAAATAGTCAGATATCTTACTCCTGATTTTATAGAGGTATTGTTGTCACCTGAGCTGTCTGTCCATGTATAATTGTGGAATTCTTCAATAATCTGAGGTAGGTGAGAGCTTTAGGGACTCCTTGAACAAATTTTAAACTAGGTTGTGTATCATAGTAAAAATTATTTTCAAACAAATTCTGCCATAATTACTTATTAGCAGGCAATCATAAATATACTAAACAATCTATTCTTTCCAAGTTAATTAAGTCCTATTTCTCTATCCTTAAGAAACTGTGATAAGTACTTTGCATGAAACTTCTATTGGAGGCAGATTCTTCAATATTCTAACAACATGATCAGATATTTAGTCAGATGGGGAAAAGAATTCTCATGGCTAAAGGAACTAGCAATAACAACTATAATAAATATTTCAAGATAAAATTATAATGGAGATTTTAAAAATTAACCAATTTCTATGCTTATTAAGTTGGTGAATAAAAACAATCTGGTTGAAATGAAGGGTAAGTAAAACATAATTGTAAACTATATAAAAGGCAAAGCAGAAGAGTATCTTTGGAGGCGATATCTCCTTTCTGAAGAATCTTGAAATGCTGTTCAGGCAACAGGACAGATACTTGTACATTGCTTAGCGATCTAATTTAAGGTTACAAATATGGATGTCAGAGGTAACAGAAATTTTAAAGCTATCAGTTTCCTAACCACAGGCTTCCATATGTACCATTTCCTAAAATCATGTTGATTCTTCTTTTCTCACCTGCCCTTCACCCATCTGTAATCTAACATGGTGCATTGCCCTGAGGACATCAAATCTGGATATTTAACAAAGAGGCCGTTATACAGTAGTGTTTCAGGGAGGTATCCTTTAAATATAAATCAATGCAACTGACTGTAATATTAATTTTTTTTTGTAATCCAGTTTTCTGGTTTTGTTATCAGGGCAATGCTTTCTCATTAAATGAGTTGGCTTGTGTCCCCCTTTCCTCTATTTTCTGAAAAATTTTGTATGAGAATGATATTATTCCTTATGAAATGTTTCACAGAATTTACTATTGAATCCATTTGGGACAGAATCTCCTCGTGAAAGATTTTTTACTAGTAAACTCAATTTTTTTAAGAAGATATAGGTATTGAGATTTTCTATTTTTTAATAGAAAGCTGTTTTAAGACTTTTTTGGTGCATTTATAGTGCTTTTTCTCTGGAATTTAGCCATCTACTAATAGATGCCTCTTTCAGGGGTCTCTTTTGAATGCTTAAGGTACTTTCCAAAGATTCTCTATTTTGACTGACTGGGATGCACATGTCCAGCTCTGTGTGAGCTGTGTGAAATATTCGGTTTACACCTTCTTGGTTACTCTTTGAGCAAACATGAAGATTTCTGGAGCCATTTCTCTGCATGGATGCCTCTTCTTTGTGACAATGACTTACAGATTTCCAGCTATTTCTGCCTCCCAGAACTCTGATCACCTTCTCTGCTCAGTCTTAACCACTTCCTACTGTTTTGGTTCTACTTCCCTGTGTCAGAAACATTTCCACACAAAAAGCTGGGCAGATAGTAGGACGTGCTAAGATAGATTATACCTTGTTTTACACAGTAAGGCAACGGCACCCCACTCCAGTACTCTTGCCTGGAAACTCCCATGGACGGGGGAGCCTGGTGGGCTGCAGTCCATGGGGTCGCAAAGAGTCGGACAGGACTGAGCGACTTCACTTTCACTTTTCACTTTCATGCACTGGAGAAGGAAATGGCAACCCACTCCAGTGTTCTTGCCTGGAGAATCCCAGGGACGGGGGAGCCTGGTGGGCTGCCGACTATGGGGTCGCACAGAGTCGGACACGACTGAAGTGACTTAGCAGCAGCAGCAGATTTTAAGTACACTTTTCTAATAGTAGTTTACCTAAACCAGTTTCAGTTACTATTTATCTGATAGAATGCTTTCACTTATTAAAAAGTTTCGAGTCTTTATTCTTTAGCTCTTTCTCTTGTAAACAGCATATATCTTATCCAATCTGAAAATGTGTCTTGAATAGTGAGTTTAGGAAAACTACATTTAGATTAATTTTTCATATATTTGTATCTAATGCTAATATTTTGTTTTAATCTATGTTTTCTGTGTCTATTTTAAAACTTGTTTCTACTTATTGTCTTCAACTGTTATCTCTATCTCTCATTCCAAATAGGATGGTATAAACTTTCTCATCCTGCTAGCACACCCACCCTCCTTCCTTCTTAATTTGATATGATCTAGATTTTAATTCTGGAATAATGCACATCTATTTTCTTTTCTGTGACACTCACTGTGATTTTAAAGAAAATAAACTTCACTGACATATTTCATTTCTTCATATTTTTTGTAGCAGCTCATAGATTTACTGAAAATTAAAAATGTTATTATTTAAAATGCTATTTTAAAAAATATCCCCAAATATTTTCAATACAATTCTTTTTTTGGAAAAACTAACGCTTTGAATTCATGTGAATTTTTTTTAAAATCACATAATATTTGAAATAGTTTGGTTGGGTCTAAGCATCTGTGTTCAAACTTTTTTCTTTCAGTGCCTTCAAAATACTGTTCCAACTTCATACGGCTTTCAGTGATGTCGTTGAAAAACGTGTTGCTGATCTGATGACTTTCTTGATATGCTCCTTCTTTCTGAAGCTTTTAGAAGTTTCTTGTTGTCTTTGATAGATTCTTTAATTCCCAGGTGGTTTTCTTCTATTAATTTCTCACTTTTAACAATCCATATGCTTGCAATATGAATTTTTTCGTTTATTTTTTTTAATTCCAGAAAATATTTTTCTATCACTTCTTTCAGTTTTTGTACGGTTTTCTTGAGGCTCTATTATCTATATTTTTTATTCTACTTTAATTCTATTTTCCAGATAGCTTAATATATAATATTTTCTTATTCTTTTTCTTTTAGTTCTTTCTCCTGGATAATTACTCAAATGGGTCTTCCAGTTATTAACTTCTCAGTTGTATCAATTCAAATCTTATAACAATTGCATTCCTTACATTGACTATTCTATTTTTCAAATCATTTTTTCCCTGTTTGTTCTTTTAATGTTATCTTACTCTACATTAAAAATACCTTATTTATATTTTACTATACTTTATTAATTTAGAATTTTGTTTGCTCTGATACTTCTATTTCTGAAGGACTTTTATGCAGTGTGTTCTTTTTTCTTTATAAATCATTCTCTTCAAATAGCTTGTTATTTTATTCCATGAGGACGTTTCCTCTGGGGGTATCAGATATCTTGTCACATAATAAGTATGGGAGGTGAGATCTCAGGTTATAAAGCTTATAGGTTCCAAGGGAGGAGAGTGGATATGGTCTGTGATTACAGAGGTCTAGACACCAGAAAAAAACAGAGATAATCTTTCTTCATTTGGGAAAACTTCTCACTAGAGTTCCAAGCTTTGTCTTTAGGGTATAACTTGACTTCAGAGGGATGACTCCTTATGTTGTCCTATTAGCTATTGAAAGAGGCACAATAAAATCTCCTGATATGATTGTAGATTTGTTTAGGTCACTATTTATGTTCACTAGGTTTTGACTGATATATTGTCAAATATGTAACTGTGCACACATATACTTATGGTTTTTATTTCTAACCAGTGAGTTAGACAATATTACCAAATGTCTCCATGGAACTCTGGTAATGCTTCTCATTCCTTGAGGTGCAAACGTTCTGTGCCATGGAATTTACTTCTAATTCAGTTCAGTTCAGTTCACTTCAGTCTCTCAGTAGTGTCCGACTCTTTGCGACCCAATAAACCGCAGCACGCCAGGCCTCCCTGTCCATCACCAACTCCCAGAGTCCACCCAAACCCATGTCCATTGAGTCAGTGATGCCATCCAACCATCTCATCCTCTATCGTCCCCTTCTCCTCCTGCCCTCAATCTTTCCCAGCATCAGGGTCTTTTCCAATGAGTCAACTCTTCACATCAGGTGGCCAAAGTATTGGAGATTCAGCTTCAGCATCAGTCCTTCCAATGAACACCCAGGACTGATCTCCTTTAGGATGGACTGGTTGGATCTCCTTACAGCCCAAGGGACTCTCAAGAGTCTTCTCCAACACCACAGTTCAAAAACATCAATTCTTCTGCACTCAGCTTTCTTTATAGTCCAACTCTCACATCCATACATGACCACTGGAAAAATCATAGCCTTGACTAGGCGGACTTTTGTTGGCAAAGTAATGTCTCTGCTTTTTAATATGCCATCTAGGTTGATCATAACTTTCCTTCCAAGGAGTAACTGTCTTTTAATTTCATGGCTGCAATCACCATCTGCAGTGATTTTGAAGCCCAAAAAAATAAAGTCAGCCACTGTTTCCACTATTTCCCCATCTATTTGCCATGAAGTGATGGGACTGGATGCCATGATCTTAGTTTTCTGAATGTTGAGCTTTAAGCCAACTCTTTCACTCTCCTCTTTCACTTTCATCAAGAGGCTCTTTAGTTCTTCTTCACTTTCCGCCATAAGGGTGGTGTCATCTGCATATCTGAGGTTATTGATATTTCTCCCAGCAATCTTGATTCCAGCTTGTGCTTCCTCCAGCGCAGCGTTTCTCATGATGTACTCTGCATATAAGTTAAATAAGCAGGGTGACAATGTACAGCCTTGATGTACTCCTTTTCCTATTTGGAACCAGTCTGTTGTTCCATGTCCAGTTCTACTGTTGCTTCCTGACCTGCATATAAATTTCTCAAGAGGCAGGTCAGGTAGTCTGGTATTCCCATCTCTTTAAGAATTTTCCACAGTTTATTGTTATCCACACAGTCAAGGCTTTGGCATAGTCAATAAAGCAGAAGTAGATGTTTTTCTGGAACTCTCTTGCTTTTTCGATGATCCAGCGAATGTTGGCAATTTGATCTCTGGTTCCTCTGCCTTTACTAAAACCAGCTTGAACATCTGGAAGTTCATGGTTCACGTATTGCTGAAGCCTGGCTTGGAGAATTTTGAACATTACTTTACTAGCGTGTGAGATGAGTGCAATTGTGTGGTAGTTTGAGCACTCTTTGGCATTGCCTTTCTCTGGGATTGGAATGAAAATTGACCTTTTCCAGTCCTGTGGCCACTGCTGAGTTTTCCAAATTTGATGGCATATTGAGTGCAGCACTTCCACAGCATCATCTTTCAGGATTTGAAATAGCTCAACTGGAATTCCATCACCTCCACTAGCTTTGTTTGTAGGGATGCTTCCTAAGGCCCACTTGACTTCACATTCCAGGATGTCTGGCTCTAGGTGAGTGATCACACCATCTTCTAATTACTTGTAATTACTATGTTATATTTAAATTCTGAGTCTAAGAATTTGACTCTTCTATTGAAATATTTTTTCCATTTATTTTAATTATTGATTTACTTGGGTCAATGTCTGTCATCTTACAATTGGCTTTATACGTGACTGATCTCTTTATGTTTACTTTTCTATCCCTTCTTGTTTTCTTTGAATAGCAAAATATGTTAAATTATTTTATTTCCCCATCTTTAATTGGTTATACATTCTTTTGCTATTTTTTCCTGTGTGTGTGTGTGTATCACATTGATGTGACATATTTCAAAGCAAGTGTGGGATTCACCACATTACTCTCCCACTGCTGAGGTGATTGCTGAAGGAGCTATCAAGAGGAATTATTTAATGGTCATTTTACAGATCTTTACTTTAGAGGACAGATATGTGGCCTAATGCATTTAGTAAAATGATTAATTTTGTCATTTTCCTGATAATGCTTAGATCCTTGAACGGTTGAATTCTACTTTTGTGCCTTTCATCTTTTGCCCTGCTGTTGTCATGCATGTCAGTTCTGCGTGTATTTTGAATTCTACACCATATTGTTATTATCATCTTGTGCAGTCACTATACATTTGTATTTACTTTTATTGCTTTTCCATGCTTCCTCTCTTTCCACATAGCTGTTTGGCATCATTTTCCTCCTGCTTAAGGGTTTTTTCTTGGTTAGTCCAGCTAGAGGTTTATATGTTTTATTGATGTACTAACTTTTGGTTTCATTGATTCTGCCTATTGATTTCCTATTTTCAATTTTATTGATTTCTGCTTTAATTTTTCTTTTCTTCTTCTTTCTTTTGACTTAAATTGCTTGCCTTGGTTTAAATTGCTTTTCTTTCTCTAATTTCCTAGGGAAAAAGTTTAGATTTTTAAATTTTAGATATGTTTCTTCTCTAATACATGCATTTTATACTAAAAACTTTCCTGTAAACTTTGTTTTTAGTGCATGCTGCACATTGATAAGTTGTATTTTCACTTTTATTTAGTTAAAAATATTTTAAAATCTCACCTGAGACTTCTTTGACCCCCATGTTATTTAGAAGAGTATTATTTACTGTCCATTATTTTTGTTTTTCAGCTAATTTTCTGTTATTTTTCTGATCTCTAGTTTAACTCCATTGTCATCTATGAACATACTTTGAGTGATTACTATTGCATTAAATTTGTCAAGCTGTATTTTGTAGCCCAGAATGTGGTCTATTCCATTTGAGATTGAGGAGAATGTGTATTCTGCTGTTGCTGGATGGAATGTTCTATAAATGTCAATTAGAACAAGGTAATTGATGCTGCTCTTTCATTCAACTGTATCGTTACTGATTTTTTTTCACTGTTGGCAGTCCTAATAAAGAGGTGTTGAAGTTTCCAACTATAATAGTGGATTTGTCTATTTCTCCTGGTAGTTCTATCAGTTTTTAAACTATGTGTTTTGACACTCTGTTTTTAGGTGAATGCACTTTAAAGATTTTTATGTGTTCTTGGAGCATTGACCCCTTTATCACCGTGAAATGCTTCTCATTATTCTTAATATTTTTTCCTTGTTCTGAAGTCTGTGTTGTGTGAAATTAATATAGCTTTCTTTTGATTGTTACCATGTAATCTCTTTCTCCATTCCTTTACTTTTAACCTGTGTCTTTATATTAAAACAAGGTATTTTGGTAGACAACATAGGTTGGTCTTGTTTCTTCTTCTACCACCATTCTGACAATCTCTGTCTTTTAAACAGCAAATCTAGGCCCCTCACATTTAAAGCTATCACTGATATAGTTGGATTAATAAGTACCAGTTTGTAAGTATTTTCTATTCATTATAACTGTTCTTCATTTTAAAATCTTTCTCTCAGTTTTCTTTCTTCTCTGGTTTTAATTGAGCATTTTATGTTTCCATGTTCTATCCTCTCTTAGCACATCAATTATACTTAAAAAATTTTAGATGCTGCTCTAAATTTTGCAATCTACATGTTTAACTAATTCCACTTTCAAATAGCACCACATTACTTAATGAGTAGTACAGATGCTTCATAATAGATTCTAGGACACTTTAATACTATATATATATATATATATATATATATATATGTATGTATATAATATGTATATTATAATTACTACTTCTATAATAACAGAGTAGTCTCAATTCCCAATTCCTCTCCCCCATCCCTTGTAACATTTCTGCTATTCATTTCATTTATCTGTAAACTATAATCACCTAATATAGTGTTACTACTATTACTTTGAACAGTTATCTAATAGACAATTTATGAATAGGAAAAATAAAGGCTTTATTTTACTTTCACTTATTCTTTTTGTGATATTTTTCTTATGCAGATATGGGTTTCTGATCTACATAATTTCCCTTCTCTCAGAGGATCTTCCTTAATGTTTCTTGGAAGGAAGTTGTACTACAATGAATTCACTCATTTTCATTTTTGTGAGAAAGTCATTATTTCTCTTCATTTCCATTGATGCAGAATTTTAGTTTGATATTTCTTTTTTCTTCCAGTCGTTTTACATATGCCACTCCACTCTCTTCCTCCTTTCATTGTTTCTGATGAGATATCTGAGGTAATTCTTATCTTTTTCCTCAGTAAACTGTACCCCTATTCCCTTCCACTTTCTTTCAAGATTTTCTTTGCCTTTGGTTTCTAAAGTTTGAATATGATGTGGCTAAGTTTTATATTTTTGATAGTTATCCTGCTTAGTGTTCTCTGAGATTCCTGGATCTGTAGTTTGGTGTCTGTCATTAAATTTGAAAATTCACAGTCATTATTACTTCAAATATTTCTTCTGCCTGTATTTTTCTCCTCATATTCGACTTACATGCATGTTACATCTTTTGTAAATGCCCTACAACCTCATAATGCTTGGATATTCTTTTTTAAGTCATTTTTCTCTTTGCAGTTCACTTTGGGAAGTTTCTATTAATGTATCTGCAGAGTCACTGCTATTTCCTCCTGATTTAGTCTACTGGTGAGCCCATCAAAGGTATTCTTCTTCTTTTCCAGCATTCTAAATTTCAGGCATATCCTTTTGACTCTTAGAGTTTTCATCTTTCTACATAAATTACCCATCTATTCTTACATGTTGTCTACTTTTTCCATAAAGCCCTTAAAATGTTAATCATGTATATTTTAAATTCTTGGTCTAATATTTCCAAAATCTGTGTCATATTTGAGTCTGGTTCCAATTCTTGCTGTATATCTTCAGACTATTTTATTCTCTTTGGTGTACATGAAAATTTTTGTTGAAAGCTTGATGTGGTACATTGGGTAATAAGATCTGAGATACAAAGACCTTTCACCGGAGAATTTATGTTTAATTGGCTCAAAATTGGACTGTGTTTAATGTTTGCTGTACTAGTAGGTGCAGAGGCTTCAGTTTTCTCAAGTGCCTTTTTCTTCTTCCCTGTTGTCTCTGGATTTCTCTAAGAACCCTTTCTTGATCAGATATGAGTCTTGCAGCTATTTCAGCTGCAATTCACTGTTCTTATTGTGTCACCTTATTGAAGTAGTGGTAAATTGAGGAGAGGAAGCCTGTATTTTTATTAAAAAAAAATTTTTTTTTCCCCTTGGGAATGAGTCTTGGGGAATGCTTCTTAGTTCTTCCCCACCTACCCCTGACATGAGACAGGAAGGTCAGAGAGGGTTGGAGTGGTTAATTTCGATTTCTCAAGGTCATTTCACATTCTAGCAAAGTAATGCTCAGAATTCTTCGAGCTAGGCTTTGGCATTGCATGAACCGAGAACTACCAGATATACAGGCTGGATTTACAAAAGACAGAGGAACCAGAGATCAAAATGCCAACACCCATTGCATCATAGAAAAAGCAAGAGAAAAAAATACCTATTTCTGCTTCATCAACTGCACTAAACCCTTTGACTGTATAGATCACAACAAGCTCTGGAAAACTTTAAAGAGATGGGAATACCAGACCACCTTACCTGCATCCTACAAAACCTGTATGCAGGTCAAATAGCAACAGTTAGAACCAGACATGAAACAACGGACTGCTTCCAAATTGGGAAAGAAGTACGTCAAGGCTGTGTATTGTCACCCTGCTTACTTAACTTCTATGCAGAGTGCATCATGCAAAATGCTGGACTGGATGAAGCACAGGCTAGTGTCAGAATTTCAGGGAGAAATATCAATAACCTCAGATATGCAGATGACACCACCCTTATGGCAGAAAGCGAAAAGAAACTAAAGAGCCTCTTGATGAAGGTGAAAGAGGAGAGTGAAAAAGCTGACTTAAAACTGAACATTCAAAAAATGAAGATCATGGCACTCCATGGCAAATAGATGGTGAAACAATGGAAACAGTGACAGACTATTTTCTTTGGCTCCAAAATAACTGCAGATGATGACTGCAGCCATGAAATTAAAAGACACTTGCTCCTTGGAAGAAAAGCTATGTCCAAGCTAGACAGCATATTAAAAATCAGAGACCCTACTTTGCCAACAAAGCTATGTCTAGTCAAAGCTATTGTTTTCCCAGTGGTCATGTATGGATGTGAAAGTTGGACCATAAAGAAGACTGAGCACCAAAGTGTTGATGCTCTGGTAAAGTATTTTCTCTTAGAGAGTAGTTTTTTTTTTTTTTAATAGAGAATGCTCTGGGTATATTTAAAAATGGATACTTTGCTTCACCTCATGCCATAAACATGTGGAGATTTTTACTCCACTGCTTTACTCTTAGAACTTGGTAGAGTTTTTAAGAGGAAAAATCCAGGAAATGTGGGGCCCCAAAGAGTTTCTCACTCTGAAATTAGTCTATCCTTAGCCTCCAACAATTCATCAAAATTGTCATTTAAGTGTTGCCACCAGAATGTGGCTTTAGTAATTTTTGCTCTAGATAAACCAATCTCAGCTGTGAGTCCTTCCAGATTTCAGGGTGGCAGTTTGCCTTGTGACTCCATTTCTCTGATGAATCTAAGAAAAGTCCTTGGTTTTCAATATGCTTAGCTTTTGTCTTATTTTAAGGACAGGAGTGATGACTTCCAAGCTTTTACATAGCAGATCTCTAGAATTTTAACTGCTTTATATTTCTAGGGCAAGTTTGTAGGCACCATATTTTTGCAGTTTCTGCTTGTCTAAAAACCTCTTTATTTTACCTTCATGGAGGTATACTGAAGAATATTTTTACTGGGAAAGAAATTCTAGGCAGTTTTACTTTTCAGTTCCTTAATTGTGTGTCATTTCACTGTGTTCCAGCTTCCATCATTAGTATTATTCTTCCTTAGAAGATAATGTGTCTTTTCTCACCTCTTACTGCCTTTAGGACTTTCTCTTTATCTTTGTTGCCCAGAAGTTTTATGGTGACATGCCGTGGATAGGTTATCTCTCTATAGATCCTTACAGGGATTCCTGGCTTCCCTGGTAGCTCAGTTGGTAAAGAATCCGCCTGCAGTGTGGGAGACCTGGATTTGATCCCTGGGTTGGGAAGATCCCCGGGAGAAGGGAATGGCTACCCACTCCAGTATTCTGGCCTGGAGAATTCCATGGACTGTATAGTCCGTGGGGTTGCAAAGAGTCAGACACGACTGACTGACTTTCACTTTCACATAGGGATTCCTAAAGACTTTAAAGATACTGAGCTATGACTTTTTCAAGTGTTGCTCTGGTCCGTTCTTTTTCTTGTTTTCTCCTGGGATTCTCATTACACATTTGATAGGCTTTACTTTGTGCCTTATGTTTGGGTTTCTACTGTCCCTCAGTTTACTAATCTTGGTGTATGCTACTTCTGAATTG
Organism: Giraffa tippelskirchi; assembly: GCF_054371585.1. NCBI lineage: Eukaryota > Metazoa > Chordata > Mammalia > Artiodactyla > Giraffidae > Giraffa > Giraffa tippelskirchi. Next base: position 36,714,973 of record NC_137288.1, on the reverse strand, counting down.
ATGTTAAGCCTAGTGAATAAGTTTCTAGTTTCAGATAATATATTTTAAATTCTAGAATCTCTGTTATATGTGTTTTCCTTGTGTAGTCCAATATCTGGTGAAACTCAATATTTTCATGTGTTTTCTACAACTTTTTCTCTCTTCTCCTGAATGGATTAGTTATAATTGTTTTAAAGTTTTTGATAGCTTCAATATCTAATCTGCATTTTATTCTGTTATTATTGTCTATGTATTCCTCCTTAGCCTGGTCAAATGTCTTGTTTCATGGCTATTATTTTATTGACTCTTTATGACAATATTCGGAGAAGGCAATGGCACCCCACTCCAGTACTCTTGCCTGGAGAATCCCATGGACGGAGGAGCCTGGTGGGCTGCAGTCCATGGGGTCGCTAGGAGTCGGACACAACTGAGCGACTTCACTGTCACTTTTCCCTTTCATGCACTGGAGAAGGAAATGGCACCCCACTCCAGTGTTCTTGCCTGGAGAATCCCAGGGACAGCGGAGCCTGGTGGGCTGCTTTCTATGGGGTCGCACAGAGTCGGACACGACTGAAGTGACTTAGCAGCAGCAGCAGCAGCATGACAATATTATCACATCCTGAGAGTATTTTCCCTTTTTTATGCTAGGCAGATGGAGTTGGCTGCTTCGTTGACATTTTAATAAGGCTTGGTCTGCATCTGGTTTGTTCTGTCATTAGGGCTTAGCCTTCAGAAGCTTTTCAATGAGAGTATGCTTATGTTTGGGTTTCCCTGATGGCTCAGATGGTAAACAATCTACTTGCAGTGCAGGAGATTTAGGTTCGATCCCTGGGTTAGGAAGATCCCCTCGAGAAGGGAATGGCAATCCACTCCATTCTTGCCTGGAGAATCCCACAGACAGAGGAACCTAGTGGGCTACAGTCCATGGGGTTGCAACTAGCGCTTTCACTTTTCATGCTTATATTCATTGGGGCTTCTCCTGTATTTGGTCTTTGTCCTCTCAGCAGTGCAGAATGACATGAGTACGATGATCCTTTGAGAGATTTTTGGTGTAACTTTTTAGTTTTCTGCACTGAAGTGTTTTAGAATTGTGTAAATGTTTAAAAGAAAGAACGTCTTCTTTTGAGACTCTATCTTTCACAGTTTTCTATCTTTCTCTCCATCCCACATGCTGGCTAAAAACCCAGCTTTCTCTGCAGAGGCCTTCTTTCCTGTGAAGCCAGAAGTCTCAGTCCGTAGCCTTAATTCCCCCAAATCAGCAAAATGCCCTCGAGGTAAAACTGGCTTCAGATCATCAGTTCACTGGTTCTGGTATATTTGCTGGAGTCGTTTCCCCTGAAAGGTCTTTGTTTCCTGCAATTGCATTTGATTCATCTCTGGTTTCCATTACAGCTTGTTTGCTTCCCACGCCACATGAATTCAAAATTCAGCAAATGTGCCATGTCTCCTCTAGTCTCCACTTTTGGCACTTCAGCTAATTTGATGATCCAAAGTTCTACTATTTCCCTAATGGAAACTACCTCCTGCAGACACCTGCACCAGAATTCTTTATCACTCCTGCTGTGGACAGACATTCTTTCTACCAAGGCAATAGTGGGGAGGAAGCAACAGCAGAACTCTAGCTCTAGCATTGCTACCTTCCTTCTCTCAATAACCCCAGGCTACAAATCTTGACCTGGTTAAAGTCTAGAATTGATCTCCCTCAAACCTACCATTTTGCAACAATTCCCCTATTACTCAGAAGAATTTTACACTTTTCTTCTTTTTTTGGTATTTTCCTGCCTAGCTTCTCAGTGGTTACTTTTGGAGAAGGGAGTCAACTATCATGCTTTTTTAGTATCTTGGGGCTTCTCTGGTGGCTTGGACAATAAAGAAGCTGCCTGCATGCAGGAGACCAGGGTTCCATCCCTGGGTTCGGAAGATACACGGAGAAAGAAATGACCACCCACTCCAGTATTCTTGCCTGGAGAATTCCATGGACAGGGAGCCCGGTGGGCTACAGTTGATGGGGTAGCCAAGAGTTGAACACACTGAGCAAACAACACTTTCACTATTCACTTCTCTTCTCCTTTGTATTCCTTCTTCTTTCCTCCTCTAAAACAGATATTCCAAAGTATGCATAGAGATATTCCAACTTTTTAATCCCCACCAAATAAGTCCTTAATGACTTTTCTGGCTCTGAACAACCTCCTCAAAAATACAGCATTTTGATCATTCATAGCTGGGCCATCTCTGCAATGCTGCAGTAGTCTAAAAATATACCAATATTTGTATTAATTTAAAATAGTTAAGCATTAGTAAAATGAATTTTTACATGTTGATTAATTGCATTGATTTTTTAGTACCTCATGTGCAATGATGCTGCTCCTTCATGTAGAAATATTTCTTTACAAAAGGACACATGCCACATCTATTTCTTCTTTGAAACTACAACTTAGCTGCCAGCAGAAATTCCTCAGGGATTTTAAAAACATCAATCAGTTTCACAGCTGGAGAGAAAGTACCTTCTTAGAGAACAGTTTTAGCTATAAGAATAGGCTTTGTCAGTTTGAAGGCACATAATGAGTTAAATTGAAGAAATTTCAAGAAACAGCTCTTTACTCACAACTGACTTTATTTGAAAAGAAAAAATAACTAGAGGAGACATAGTGACTAGACACTTTACATCCCAGGTACTCTCAGGAAGCACACAGTGAACTGTGGTGAGAGCTACTGGGCAGGCTGGGCCTGGGAACACTGCAACTCCAACCCTACAGAAAAGCCCGGATGGACCAGCGCTTAGACAAAAGCACTTTATGACTCCTGCTTCTCCCTGAATCGAAAGATATCTCAGCCTCAAATCTGAGTCTTCACAAAGGAAATCTGAAATCTCAAGTAAAGTATTGCCCTTTAGTTAATGTGCGTGCTCAATCGCTAAGTCATATCCAACTCTTTGCGACCCCATGGACTACATAGCCTGCCAGGCTCCTCTGTCCACAGGATTCTCCAGGCAAGAATACTGGAGTGGGTTGCCATTTCCTTCACCAGGGGATCTTCCCAACCCGGGGATCAAACTCGCCTCTCTTGTGTCACCTGCATTAGTAGGTGGATTCTTTACCACTGAGCCATCTGGGAAGCCCCCTACTTAGTTTATAACTTGTATTTTATTTACCTTTCACTTAAACTAGATTGTTTTTACTCACAAATATGATAAACATGGAGATAATTTTATAAGGAGATCTTGATTGTAATTTTACCTTTCAAATATTTATTGTAGTTTTTATTACTGATTTGTTTAGGCAGAACATGCAATGAATTAATTGTATCTTGGTGGCATTTTAAAGGAAAATATAGTTTTTAAAAACGGATAATTATTTGACATATCTAATAAAGCTTGGTTCAGAGTAACTTAGGAGAAGAAACTGGCACCCCACTCCAATACTCTCACCTGGAAAATCCCATGGACGGAGGAGCCTGGTAGGCTGCAGTCCATGGGGTCGCTAGGAGTCGGACACGACTGAGCGACTTCACTTTTCCTTTCATGCATTGGAGAAGGAAATGGCAACCCACTCCAGTGTTCTTGCCTGGAGAATCCCAGAGATGGGGGAGCCTGGTGGGCTGCCGTCTATGAGGTCGCACAGAGTCGGACACGACTGAAGCGACTTAGCAGCAGCAGCAGCAGAGTAACTTTCTTTTTACTGTATTTTAAATAGGATAATTTCCTTCCCTATGTCATTGTCACAATATTTTGATCCATATGCAAAAGAATCAAGGGGTTACTTTTAGTCTGTTGAAATAAATGTAAGAATGTACTCTTGAATAAAGCTTATTCATTTTATACTGGTTCATACATATGAAAGACAACTACCAGTGCTGTATAACAATTGAGCTATTGCTTTTTAAAAAGTTTATAAATCTGTGTGCAAAAATGCATTCATCTATGGATAAACATGCAATAATTTGGTAATTAGCATTTAATTTCACTCAAAGAATTGTTTTAAATAAACCCCAGAGATGTCCCTGAAAAAAAAATCTATCAAACTTGGAAGCAAAAAAGATGCTTTATTTCTTTTGTAGCTTTAAATACCTTCTAAATGTCTGAAAATGGGAAAAAAAAGCACCATTTGTGAAGATGGATTAATGCTAATAAAATCTCCTGAAACCCTCATGTTTACATTGATTGTATAAATATAAAATTATGACTAATAAGAAATTCAAATGTACTCTGAAAGAACAACTTGAGACTTTCAGTTTTTATTGCAAATGTTCGCTTGTATTATTTGTCTTGTGTTATTTGTTCTGACTGGCTTTAGTCTTTGAAATTATCCATTTTATCCAGAACTTTTTTGCCAGAATTCTCTTTAAAATTCAAATGTGCTATATTTTCATGATTTATTTAAATAGTTTACTTTTTCCATTAACAAAGGAAATATGGACCGAACTGGAAATCAAGTTAGCTGATGATGTATGAGGAGGCAGTGGGGAAGGGCAGGAAGAATAGCAAGTGCTGTAAAGAAGAAGAAAGCCTTCCTTGAGCACTGAAATGAAATGATTCTGGCCACTTCATTTTTAATCCTCACAGATACATTGTCACATAAGTATCATTTTCTAGTTTTAAAAATAAAGGCACTTGGGATGAAGATTAGGTAACTTGCCCCAGAGCTATGACATGTGAATCCAGGTCCAGCCAACTCCAAGGCCTATGAGATGACTAAACACAGAGGCTTTATTTTTCTGCAGACCTGTAGAGATGAGCTAGGCCCCTCTCCAGTAAAATCTGTGAAGTGGACAGAACTTTGATTTAGTGTCTCAAGGCTTTTTAATGTTTCAATTCCTATACCATGCCATAAATGCAAGCATGTCCATCCTAACAGTGACTCCAAGAACCTGCAGCCCAATCCTATTTCTTCCTGCCTATCCTCCACTATTCATTCATCTAATTGTTCATCCATTCATGTGTGCATTCATTCACCAAATACTGAATGTTTGCTATGTGCCAGGGCTGTCTTGGCACTGAGGCTACAAATGGACTAAAGGAACCCAATCCTTGACTTCATGGAATTACCTCCTGATAGGACCTGAGAACAACTTTATGGAGGTACTCTAATTACACAATAAATATTTAAATTGAAGTCACCCCGTTTCCCCCAGTCTCCATTATCAACCCAGTCAGTGTCATCTCTCAGTCAAACGAAAACTAAAAACTCAAGTCAAATATAAATCTCTAAATTTTATCCTGCCACATTTTCATGAGAGTCTAGATACCGACTGAAAGTGCTAAGGGTAAGGGACCAGGAGAAGGGGAAGGAGAAGTGGAGATGAGGAAGGGCCTCTAGAGAAGGACAAGAAAGACAGTAATAACCAAAGAGGCAAAAAGATAGAAAACGCATGGATAATTGGTCAGGGATGAAAGAGAAAGGCAGAAATAGAGCTAGGCTAGAGAAGTGGAGCAGCAGCAGCCTGACTGGCAAAACACGCTATGTAACATTTGTCTCTCTGCAAGGCTCTAAGCCCTTTGAGAGAAGAACTGGGCCTTTTTACTATTTCACTGTGCATCATGGCCATGTCACCCAGGATTCTGTCTCACACACAGTATGCATTCCATAATATTTGTTGACTGAAAAAAGAAAGGGAGAAATCTAATATGCTGGCATAATCTGACTTACTATTTATAAATACTACTTAGTGAGAGGGCTTACCAAGAGGCACAGTGAAGAATCTGCCTGCCAGTGCAGGAGACACAAAAGTCTTGAGTTTGATCCCTGTGTTAGGAAGATCCTCTGGAGGAGAACATTCCAGCTCACTCCAGTATTCTTGCCTGGAGTATCCCACAGACAGAGGGGCTTGGCAGGCTACAGTCCATGGGATCACAGAGTCGGACATGACTGAGCAACTAAGTACACACACACACACACACACACACATAGTGATAAGTGATGGGCAAGTTGTTAAGTGCATATAACTTCATGCCTTCTGACTCCCACAAGCAACAAAGACTTAAGGAATCTGTCTGTGGCTTTCAACTCTTTGGCCTGGTTTTATGATAATGACAAAGTCCCTGAATTATCCAGTGCTAAGATTTTTAGCCATGGACTCAGCAGAAGAACATGAATATCTATAATGTGTAAATTTCATAAAAACCATGATCAACACAGAAATCTCTTGACTCTCTACCCTGATTTCTCAGATCTCCATATGTCCAGCTGGATACAGTGCTTTTAAATCAGGCTGACCCACTCAAAGGGGCTTCCCAGGTGGCTCAGTGGTAAAGAATCCACCTGCCAGTGCAGGAAATGTGGGTTGGATCCCTGTCCAGGAAGATCCCCTGTATAAGGAAATGGCAACCCACTCCAGTATTCTTACCTGGAAAATCCCATGGACGGAACAGCCTGGTGGGCTACAGTCCATGGGGTCGCAACAAGTCAGATGCGACTGAGCAAGCATGCATGACCCACTCAAAGGCACACTAACTTTGTTGGAAGTGATCCCTTTGCTACTCTGCCCTTTCCAACTGCCTCTGCTTCCCTGTACCAATCCAGTGCACCCTGATCCATGATCTCTTGTCTCAAGCCCATGCTCAGGCATTGCACCAGACAGGATTCAACAGCCATCCTTGGACTATAGTACTTGCTCTAGGTCTGGTCTTTCCCTTCTGTTCTTCCTTCTCTTGGTTGCTGTGGATAACTCAGTAATGTAGACCCCAGTGTCTATTCCTGAAATTTCAGTGTCTATTCTTGCATTTCAGCCATTGGGACCTTATATTCAACTCAAAACTCCTCAGGAAGAGGAATTAAATCCTCACATGCCTAGGCCTCTGTGTATTTCCTGCCTATGTGGATGAACAGCTTGAATCTTGACTCTGGTTTGGACTCCACTGTTGGATTCCCTTACCATGGAGTAAGCTCATCCCTGCCTTTGTGCTCAAATGCCCACTTTTCCTCTTTATCCTTTTATCTCCTCAGGTTTGACTTAACTGCTAGGGTCAGCTTGACAACAAGTGTCCAGCTTTTCTCAGTCAGACTTTTTTACCACCATGCAGTCCTTCTGCTTCTTAAAACTTCTGCCTCACATCCTGTGAAAATATCTGAAAAACCACTTGACTCTCAAGTTGAGTAGAGTCATCCAGTAGGATTTCTTGTACCTAAGAAATTCTAACTTCCCTCATCTATCTGGCAGAATTTAAGATAACTTCAGATCACCCAGAACAGCATCTTTAGAAAAATCTCTTAGATCTTGAGGATTGAACCCAATCCTCCTAGGAAAAATCTAGCAAAATTACAGAGTAGTTTCTACAAATTTAGAAGAATGCAAATACGAAACTTTAGCCTTAGAAGAAGAGTACTTGATAACTATAGGAAATACAAGAACCTCTATGCTAACTCTTCTCTCAGATGGTATCTTGTGATCTTCAGATTAAAAAAAAAAAAAGACATAAGAGAAATACCAGAAATTATCTCTTTCATGACTCTCAATATTAGTGAGTTTAATGTTGGTGTAAATATCTCTAACATCACTGTTATCCCTTCTCTGTCTCTGGGGTTGCAGGAAATGGAAAAGAATGGACTCAATTCAACTGTTATTTATTTCAGTGATGCTGGTACAAATTTATTAAGGTGCAAAAATGTCTTCTAGTCCTAAATGGCATCAGAATTAAGATATCAAAATACTTACCTAAAGACTTTATCAACTAAGAAATATTTGCTTACAAAGAATTAATGTCAAAAATATACAAGCAGCTCCTTCCTGCAGCTCAATTCCAGAAAAGTAAATGACGCAATTGAAAAATGGGCCAAAGAACTAAAGAGACATTTCTCCAAAAAAGACATGCAGATGGCTAACAACCACATGAAAAGATGCTCAACATCACTCATTATCAGAGAAATGCAAATCAAAACCACAATGAGGTACCATCTCATGCCAGTCAGAAAGGCTGCTATCAAAAGGTCTACAAACAATAAATGCTAAGGAGGGTATGGAGAAAAGGGAACCCTCTTACACCGTTGGTGGAAATGCAAACTAGTACAGCCACTATGGAGAACAGTGTGGAGATACCTTAAAAAACTGGAAATAGAACTGCCATATGACCCAGCAATCCCACTGCTGGGCATACACACTGAGGAAACCAGACTTGAAAGAGACACGTGTACTCCAATGTTCATCGCAGCACTGTTTATAATAGCCAGGACATGGAAGCAACCTAGATGTCCATTGGCAGACGAATGGATAAGAAAGCTATGGTACATATACACATGAAATATTACTCAGCCTTTAAAAAAAAATACATTTGAATCAGTTCTAATGAGGTGGGTGAAACTGGAGCCTATTATACAGACTGAAGTAAGTCAGAAAGAAAGACACCAACAAGTATATTAATGCATATATACGGAAAGATGGTAACGATGACCCTATATGCGAGACAGCAAAAGAGACACAGATGTAAAGAATAGCGTTTTTGGACTCTGTGGGAGAAGGCAAGGGTGGGATGGTTTGAGAGAATAGCATTGAAACATGTATATCATCATATGTGAAACAGATCACCAGCCCAGGTTCGATGCATGAGACAGAATGCTCAGGACTGGTGCACTGGGATGACCATGAGGGATGGGATGGGGAGGGAGGTGGGAGAGGGGGTTCAGGATGGAGAACACATGTACACCCATGGCTGATTCATGTCAATGTATGGCAAAAGCCACTACAGTATTGTAAAGTAATTAGCCTCCAATTAAAATAAATAAATAAATTCTAAAAAATAAAATAAAGACAATGGAATTTACAAAAGAAGAGAAGTATTTGCTTAAAAAAGAAAAAAGATTCAAATTTATCACAAAGAAACTATTATTTTGAATTGTAGGATATCATCGTGCCTGTGGAGAAGTTGCCATTTCTTCAATATATATACATTTCTTTATTGCCTCAGGGGAATGTTACGTCTCCTTTTCCATTGAATACATGCATATTTAGTTGTGTTTATATAAGAACAGAAGAACTTTTGAGCAGAAAAAAAGGAAATACTTGAGGACAAGTGTGACTTTCTGACCTAAGATTTATGGTCTCTCCTTGATGTGGAGACAGTTATGCATGTAAATCTTTGAGCACTAAGAAGTGAATCTATTCCCTATGCTCTGTGCTACGTGGGGGGAAAAGAGAGCTCAGCAAGAACAGATGTGGCCATTCGCTCAGTTACCCAATGAAAACAAGTAATTGCCATGGCAACTGGAGAATATTATGGGGGGCACCAACTGACCTCTAAGACTCAGCATGCTTTATGCTGTAGGAATCACATATGTGTACTTGCTTGAGGTGTAGATTTCCTTCCTATGTACACTACTACAGTATTAAAATACTAAATTTTTTTCCTGCCTCTAATACCCTCTAGTTTTATTTTGATCCCAAACTGAACAAACTGGAAAGAACATATAGTCCTTGATGTCAGAACTACAAAATGTACTATTAAAAGATGTAAGTAAATGGTGAACTATCACAAAAAGATGAAAAGATGCCTACTTACAAACAACCCAGGAAATAGAAAGCTCAGGTTATGTTTGAGAGCTTTTCAGCTACCCTTTAAAATAGCTGCACAGTGATCCAAAGGTGTATTCTTAGTTGTATTTGTTTAATCCCTTTGCCAACCACAGGTTCTTTCTGGTTGAAAAGCAACAACAAAACTGAATGCAAATGAAACTGCAGCAAATGAAAATGAATGGTGTTGATGCACTAAAGGTAAAAGTAAGTAGTTAAGCATCTGCAATGTTTACTGCTTTTCCTGTTATAGGAACTTGGAAACACACAACAAACATAATTACACTGTAATTACTCTGTGGTCAACAGTCTCCATATTGTGAACAATGTTTAAAACTTAACTTTGGCACATGGAAACCTGGGATTAGTTCAGCCTTACTAGAGAGTATCTCTAAATGTGAAAACAATTTTCTAGGAGCTGGAATTGGTAAAACTTCTGCAAGTTAGATTTATCTCCAGTCCCTGCCACCTGACTAGTGGAGTCACCAGAAAGAGCAATGTATGTGGTGCGCGTGCCCCTCTCACTTGTTTAAAAGAACCAAACTGAATCATGTTCTTACCTTCCCCCATTACAAAGAAAGTTGGTGTTATCTTGAAATATGAGAACTGACTGTCAAATGTTATTCATTTCTGGAAGGAAAGGAAACATGCTAGTTAAGAATACCAATTACTTTAACTCCGAAACGTGAAATACGTCTGTTTGCTCTTGGAGTTGCATTGTAGTTCAGGGAAACTACCCCAAACTAGTAACAAAGAGGAATTGATTCTGGCTGAATGTCCCTGTAGATACTGGGTTTTGGGCCATTACATTTTCTTGATTTTAGTTTCAGCTTGTGTAAAGCAAGAAAAAGTTGATCTCTTAGACTGCTTTTAATGCCAAAATGTAGCAACTTTGGGAATCTAGTCCTTAATTAGTATCATATAGTTTCATATATTTTAAGAATTCAAAACTCGTTGATGTCATTGATCAAAGAAACATAATAATTATAATATATTCCCAATGAGGTCAGTTTTCCAAATATGTTTTTCTTAAAAGTTAAATATTACTTCTCAGCTTGAATATTTAATTAGAGCTGTAAGTCAAGGAGAACTGGAACACAAATTATTGATATACTTCTTGGTCAATCAGAGGAGACATTATAATTAACATTTTTAATAATTAACGTGTTTTATATATATAATCAAAGTTAAAAGATAAACAACTAAAAGATATTTGCAACATAGTAAATATATTATTTAAATCTAAAATATATAAAGTTCTCATGTAGATAAATAAGAAAAGGACAAAAGATGCTATAAAAATATGTATAGGGAGGTCACAAAAGAGAAAGTCTAAGTATCAGAAACAGTGCAATTAATGTTATAAGAAAATATCTCACTCATTATGCTAATGTTTTACATCTACTATGATTATACATTGACTAATAAATGAGGAAACTGAAACTTCATTCATAGATTGTGAAAGTGTGCAATGGTATAATCACTTTGTTCAATACTTTGAGGGAATCTAGTCATGTTAAAAATATCCATACCCTATAATCCAACAACTGTCATGATGTCTACCGTAATAGAAAAACACCTCCAACGAGGTCATAAACAGACAGATATGAAGTTGTTCACTGAAAAACTGTTTATAATAGCAAAAAGATGCTGTCAGTACAGAAACAGGTTTTAAAATGTAGAAGATTGGCAGAATGGAAGAGTGTACAGTAATAAACTGAATAAAATAGGTCTATTTTTTGGCACAATAAATTTTTTAAAAGTCAGTAGCAGAGTGATTGAATAATATGCCATTTATATACAATTTTTGAAAGAGCTACAAATTGTATTATATTCATTTATGCACATATATATGTTAAAATATAAAATAAGAATTGATAGAATAAATACCAAATTCATAATAATGAAGAGTGAAATAGGAATGATGGACAATGGACATTTTTTCTGTTTTTTGGAGATGGAAATGTTAAATGTACTTATAATTTTGCTTTTATTAATACTTATGAAGCAAATAATAAAATGCTAGTGTTTATTAATTTCAGCATGTAATTGTCTATAATACTTGCACTTTTCTGTTTTTAATTTTTTCAAAAATAATTTTGGAAATATGTGGTATATAATTACATCTAAATGCTTAGATACTTCAAAGTAAGTAAGGATATTTAGGAATTGAAAAATATATTTAAATGAATCAGTCATGAAATCTGTACTAAATTTTTATGTATTTTTTGATCATGTTATTTTTTGCTCATGCAAGTGACAACAAAAACTAAAATGAACACACTGCCTCTTTACTTAACATAGGATAGAATGAATTTATTCAACAAAATTAATGAGAATTAAGCATTAGCTTAATATACAAAATCTAAAGAATGCTAACAAAGTGTCTAGAATTCCCAACTCCTTTGAGATGGGAGAGAGCTGTAGAATAATCTTCCACATATTTGCACATTAAAAGAGCACCTACAAACCAGAGGACCAAAGAATTCATGTTTTGATAAGTGAGTGTTTCATATTTTTATAGTATTTCAAACTTAAAGAACTGGCAGATATGTGACATTTACATTGCCTAAGAAAATGTAGAGAGAAATATTGTAATTATATGTAGGGTATTCTGGCATTAAAACAGAAAATTTTAAAGTTTTAATTTGTATATTAAAACAGTAGAAATTACAGAATTTCTTGAATGTTATGACCTTTAAAATAATCTGAATAATCTGTCTTTAAAAAAAAAAAGTAAACAATTACCAGTACTTTGTAAAGAATGATAAATGAGAAGAGGTGGGTAGAAGCTCATTAGAGGATAGCTTTAAACTTTTCTGGCTTTAAAAATTTACCTTTAAAAAGTTATAAACCATTAAGTAAGCAAAGAGGAAAAATCCAGCAGATCTTTTTGTCAATAGGGCAATATTTTTACTTTCTTGATTATCTGAAACCAGAACCAATAATCTTATTTCTAATGTCAGTAAGTGTTTCTTTGAATAGCAGTAGTCCATTTACAAAAAATGTGCTAATCTGTGAAGGAGCTTGATTTCAAATATGAATCTTAAAAGAGTAAATATAAGGTTTCTGTAATTGGAGCCAGTCCATGTTCCTGACAAAGAAACCAGGATAAAACTGCTGCTGCTGCTAAGTCACTTCATTCATGTCCATTGCCTTCTCCAAGGATAAAACTAGGAGAATGAAATGTAGGTAGCTCAGAAGGTAAAGCGTCTGCCTACAATGCAGGAGACCCGGGTTCAATCCCTGGGTCGGGAAGATCTCCTGGAGGAGGAAATGGCAACTCACTCCAGTATTCTTGCTTGGAAAATCCCATGGACAGAGGAACCTGGTAGGCTACAGTCCATGGGGTTGCAAAGAGTCGGACACGACGGAGCAACTTCACATAGGGTCAGAACAAGAGAGAGGTGGGAAATAAAAATTAACTTGGGATAAAATAGAGAAAAGTGGCTTGGGAAATAATTCAAGCAGAAAACAAAGAACTAACATATCTGGGAAGGAAGAAAAGGGAAGGAAAGGAAGAAAGGCCTAGGGAACCTGGGCTTTGTTGACTCTATGAGTTACTGTGGAGACTGGCTTGTCTTACACAGATGAAGCTAGCATTCAGGAAAATATCCATCTTCAGCTAACCACACATGCAACAGAGTACTTTTTTCATCTAAATTAATTTCCCAATGGGGCTTCCCTCATCGCTCAGCTGTTAAAGAATCCACCTGCAATGCAGGAGACCCTAGTTTGATTCCTGGATTGGGAAGAGCCACTGGAGAAGGAATAGGCTACCCACTCCAGTATTCTTGCGCTTCCCTTATGCCTCAGCTGGTAAAGAATCCACCTGCAATGCAGGAGACCTGGATTCGATCCCTGCATTCAGAAGATCCCCTGGAGAAGTGAAAGGCTACCCACTTCAGTATTCTGGCCTCGAGAATTCCATGGACTACAGTCCCTGGGGTTGCAAAGAGTCGGACACAACTGAGCGACTTTCACTTTCAGTTTCCAAATATTTGGGAGCTAGTGTATTAAACTACAATACTCTGAAGAAAAGGAAAAAGAGAAGTTCACTCTTCATTATGGGACTTCAGTTCAGTTCAGTCTCTGAATCGTGTCCGACTATTTGCGACCCCAAGGACTGCAGCACACCAGGCCTCCCTGTCTATCACCAGCTCATGTCCATTGAGTCGGTGATGCCATCCAACCATCTCATCCTCTGTCATCTCCTTCTCCTCCTGCCTTCAATCTTTCCTAGCATCAGGGTCTTTTCTAATGAGTCAGGACTTCACATGAGGTGGCCAAAGTGTTGGAGTTTCAGCTTCAGCATCAGTACTTTCAGTGAACACCCAGGGCTGATCTCCTTTAGGATGGACTGGTTGAATCTCCTTGCAGTCCAAGGGACTCTCAAGAGTCTTCTCCAACACCACAGTTCAAAAACATCAATTCTTCAGCCCTCACCTCTCTTATAGTCCAACTCTCACACCCATACATGACTACTGGAAAAACAATAGCTTTGACTAGACATAGCTTTGTTGGCAAAGTAATATCACTGCTTTTTAATATGCTGTCTAGGTTGGTCATGCTTTTCTTCCAAGGAGCAAGTGTCTTTTAATTTCATGGCTGCAGTCACCATCTGCAGTGATTTTGGAGCCCCCCAAAATAAAGTCTGTCACTGTTTCCACTATTTCCCCATCTGTTTGCCATGAAGTGATGGGACTGGATGCCATGATCTTAGTTTTCTGAATGATGAGTTTTAAACCAACTTTTTCACTCTCCTTTTTCATTTTCATCAAGAGGCTCTTTAGTTCTTCTTCGCTTTCTGCCATAAGGGTGGTGTCATCTGCATATCTGAGGTTATCGATATTTCTCCCAGCAATCTTGATCCCAGCATGTGCTTCATCCAGCCCAGGGTTTCTCATGATGTACCCTGCATATAAGTTAAATAAGCAGGGTGACAATATACAGCCTTGACATACTCCTTTCCCGATTTGGAACCAGTCTGTTGTTCCATGTCCAGTTCTAACTGTTGCTTCCTGACCTGCATACAGATTTCTCAAGAGGCAGATCAGGTAGTCAGGTATTCCTATCTCTTTAAGAATTTTCCAGAGTTTGTTGTGGTCCACACAGTCAAAGTCTTTGGCATAGTTAATAAAGCAGAAGTAGGTATTTTTCTGGAATTCTCTTGCTTTTTTGATGATCCAGTGGATGTTGGCAACTTCATCTCTGGTTCCTCTGCCTTTTCTAAATCCAGATAGAACATCTAGAAGTTCACGGTTCACGTATTGTTGAAGCCTGGCTTGGAGAATTTTGAGCATTACTTTGCTAGTGTGTGAGACGAGTGCAATTGTGCAGTAGTTTGAACATTCTTTGGCATTGCCTTTCTTTGGGATTGGAGTGAAAACTGACCTTTTCCAGTCCTGTGGCCACTGCTGAGTTTTCCAAATTTGCTGACATTTTGAGGGCAGCACTTTCACAGCATCATCTTTTAGGATTTGAAATAGCTCAACTGGAATTCCATCACCTCCACTAGCTTTGTTTGTAGTGATGCTTCCTAAGGTCCACTTGTCTTCGCATTCCAGGATGTCTGGCTCTAGGTGAGTGATCACACCATCATGATTATCTGGGTCATGAAGATCTTTTTTGTGTAGTTCTTCTGTGTATTCTTACCACCTCTTCTTAATATCTTCTGCTTCTGTTAGGTTCATATGATTTCTGTCCTTTATTGTGCCCATCTTTGCATGAAATTTTCCTTGGCTATCTCTAATTTTCTTGAAGAGATCTCTAGTCTTTCCCTTTCTATTGTTTTCCTTTATTTCTTTACATTGATCACTGAGCAAGGCTTTCATATCTCTCCTTGCTATTTTTTGGAACTCTGCATTCAGATGGGTATATCTTTCCTTTTCTCCTCTGCCTTTCACTTCTCTTCTTTTCTCAGCTATTTGTAAGGCCTCCTCAGACAACCATTTTTCCTTTTTGCATTTTTTTCCTTGGGGATGGTCTTGAACCTCTGCCCATAGTTCTTCAAGCACTCTATCTAACAGATATAATCCCTTGAATCTATTTGTCACTTCCACTGTATAACTGTAAGGGATTTGATTTAGGTCTTACATGAATGGTCTAGTCGTTTTCCCTACTTTCTTCAATTTAAGTCTGAATTTGGCAATAAGGAGTTCATGGTCTGTGCCACAGTCAGCTCCCAGTCTTGTTTTTGCTGACTGCATAGAGCTTCTCCATCTTTGGCTGCAAAGAATATAATCAATCTGGTTTTGGTGTTGACCATCTGGTGATGTCCATGTGTAGAGTCTTCTCTTGTGTTTTTGGAAGAGGGTATTTGCTATGACCAGTGCATTCTCTTGGCAAAACTCTATTAGCCTTTGCCCTGCTTCATTCTGTACTCCAAGGCCAAACTTGCCTGTTACTCCAGATATCTCTTCCTACTTTTGCATTCCAGTCCCCTATAATGAGAAAGACATCTTTTTTGGGTGTTAGTTCTAAAAGGTCTTGTAGGTCTTCACAGAACCATTCAACTTCAGCTTCTTCAGCATTACTGGTCAGGGCATAGACTTGGATTACTGTGATATTGAATGGTTTGCCTTGAAAACGAACAGAGATCATTCTTTCATTTTTGAGATTGCATCCAAGTACTGCATTTTGGACTCTTTTGTTGACTATAATGGCTCCTCCATTTCTTCTAAGGGATTCTTGCCCAGAGTAGTAGATATAATGGTCATCTGAGTTAAATTCACCCATTCCAGTTCATTTTAGTTTGCTGATTCCTAAAATGTCGATGTTCACCCTTGCCATCTCCTGTTTGACCACTTCCGATTTGCCTTGATTCATGGACCTAACATTCCAGGTTCCTATGCGATACTGCTGTTTACAGCATCAGACTTTACTTCCAACACCACAGCTGGGTGTTGTTTTTGCTTTGGCTCTGTCTCTTCATTTTGGAGTTATTTCTCCACTGATCTCCAGTAACATATTGGGCACCTACCAACCTGGGGAGTTCATCTTTCAGTGTCCTATCTTTTTGCTTTTTCATACTGTTCATGGGGTTCTCAAGGCAAGAATACTGAAGTGGTTTGCCATTCCCTTATCCAGTGAAGCACATTTTGTCAAAATTCTCTGCCATGACCCATCCATCTTGGTTGGCCCTACATAGCATGGCTCATAGACTGGTTAATTTCCTGTGATTGTGTTTTTCAATCTGTCTGCCCTCTGATGGAGAAGGATAAGAGACTTATGGAAGCTTCCTGATGGGAGAGACTGACTGAGGGGGAAATTGGGTCTTGTTATGATGGGATAAGCCATGTTCAGTAAATCTCTAATCCGTTTTTCTGTTGATGGGTGGGGCTGATGGGTGGGGCTGTATTCCCTCCCTGTTATTCACCTGAGGCCAAGCTATGGTGGAGGTAATGAAGATAATGGTGTCTTCCTTCAAAAGGTCCCAGGCAGGAAATGCTACACTCAGTGCCCCCAGCCCTGCAGCAGGCCACCACTGACCCACGCCAACGCCAGAGATTCCTGGACTCTTACAGGCAATTATGGGGCATTATGGGACTTAAATTTAGCCTAAAGGACCCCCTCACATAAAAGTGTTCAACCAGAAATTTCTGGAAGGGTTCTCTCATCCTTTATTAACTACAAAATAAACACCCCTCTAAAAGCCCTAAAATTCAAATCCACTTGTGCTGTGTTTAAAGTAGAATTAAATGTAATTTAAGTTGCCCAGAAGTCTTAGAGGAGTAAGTTAGCTTTTCCTCAATAAGATGAGTTTATTCCATCACAGAAGTTAATACCAAAAGCTCACTGTGAAAACCATTGATGTATGAGTTAAACATGGCCAAGTTTCTAACTGGAGTTTTGTAAGCTGGAATCAAGACTGCCAGGAGCAATATCAACCACCTCAGATATGCAGATAATACCACTCTAATGGAAGAAAGCAAAGAGGAACTAAAGAGTCTCTTGATGATGGTGAAAAAGGAGAGTGAGAAGGGTGGCTTGAAACTCAAAAAACTAAGATCATGCTATCAGGCAAGTGTATGCTCCTCGGTTCTCTCTTCACAACAAAGATTTGGAGCGACGGACATTAAAGCCCTCGGCACATCACAGCTCTCGGGTCTTGGACAGACCATGTTATAGCTTTTAGACAAATCAGTGTTACAGCTCTATTTTATTTAGAAGATAGCAGGAGAATCCATCCTCAAAGCATGAGGGCATGCTGAGCCAAAGACACGAAGAGAAGAGAGTAGGGAACTGCCCCAGCGCACCAAGAGGAGGAGAGAGAGCGCGCACGAGAGAGAGAGCGAGGGGGAGGGAGAGAGAGAGCAAGCGAGCGAGAGCCCTTTGGCTCCTCTTTTTATATGTTTTTCCCTCCCCCTGAGCCTGCCCTGTGTAAACTGGGCTAGCCAGGAGTGCTGTTTGTTCCACCTGAAGTCCTCACTCCAGTCCTCGGACCTTCCTTTGACCTTCTTTTGTTCTATTTTCGAGGGCTTTTCCCTTCCTTGTCTTTTAGCCACCGCTAGTTTGGATTCCTGTTTCCTCTTCTAACTACCTAACAATGCCATCTGGTCCCATCACTTCATGGGAAAAAAGGAGAAAAAGTAGAAGAAGTGACAGATTTTATTTTCTAGGTCTCTAAAATCACTGCGGATGATGACCACAGCCATGAAATTAAAAGGTGCTTGCTCCTTGGAAGGAAAGCTTTGACAAACCTAGCCAGTGTACTAAAAAGCAGAGACATCACTTTGCTGACAAAGATCAGTAGAGTGAAAGCAATGGTTTTCCCAATAGTCATGTACCAATGAGAGAGCTGTACCATAAAGAACACTGAGCACCAAAGAATTGATGCTTTCGAACTGTGGTGCTAGAAAAGACTCTTGAGAGTCCCTTGGACTGTGAGGAGATCAAATCAGTCAATCCTAAAGGAAATCAACTCTAAATATTAATTGAAAGGACTGACGCTGAAGCTGTAGCTCCAATACTTTGGCCACCTGATGAGAAGAAAAGACTCACTGGAAAAGATCCTGATGCTGGGTAAGATTGATGGCAAAAGGAGAATGGAGCAGCAGATGATGATGAGATGGTTGAATGCCAGCTCAATGGATATGAGTTTGAGCAAACCCTGGGAGATAGTGGAGGGCAGAGGAGCCTGGCATGTTACAGTCCATGGAGTTGCAAAGAGTCAGACATGATTTAGTGACTGAACGACGATTTTGTAATGGAAATTCTAAGAATATAACCTAGCTATTTCAATTTTTGTTTGTTTGTTTCTAGCTGTCTACTTTTTGATGGTGTTAGTACAGGGAACCAGATGGTCACCTAGACAGAATAGCTGAAGAAGAGGATAAACTCTCCTCATTGAAGGTTACTTCTCAATAATTTGACACAAGACAGCCCTCCCAGGTGGAGAGTATAGTCACTTAGATTTATTCACCAGACTTTCCAGGAAAACTCTCACCAGAAAACCATTTGGAATTGCTATGGATTGTCATCACACAGGATCATCCAGACACAGAAGAGTCAATTTTTAATAACTTGTTGAGTTAAGGAGCATTGTTCCAGTTCCAAAGTTATCATTCAGAAACAATGTGCCAGCCTAATCCACTGTTAGTGTTCATAAAACATGTTGAACATATCAATTCCAGAGGAAAACCAAAATTAATTCCAATGATCACAAGTAATTCATTGGTCTGTGTGAAAAGAAAGACTAAGAAACATTAGGAAGGTCCCTGGTGGTCCCCTGGCTAAGACTCCCTGCTCCCAGTGCAGGGCCTACAGGTTCAATCCCTGGTCAGCGAAGTAGATCCCACTGCCCCAACTAAAGATCATACATTTGGCAACAAAGATCGAAGATCTCACATGCCAAAACTAAGATCTGGTGCAGCTAAATAAATAAATAATTTTTTTCTTAAATAATGAGACTTCAAAAATTGATGTCAAGTGAGTAGGCAGTTAGAGATTTACTACATCAAAGCTATATAGACTTAAAATGCTTGCTCTTAAAGACATGCATTATTGGTACTTGTGTTTAAGTCCTTCTTCCAGGTAGATTGTAGACCCCTAGAAAACAGAGAGCATGCCTGACTTGTCTAATATTTTGCCATGACCACAACTAAGTTCTGACTTTTAAGAGGGAAATCCTATTTGTGAAACACAAAGAAGGTCTCTTTTATTCATTCAGACTCAGAAAATGTACACTCCTTTGGAACTCTGTGGGCTATCATATTTCCTGTGGTACAATTTCAACTAAATTCTTAGTTGACTCATTACATCAGAGCTCTACTGGAAGTTTTCTTGTAAAATGGGAGTAGGAAACATTCATCTCTGTGCTTTTATATTCCCCCGGTCTTAAGCTGGCTATGAATTAGGTGAAAATATCAAGTGATCCAGGTAAAATACAGAATCTAATCTAAATACAAAAGTATATTCTCCACTACCTCTTTTACAAAAGCTACACTTCAGACACTTGGAAATTAATGGTGACTTTCAGCCAGTGATGTGTTGGGTGGGGCTGAAGCACATCTGCCAATGAGAGCAGATAGTGCATATCCCTTCCCAACTCTGTTCAGTAATGTTGGAAGTTTAAAATTAGCCTTGGTGAGAATATTTACAGAGATGGCAAACCCTGCAAATCAAGACTTCTGGTTTCCCAGAGAGCCAGTTGCTAAACATTTGCAAGTATATGATTGCTTCTAGCTCAACACAATAGTACAGCATGTATTTGTGGCAAGTCAGCAAGTTTCTGGACTGATTGCCCAGAGGGTGTCCCTGTTTCTTATCTGTGTTCAGAGTTCATAATGTTTGGCGAAAGTACATATGCACTCCAACTGATGCACTGCTGAACCCTGCCCAGCAGTGGTAGAAATATCAGGAAAACTCTTCCCTGAAGCATTTGTTGATTTGGCAAGGAGATGGTAGAATATAAATTAAATAGGCCAATGCATGTTTTCTGTATGTAGCAACAGCTTGTCCCCAGACCAGTTAATAAATCAAATTTATTTTTCATAGCAGCACTTTAGAAAGTGTTTGTCACTCAGGCATGTCCAACTCATTGTGACCCCATGGACTATAGCCTGCCAGGCTCCTCTGTCCCTGGAATTCTCCAGGCAAGAATACTGGAATGGGTTGCCATTCCCTTCTCCAGGGGATCTTTCCGACCCAGGGATTGAACCTAGGTCTCTCACATGGCAGGCAGATTCTTTATCGTTTGAGCTATCAGGGAAGCCTTTAGTTTATAGGAAAAGTTTAGCAATATCAGCAGTATGATCTTATATCCTTAACCTCTTTTAGATCCTTTGTTTTCCTGTCTCTAAAATGGAGAAAATCCTTCTTTGTTTATCTTGAAGGTTTGTTGTAGGAATCAAGAGATAATACATGTCAAATGCTATGTAAACTTTAAATCAGTATGGCCATATTTAGTGTGAGAGCTACTTCCTAAAAGTAGGAAAGATAGCCATCCAATTCTTCTTATCTCTAATGACATTTTGAAAACAACACAAGTATTTCTATAGTTAATACAAGTAAAGATTGCGGCTTTTTCTACTTTACTATTCAGATACATCTATCAAAGTTAATAGTAACATCATGTACTTGTTTTATAAGTTTACATGAAATCATCCTGGAACAAAATCTGGGGCCCACCAGGCACCCCTGTCCATAGGATTTCCCAGGCAAGAATACTGGAATGGGTAGCCGTTTCCTTCTTCATGGGATCTTCCCATCCCAGGGATCAAGCCCATGTCTCCTGCATTGCAAGCAGATTCTTTACCATATGAGTCTCCAGGGAAGCCCCAAAATAGCAATAGAAAAATAAATTTATCACTCCAATATTCAGGGAGATAAGACATAGAAGGAAGTGATTAATGACAGCAGTGACCTTTTCATTTGAAGGATTTCAAAACACTTTGTAAACAATAAAATTATGGTACATTTTTACCTTACAGTATTTATTGTGTTTATTCTCTTTCAACGTGCCTCATTCAATAAAATAAACTGCTTACTTAACTTCCTAGTGCACTTCATTAAATTAACTCTAAAATATCTTGTTAGAGGTAATTTAGCCAACAAAAAGCTCAATATTGTATTCATTAACATCCATTTAGTCAAAGAGACTGTGGTGGATTTACCTATGGATTCATCCAGAATGTGTAGTAGTAAAACTTCAAAGACAGAGCAGTAAATTGATTAGGGGTTGAAGGAAGGAAATTTGTTTTTAAAACCTGAATCACCTGGCCAATTAGCATAAAATCAGGCTGGGGATATGACTTCTGCAATCAAATGATTCTGAGTTCAATTTGCCAAAAGACGATTTTGCCTAAGGCACTGAGTTTACAGCTACATTCTGTATTCTGAGTTTAGTACTACACTCATATGTAATTCAAATAGTGTAAGTGTATGCTTTCTTTTAAACTGCCACATGAATGATTCTATATGAAAGGCATAATTATGACAAGGAAGTTTCAGAAAGAAAGTGAATAATTGCTCTGGTACTTCTAGACAGTCACTGTGAAGATACTGGTGGTTCTTTATATATTAGGGATATGTGTGTGTGTGTTAGTTGCTCAGTTGTGTCCGACTTTTTGAGACCCCATGGACTATACTGCATAAGGCTCCTCTCTCCATGGAATTCTCCACGCGAGAATACTGGAGTGGGTAGCCCTTCCCTTCTCCAGGGGATCTTCCCAACCCAGGGATCGAACGCGGGTCTGTCTCCTGCATTGCAGGCAGGTTCTTTACCATCTGAGCCATGAGGGAAGCCCATGTATTAGGGATACTAGCCTTTAACTATGCTGTACATTTAAATTTTTCTCCAGTTTCCTTTGTTTGTAGATTGCTTTATTGTGTTTTCATCACCCAAAAGTTTGGCTTTTTCTAATAGAATTTGGCAACTTTTCAATATTACCTCTGGATTGTGAGTCATATTTAGAAAGTCTTTTCTAAACCCAAGTTTTTGAGGAACTTGCACAACTTGTCTTTTTCTATTTGTTTGCATTTTTTATATGGATGTCCCTGATACATTTGAATTTTTTTACATGTGGTGTCTGATATGAATCATCATCTTAATCGTTTTTAAAGGGCTAGCCAATGATCTCAGCATCATTGAGAAAGAGCCTGTCTTTGCCCAATGATTTGTGATGCCATGTCTCTTATGTACTTAATTTCCATATGTACCTTGGTCTGTTTCTGAAATTTCTGTTATACACTGGTTATATCTGTTTATGAGTTAATACTATACTGCTTTCATTGTGGGGGCAATTTCATGTTTTAATATCTTGTGAGTCTATTACAGGTTTTCTTCTGTTTTTTTTTCTTGTTATTCTTACATTATTATTTTTCCCATGAAATTTAATATCACATTTTCTAGCTGCATAAGTAGTTTATTGGTTCATTGGTTTTAAATACTTTAAGAATTTAAGAATACTTTAAAGAATTGTATCAAGTTTAAAAATTACTTTAGGGAGAACTGACATCTTTGTGATGTTGACTTCTGTTGAAGAAAAGGGATGTGTTTTCTTTGTACAAATCTACATTTGTGTCTTTTAGGACTATTTTGGTTTTGCTCATTATGTGTTAAATTAATTTCCAGGTATTTTAATTTTCTTTAGTGATTAAAACTGAGGTGTTTGCTAACATTTTTGCTAGGTGGTTATTTATATATATGAAAATCTGATTTTTTTAATATCATTTGTGTACCTTGCTACTTTACTTATTTTCTTGTTTGACAATATGATAATTGATGCTCTCATGTTTCTAGGTATACTATTATATCTTTGCTAATAGAGAATTTTTACTTCTTTTTAATTCAGATATCTCACTGCTTTCCTTTATCAAATTACATTAGATAATACCTCCAATACAGTGTTGCTGCTGCTGCTGCTGCTAAGTCGCTTCAGTCGTGTCCGACTCTCAACCCCATAGACAGCAGCCCACCAGCCTCCTCTGTCCCTGGGATTCTCCAGGCAAGAATACTGGAGCGGGTTGCCATTTCGTTCTCCAATGCATGCATGCATGCTAAGTCGCTTCAGTCGTGTCTGACTCTGTGCGACCCTATGGACAGCAGCCCACCAGGCTCCTCTGTCCACAGGATTCTCTAGGCAAGAGTACTGGAGTGGGTTGAATAACTAAATAACAGAGAGGCAAGAGAGGGGAGAGTAGGACTATTTCTCTTTCCTAACATATTTCTATGTCTATATTTATATCTAATCTACATAAATAACCAACCTTGCTTTCCTGAAATAAATATCACTTACCTTTCAATATGCATGTGTGTGTGTGTGCGCGCACGTGCGCTTAGTCATTCAGTCATGTCTGACGTTTCACAACCTTTTCAACTGTAGACCACCAGGCCATACAGTGGGTAATGAATATTCTATTTACTGGTTTGTAACTTTTTGTGCTATCTTTATTTGGTTTAATTATTGATTTTAAACTAGCTTCAAAAACAGTTTGGAAATATTTCTTCATTTACCCCACTCAAAACATTTTATTTGGCATTGTGATTATCTGTTCTTCAGAAGTTTGTAGGTTTCTTTTGGGAAACTGACTGGACTGGGTGCTTTATTATACAGTTGTTGTTGTTTAGTCACTAAGTCATGTCTGACTCTTTTGCAAGCCCATTAACGGTAGCCCGCCAGGTTCCTCTGTCCATGGGAGTTCTCAAGCAAGAATATTCGAGTGGTTTGCCATGTCCTCCTCCAGGGGATCTTCCTGACCCAGGGATCAAACCCACATCTCCTGCATTGGCAGGCAGATTCTTTACCACTGAGCCACCTGGGATGCCCTTTATTGTACAGTAGTTTCTTAGTAATGTTTAAAATTCCTTCTACAGAAATTAATGTGCTAAGCTTTTTATCTCTAAAAGATCAGTTGTGTTAAAAGTTATTTTCCTATATGTATTAATTTAAACAAGGCTTTCAAATTTATTTTCATAGAGGCCTTCAAAGAATCCTCTTTCAATATTTTATTAAATGCTTCTTCTATTTCAATGTTATTACCTTTATTCCATTTCTTACTTTGTATGTCTGTGTTTTCTCCATTTTCTTTATTAATTAAGTAGAAGTCTACCACCATTAGGTAGAAGTTCATTATATTAGGTGAATATTCTGTTGTTTTCCAAAGAACCAATATATTTATTAGTCAAAGTTATCATTTTTTTGTGCTGTATCACATTAAGTTCTTTTTATAAAATACACTTTATTAAAGTATGATCATCACACAAAAGGCTATTCCTGTTTAATACATACCAGTTAATGATTTGGAGACACATATACACCATGAAACCATCACGATGTTTGTAATAAATATACCCATCACCTATATAAATTTCCCCTTGCCCTCTTTATTTGTTTTTATTATTATTTTTGTGATAAGAGTACTTAACATAAGGTATACACTTTAAGCCAATTTTTAATCTGCAAAAAATTAGCAGACACAAACCTCAGTTAAACAGAGTTGGGAGATCAGAAAGGGAAGCTCTCACACCCTGGGATGATAACAGAGCCCAATGGGAAGAAGAAAGACTCCTCCTTCCTTGCAAAGGACTCAGCCAATGAAAAGCCATGCACTCTTTGTTTATTAAAGTCATCCCACCTCCCATTCCCTCTCTACATAAGTGTTCTTCTTCCTTTGCTGTGTGGTGGCAGCTAACCTGTAGCTTGTCACCGGGGCTTCCCTGATGGCTCAGTCAGTAAAGAAACTACCTGCATGCAGGAGACCTGGATTTGATCCCTGGGTGGGGAAGATTCCCCTGGAGAAAGGATGGAAACCCACTCCAGTATTCTCGCCTGGAGAATCCCATGGACAGAGGAGTCTGGTGGGGTCGCAAAGAGTTGGACATGACTGAGTGACTAACACTTTAACTTTCACTTGTCATGGTTGTAGATTACAAACTGTAAATCTCTGCTGATCCCAGATAAACTCATCTTTGCTAGAGACATACTTAGCAGGCTGTTTGTTTTAGGTCTACATTTGATGGCCCCTGCAAGGGTTGGAGAAGACTGCCAACAGCTCTGAGCCCAGTGAGAACATAGGCCTGGTACTCACAGTTGAGCCCATTGCTGCTCACTGCTTGTCTCTCCAACCCTAGATTTTGAGGGTATCTCTTTCTTTTGGATCCAAGCTCCACCCTCTGCTTCTGGAGCTCTCCCGGCTTTGTTTGGGATCTATTATAAGGTTTTATTTTTCTAGGTAAGGCCTTGTTCTGTAGGCAAGTATTCATTTAGCACTTTGGTCTGATTTTGAAATCAGACTGTTTCAACCAAAGCTGGCTGAAAATGCTTTTCACTCTTTCCTTCTGGAGCGGAGGATACTTCTCTGAATCTGTGCCGGTTTTTCAGCCTTGGCCTATAATTTTGGAAAGGGCTATTCTCTGAAAACTGGCTGGGAAAAAAGGCTTTAGCCTGACTTCTGCAGGACCAAGCTGTCTCTTTAGAACTGGCTGAGATTAGCTGGTTTGAATTGAGCTGTTTGAGCTGTAAATTGTTTGAGCTATTTGAAAATTGTTCTTTAGAGGAAAGTGTCTGAGAAAAGAGATCCAAGTTATATAAATATTTTAAGGGTGATCCCCTACAGGGACTTGGCCGATTTTATTTTTAAAAGCTGCAGTCATTCCTGATACATGCTTTCAACAAAATGGACATAGGAGACCAAACATAATTTAGAATATCAATAGCCATTATGGGAAATTTTTGAAATGCACAAACTTAATTTCCTTAAAACTGAGTTGGATTCCAGAAGCTCAAGCATTTCCAGGACTGAGTGGGATGCTTATTTCAGTTGGTTTTTTGAGGCTTCCCAATGTTATCAGGAACCTACGATTGCCTCTCTGCAAAAGATTTTGAGATTAACTGAGGCAAGCAAACTACTAAAGAAAAATAAAATTGATCCCAAGGCTGCGAGTTCTTTTTCCTTGGCTTCTCTATCTCAGGCTGTGCCTCCCTCACCATCTTGAGTCTTTTCCTCAGCTCCTTGCCCTCAGACTCACCTCTGGCTCCCTCTTTCTCCTTCCCTTCCCCACTATCTGCGCCGTCTCTAAACCTCAGCTTCCCCAAGCTAATTATCTTGTCAAACTTCACTTTCTGTCAGAAACTCTTTTCCACTCACTTTTTCTCTGAACTTGTCAGAACCTGCCCCTTTAAAATTAAGCCTTATGGGGATCCAGAAGAGAAACCCTTAATTTCTTATATTCCCTGGACTCAAGCTGAACCATGAGCCATAGTCAAAGATTTTCCCAAAGTAACCAAAGATCTTCCCAGATCTGATCAGGATTTTAATATAGTTATTCAAACTTATCAGTCTGGTTTCCTTCACTTATATCGGCTGGTTCATACACTTGGTGAAAGTCAGACCCAGCATTGGATGACAGCTGCTAATTGGGAAAATCCTGAAAGGTTGGTCAAATTACAACCGGGAGACCAGCCCACGAATTATTATATGACTAGACTCCATTATTGAGCACTTCTGAGGGCTTTTCAAAAGCCTGTTGATTGGAACAAAATTCAGGCTTGCACACAAAAATCTCATGATCCTGTTCATGAATATTACAATCCACTTCAGAGAGTTTTTAAGGAAACACCTGGGTAGCTTTTAATTGTTATGTTTATTAATGGACTGAACCATGATCTTTTCCTTCTAGTAAAAAAAGACCAAGATGGACTAGGAAACTGTGTGCTCCAGATTGAGTTAATCTGGCAAATGAGCCCACTCCCAGTCTAGATGATTTATCTCAAAGGAAGACCACCAAAACTCTTGATCATCAACTCCAGTAAATGAAGGCTCCTAAACAAAACCCAAACCCTCCTAGTTTCTGCTATTATTGCAAAGATTAAGGGCATTGAAAATGAGATTTTTACAAATTTAAGCAGTTTAGTCACTTTTTAGCCCCCTACCTAGCCTTTCCAGTGTCCTCCTAATTCTCTGTGATAGGGCTCTAAGAAACTACAAGAGCTCTTCCTAGTCTTCTCTCTAAATCAGTTCAGAGAAACATTTCTCCAACTGGGGATGAATCTCTTTCATTCCTAGTGTATATCAGAGCCACACTCTGGATGTTCAACCCCATTGCTATAAAGCAGCTCCTGCTTCAGAGTGCTGAAACAGTTCAAATAGCTAAAATGAACCTCACAAAGTTCCTGTCTCTGATCCTATTCCCATTTGTTTAAGCTCTTTGACACAGACACATTCTTTTCTCCTTAGTTTCTCCACCCATGATCCATTTATTAGGCCAAGAATTCTTTGAGAAGTATCACACTGGAATTTATCCCAAATGATAACAGTGATTCTAGAAAATGATGATAGTTATCGAAGTAACCAACCAGATGAATGAAAAGAAGCTTTGACATATTTTATTTGTTCCCTCTCTGATGATCCTGAGCAGATTCTGAAAACATCAATCATTTGTCCCTATTGAATTCACTACCATTTTTCTTATGGGCACAGTCTTTAACTGATATTGGCCAAACTCACAGAGCACCTACCATCAAGATTCAAAAAGGTCTCTCAAAACCTCTTCCCAAATTAATCAATACCCTATAAGTAAAGAAGCCCATTATAGGAGATTACTAGTGTCAAGACCTCATTATCCCTTTTACTGGCCTTTGTAACTATTCTCTTTTACTGGTGAGAAAACTTACAGGCTAAGGGTGGAGGTTTGTCCAGGACTTCTGAGCAATAACATTGTTATCCCTTAATACCCTATTGTTCCTAAACCTCATACATTACTAACATCCATGGGAATTACCAGAAGTAAATTCTTTACTGTAACTGATTATGCAATGCATTTTTTAGTATTCCATTTGATAAAGCTCACCAATATCTTTTTGCTTTCACTTGGGAAGAAAAGCAACTCATCTGGACAGTAATGCTTCAGGGTTTTACTGAGAGTCCTTTTTGTTTTTTGCAAATCCTGAAGGCTGATCTGAATGATATAAAGTTCCCCAGTGGCTTGATTTTGTTGCAATATCTGGATGATTTGCTTCTTTACTCTCCTTCTCAAGCCTCCTCACAGAAATACAGCATCCACTTGCTAAAGCTTTTAGCCTTAAAGGGACATAAGGTCATCAAAGAAAAATTGCAGTTTGACGAAACCTAGGTTCGATACTTAGGGCATGTGCTATCAAAACAAGGGCTATACCAAGATAGACTTCATGGTGTTCTAAGTTTTTCAAAGCTTAAAGCTAAGACGCAGGCGTGAGGTTTTCTTAGACCAGTTGGTTACTGCTGAAACTGGATTTTGGTTTTCTCTCTTATAGCCAATCTCCATATGTTTTATTAAACAAAAATGACCCCAACCCAGTTTTATGGGAAGAACCAAATGACATAGTCTTCAAGGTTTTAAAGGAGAGTTTGATGAAACTACCTGCCATTAGGCATATTGATTATTGGATTCACTTTTCCTTTTTGTAGGTGAAAACTACCTTTGAGGTATTCAAGCCAGCTTGTCTCCTATGAAATCTTTTTGTTAATTGTTCCTCACACAACTCTTTTCCATTGTAGAAACCTTAACATACCCCCACCCCCACCTCATAGATCACAGCCTTGTTGTGGTGAAGGGGCTTACATAACTCAACAAAGCTATAAGCCATGTCTGGCAGGTCCACCCAAGACAGAGTTATCATAAGTGGAGAATTCTGACAAAACATAGTCCACTGGAAGAAGGAATGGCAAACCACTTCAGTATTCTTGCCACGAGAACCCCATGAATGAAAAGGCCAAAAGTACAAAAACAAAAAAAGAAATCATACTGGAAGATAAGCCCCCAGGTCAGTAGGTGTCCAATATGACACTGGGGAAGAGCAGAGGGCAATTACTAATAGCTCCAGAAAGAATGAAGTGGCTGGGCCAAAGCAGAAACAACACTCAGTTGTGGATGTGTCTAGTGGTGAAGGTAAAGTCCAATGCTGTAAAGATCAACATTGCATAGAAACCTGGAATATTAGGTCCATAAATCAAGGTAAATTGGATGTGGTCAAGCAGAAGATGGCAAGACTGAACATCAAAATATTAGGAATCATTGAACTAAAATGAATGGGAAAGGGTGAATTTAATTTAGATGATTATGTCTATTACTGTAGGTAAGAATTCCTTAGAAGAAATGGAGTAGCCCTAATAATCAACAAAAGAGTCCAAAATTCAGTACTGTGTGCAGTCTCACAAATAACAAAATGATCATGGTTCATTTCCAAGGCAAATCATTGAGCATCACAGTAATCAAAGTCTATGCCCCAACCACTGATGTTGAAGAAGCTGAAGTTGACCTGTTCTATGAATACCTATATCACCTTCTAGAACTAATGTCAAAAAATGATGTCCTTTTCATCATAGGGGATAAACCCAAGGAGAAACATGCCAAGACCCATACTAATCAAACTAACAAAGACTAAACATAAAGAACATTAAAAGCAGAAAGGGAGAAGCAACAAGTAACATACAAGGGAAACCCCATACGCTTAACAGCTTATCTTTCAGCAGAAATTCTGCAGGCCAGAAGGGAAAGGCAGGATATATTTAAAGTACTGAGAGGGAAAAATATGCAACCAAGATTACTGTACCTGGCAAGGATCTCATTCAAAATTTATGGAGAAATAAGCTTTTCAGACAAGCAAAAGGTAAGAGAATTCAGTACCACCAAACCAGCTTTACAACAAATGTTAAAGGGACTTATATAATCAAGAAATACAACAGAAGAAAAAAGATCTACAAAATCAACCCCAGACAATTAAGGAAATGGCAATAGGAACATATATATCAATAATTACATTAAATGTAAATAGGCTAAATGCTCCAACCAAAAGACACAGACTGGCTGAATGGATACAAAAACAAAACCCATATATATGCTGTCTACTAGAAACCCACTTCAGACCTAAAGACACATATAGACTGAAAGTGAGAGAATGGAAAAATATATTCCATGCAAATGGGAAGCAAAAGAAAGCTGGAGTAGCAATCCTCATATCGGTCAAAATAGACCTTAAAATAAAGAAGATTACAAGAGATAAGGAAAGTCACTACATAATGATCCAGGGATCAATCCGAGAGGAAGACATAACAATTGTAAATATCTATGCATCCAAGATAGGAGCACCTCAGTACATAAGATAAACACTAATGAACATAAAAGGAGAAATTGACAGTAACACAATAATAGTAGGCGACTTTAACACCCCACTCACACCAATGAACAGATCATCAAAACAGAAAATTAATAAGGAAACACAAGTTTTAAATGATACATTAGATGAAATGGATCTCATTGAAATCTTCAGGACATTCCATCTAAATGCATAAGAATACACCTTCTTCTCAAGTGCACATCAAACTTTCTCCAGGATAGACCACATCTTGGGTCAGAAATCAAACCTCGGTAAATTGAAGAAAATTGAAATCATATCAAACATCTTCTCTGACCACAATGCTATGAGACTAGATATCAATTACAAGAAAAAAGTTGTAAGAAACACAAACACATGGAGATTAAACAACACATTTCTAAGTAACAGGTTACTGGAGAAATCAAAAGGGAAATCAAAAAAATTTCTAGAAACAAATGACGAAAACACAAGTCAAAACCTGTGGGATGCAGTGAAAGCAGTTCTAAGAGGGAAGTTTATAGCAATACAATCCTACCTCAAGAAACAAGAAAAACATTGAGTAGACAACCTAACTTTACACCTGAAACAACTGGAAAAATAAGAACATCATAGGGGATTGGAATGCAAAAGTAGGAAGTCAAGAGATACCAGGAATAACAAGCAAGTTTGGTCTTGGAGTACAAAATGAAGCAGGGCAAAGTCTAACAGAGTTTTGTCAAGAGAACACACCAGTCATAGCAAACACCCTTTTCTAACAACCCAAGAGATAACTCTACACATGGTCAACAACAGATGGTCAATACCAAAATCAGATTGATTATGTCCTTTGCAGGTCATATAGAAACCCTATACAGTCAATAAAACAAGACCTGGAGCCAACTGTGGCTCAGATCATGAGTTCCTTATTGCAAAACTCAGGCCTAAATTGAAGAAAGTAGGGAAAACCACTAGGCCATTCAGAGATGACCTAAATCACATCCCTTATGATTCTACAGTGGAGGTGATAAATAGATTCAAGGGATTATATCTTGTAGAAAGAGTTTCTAAGAAACTATAGACAGATGTTAGTAGCACTGTACAGGAGGCAATGACCAAAACCACCCTAAAGAAAAAGAAATGCAAGAAGGCAAAGTGATTCTCTGAGGAGTCTTTACAAATAGCTGAGAAATAAGAGAAGCAGAAGGCAAAGAAGAAAGCAAAAGTTATACCCATCTGAATGCAGAGTTCCAGAGAATATCAAGGAGAGATAAGAAGGCCTTCTTAAATGGACAATGCAAAGAAATAGAGGAAAACAAGAGAATGGGAAATATTAGAGGTCTCTCCAAGAAAATTGGAGATACCAAGGGAACATTCCATGCAAGGATGGGCATGATAAAGGGCAGAAAGAGTAAGGCCCTAACAGAAGCAAAAGAGATTACACAGATTACAAGCAAAAGAAGAGGCAGAATACATGGAAGAACTATGCAAAAAGAGGTCTTAACGATCCGGGTAACCGTGATGGTTTAGTCCCTCACCTAGAGCCAGACACCCTGCATCCTGGAGTGTGAAGTCAAGTGGGCCTTAGGAAGCATTACTTCAAGCAAAGCTAGAGGAGGTGATGGAATTCTAGCCGAGCTACTTAAAATCCTAAAAGATAATGCTGTTAAAGTGCTGCATTCAATATGTCAGCAAATTTAGAAAACTCAGTAGTGGCCACAGGACTGGAAAAGGTCAGTTCTAATTCCAGTCCCAAAGAAAGGCAATGTCAAAGAATGTTTAAAGTACAGTACAATTGTGCTCATTTCACATACTAGCAAAATTATACTCAAATCCTTCAAGCTAGGCTTCAGCAGTATGTGAACTGAGAATTTTCAGATGCACAAGCTGGGTTTCAAAGAGGCAGAGGAAGCAGAGATCAAATTGCCAACATCCGTTGGATCATAGTGAAAGCAAAGGAGTTTCAAAAAAACATCTACTTCTGCTTCATTGACTACACTAAAACCTTTGTCTGGATCTCAACTCACTGTGGAAAATTCTTAAAGACATGAGACTACCAGACCACCTTACTTGTCTCCTGAAAAATCTGTTTGCAAGTCAAGAAGCAATAGTTAGAACCCAACATGAAATGACTGACTAGTTCAAAATTGGGAAAGGAGCACGACAAGGCTATATATCATCAACCTGCTTATTTAACTTCTATACAGGGTATATAATGCAAAATGCTGGACTGGATGAATCACAGGATGGAATCAAGATTGCCTGGGGAAATATCAACAGCCTCAGATATACAGATGATACCACTCTAATGGCAGAAAGTGAAGAGGAACTGAAGAGCCTCTTGATGAGGATGAAAGAGGAGAGTGAAAAAACTGGCTTGAAGCTCAACATTAAAAAAACTTATATCATGGCTTCCAGTCCCACAAGTTCATGGCAAATAGAAGGGGAAAAAGTGGAAGCAGTAACAGGTTTTATTTTTTTGGAGTTCAAAATCACAGCAATGGTAACCACAACCATGAAATTAAAAGACTCGTGCTTCTTGGAAGGAAAGCTGTGACAAACCTAGATAGCATATTAAGAAGCAGAAACATCACTATGGCAACAAAGGTCTGTATAGTCAAAGCTATGTTTTTTCCAGTAGTCAAGTACAGATGTGAGAGTTGGGCCATAAAGAAAACTGAGAACCAAAGAATTGATGCGTTCGAATTGTGGTACTGGAGAAGACTCTTGAGAGTCCCTTGAATTGTAAGGAGATCAAACCATTCAATCCTAAAGGAAATCTACCCTGACAATTCTTCAGAAGGACAGATGCTGAAGCTGAAACTCCAATATTTTGATCAACTGACGGGAAGGGCCAATTCATTGGAAAAGATACTGATGCTGGAAAAGATTGAAGGCAATAGGAGAAGGGGGCAGGAGAGGATGAATTGGTTAGATAGTATCACTAACTCAATGGACATGAATTTGAGCAAACTCTGGAAAATGGTGGAGGACAGAAGAGCCTGGTGTGCTACAGCCCATGGGATTGCAAAGAGTTGGACATGACTTAGTGACTGAACAACATCAAACCTTAACCTAGCTACTCTTCTCCCTTCTTCACTGATGAAGCCCTTCAAGACACCTTTAAGCTATGGATGATTCTGAGATGATTTTCCTGATTCCTTGTGCTGATCTGCAGGAAATTCCTCTGGGTAATGCTGACTTCTCATGGATCACTGATGGTTCTTGTTTAAAACGTGACGTGGCAAATATTGTGTTCAGTATACCATTGCTATTCCTTTTGATACTGTTGATGCAACATCTTTACCTATGTCTACTTTGGCTCAACAGGCTGAATTAAGGACTCTTACATGGGTTGCGCATTAGCCAGGAGCAAAGCTACCAATATTTATACTGATATTGGATGTGCTTTCAATGTAGCTCATGATTTTGTAATGTTGTGGAAACAGCATGGCTTCCTCACTTGAAGCAGATACAAAATTTTAAATGTCCTTAATGTACAAGAATTATTGGAGGCAGTACTTTTACCTGCTGCTTCAGCTATTATTATGATTCTAGGGCATTCTAAACATGACCATCTGGGAACTGGGGAAATCACCTTGCTGATATTTCCACAAGGAATTCTGCCCTTAAAGGAACCAGTGGCAGCCAAATCTCTGTCATGGCCCAAGGGAATAGTTCCCTCAATTATAATTTTAAAAAACTGTCTAGAGAAGCCCAGAAATTGACCTCAAAATATGGAAAACCAAGCCTGAAATTCAACAATTATTAGTTTGATAAAAAGAGAAAGCTTTGGTTATGACCAAATAACAACCCAGTCCTTCTGGAGACTAAAATCCCCACTCCTTGCCAATGTACATGCATTAAACCATTTGTCTACTGACAAAATGATATCCTTCATGAATCAATACTGGTGGGGTAACATTAATAAAGCCATAAAAAGTGCCTACTTCATTTATCCACTTGTTCAAAGTACAATCAAAGGATGCCTGTTTGTACAGCTCCCAGGCATTTTTAACTGCCTAATGGACCAGTCAAGGTGTGGCAAATGCATTTTATACAACTTCTTCCTTCAGATGGATATAAATGTTTTAGTCATGGTCTACATGTTTTCACCCTTGCACACAGGCTCCTGCCTCTTGGATGACTAAAGTCCATGTGGAAAAGATTACCCTTATGTACAGAACTCCTCTCAAACTTCATAGTGTTCAAGGAACCCATTCTACTGACAAGGTATTTTGACAAGTCTGCAGAGTTTGGACAGTTCTACTCTTTTGCTGTTTACCACCCTCAATCCTCTGATTTAGTTGAATTCATCAACACCGTTATTAAGACTCATTTGGCAAAATGTGTATAGGCCCTACAAATACCTTAGTCAAAAGCATTGTCATTTGTCCTTCTAAATCTCAAATCCACCCCCTATTTATAGAAAGATAGTTTATATAACTTCCTACATAACAAAGAAAGATGTAAGTTTCATACTTCATGCAACTTGTAAATGGTGACATTTGGTCCCAAATCCAGGTCAAAATCTGAAGTCCTTTTTATCCAGTAGCCCCTGTACCATGGCTTCCTAGGTGATGCAGTGGTAAAGAATCCTCCTGCAATGCAGGAGATGTAAGTTTGATCCTTGGGTAGGAAAGATCTCTGGAGTAGGGAGTGACAACCTGCTCTAATATTCTTGCCTGGAAAACTCCATGTACAGAGGAGCCTGGCAGGCTACAGTCCATGGGGTCACAAACAGTTGGACATGACTGAGCAACGGAGCACACACACACAGATAAAGATAACCATGACAACTTAATAGTTTTACTGAATATGAAGCTTGACTGAGTTGGTAGCTTTCACCAGACTACCTTCCAATGGCTCACAAACATTTATAATATCTTACAAAATGTTAGTGCATTTAGTGTCTATATTTTAATCAGCCTCTTCTTGTTCATTCTCTCACATGCTGCAGGCATGATAATCTCTCCTTCAAATTTGGAGCAATCTTGACTGGGGAAAGAAGTGTATAGCACAGCTGCTACTGCAACCTCCAGTGGGTCTTGGAATAGTCAAACTCATCCTTGGGATATAACGGCCTGTCATGGCTCCTGTGTTCCTTCATTCTCTCCCCGCTCCTCTCCCATCAGACTTCTCCATAGTTAATTAAATCCTGGTCAGGTATGCCAGGGCAAGCCCTACATGCTTCTGCTCTCAGTGTGCTCTGTCTGATGCTCTCTCATCTTGATTTCCAATCCATGAGTTTCCTAGTGTAACACTCTGTCGTAGCATAAACAACAATTTCCTTGAATGACCATCCTTGCTCTTTTTTGCCCAGCCCTCTTTCCAAAGGGCTGGATCTGCCCGGTTACTGCTAATCCTGACAGATCTTCTGGAAAGATGCCTTCTTGAACCCTGACCCAGCGTAAGACTTCCTGAAATAGATGTTCTTCAGGGCATACTGTATTTCCTGTTACTAAAGACTGAATCACACCCAAGTTTGATATATATCTTTTATACTTGTGGTCTCAAAAAAAAAGGATACACATATCCCAGGGAACATGTAAAATCAAGTATTGAGGATCTGGAAACAAAAATTAAGTTGTCCATATTTATAACTTTTTCTGATAAAACAAAGAAAAAATAATGGATACATTCCTATTTCTAATACTTAGAGTGATACTGGGATACATGTCATGAAGAGACTGTCGGGTATCCTGAGAGAAGAGAATGAAAAATTATATGACACGTAGGATCTCATAGTGGCCTTCTAAGTTATTGATTCAGTTTCAAATCATTCATTCATTCACAGTGTACTGTGAAGTAACAGATTGATCAAAGAGAGTCACCCTTGGTATACACAGGGAGTTGGTTTCAAGACCCGCACTGAAAACTAATTCTGCAGATACTTAAGTCCCTTATTTAAAATGGCATAGTATTGTAGCTGACTGTATCCACAAGGATGTGGAAGCCACAGAACAGAGGGCCAGCTGTACGTGATTTGAGGGCCAACTGTACGTGATTTTAAATAGAATCTTTAGAACACCTTGTAAAGAAATCAGGAGGGACCATGAAAACCTTTTGTACCATACAGGAGTTTGAAGTTTATCCAATAGTGAAATACTTAAAACAGTCATTGAGCTTGAAGAGTTATATATTTCTTTTGTTTAACAAAATACATTTGTTCCAATTTTTCATATTTTTATATGATATACATGGCTGTCAACTGTTATAACTGTATATTTAGTTACAGTTATTGCTTTAAGGGAGACATGCTATTTAGCAATACTTAAAAAAATAGCTGCTTTTCCAAAAGAATCTTCAGAATAAAAGAGAATGCTGAAAATAGATGGTTGAAAATGTTACTGTCATTAAGTGACTTTTGTGGCTGATGTGATATTAAGTATTTCAACTCTAAATAAAAGATTTTCATGTTTGGTCATATTAATAGAGACACTTGGAAATAGACTTTTCTAACCTGTTAATCTTGCAAATGAAGAATTTCAGTAATTTATTTTTAACCAATTTGGTAAAGTGATTAAAATCCAACATCTTCCAAATAGTTTGCTAAAGCAAATCACTGGCATTGTATGGAAATACATTAGCTTAACTAACATACATTTTTGCATTCATTATTGGTGAATGTGGTTGAAAATGTACATTATCTTGCAATTGACATGTACACACTGCTATATTTAAAATAGATAATCAACAAGGACCTGCTGTGTTGCACAGGGAACACTGCTCAATATTCTGTAATAACCTAATGGGAAAAGAATTTGAAAAAAAAATAGATACAGGTGTATATGTAACTGAATCACTTTGCTCTACACCTGAAACTAACACATTGCTGTTCAACTATACTCCCAATATAAAATAAAAATTTAAACAAAAATAAATTAAAAAGAAAATGTGCTTTATCTTTTAATAAGTACAGTAATTGAAACTTTTGTTCCATTAGTTTTATGTATATTTGCAAGTTCAATAGCCACTAGAAACAGGACTTGAAATAAAGCTAATTTAGAACTCAACTAGCTTTATTTCTAATTTAGTTAATTAATAAGTTTAATTCAAATTTAAACTAAATTTTTAAAAATAAAATATTTATTACATGCTGTCACTAAAAACTAATACTGATTATTTGACATTTCAGTGAGAACAACAATGTAGTATCCTTAATGAATTGCTGCTGCTGCTGCTGCTAAGTCGCTTCAGTCGTGTCCAACTCTGTGTGACCCCATAGACGGAAGCCCACCAGGCTCCTCCATCCTTGGGACTCTCCAGGCAAGAATACTGGAGTGGGTTGCCATTTCCTTCTCCAATGCATGAAAGTGAAAAGTGAAAGTGAAGTCGCTCAATCCTGTCCGACTCTCAGCGACCCCATGGACTGCAGCCTACCAGGCTCCTCTGTCCATGGGATTTTCCAGGCAAGAGTACTGGAGTGGGCCTTCTCCGCTTAATGAATTAACTAAATGAAAAATGACATGTATCTTATATAATCTTTAGAACTTTCTTCATATTTTGTGACTTGTGTATGTTTGATAAGATATAAATTGCTAATATTCTAGAGAGTAAGTATAGTAGTGCATGTAGTTTTAAGATTTTTTAAAATTCTTTAGGATGTGCCCTTAGGAAACTATATTGTAAAACCACTCCATTTGACCTTGTAGGTATCCTCTAGGTGTTTCCTGAGGTTAATTGTACCCTAGAACTCTAACCAATGTGAACAGAAGACAAAAAAAAAGTTCAATTCCTCATCACAAACTCACAAATTTATAGCTAAAGTTATTTATACATAAAGACATAAGCACATGCACACAGAGGAAGTTCCAAAGTAACAATACCGTAACAACAATTACTGAGTCTAAGTGGACACTAGATGTGTCCATTCTTCCCAGTTTCAGCTTTATGGTGTTGTTTTAAGCTAAAAGGTTTGAAGAATAAAGCTCTCTATGTATACTTCATGAAAAATTAATTTTCACTATGAATTATCTCCTAAATATCACTTCTAGGGAGCAAGTAATTATTTAACTCCTGTAATATGAAGACACATATTTGAAAGGAAGTTTTTCTATTTGTCTTAATTTTTCAC
The DNA here is from genome assembly GCF_054371585.1 of Giraffa tippelskirchi. Lineage (NCBI taxonomy): Eukaryota > Metazoa > Chordata > Mammalia > Artiodactyla > Giraffidae > Giraffa > Giraffa tippelskirchi. Next base: position 36,676,366 of record NC_137288.1, on the reverse strand, counting down.
TTTAATCTGCATACATATATATATGTGTGTATGTATATATACAGTTCTAAGTTTCAACTACAGCTGGAGAGGAATCTTTACTGAGTAGGAAATGTCATAAAAAGCATTTTTTTCTCTGTAAGACAGTTCTAATACATTAGCAATTCTAAGACAGGATTTATTCTTGGCAAAATACATCCTACAGCTGCTATTTATATTCATTCCATTTTAATATTTTCTTTATCAATTTGTAAACAAGAGGCCAGATGAAAAAGATGAAAAATTCAAGAGGGTTGATGTTGCCTGAAAAAAAAGGTGCTGAATACCCTTCACCATGGGAACCATCCAAAAGACAAAAATGTACACAGCTTTCTAAAACGGCCTTCCAAACCTTCAATGGCATTGAAGTTGAATTTTGTAGCTTTTCTTCCTTCTGCATATGTATAAACTGAGAATAGAAACCATCCCCTGTAAGGAGGTTTCTATACATATATCAAAGGATTTTGATGACATTATAATAACCAATAGAGTGAAGCTGGGGCAGTTTGTGATGATTTTGGATTCTCAAGACATTTACTTTCTGTTATAAAATATTAATGAAACAGCTGACAAGCCAACAAAATTCTAAAGGAGCTCATCTCACAGGAGAGAAATTTGTTGACATTGATTTGGACTGCGAAGTGGGTTTTATGAACTCCCAGATATGGACGTGCCTACTATTACCTTTGTGTTAATTGTGTATTCAAGGGAGAGATGCAGAGCTTTCAGAGGTGGACATCATCATAACCTCTTTCATTATTCAATGCATTTCAAAGCTATGGGGCAAGACAGTGCTCGGGCTGTTGCTATTTTTATTTGCTTTTAAATAGAAGTGACTTATCTTGCAAAATGAATGTGAATAGGTTATTGTTGTTTGATGTCGGGAGCCGCAATAGGCATTACTGACAAAATGGAGGCACGGCCCCAACCCCCTCTCCTCATCCCGCAGGCACGGTCCCGGGATGAAGGAGTTAGGTCTTGTGATTCTGACTTGTCCTTTCCTTCCTCCAGTTGAGTTGGCTGGAAAGAATGTTATAATCCATAACGTTAACTATTGACATTTGTTCAAGGATCTTTACAAAGAATGCTCCAGGATGAGCACATAGGCTGCAGCTTGAGACCATGGGAAACATTGTTATCTGAAACCTGCCTGTAAGGGGAATGTTTATGGCAAAAGAAGTTTGCTGAGTTTAGGGGTTAGGAATAATTAAGAATAGTTAGAAGCTAAAGGTTTAAGGTATGTTGTAGTGTTGGCATATTTTACTATAGCTTATGGAAACTAGGTATTTTAGAGATACTAATAGCCAAAAGCCTTTTTAGGAGATGATGAGCTTAAGTTACTAGGGGATAGCAGGATTTAAAGAGATAAGAAATAAACTGAGCAATGTAATATACAGCCCAGAGACAAACTTGAGTTACAATGTTATCACAAGGACACTTAAGAAGAAACTCTGAAGGACAACAATGATTTATGGAGACAGTAAATATGGGTGAGGGGAAACTGAAGATGCCATACCTCTGACCTAATGCTTTTGTAAAAGTATAAAAGAAAACCTGATGCTTAAAATAAACATGCAGCCCAGTGCTTTGAGCGAGAGACTGCATCATTTTCGTTCGCCGACCCCGTTCATCCCTTCAGCGCATTTCCCTGGCTGCTGGAGCTGGACTCCGGCAGTTTTAGTATTAAACATTTGTGGTTTAATTTTTTTATTGCTGCAAGAATTGCAGGGCATGGTGATTTTTATTAGGTAGAAAAAACTAGGCAATAATGATCAGAAACACTTTCCTCTAATAGTAGTAAAAGTTGCTATAACTGCAAACTTTAGGGCAAGAAGATAGCTCCTAACTGCTGGCAGTTGAAAAGTGCTGGGAAAGAAAAGCAGCAGTGCATACATATATAGAGAGAGATAGATAATAGTAGGGCTTTCGGTTCAAGATGGCAGAGTAGAAGGACATGCACTCATCTCCTCCTGCAAGAGCACCAAAATCACAACTAGCGGTTGAACAACCATCGACAGGAGGATACTGGAACCTACCAAAAAAAGATTCTCCATGTCCAAAGACAAAGAAGAACCTGCAGTGAGATGGTAGGAGGGGCACAGTCACCATAAAATCAAATCCCATACCTGCTGGGTTGGTGACCCATAAACTTGTTGTTGTTGTGTAGCTGCTCAGTCGTATCCAGCTCTTTGCAACCCTATGGACTGCAGCACACCAGGCCTCCCTGTCCCTCACCATCTCTTGGAGTTAGCTCAAACTCATGTCCATTGAGTTGGTGATGCCATCCAACCATCTCATCCTCTGTCATCCCCTTCTCCTCCTGCCTTCAATCTTGCTGAGCATCAGGGTCTTTTCCAATGAGTCGGCTCATAGCCAAAATATTGGAGTTTCAGGTTCAGCATCAGTCCTTCCAATGAATATTTAGGGTTGATTTCCTTTGGGATGGACTGGTTTGAACTCCTTGCTGTTCAATGGACTCTTAAGAGTCTTCTTCATCACCACAGTTCGAAAGCATGAGTTCTTCAGAGCTCAATCTTTTTTATTGTCCAGCTCTCACATTTGTACATGACTACTGGAAAAATCATAGCTTTGACTATACTGACCTTTGTTGGCAAAGTAATGTCTCTGCTTTTTAACATGCTGTCTGAGTTTGTCATTGCATTACTCTCAAGGAGCAAGGTCTTTTAATTTTAAGGCTGCAGTCACCATCCAACAGTGATTTTGGAGTACAAGAAATGTCACTGTCAAGTCTGTCACTGTTTCCATTGTTTCCCTATCTATTTGCCATCCAGGGATGGAACCAGAGAAGCCTCGGGACCCAACAAAGGGACTGGGAATCCCCAGGGAATCTGACTTCGAAGGCCAGCAGGATTTTATTAAAGACTTCCACAGGACTAGGGGAAGCAGACACTCCAGTGTTGGAGAGTACAAACAAAGCCTGCGCACACCAAGACTCGGAGGAAAGGAGCAATGACTCCACAGGAAACTGAACCAAAATTCCTGCTACTGTTGGTGGGTCTCCTGTGGAGGAGTGGGTTGGCAGGGGCTCACCACAGGGACGGGGGACTGGCAGCAACAGTCTGGGAAGGTCCCCTTTGATTTAAACACTCTTGGAGGTCACCATGAATCTGAAGGCTGGGTTGCCTCAGGTCAGAAAACTACCAGGGAGGGAGCCCATCCCCACCCATCAACAGATAATTGGATTGCAACCTTACTGAGCATGGCCTTGCCCACCAGAGAAAGACCCAGTTTTTCCCACCACTCTTCCCTCCCATCAGGAAGCTTACACAAGCCTCTTAGCCTCCTCCAGCAGAGGGCAGACAGAAGAAGCAAGAAGAACCACAATTCCACAGCTGATAAAACAGAACCACATTACAGAAAGTTAATATATATATATAGATATATATGTGTGTGTGTGTATGGCTTCCCTGGTGGCTCAGCGGTGAAGAATCCGACAGCAATGCAGGAGACACAGGCTTGATCCCTGGGTCAGGAAGATCCTCTGGACAAGGGATTGGAACCCACTTCAATATTTTTGTCTGGGAAATTCCATGGACAGAGGAGCCTGGCAGGCTATAGTCTATGTGGTCACAAAGACTCAGACATGACTGAAGCGACTTAGAACGCATGAATGCATATATATCTATAATTTTTTTTCTTCAGTTCTTGGCATCCCTTCCTCTAGCCCTAGGACCTAGAGTGGTGACCTGCAATATCAAAAGTAGCCAGTAGTTCTGCATACTGAGAGAGAACAAGGCATCCAGAGTATTTAATATATATTGGCTACTAATCCAGCACCTGGTTGCTTATCTCTGGATATTTTTTGTGATGTTTTGTTTCTATCAACAGAGCAATAAAGACTCGCCATTTTATAATATTTTCTTTGTGGCATCAGGTTTTATCTGAGTAAGCTATCTAGAATCCTTTATCACGTTATAATCAAGCATGTGCATCTGCAAGTCAGCAGGCAGAGTTAGAGTACAAGGCTGGAGAACTCTCAGCATACAGAGGCACATGTCTCCAGACATTTAGTGTGTATGCATCCAAAGTGTTTGTGTAAAATTTAACTTCAATATTGACCTCATTAGCACCATTTTTTCAACAGTCAAATTAACTACATACACATATTAAATAATTGTCTCTCAAATGATCTTTGACAAGTTTCCAAGATATTTCAATGGAAAAGGAATAATATTTTCAACAACTGGGCATGCATAGGCAAAAAAAATGAACCTAGATATTATTCAAAATTTTTTGACTTATTCACAAAAATTAATTCAAAACGTATTATCTATTGAAATGTAAAATGCAGTACTATTAAACTTCAGAAAAAAAAGAAAAAATCTATCTGACCTTGAATATGGTGGTGAATTTTTTAAATTAATTTATTTTAATTGGAGGATAATTATTTTACAGTATTGTGATGGCTTTCATGGTGGTGAATTTTTAATGACACGCACATAAGACCTACAATAGGGTGAATGCTGTGTGATTCCCATTAAATGGCATTCTAGAAAAGGCAAAACTATAGAAACAGGAAATTGATCAGTGTTTGCCAGTGGTCCAAGAGGCTTGGTGAAGAGAGGTTTGAACACATGAGGCACAGAGTATTTTTTTAAGGCAGTGAAAATATTCAGTATGATTCTATAATGATGGATACATTATAGAATGACAAAGTGGAATGCAGAATGTGACAAAAGAATCATAACTTTATTACAAACGTGTGAAACAATATCATTGAAGGGGCTTAAAGTAGACACTGTTAACCTAATTTAGGAGATATGTGGAATTTGTAAGATTAAAGGCAAGCTGAACTATACATGAGGATTGTACTCCACCTGTTGAAGTGTCTTTTCACATGGGGGTGCTGGTTAACGATTCAAATATAATTATGTATATGTCAAGTTGAACAATTAAATAGATGGCAGATGGTTGGAGTTGTTTCTAACTGTTGTACTGGAAGGTTATAAATAAGCAAGAAGAGACTAGAATGATAGACGTGGTAACGAACTAGTTGAAGACCAATTATATGAACTGGTGTTTACCTTAAATAGATACAGATGTGTACATTTAGAAATATAGAGAGCTGGTATTTATAAATAGTATACACATTAGTATTCATACATGTATTTCCTTGCTCTTTCAGATGAAAAGGGCTAGAAAAAAGACCTCAGGAGTAAGAAGCACAGCTAATGCTCAGATCTTCATTTTGAATACCTTTCTCTGATAAAAGAACCAGGGCTTCTTGGAGAAATGGCTGATTCTAAGATTGGAACAGGAAATATACAAGGTGAGCCTCCAACACCTTGTAGTGTCAGAAGGTAAGTGTGTGTTTCTTAAAACAAAAAGCAAAATATTTTTAAAAGCAAAAAAATAGGAGTATGTTAAAAACAAACAAACAAACATAGAAACCATCTGAAAGAGTTCTCAATGGCCAAAACTGGAACAGTTTGAGCACCGATATAAATGAAGTTTTATTGATTTGTAACGCAAAGCATAAAATATCCATGACTCTATAATGATACTAATAATGATTGAATAAGTAAAACATGGAGAACAAAGCAAATATCTCATGCAGAAGAATTCAGTAATATATGCCACCTCTCCTTAAGTGTGGGCTGCACATGGTAACGACCTCCCAAAATGTACAAGTATGGAAGGGAGCAGGGAGAAAAGGGAATTTGCAGTAGAGAAATCTGACAAACACTATCTCAGCCAGGTAAGCAATTATGTTGATAGCTTATCAACATGATCCCATGGACTGCAGCCCACCAGGTTCCTCTGTTCATGGGATTCTCCCAGCAAGAATACCGGAGTGGGTTGCCATTTATCCCCCAGAGGATCTTCCCCACCCAAGGATCAAACCCACGTCTCCTGCATTTCCTGCATTAGCAGGCAGATTCTTTAGCACTAGCGCTACACAGGAAGCTCCATATTTTTTGGATACAGTGTGATAAAAATGGCAGTTTACCTCGGTGGTCTTAATCACAAAATTCCGTAACAGATTCCAATAGAGGGGCATCCTACAAAATACCTAAAAATATGTCAGACCAGAGTCCTCAAGACTGCCAAGCTCACCAAACCCAAGGGTAGTCTGAGGAATTGTCACAGTCAAGAGCAGTCAAAGGAAATATGATGATTAAATGTAAAACAATATCCTTGTTGGGATTCCAGAACAGAAAAAGAACATTATATAAAACAATGAAAATATTTTTTAAACAGTAGTTAACTATCAAAATTAATTTGTCGACATTCACAAATGTATCGTAATAATAAAACATACTAATAGCATGAGAAATTAGATATGGGCTATAGGGGAACTCTGCAGATCTTTGTGATTTTTTTCTATAAGTATAAAATGTTTGAAAATACAAGATTTACTTAAAAAGGAATTTCTCAATGGTCTTCAGGAAGTTAAACACATGTTGGGTATGCTTTCTAAATAAACATGGATATTCACACACACATGAAGAAAATGGAGTCACATATGTGGATAAATTTTACAAACATATGTGGATAGACTGTGTTAATAATTTAACTGACTCAGTATCTTATTTGTGATATATATATATTTCAGCAGAATCCTATATATAATAATAATGTAACCTGAGTTTCACTTTTTAACAAAAGAAGAAATATTTCATACTAGAATATTTTATACTTAAAAAAATCGCCCATCATTATGCTGAGGTGTGCTTTGTTGGAAGAGGTGAAAGTAAGAAATCTTGACTCACATTGCCTAAAATTTCATCTCAGCTCTGTCACTTGCAAGTTATATGAACTTTTGCAATTTACTGGGTCCCTCTGCAATCAATCTTCTCATCTGTAAAAGAGGCATGATAATCATATGTGTAACTCATAATCTTCTTTCAAATAACAAGTTCTTATAACAAGGCCCTATGGCACACATGCCCAATCTATGTTGGTATTGTTACAATTGGCATAATGCCAAGAACTATTGCCACATATATATTGTCCTTAACACAGACAAATATCTGACTCTATTGATACATAAAAATAAGTCAATAAAATTTCTCTAAATATAGCTTTGTAGATGTGACAGTCAGAAAATTCCATACTGATCATTAAGGGATTCAAAGGGAGAGTTCAGATGGATCTCCTCTCTTCTCCCCATCTACCCATTTCACTCTAATTGTTTTTTCCTTTCTTTTTCATGCTCCTTTTGAAGATGGGAATGACAGCAATTACAAATAAGGAAAAATGAAGACATTGTATTAGAGTGTCCTGGCCTGAGATGGTTGGACTTAATTTCACAAGCTTGAGAAATATATTTATCCAAATTTGTGGATATATAATCATTTAATTATTTGTAACTAATGCAGTTGTATTCAGAGACACACTGTTTAATCAAAATAAGTGCTATGTTTGTTGCTTGAAAGTTCATGCAATTAGTTCATTCATATATTAGTTAAAAGCTAGTATGTATTGGACCCTTAGCTAATCATGGTGCTACAATGCTGGCAAAAAAAAGAGCCATTGTTCCCTTCCTTATAATGAATCCAGTTAGAGGGGAGAATGGTGAGGGTTAGATACTAAACAGAAAAGCCATTTGAATACATGGCTGAATCACTTCCAACTTTGGTGACCACTATACATTCAAATGGGCTTCCCAGGTGATGCTAGTGGTAAAGAAGATGCCTGCCAATGCCGGAGACATAAGAGACATGGGTTCAGTCCCTGGATCGGGAGGATCACCTGGAGGAGGAAATGGCAACCCACTCCAGTATTCTTGCCTGGAGAATTCCATGAACAGAGGAGCTTGGTGGGCTATAGTCAGGGGACAGAAAGAGCTGTACACGACTGAAGAAATTTTGCACACATACATTCAAATAGAAGAAGTTCAATGGATGCCACACACAAGAACTATGAAGTAAACTACACCAATAAAATTTATAATAAAGTTGCTCAAAATTCACGGACAAATTTTTAAAAAATTAAAACCTCATAGAAAAAAAAAGACTCCTTATGAAGAAAGGAACAAAGATACAGACTACTTCAGAATCCTCAGCAAAAAATAATGCAAATGAAAAGACAATCAAAGAATTTCGTAGAGATTGTGTACCAGTACCCTCTTCCCAGTCCTTTCTTGGCAGAAATTGACAAACTGATTCTAACACTGATGTAAAATCTGAGGAATCTTGAATAGATGAAACATTTTTATAAAGGGGAAGAAAACTGAAGATCTTATACTACCTGGTTTCATGATTTATAATATTATGGTAATTAAAGCAGTCTGATATTGGTATAAAGTATATATCTATATATATCAGAGCAACATAATAGATAGCCCAGAAAAATAACTACATAACTGTGGCTGATTGATGTTCAACAAATGTGTCAAGATACTTCAATAGGGGAAGGAACTTTTTTCAATACAAGGAACTAGAAAAATTGGATATCCATATGCCACAAATAATAATTGATATCTTTACCTTATACCATATTCAAACCATAACTCAAAATTAGTTGTATACAAATATTTACAAGCTGAAACTAGAAAAACTCCTAGAAGGAAACCTAAGAAAAATGTGATCTTAGGTAAGACAAAGATTTCTCAGCTATGATGCCATTAAGGATACTACATTAAAAACTGGTATATCAAATTTCATCAAAATTGAAATCTTTTGCTTTTCAAAATATACCATTAAGAAAATAAGAAGATACATCATAGACTAAAGGAAAATGTGTATCTGATAAATAACTCAAATACAGATTATATGAAGAACTGTTAAGACTCAATGATATGATTTTAAGTGACATAATTTTTTAAATGGCTAAAATACTTGAGTACACATTTCATCAAATAGAGTGCCACTTTGGAAACCAGTTTGACAATTTCTTTAAAATGTAGATGTACACTTAAAATAAGGTACAGTAATTGGAAAACTCAAACATGTTCTTAAGATATAATTATTCCACTCATAAAGAAAATGAAAACATGTCTACCCAAAGATTTGTATACAAATAGCCATAACAGTATTATTTATAATAGTCAAAGGCTGGAAACATTCCAGATGTCCTTGAACTGGTGAGTGGATAAACAAAATGTTTATGATGAGATGGTTGGACAGCATCACTGACTCAATGGACATGAATTTGAACAGACTCCAGGAGATAGCGGAGGACAACGGAGCCTGGTGTGCTGCAGTCCATGGGGTCGCAAAGAGTCAGACACAGCTTGGGAACTGACCAACAGTATCCATACAGTGTGGAATACCATATAGAAATGAAAAGAAACACACTATAGATACATGCAACAAGATTGACAAATGTAAAATAGATTATGTCTACATGAAAGAAGACAGATACAGAAGACTACACACTGTGTAATTCCATGTCCTAGAGGTAGAACTGGGGTTTGACTTCAAATGGGCATGAGGTTAATTCTGGGGATGATTGAAAGTTTCTAAAATTAGACCAGGTGATGGTTGCACAACTGTATAAATTTTCAAAACTAAAAACATCAAACTGTACAATTACCTTGGATTCATGTGTGGTATGTAAATGATACCTCAGTAAAACTGATAAAACTTTAATAAAATAGAATTCAAAGAAACGGTGGAGTGCTTTGATGAACAGTTTTGCATGTATTGTTCTTGCTGTTCAGTCATTAAGTCATGTCCGACCCTTTGCGACCCCATGGACTGCAGCACACCAGTCTTCCCTGTCCTTCACCATCTCCCAGAGTTTGCTCAAATTTATACCCATTGAGTCACTGATGCTATCTAACCATCTTATTCTCTGCATTACAGAAATTGAATTTGTTCTCAAAAACATTTACACACACAATTATACTGCAGTTTCAGTTGGTTTCATCAATGAATTCTACCAGACATTTAAGGATGAAATAACACTAATCCAAAAAATAATTCTCTCAGTATTCTGGCATACAAAGGACGAAAGAACTTTCCAATTCACTTTATGAGTTCATCGATACCATGATAGCAAGATAACTCAAAAAATTTCAAGGAAATAAAATTAAAGATCAATGTTCCTCATGAGCATGAAGACAAAATTAATTAACAAAATACTAGAAAAATGAATTCAGCAACATATAAAAATATAATAAAAAAGAACAGGTGAGATTTATTGTAGAAATGCAAGCTGGATTTACTTTTAGAAAATCAAGGAGGCTCAGTGGTGGCTCTGCCTGCCAGTACACTAGACACTGGTTCGATCCCTGATCCAGGAAGATCTCACATGCTGCAGAGCCATTAGGCACATGTGCCACAACTATTGAGCCTGTGCTCTACAGCCTGGGAGCTGCAACTGTGGAGCCCATGTGCCACAACTACTAAAGCCCACGTACCCTAGAGCCCATGCTCTGCAACAAGAGAAGCCACCGCAAGGAAAAGCCTGTGCACCACAACTAGAGAGTAGCCCTACTTGCTGTAACTAGAGAAAAACCCGCACAGCAATGATGACCCAGCACAGCCAAAAATAAATAAAAATTAAAAAAAATAGGAAATCAGTGTAACACAATATAACTGCTGCTGCTGCTAAGTTGCTTCAGTCGTGTCCGACTCTGTGTGACCCCATAGACGGCAGCCCACCAGGCTATGCTGTCCCTTGGATTCTCCAGGCAAGAACACTGGAGTGGGTTGCCATTTCCTTCTCCAAGGCGTGAAAGTGAAAAGAGAAAGTGAAGTTGCTCAGTCGTGTCCGACTCCTCATGACCCCATGGAATGAAGCCTACCAGGCTCCTCTGTCCATGGGATTTTCCAGGTAAGAGTACTGGAGTGGGGTGCCATCGCCTTTTCTGAACACAATATAACAGAACGATAGAAAAAAATCTTTTGATTATTTCAATAGATGCAGAAAAGATTTTAATAAAATTTAAAACTCATTCATAATGGGAAAGGGAGGAACTCTTCGTCTTCAAGGAAAAGAAGAAAATTTTCTCATTCAGAAATAAGGGCATCTTTAAAAAATCACACAGCTAACATGATACTTAAGTGAAACATGAATCTCTTTACTCCAAAGTTTGGGGATAGAGTAAGTATGTTTACTCTCATAACTTATATCCAGAATTGCTGCAGAGGCCCTAGCCAGTGCAATAAAGCAAGAAAAAGAAATAAAATATTAAATCAGAAAAGAAGTAGAATTTCTATTATTTGTAAGCAACTTAATTGTAGACACAGAGACTCTACTTGACTCTGTAACATCAAAAATGAATTTAGCAAAGTGACAGTATACAAGATCAATATTAAAAAACCAATTTTATCTTTATATGTCATCAGCAAATAATCAAAAATTAAAATTAAAATACTATTTCCAAAAATGTAACAAAAGATCAAAACTGGGAATAAAAGATAGGAGAATACCTTCTTGAAGGTGGAATAAGCAAAGATTTCTTGCACAATACTCAAAAGTCCTAATCATAAAATAAAAAACTGATAAAACTCACCTCATTAAATAGGCCATTACAAAAAACGAATAGACAAACTACATCCAGGGGAAAATATTAACAGTCCATTAAAAGGGCAAGCTCATCTTTGGTGATTGAATTCTGAAAGTGGTTATTTCTGTGAGGGAGATTCTGAGAATGATGGAAATGTTTTGTACTTTGTTGTGGATTATAGTTACTGAGATGTATACAATTATCAAACATCATCAAACAGGGCACTTGAGACCTGTGCATTTTATTTTATGATGATTATATTACACCTCAAGTTTAAAAAAGCATACAATTTTTTTAAATATTTAAATTTTACAAAGCAAACACTCCTTGCCCAGGAAGTGAAATTAGCAATAAACCCACAAATAGAAAGGGGGAAGGAATTATATTTATGAAATGGAAATTAAATAAATGATTATGGGTTAGGCAGAAGAGTTGTGATCTAGACATTTTGGATCTACTACAGAGTTAATCACCTCTGGGTGATTAAGGGGGAGAGTCTCTAGAGAAAAGAATTTTCTACTAAAAAATGCGCATTGATCAAAATTCCTACCAGCAACTCAATCCAGGTATTGTTAAAAATGCATGATTCATTATTTTGACATCTAAATGTCATAACTATCTTTAATCCTTTTCCTTGGGGATACCTTACTTAAATGTGATAGAGTAACAGAAAATCAGGAGGAGTGGGTGAGTAAGAATCTCTTTTTCTGCATCTCTCTATTCTCACAAAAAGGTAAATATGCTTAGCTCCACCCTTCCCCCAAGCCTCAGGGGGGCTGTGAAAATCCTGGACAGATTTCAGACACTTCAGGGTCATTGTTCTCTTTTCTGAAATGCAGTACTGCTGCTTTCCCTCACTGCTAGGTGGGTCCCTGAGTGGAGGTGGAAATTCCTGCATGCACACACGCACGCACACACACACACACACACACACTTCTTTTCTGTCATCACATAAACTGGTAAACAATTAGATGGTATTTCCCTGGCTAAATGGGCTCCTAAGAGATCTTCCAGTTATTCCTGCTATTTAGGTAATCAATCTTGTCACCCCATGGTTACTGGAAGTGTGTTGGCTAAGATGATCAGCCGTGTCCCAGGCAATAAAACTCAACAGGAAAGCAATAAGAATTCTTCAGTTACAAAAGGAGTCCTATCTCCCCATCACTTCAATCCATCCTTGTAAAAGTTTCAGAATGGCCTTATATCTTCCTTTGAGCTTTTGGTGCTATGAATGGAATAGAGAGGAAGTCCTATCACTAGATAATACCCACAGTATATACTTTATATACCTTACTGTACAACTTAAAATAGCAGCTAGGTGAAAAATTACTGGAATAAATCACTTGTTTGTGATTCCTCCAAAGTTCTTTTTCTAGGAGTCTCAGTCACAAAAATTATTCTTCGGGTAAACATAGAAACTGAGGCGAGGGGAGTATCAGAAACATGGCCAAGATTCTTTGAATTAGAGTCTGAGATAGTAGTTGTAATCAGAATTCTAGTCTTCTCCCTTGTGAACTAAGAACATTCTTGCCACACAAAGATGAATTTAGCAGCATGTAATTTTCCTTCTTATCCACTAAATGTGGGATTGAATTAGAGTTTACCTAGAGAAATCTAATTTGTAGTTTGGAAAATAAGCAAAAAGCTGTTATACTGCAATGTTGATATTCTGATCACATTACATATGCATAAGAAGATAGTATCAAGCCAAGCTTTATTTACATTTCCTAAGTGTCTTTTTTTTTCACTTTGTATAAACTAATGAGTGGTGCTGTTAGGGAATATGTGTATCCCTCTTTGTGTAATGGATTAAGTGTGAGTCCTGTTAAACACTAGGCCATAAATCAGACTGTGTTCTCTATGCCTAATTAAGGGTTTAAAGGGGGAAAAGGTAAATTCTTGAATGAAGGGCTCTACTCAGAAGCAGTTTGTAATTTCACAAAGGAAGTAGAGAGATAAAGCAGAAAAAGGAGAGCAATTTAAGAGAATGAAAGAGGAAAACTATGAAAGTGCTTTAGTCATTTTATTCTACTTCTCAGATTTAAGAATGCTTTACCTGCTAAAAGGACTAGATATAAGGTGATCATTTTTTTTATTTAGTTCACTTAAATGCACAATACTACAAAATGCCCAGATAATTTAAAATGAGCATCAAACTGTTCTAATCAACTAAAAAAGGAAAACTATATATATTGACAATGCAAATAAAATTAGTTACAGAGAGGTTTTGATGAAAATTTACAATCTTTTTTTCTTTTTAGCTACAATATTTCTATAATGAGTGCGCATTGAAGTCTTAAAATATTAAACTGTTGTAGATTTCCAAAACAAAAACAACCACAGTTAATCCACGTATTTCCTAGTAGAAGAATTGTCAATAGTTTAGATAAAATTAGTCTCAGACAATATTTTTAAAACCCTACTGTATGTTCCTGGAATGAAGCTAATGTTTATCAGCATTTTGACTATATGTAATTAATAATGCTGATACTTGGCTCTATTTCACTTTGCTTTGTATTACTCCGAACTGCTCAGTTTAAATATTTGGGGAGGGAGCATTTTGCTATCAAGAGGGAAAAAAAGCAAATATATCTTGATTGGCTGGACTTTTATCATATGTACAATGAAAGGAATTATTTTACTCAATTTCCAATAATTTATTTTTTACTCAGTAAGTATTAACTGTGGCTTGGATTATGACAAGTAATTTGCTTTGTGCTGGAAATTCAGTGAATGGGGCAGGGGACAAAGAAGATAACATCACTTTCATGGAATTTCCAGGCTAGTTAGAACTTAATTGATCATTAACAAAAGATATGTAGGAAAAAAATAGCATTATTAAATATTATTATTTGTAGAATTCAGAGATTCTCAGCTTCTGCATTATATATATATATTTCAGAAATAAATATTGCATGGTCATCAAGACCACCTAAGACTTCTCCCATCTCCCTTGCAACCCTGACTCTATCCTCTTCGACTTTTATTACTCCTTCCCCACCCCACCTTCTGCTCTCTGCTGTGCCTGCTTGTGGCCATGTGTGGGGGAGGGGTAGAAGAGATTTCCTTTCATTCCAGACTTCCACAGGCAATGGGATGTGGGATGGCTGCGAAAGCAATCTCAGTCCCTTATTCCTGCCTGAAAGACCTAAATTTTCTCATCTATGGTCAACACTTTAATTAGGATCTATGGTGAAAATTTGTATTCCCTAACAGATTAGTCATGACACAACAATTTCTGTCCACAGATTCTGAAGTCTCTCTTGTGTTAGTATTGGATTTTCATATGAACATGAACCCTTTTGCACTACAACATTACCTCTGTTTTGTTTTTTTCAAACTGATATTGATTACTGTTTGGATTTGATCAGTACCAAATGCTTATCAATGGTTAAATATCTTGTAATATAAAATAAGGGCTTCCCTAGTGGCTCAGACGGCAAAGCGTCTACCTGCAATGCAGGAGACCTGGGTTCGATCCCTGGGTTGGGAAGATCCCCTGGAGCAGGAAATGGCAACCCACTCCATACCCTTGCCCGGAAAATCCCAACATCCCAGGACATTAAAGGCTCTGCTGGAATTGATGAGGGGCAACATGCACACATGAGGTTGAACTGTTGAATTCTGAACCTAGAAGCAGGTATGGGATTTTAAAAAGCAGGGAAATGCAGAGAAGGTGCTATTAGATGTCAAATGAATTTCCAGCTATCCCTGCTGCTGCTAAGTCACTTCAGTCGTGGCCGACTCTGTGCGACCCCATAGACGGAAGCCCACCAGGCTCCCCCGTCCCTGGGATTCTCCTGGCAAGAACACTGGGGTGGGTTGCCATTTCCTTCTCCAATGCATGAAAGTGAAAAGTGAAAGTGAAGTCTCTCAGGCTTGTCCGACTCTCAGCGACCCCATGGACTGCAGCCTACCAGGCTACTCCGTCCATGGGATTTTCCAGGCAAGAGTACTGGAGTGGGGTGCCATTGCCTTCTCCGGAGCTATCCCAATTGCTATGTAATTGGGATAGGAATCTTAGAAAAGGAACAATTTACAAAGCACTTCTAACTGGAACCTGTACTCTTTGAGTTACTCTTCTCTCCTCATTTGAATAGAGTTCTCTTTGAATAGAGCTTCCCTGGTGGCTCAGACGGTAAAGCGTCTATCTGCACTGCGGGAGACCCGGGTTTGATCCCTGGGTCGGGGAGATCCCCTGGAGAAGACAATGGCAACCCACTCCAGTATTCTTGCCTGGAGAATCGCATGGACAGAGGAGGCTGGTGGGCTGCAGTCCGTGGGGTCGCAAAGAGTCAGACATGACTGAGCGACTTCACTTTCCTTTTTCCTTTCACTTTCCTCATTTGAAGGAAGGGTTCTTGAAATACACGTGATCTTATATGAAATTTAAATGAATGCTAGCAGTGCTTGGTGGATGTCATCTTTCTGTTTGAATACTTTCCTAGCTCTAAATTGTCCTGACTTTTTACTGTACTTATATTTGGGAAAGCTTCTCTTAATTCCTACAAATTTGAACGTTCAAATCCTACCCATCCTTCGAATTCCATTTCAAAGAACATCTTTCTTAAAGCCTTCTTTAGTCTCCCCAGTAGAGAGTTCTGTTACTAATTTTCATAAAATTTCACTTGTACATTTCTTGTGACATTCATCACATCACATTCATCTTTTAAAAAAGATACTCATGGAATTTAGCAAGCTATAAAAGATCTATAATTGATCCATATAGTCCCTCTTCACACCACATTTATTGAGAGATTGAGTTAGTCATAAGGAAAAGTATGGTTGAATGTAGATAAGTATACACAGAAGAAAAGAATGTAACAGCAGCAACAGCATCAGCATCTCTGGAAAGGGGCCTACCTCTATTCTGGTGCTATATGAAACATATGCTATTTGGGTAGAGAATACTGATCAAATCTTTAATCAGACTTAGTTACTATGGACTCATTGTTGTTTAGTTTCTAAGTGTTTGACTCATTGCAACCCCATGGCCTGTAGATCACCAGGCTCCTCTGTCCATGGGATTTTCCAGGCAAGAATACTGGAGTGGGTTGCCCTTTCCTTCTGCACGGGATCTTCCTGACCAAGGGAACCCCTGTTTTCTACGTGGCAGGAAGATTCTTTACTACTGAGCCACCTGGGAGAGGTAGAATCTAAAGTGTCAGTTCACAATACTTTGCTCACTGTCAAAGAACGGATGTATAAACAACTTTTGTTTTAGTTTTTTAAAATATGATCATTTATATCTGCTTAAAGTGGATGATCGGAGAAGGCAATGGCACCCCACTCCAGTACTCTTGCCTGGAAAATCCCATGGACGGAGGAGCTTGGTAGGCTGCAGTCCATGGGGTCGCAGAGTCGGACACGACTGAGCGACTCACTTTCACTTTTCCCTTTCATGCACTGGAGAAGGAAATGGCAACCCACTCCCGTATTCTTGCCTGGAGAATCCCAAGGCCGGTGGAGCCTGGTTGGCTGCCGTCTATGGGGTCACACAGAGTCGGACACGACTGAAGTGACTTCGCAGCAGCAAAGTGGATGATGGACTTCCCAGGTGGCTCAGTGATAAAGAATCCGCCCGCCAATGCAGGAGATGCAGGTTCAGTCTCAGGGTCTGGAAGATCCCCTGGAGAAGAAAATCACAACCCAGTGTGATTTCCACTCCAGTATTCTTGCCTGGGGAATCCCATGGACAGAGCCTGTTGGGCTACAGTCCAGGGGGTCACAAAGAGTTGCACATGATTTACCAACTAAACAACAACAAAGTGCGTTGGTATATTTTCTTTAATAATCAGAATTGGTTATTAAACAATAATAATTTGCTGCAAAGGAACTGAATATGCATGTTTTCCAAAAGTTCTTAAGCACTATTTCACGAAAAAACAACAAATTATATGTTTATATATATATATGCTATGGTCTGATTGCTTTAAATAAGTATTTCTGAATGGAAGAGAAAACATTGGAATGAGCATACAGATGTGAATGTAATACAACTTTAATGTATATGAAATGTAAAGTTAAAATGTAATACACAGGAATAGAGTTATGCAAAGGGCTTCCCTGTTAGCTCAGATGTTAAAGAATCCGCCTGCAAAGCAGGAGACCTGGGTTCTATCCCTGGGTCAGGAAGATCCCCTGGAGAAGGAAATGGCAACCCACTCCAGTATTCTTGCCCTGAAATCCCATGGACAGATGAGCCTGGCAGGCTGCAGGCCATGGGGTCACAAGAATCTGACACAACTTAGAGACCAAACTACCACTACTTTCAGCCCAGGGATAACTTCAGTGTGTTCTCTAAATCCATTTTTAAAAAGAAAGGGAAAAAAAATGGAGATAATCTTTTGATATTTAAAAACAATGAATAGATTTTTCTTATTCTAATGAATTAATAAGGTAAACATTTTTAAAGAATTAGCATAATCAGTTCTTTATGATTAAATACTATCTCTGCTTAATTTCAAATATTTTTATTACTTCAGTCATTTGACACTGTTCTCAAAGGAATCACCTTACTATAATTGTTTCATTCTTAGACATATATCTTTTCATTAGATGTTCATTTCAAGTTAGGAGTATTTATTTTTAAGCATTGCAGTTTAGAGTAATAGAAACAATATGGGATTAGGGTCAAAAGAGTTGATTGAGTTTGATTCTTAAAACTGATTTAGCAAGAGACCTTGAATGCAATGTAATGTTTTTAAGCTTCATTTCCTCTTTTGTGCAGTAGAGGGAAAAAATATATATTTAACTGCGTTGTTTTGAGGATGAAATGACATAATGTATATGAAAAAACAAGACTATTTACATACTTTATTATTACAGTCAGGAAATAACCGTACATAAATCATCCAGAATGAGTGATCGTTTTGTTTTTTTAGATACCCAAGATAAATACACACATAATTAATGTGTGGGTCATAGAGCCATTCCTTTCTTGGCGTAACAATAACTTTATTGACCTAAACATTTCACCAGCGATCTAAGAAGTTGGAAAGGTTACAATAAACTTTCAAGGCTTAAAACATTTTTTTTTTCGTAGTTCGCTAGCAAGGTTAACAGTCCTACTCTTCACGCACCCCAAACCTGGCCATTACAAACAATTTTTAAATACACAAGTGTTAGCTGTGCAGTTGTTTAGATTCGCATCATGTTTTACACCATAGAATGATGACTGGACACTATTAAAAATAACTAATGCTAAGACACCGCACGGCACTGATCCACGGCCACCGCGCTTTGGTCTCACATTGTTTTAGATGATGTAGGGGGCTCAACACTGTGTCAAGTTGCACCTTCAGTATTAGTTCTGTATCAGAAGAGGCTTTTTTTTTTTCACCCTTTCAGGCTCTAGGAATCTACCCAGCCTAACAGAAAAGGGTTAAAGGAGTCCAGCAGAGGGGAGCAGTGCAGAGAAAGAGAGAATGAGTGTGCGAGCGAGTGTGAGCCCACTGGACAGAGGCGTCGAGTTGCGGAGCGGACTCGTACGCAAGTTCCGAAGGCCCGCGTGTCCGCCGTGGCTGGCCCAAAGGGGGCCGGAGAGGCTCGGCCTGCTCGGAGCGGGCAGCGCTCGGAGGGGCTCGGGATCTGGGTGGGAGGGAGCGGGGTCTCGCGAGGGTTTCAGGGCGTGGCTGGAGTGGGGGGCGCGCGGCGAGTGTGCGCGGGTGTGAGCGCGCGAGAGAGGGCGAGTGTGAGCGCGGCGAGTGTGAGCGCGGCGAGTGTGCGGCCGCGTCGCCATTCCCCGTGACGTCAGAGTGTATTGTTGTGAGCGGGGCCGAGCGGAGCATCCCCGGAGCTGTCACAGCGGCGGCGGCGCAGTGCAAGCCCCGCACGAGCGAGCCCGGCCGGCGCCGCCCCCGGCCCCGGCCCCGGCCCCGTCCCCGGCCCCGGCCCCGGCCCCGGCCCCGCCGCCGCCGCCGCCCCCGCCCCCGGCCCGCCCGTCGCGCGCCGCCGCCGCCCGCGCGCCCCCACCCAGCCCACCCCACCCCCTCGCTCCATCCCTCCCACCCGCCGCCCGCGCGCTCCCCCCGCGGAGCGAGTGCGGGTCACCGGGTCACTGGGTCATTGTCTCGGCGCCCGAACCCCGAGCACCCCGTGGAATCCCCCACGTCATCAGCAGAACCATCAATGAGATGCAAACATGAAAGACAAGAGGAAGAAGAAGGACCGCACCTGGGCCGAGGCTGCCCGCCTGGTACGTACCGCCCCCCGCCCGCCGCCCCGCGCCGGCCCGCGCCGGCGGAGACGGCCGCTTCCAGCCCGAACCGCCGCCAGCTCGCCGGGCTCCCGCTCTTTGTTATTCTGCGGGAGTGGGCTCGCCCGGGGGCCCCAGGGTGTGTGTGTGTGTGTGTCTGTGTGTGTGCGTGCGCGCGCGGAGGGGCACAGCGATTATCTCGGGGAGCCCGGCGCCCTCCGCGCCCGGGACCGCCCGGGACACTTCTCCCGGTACTTCGCTCTCGGGGCTCGGCCGTGCCTCCTCCGCCGGGGAATTTCCGAGCGCTCGGCCGCGCTCCGCTTCGCTGTGCCGCTCCGGAGACCTTTGTGTGGCAATTACCACTCCCTCCCGGCCCCTCCACCCCCCGGAATTCCATCGATAACTCTCCGTGCACGGTCTGTGTGGGTTTCGACGTTTGTGAGTTCATACATTTCACACGTGCATGCCCGGTGTGTGTCCGACCCGGACTTGTGGGGCGTGTTGCATGTGGGCTCCGTCGTGGCGGCTCCGTGTGCCGTGTCGTGTGCATTATGTATGCACACTGATACGTGCAGGTTTTGTGTGACTCAAGTTCGTTGGTGTTTGTAGGTATTGTGCTCAGCCCGACGTTTGTGTGTACATTCTGTGCACGTGTGTGCCATTTGTGAGTATGTGTGTCCGGGTGTGTGTGTGTGTGTTTCGTGAAGTTGAGTCAGTGTCATTTGTAGCGGGGGGTTATTAAGAGTGTACAGCTAGGTGTGTTTCTCTGCTGGCTTCCTGGGCGGTGTTACTTCGCTGCTTTTCCTTTTCTTTAACCTTTCGGAGCTTACGTTTTAATCAGCGAAAGAATGTCTCTATAGAAATGCTGGTTGGCAGAGGGGCGTCGGCGTCTTTGGTTTGATGTATGTGTACGTGTGGGTTTTTCTCTTTTTTTCCTTCATCATCTTCTTGTAACGGACAGCTGTAAACGGTTTTTTTTTTTTTTTTAAAGGGTATTTCTGTACAGTGTGTCTCACGGGAATGTAAGGCATTACACTTGAAGCTTAGCCTTTCAGGCTTTCGGCTGCATAGATTAAATATTTATTCACCAACTTACTATCTGTTATAAATTGACCAAAAGAAAGCAGACTGCATGCAGCAGGGGTGGGGTGGGGTGGGGTGGGGGGGAGCTGAAAACCCCAGGATATGTTACTGGGTTGACTTTGTAAAGATTGTTTTACTATAACTGTGGTCTTTTTTTTTTTTTTTTTTTAAAGCTTTTGAGTAACTACATCATGTTCAAGGAGAACATTTGTCAAAAGTAATTATCTGAGTTTGGTTGAAGGGCCTTGCTGGTATGTTTCTGGATTCTGGCAAAGGGTTTTAGATAATTGGCTCTATTGCCCTGCGCAGAAGTGACAGAAGTCCTTCTTAATTGCAGTCTAGTTATTGGTAGCTGAAGTGCCCGGGCCCCTTTATTCATTTTTAATTTGTAATAGTGTGTGTTATGATTTCTCTCTTTATCTGCGGTCCTGTTAATCGCTAAATCACTCAGTCTCCGTGGATGAATGGGCAGGTAATAGTCATTCTCTAATGAACTGCATCTGGGAGAGTGAACTTATTTGTAAGGAATATGTGAAAAGTAAGCAGTGTTAAGTAAATGCCAGATTGATGTTATCATTGGATTTTTGCTAAAGCAGAGTAGGTTATTTATTGTTTGCTCAACCATTTATTCAGAATTGTGTAGGGGGTGTGCACCTCTTCTGAAAATGCATTATTCCAGTTCCTTGGAGTGGCAGTCAAGTATTATTATAGAGCTTCAGTGTATGTATTTTAAACAAGTGAACAATGAGTTGATTTATAAATATTTTAAAATAATGGTTCATGAATTAGCTATATCTGCCTGCAGAGAATTCTTAATAAATAACAGTATTCTGATGGAATTTAAAGCTAACCATTTGTATTCAATCAGTATATGTTGCTATTCTTGAAAGTACTATGCTTTATTTGATTTAATTGTCTTATAGAGATAAATCTTGAAATAGGTTTCAGAGTTACATGTTTTTTGTTAAAAGTTTCATTTTCCTCTTGCAAAGTTCATTGATGGGAAAAGACACTAGGAGTCATCAACACAAAAGAATTAATGATAGACCAGATGTCTCTGTTTTAACCAGACATATTGAACTAGTAGTTATGGTAATTTTTCAATTTGGTTCAAGTTATTTTTCCCCTGGTAGTTGTACAAATGTGTATGTATTCAAAATGTGACAGTTGAAATAAAATACTGAATAAAGTAGCAAATAATTGTTACTGTAGATATCTTTTTCAGAAATTTGCCATTTATAATAGTGACTTATGATCATTCTTAACTTATTTGGTAAAAAAGGAGAAATGATTCCATATGAGTAATAGTGACAATTTTTCATGTTTTCTTTATGGTTACGTGAATGCATATTGACAAGCTCTCTTCCAAACTTTCATGAAAAACATTTTTACTCTTAAAAGTGATAGTAGTAATTTATACTCAATGAAAAAGAAATGCCCTTTTTTTTTTTTTGGTGCATTTCTGTGATAGAAGTCCTATTTTATATTTTCACACTGCCACTGCTGATTTTGCTGTTGTGGTGGTGAAGAATTTTTAGCCTATTCTCCATCAAATGTTAAACCAGATGCCTGATTTTAAAACTAAAGACTAAAAATCAATAGAAAATATGCAGCTCAGTATGTGGTTCTTGCAATATATGAACTAAAGAGAAAGTATCCAAATTAACATTAAGAATAATCTTCGAAAGTATGCCATGTATACTTTTATATATCTATATACATATGTGAGTATATCTATATATATGTGTGTGTGTGTATATATATATGTACATATATATATCCTACTAGTGTATATGTATGTGTGTTTGCATGTGATTATCTTGAATGAAAGGATATCAGGGCAGAGGAAATGCAAAATCGATTTTTTGAACTGAGACCAAAAGCTTACATTGAAGTGTAGCTTGGTATTCATTTTTAAGAAAAATGTATATGGAAGAGCAGTTCTTTCCAGAGTAACTTAGAACTTCCCTTCGACAACAGAATTTTGGTTTTCTTTCTTTATAAGAAAAGTATCCGGCATCCAAATCTGTAAACTGAGTGGCAGCTCTAGGGATTTTGTTTTAGATGGAGATGTAGCTATCAAGCTCCACCAATTTTCTCATAGAAGTATGTCCTGTTTGGATGTGGTGGGCTTGTTTATCTTAGGAAAGGAGGACTGGTGGCATAATTCCCCTGTATTTTCAGGAATGTGGTGATTATTAACAGGCTGCCATTTTAAAATAGTAATATGACATCCTTGCCCCCCCTCCTTTTTTTTTCTTTCTGCCCTGCATCAATTGCAGAAATTTCAGCCTTCAGCCTCCCCCTCCCCCTCGGCCTTCTGCAGTTGTGGTTGTTACTTAGCGCAGGGCCATTTAATATGGAGTCTGCTCCCAAACCAGATGCATTTTCTTCTGTTTTATCTGCTCGTCTAAGGTTGTAGAGTCTCAGAGGATCCCACAATCACATGGAAGTGTCTTCTGTCTTAATATTTGTAGCCCACAATAAGAATAAAAATCAAAACCATAACTCATGTCGAGCTGGGGCTTTGACTTTAATCCTTTTGACTTTTATCTCAAGTCTTCACTCTGTTACTATAAATACAGTTTAAACCATTGTGAAAGGATCTTCATGCTTCTTTGTAAAAAATGGGGATTTGACAGGACTTTGTTTTAGTGCACTAAGGGGTTTCTTTGTTACTGGCTTAACACAGAACATACTGTTATTTATATATTTAGTCTAGGTTAATTCTCTCTTTTTTTTGACATGCAAAAATGTTGTTGCTTTGAGAAGTGCTTTTTGATAGTTTCATCAGTTTGTTCTATAGGGAATGCAGCTGTTAAGATAATGGTTCGATGTATTAATTTGTTCCCTGAGTTTCCTTCTATTTGTTTTGTTCCTTACAATCTTTGTTTAGTCTCACTGGCACCTGAAAATAAATCTTAACAATCTTCAATAGCTTTGTGCTTGGTAACATGGCTGATTTATTTGCTTGTGGTTTAGATACATTCACACAGATAATGAATATCCGTGGGTTTTTTTTTGGGGGGGTGGGGTTCAAGGTGACCTTTGGAAAAAATTTTAATGGCAAATTTGCCTCACTGTTGGGAAAAAAGCAGACACATACTCCTTTATGCCCTAGCAGAGTTACTGAAGGTTTTAAGTAAATTGAACTTTTGTAAATCATACTCTATTAAAAATTAAGTAGGGGTTTATTAATTAAAGGAAATCTGTGTGAATCTTTTGCACAGTGAAGATTCTTTTGCATAATGCATTATATTCTAAATAAACTGTTAGGGTTTTTATCAAGTAAAGCTGAATGGTAATGGTAGCTGTTAAACTAGAAAACAGTTCGTAATTGTTCATTTACTAGTTGCCTTGCCTTTTGTCTTTGTATTTTAGAAGTAAGTGAAATTTTTCAGGGGTGATGAACATAGTGTAGAGCGGAGAGCATTGGTCTTGCTTTGGGCATTTTCTCACTGTGTTAGTGGTGCTTAGATTTTAGGTTAGGACCAGGCCTTTGTGAGAGCGGAGAACATTTTGACTTGTGATTTGGGGTAAGCTCCAAAGGTGTACATGAACATAACTGTGACAGTGCTTACTGGTTTAAGAGACTGGCTGATGTGTTTGGCAAATGGAATTTTATTTTCAATAGCTTACATTTCAGTTGGCTTGCTTCAGCTATTTTCTGTGATTCACACATAGCATCATTTCTTTATGTCTATATCATCATCTTTCTTTCAGATATGGAACCTAAATTTTCATTTTGCAGTTTCAAAGATGGAAAAGAGTTAGCAAGCTCTGTGCCTCTCTAGAAAAAAAAGGAGTTTCAAGTTGGAAAAAAAAATGTGTTTGAAATAATGAGGGATGTGAACTTGGGCCAGTGTATAGGTTGTTAATTTTTTATTTCCTGCTGACATGAAAGAGAATTTTAAGAATTCTTTCTTAAGTTTTCCTCTCTTTGACAAATTCTTTGGTCGCAGATGAGCATATGGTAGCTTTTAGACTTGTAGAGTTATACCTGTAAAGGAATTTCACCGCAGAACAACAAACTGATTAAGTAATTAAATTTAATTTTTAATAATGTAATCATTTAACATATCACTTAAATACATTGGAAATGTGAAGTTTGGCCGCTAAATATTTTGAGGGCTCCTACATAGCATATGGGTCAAATGCCAGGGGTGATACAAACTTATATTCTGAAGGAGTGTAGAGTTCAGTGAGCGAACCTGGAGGGTGACTGAGCAGACACCATCCATGGGCATCACATGGATGATTAAGAAGTGCTAGTTTATAGATTTTTCAGAAGGGAGAAGTTGATTGAAGAAGACTTACTGGACTAAGTGAAGCTTGATTTGTCCTTGAAATATGAGTAAGATTAAACAGGTGATGAGAGAAACTTTCTAGGAAGAGAGAACTGTATGGACAAAGATGTGGTGTCAGGTGAGAGGAAGTATTCAGGGGACAATGAACGGCCACTCTAGAAATCTCAAAAGACTTGAGGGGAACTTGCACTGCAATAAAGTTGAAAATTAGATTGTGACTCAATTGGGGAGGGGTTTGAAAAGTCATTTTAAGATAGTTGGACATTGTAAATTGTAGCATGGGGCTGATGGGGTAGTGGGGTAGTAGAAACACACAGTGTACACACATACTCTCAAATGACTATTCCTTATAGAGAGGGGGCTCCGTTACTTGGAGAATCTAAAACCAAAATTGATGTTAGAAATATTTTATTTAAAAAAGCACAACTTTGTTCTGTGTCATAGCCTTTCAAATGATGAAAAGTAAACATTAGTAAATACTATACATTGCATTTGTAGAAAACATATACAGAGCACTCATTTGCCAAACCCTTGAGATCCATGGGTAGCAGGGGTTTGCTCAGTAACTCATTCTCCTAGTGTGTGGTTTAATGATGTGTCCAGTATCTTCACCTTGTTTGTAAGGAGCAGGGCTGGCATAAGTCCTTTGAAAAATTCTGTGCTGTCTGGTATTTTAAAAATAATAGAAGCATTTTAACTGATGTAAATTTAACTGATTTGTTGCGTGGAGGCATAGGGAGGATGCAAGACTTACTGACCACCTCTCAGATTGCCTGTCTTTCATTTCTCTCTCTCCCCCTTTTTTTAAGCATCAAAACTTTGCATGGCTGCTGCTGCTGCTGTTGTTAATTCGTAATTTAAAATATGCTCTCCCCCACCCCTGAGGTCCTCTGGAGCAGATCCTGGCTCCTTCCCGGTAGGACTGGGAGGAGGGGCATCTGTATAGAAGGACTTTCCGCTATTTGCCAGCACTGAGAGCCTTGATTGTTCTGCCTTTGTCCCCGCACAGTTGGTAGCTGTGGAAATCTAGCCCTGACTGAAACTTTCCCTGAAGAGCCCTTGGGGAACAAATAGAAACATTATATGATTAGCCACATTGTTTTCATTATTAAACAAATCTACAGAAAAGGGTAGCAATTAACAGCTTTATCTGCCTGAACTTAGACACCTATCTCTCCTCTTCCCTCCCTAGTCCCACTTGAAATGGGTAACAATTAACTGTTGCTGGTTTTAATGTCAGCAACTGACAACACCAGGCTGGGAATAGGCACTTCTGGTTGATTGACATGTAGCCCTCTGACACATTCTTATGTAGTTTTAGGGCAAATTCATGCCCTGGGGTTAGAGCCAAAGGGCTTGTCAGAACACTGACTTTAATAGCTACAGTATACAACTTAAATGACATCTAAGACCTTAGCTCCTGGTGGAACTTTTAGAACCTGAGGAATTCTTCAAGGCAGTGGAATTTATGCTTAATGGACAAGCTTAGAACTTGTAAGATTTTTGTCTAAGTATATAGATATATAATTGACTTTATGATACAGTTATTTATTATCAGTTTATCTGTAGCATACATTAGTCCATGAAAAACTTAATGATTTTTAAATAATTCAAAAATTGATTTTTTTTGGAAAGTGTTCTAATTTTTTTTTTTTTTTACTAATCCAACAGTTGATTTCTGAGTGTATGATTTATGACTTAACGAAGGGAATGGGAGGAACCCTCTTCATTTTATTCAGAAGACAGATGGCATTTTCAGGATTTTGTTAACTTTCATGTAGTGAAACCTGTTTTGATGAATTCAGGAAATTAGAAATTGAGATTGGGTCTTTGGGCTTGTTTTCCAGCTTAGTCATGAAGAAGACATGATATATAGTGAGGCTGTTGGTTTTTCTTAATTTTTTTTTAATGTCAGGAATAAATGACTATACATGTAATTTGTGTATGTATAGAAATCTTGTTGACATGGCTGCAGACCTAAGTCCGTGTCTGGACCATCAGGACTCTGTATTCCCCACCACCACCTTCCCCTTCCTCCCCCTCCTTACCATGCACACACAACAGACACTCATCATTTGAAAAATTGTTTATAAGAAGATCTCCTTCATTGTAAAATATGTGTTGTCATATCTTCAAAATCTCACAATCAGAAATTGTCATTCCTGAATTCCCTGTTTAGTCTACTTTGGTCCTCTTAATCTCTTTTGAGTCAATTCTGGAAATTCAATTAAACATTCTGCATTAAACTTTGATATTTTACTTGTTTTCTTTTCATCACTATTGCCCTTTCCTGCTTGCTGTAGGGTCTCCTCTCAGTTTCCCTCTTCGTCTTGCTATATCTCAGAATTATGTCTCCCTCCTCCTTTTTATTCTCAGTTTTCTCCTCTCTTTGAGCAGTCTCGCCCACTTCAGTGGCAGGTTTCTCAGGATAAGAACTCTAGCCTTGATGTTTTCTTTAAATTTGGATTTATACTAACAATTTTTATTGTTTATCTCCTTGCACTATGGATATTCATAAATGAAATTCATCCAGTTCAGTTAAATATTCATTGGCGACCTCCCACAAATGTGCCATGCATTGGGTCCACAACAGGAAAGGACATCATTCCTGTCTGGAGGGCACTTACCTGTATGAGCATAAATAATATCTGTGAAGGATGGAAATTCTAACTATAGCTCACATTTAGTTCCTCCTCTTTTCATTCTCTGTGTTTTACAGAGTGCTGACCTTCCAGCTAATTCTGAACCTAATTTGTTTTCCAAATTTTACTTAGTGAAGCTGTATTAATCTTTCTAGAACAGATTTGATCTTACTGAATCATTCCTCTAGTTATAGTTTTGTGATTACCTTTAAGTTAAAGTTCAGCAGGTCATGGGAAACTCATTTTAACCTTAGAAATCCTTTTTTAAAAGTGATATATGATTGTTTTCCCTAATAGTATCAAGAATTTAACATGTTCTATTCATTATACATCACACCAACTTTCCCATCATGTAGTAATTTTGGAAGTCTTACATTTATTTTAAATTCTTTTTAAACACAGCAGTTATTTTTAATATGGCATAAATTAATAACATATTTTATTAACTTCCATGCTCAACTTTATTTCTTACATTGCATTCACTCTAAATTGCCTCCTTTAACAGCTTTTTAAAAAAATTAATTGAGGGTCTCTGGGTTCACAATCTTTGCATTTCTGAAATGTTTTCGTTTTGTCCACCCCTTAAAAACTTGATTATTAAGCTTTTGTGTTTTAAGTTAGTTACAGACTCATATGAAGTTATAAGAATTAAGAAAACATGAACTAATGGCCAATCCTTCCTAATCATCCATACCCTCTCTCCCAATCCTCCCTGTTCTCATAATTTTAATCTTAATGTAGTCAAGATTGGGTGTACAAAAAAAAAAAGATTAGGTGTACAACAGTGATCAACATTGGCCTTTAGGAAGTATTATCCATCAAATGTGTGGATTATAATTCAAAAAGATTTCTATTCTCACAAAGCTCAGCACATCTTCCATTAGAAAATAAATGGAAAAACTTGGTAGGAAAAAATTAAGATATCCTATGTTGCTCTCACCTTTGAGTGATAATTTAACTAGTTATAAAAGTCTTAGTTGACAGTTGCTTTATCCTTAGTACATTGGAAATGTTTCTTCATTATGGTCTTGCATCAGTGGTTGTAATGTCTTGTCTGTGGTGAGTTTCATTGTTGCTTTTTAAAGAAGTAATATGCTTTTGGTATCTGAGAGTTTTTACATGTTCTCTTTATCCTTGAAGTTATGAAGTTTTAATGCTTTGTCTTAAATGTTTGCCTTTATGGTGTTATGCTTGGTATCTAGAGTTTACTTTTTAGTGTGTGTGTTTAGTCGCTCAGTTGTGTCCGACTCTTTGTGATTGCGTGTACTATTGCCAGCCAGGCTCCTCTGTCCATGGCATTTGCCAGGCAAGAATAGTGGAAACGGTTGCCATTTCCTTTCCATGCTTTTCTTAAAGAGTATGCTTGATTGTTGCCTTTTTATACTTTAAAATTTTAACCAAGTTTTGGCATAGGACTTATATTGTCTTGTGCCCCCAGCAGGCCATGAGTTCTTTGGAGTCTTCTAAGTGTTCCCACCGCATCTAATAGTTTAGTTTATGGGCTAGCAGTGATTTAAATGCAATGTGGAAAGGACGTCCCTAATGTGGAACAGGATACAGCAGTGAATATGCTGGCTTGGCTGGTCAGAATTGTGGATTGCAAGCAACAGAAACCACTTCTTGCTAACTTAAGTATAGAAAATGAGATTTTTTTGGAGGCCATGAAGTAGTTTATATAGTCATCAGAAAGGATCTTTAAAAAAAAGAAGGTTGGAAATATTGGCAGAGATCAATAGAGGATGAGCAGCAGAAATATACACAGTCATGCTGCAAGAACAGTCTACTTGGATTGTGGCTGTGGGCACCACTAGCACAATGATGGTCACCTCTGTGACTTAGTGCTGACATTGGACACTGCTGTTGCTCCCAACGTATCATATGAATGTATTATAGTCTACTCTGTCTTTGCATCCAAGGGTCAAGATTCAAATTCACAGGCAGATGCATCTAATTGTCAGACTCTAGTTCCCAAGTCTATACCTTAGCTGCTGAAGACTGATGAGAAGGTGTATATGGCCTCTTCACCATTGTAGTAGAAGCATCTATGTTTATATATTCATAGTGGCAATAAAGCCAACTGAAGATTAAAACTGAATGCCCCACCTCTTTCCACCTCCTGCTGTCAGCAATTCTGCTCCCCATTTTTCTTCTCTCAGTGAAAGCCGTCACCCTCTCTGTAGTTCCTCAAATCAAAAACCTTCTTGTCATAATTAATGCTCTTTTGTATTTTTTTTCTTTTTATCCAGTAATCACTGAGTTATGCCAGTTTTATTTCCTTTTCTTCAAATTTTCAAATCCTAGTCTTTACATGTTATGCATATATCCATTTCCACTGCAATTTATCTTGACTCAGGCAGTGTATGGGTTTGGGAAAGAATATAGATTAATGACAGGCCTGAAAGTCAGGCAGATTTATGTTTGAGGCTCATTTCTGCCACTTACTATGTGTTTGACCTTGGGCAAATTATTTAATATCTCTCAATTTTAGTTCAATTGTCTATTAAAGGGAATAATGGCATTACAGAGTGGTTGGAATATTTAAATAAGATAACGTGCATAAGGTACTTAAGTACAGTGTCTGACATTAGAAGGTGCCAGTTAATGTTAGTGCCTGGTAGTTCCCATCTTCTCATTAAGTTGATACAACAACCTTGTAAGTGGTTTTACAGGCTCCAGACTTGCTTCCACTCAGACTCATTCTCCTTATTACATCCGCAGCTGCTTCTTTAAAGGTAGAACTGGTTCATGTTATCCCCTTGAGCCTGACTAAGGTGCTATAGAAAACAGATGGCATTATCTTATAACGGGTGATTAAAGAAAGTTAGGGCACAATAAAAGAAAAGAACAAGAGATAGACAAATCAGGGCTATTACCAGCAGAAGGACGTTACTATCCTTAGACTTGAAAGGCCAAGGAGACTGGAGAGTGGTTACTGCAGAGATGTGGGCTCTGATTATGGAAGGGTCAGAAGTAAAACATAGCCAGTGCCATCCCAAACCCCCGCAAGGGGGAGGAGCTTGCTCATTGTCATCCTGACTCCACTCTCCTTCCATCCTCTGATCGCCAGTTGGTGCCTCCTAAGGCTGAATCCATGCATAAGTCAGAAGACAGAGGACTTCCATTGAGGAAATTCATAGTTGTCAGCCTACTGGGTCATGAAGCTGAGTGGAGAAGGGTAAAAAGTGAATTTGGAGCTGCTAATGGGGAATGCAGAAAACATCTCTTTTTCAAATACCTTTCAGTAGCTTCCCATGATTCTAAGAGTATCATGCCCCTTGTTTCAGGATCCTTTGGGTTTGTCCTTTGCATACATCTCCAGTTTCATTGCTTGATTATCTTACCATTAGCAGTTTAAACACTTTAATATAAAAGTACTGTTAGATCTTTGAACTTATCACTTATCATACTGCCCCATATTTTGTCTCAACTTTGTACGTGTTCCTTCTCTTTGTAAATCTTCCCTCCCTCCCCTTCGATTCCTTTTCATCTGGTAAATTCTTAACACTTCCTTCACATTTCAGCTTCCTTTAAGAAGTTTTTGTATACCCCCAAAGCACTTCATAGTTGGGATGGTATTATAATTACTTGTTTACTTTCTTGTTTATAATTGTTTCCTGAGTACCTGATGTACTATATCAGGTTAAGAGGGTGCTGATTATAGTTGAATAAAGAGAATGAGTCAAGGTTTTTCTGAGGAGCTCTTATAGCTAAAATTTTTTTTAAGTTTTCAGAAGATCTGTAGAACTGTAAAACTTACGTCTTCTTGATTTATTTCCATGTCATTGCTGAATTGTCATTGTACAGCCTAGAGAAGGGATCTGGTTTCCTGAGACTCAGTTGGACAACTTGTAGGTTTTGAAAAATCTGTGTGTACTGTCAATTCACTAGCCCCTTTTATTATTTGGGGATAATTTATTGAAGTTAAGTGGAGGTGATGGAATTCCAGATGAGCTATTTCAAATCCTGAAAGATGATGCTGTGAAAGTACTGCACTCAATATGCCAGCAAATTTGGAAAACTCAGCAGTGGCCACAGGACTGGAAAGGTCAATTTTCGTTCCAGTCCCAAAGAAAGGCAATGCCAAAGAATGCTCAAACTACCGCACAATTGCACTCATCTCACATGCTAGTAAAGTAATGCTTAAAATTCTCCAAGCCAGGCTTCAGCAATACGTGAACCGTGAATTTCCAGATGTTCAAGCTGGTTTTAGAAAAGGCAGAGGAACCGGAGATCAAATTGCCAACATCCGCTAGATCATCGAAAAAGCAAGAGAATTCCAGAAAAACATCTATTTCTGCTTTATTGACTATGCCAAAGCCTTTGACTATGTGGATCACAATAAACTTTGGAAAATTCTGAAAGAAATAGGCATACCGGACCACCTGACCTGTCTCTTGAGAAACCTGTATGCAGGTCAGAAAGCAACAGTTAGAACTGGACATGGAACAACAGACTGGTTCCAAATAGGAAAAGGAGTATGTCAAGGCTGTATATTGTCACCCTGCTTATTTAACTTATATGCAGAGTACATCATGAGAAACGCTGGGCTGGAGGAAGCACAAGCTGGAATCAAGATTGCCGGGAGAAATATCAATAACCTCAGATATGCAGATGACACCACCCTTATTGCAGAAAGTGAAGAACTAAAGAGGCTCTTGATGAAAGTGAAAGAGGAGAGTGAAAAAGCTGGCTTAAAGCTCAACATTCAGAAAACTAAGATCATGGCATCCAGTCTCATCACTTCATGGCAAATAGATGGAGAAACAGTGGAAACAGTGGCTGACTTTATTTTTTTGGGCTTCAAAATCACTGCAGATGGTGATTGCAGCCATGAAATTAAAAGACAGTTGCTCCTCAGAAGGAAAGTTATGACCAACCTAGACAGCATATTAAAAAGCAGAGACATTACTTTGCCAATAAAGGTCCGTCTAGTCAAGGCTATGGTTTTTCCAGTGGTCATGTATGGATGTGAGAGTTGGACTATAAAGAAAGCTGAGTGCCGAAGAATTGATGCTTTTGAACTGTGGTGTTGGAGAAGACTCTTGAGAGAGTCCCTTGGACTGCAAGGAGATCCAACCAGTCCATCTTAAAGGAGATCAGTCCTGGGTGTTCATTGGAAGGACTGACGTTGAAGCTGAAACTGCAGTACTTTGGCTACCTGATGTGAAGAGGTGACTCGTTGGAAAAGACCCTGATGCTGGGAAAGATTGAGGACAGGAGAAGAAGGGGACAACAGAGGATGAGATGATTGGATGGCATCAGCGACACAATGGACATGGGTGGACTCCGGGAGTTGGTGATGGACAGGGAGGCCTGGAGTGCTGTGGTTCATGGGGTCGCAAAAAGTTGGACATGACAGAGCGACTGAACTGAACTGATTGAAGTTAATGGCAATGAAAAAATATTCACTTCCTGCCATTAATATGTTAGGTACCCTGTGAATACTATAAAATATGAAACTTGACCTTTGGGAAATTAACATTAAAAAAAAACAAAAAACTCTTGAAGCCAAAGAGATACTTTTCTGTAAATTTTAAGTTGCAAAGTGTAGTAGAAATTCAGTAACATAAAAGTAATCTTTTATGTTTAATTTTAATAAGATACAATGATGTATCTTACTTTATAAAGGCTTTCTGTGACTTACAAACCAAGAGAAAAATTATATATTTATTACAACACTGATTGGAAATGTTTACAAAGTAAATAATCTCCTTTATACATGTAAGTAAAACATTTATAAGGAGTTCCCTGGTGGTTCATGTAGTAAAGTGGTAAAAAATTCATCTGCCAATGCAGAAGACATGGGTTCGTTTCCTGGGTCAGCAAGATCCCCTGGAGAAGGAAACAGCAACCCACTTCAGTACTTTTGCATGAGTAATCCCATGGACAGAGAAGCCTGGCTGGCTACAGTTCATGGGGTTGTGAAGAATTGGACATGACTTAGTGACTGAGCATGCATGCAAAATATTTACAATTTGATGTCACAGTTTCCTTCTGAGAGTGTAGAAATCTAATATAATGATGGAACAGACTTTATATGTAAAATATCATAAAATATTACTATTACTAAAGTAACTAATAATTAAAATCACTGTTGCTAAAGTAATGACTAAAACTGGCTAACAAGAGGTTTTTTTTTAAATAATGCTTATTGGGTACTTATATGCCTGATGGTACACTAACTTATTATATACATTATATTGTTTAATCCTAAGTGCAAACCTAGGAGACTAAGTGCAAACCTATAGTGCAAACCTATAGCATAGTCCATCTTTTTTAAATGAAGAAATTGAGATTTAGAGTGCCAGTTTAATTTCTCTCAGTTGCAAGTGAAATAAATTTAGTGAAAACTAGTTTAAGCAAAAAGTCCCACTTAACTGAGAAATCCAAGGGTGGAAGTCAGTCAGTTGTAAGTGGGTGTAGAGATATAGAGACTGTCATCAAAATATTTGCTTTCTCTCCATCTTTTATCTTCGTTTTTTCTTGGCTTAATACTGCTGCCAGGATCTGATAGAAGTCTTGGTCAAGATAAGATGCTCATTGGCACCCCAGACCTGCATCCTCCAAGCATAAAAAGAATCACTTTCCCTCCTCCTCCTCCTCATTATTGTTGTTGTTGTTGTTGTTATTTTAAATGCCCTCTCAGGGAAGTCTTTATTTTA
Organism: Giraffa tippelskirchi; assembly: GCF_054371585.1. Taxonomy (NCBI): domain Eukaryota; kingdom Metazoa; phylum Chordata; class Mammalia; order Artiodactyla; family Giraffidae; genus Giraffa; species Giraffa tippelskirchi. Next base: position 36,642,035 of record NC_137288.1, on the reverse strand, counting down.
TCCTACTTGACTGTTTTGCTCATCTCTCACCAACAGCAATGGCCAGGGTCAGGTAGCATGATGGATTACCATGCAGCAATGACTTGGGACAGAAGAAAATTATGCAAAAGCACCAATAAAAGGCAGATAGAAAGTATGCCAGAAAAACAAATTATACATGCCATTCTCTGTGCTTTCAGAGAGGGCAAATTAGCTTGCTAAGCTCATCAGTAGGAGAAGCAAGTGAAAGTTGCTCAGTCATGTCTGACTCTTTGTGACCCCGTGGACAATACAGTCCATGGAATTCTCCAGGCCAGAATACTGGAGTGGGTAGCCTTTCCCTTCTCCAGGGGATCTTCCCAACCCAGGGATCGAACCCAGGTCTCCCTCATTGCAGGCTGATTCCTTACCAACTGAGCTATCAGGGAACCCCAGTCAGTAGTAGAGCAGTGATTAAAACCCATGTCTGCCCATGTTCAGAGTTCTAGACATTAAGGGTATTAAAGTTAGATACTTTCTTATTCCTTCTTCCTGGTATTAGTTTTATGATTATTTGTTTCACATTTTCAAGATGTTAAAGCCAAGACAGCCATTGCAAAAATTCTAAAGATTTCTTGGGAGCGTTTCCTCTGGAACTTACTTTCCTGATTTAGAGGCTAGATGTTACAATGGATGGTTTCTGTTCTGTTTTTCCTCACAGACCAGTTTCTTTAAATAGCACTCTATATGAATGGTCTTTATATAATATTTATAGTTTAGCACCATTCATGACCTGAATTCACAAAATATATAATTCTGGATGAGGCTTCCAGGTTCTTTCTGGATGCAAGTAAATACTTTCATTCACTAACTAAATGCCAAGATTTTTTCACAGGATCGAGTGTGACCCTAAGAGAAAGTTAGTTTAATGAAAGAGAGCAGACTTTTCTTCTAGAGAGCAGACTTTTCTTCTCCCTAGCGTAAACCCTCACTCATTTCTCTGAATATTGAGAAAAGATCGGCATAAGATGGTGACTCCCAGTTTTGTGTAGAAGACTATGGACACCACAATCTTACAGCTGTCGCTTCTTATTTATTCCTTTAACCGCATTTCTCTTTTAGAGCTTAAGTGAAACAAAAGTTGTGCTTTAGAAAATTTCTTCTTCTCCTTCTCCCTTTTTCTTTCCCTTAGCCTTGTGGAAATTTAACCATTCCTTTTCAGTTTGGATGAAGGTGGATGGCACCAAGCTTTTTGATGTTTATTCATGGTCTGTTCTAGGTAGAGATGCTACTGTGTATAAAGAGAAAAACACATTTAGCCCGCCAGGATCTTTAACAAGGAAATGAGAAAAGTAAAAATAAAATGCTGTTAAGTATAAACAAAAATACTGTCTGATTCCTGTTCTCATCCTTCCTCCAATTTTTAGATATCTGTTTTTATCACTTTTAGCTAATGCTGTCTTCACAAACCAAGTGCTAGTAATTAAATGGGAATCGAAGGACTGTCAGTAGGAAAAACAAAAATCAATGAGCAAATACAGATATTGTATTACCTTTTAGTCTCCTAATGACTGTTTTATTTTTCCTTGTTCCAGAACTCACTGTTAAGTGAGCTCAGCTTATTGGTAGAGAATGCAAGATTCATAGTTATTTTCACTTGTTAAAAGCTTCAGTGGAGAAGGAGGCCCTTTAAATATTAGTCTAGTCTTCCCAGTCCATTCTTTTCATGAATTGTTTCTTATTTTCCTGGTGTTGATGATAGCCATAGGCAGCTTTTCAGAAAGAAGCAACTTGAGGCACATTAAAGGTATCATCCAGAAAAATGAATGATGAAAGAACAATAGTAGGACTTTGATAAAACTTAGTGTTTTAATTCTTTTTCTGTGTGTTTTGAATAAACGATCCTTGAACACTGCAGAGGTTAGGGGTGCTGACCATTTGCACATTCAGAAATCTGTATAACTTAGAGTTGGTGCTCCCTACCCTCAGTTCCTCTTCATCTGTGGTTCCATATCAATGGATTCCACCAGCTGTGGATCGTGTAGTACTTATTGTTGAAACATCTGCCTCTAAGTGGACCTCTGCAGTTCCAACCAATGTTGCTCAAAGGTCACCTGTGTTTTCAGTTGTGTTGGAGAGACTCAAAGAGATGAAAAGATCATTTTCTACTAAATTATATTTTTAAGCTTCTTCCTTCCTTTTTAATGAATGGTTGACTGGCTCTTTCGTTATAGGCAGTAGGTTGGCACAGGGTGGCACCTCTTGCCCCTTGAAGTAGGTGTTACCAGGTGCATGGTCTTGTTCCCTCTAGCCAGGGTTTGATTCAGCTTTTTTCTTTCTTGGATGTGTTAATCACAGGAACTGGTAACAAGATGAAATTTCAGTCACCCTGCTTCTAGCTTGGACATACAGATGCAAGTGAGGAATCAGCATTTGTTTTAATCCACTAAGATTTGGGGTTGGTTTTTACTGTTTTATATCCCTGCCTCCTGACAGATACAGTTCTGATAGCAACACGGGATGTTTTTGTTCCAGGCCACCCTTTCCCTTTGTTTATGAGACACTAAATGCTTAATTATATGCTTAAGAGGTAAGTAAAGCAAACAAGGTTAAGTCCCTGTTTTCTTCTTCATTATATTAAATTGCTTTGTAAAATCAGCCTCTCCTGTAAAAAATATCTTTGATATTTGTCAAACCAGAAACCAATAGAGGATTTTCATTGCAAGGAAAATTCGTTTCTATTCTTTTTTTCTTGATTTAAAAAAAAAATGCTTTTCCTTCCATCTGTCTACTCAAGAGGACAGATTTCTAACCAGAAAGAGTGAAACAATTATTGTTAACAAGGAATTGAGTTCCAAGATAGTTGAAGAGATAGAAAAAGGGCACCTGGACATTTTCAACAAGTTCAGGTTCCCAAGTCCAGACAAAGTGTGTTTCACGTTGCAAAGGTTTCCACACCATTGAGAAGAGGAAAGCAGACACTGTAATAACACCTCCTTCTTTCTTTCTCTTTCTTTCTCTCTCTCTTGTTTGGCCTAGAGGAGAGCTGGTGGAAAGGAGCGCCCCCACTAAGGGATTATATTTCCCAGTCTGTCTCAGAGCGTCCTGTCTCCGTTTCCTGTCCGTTGAGGGATCGGTCACCCTCCGGCCATTTCCCACCAGTTTTCACTCTTTTCTAGGTACAGCACACAGAAACTCCTGACAGCTGACAGACTCCCCATTGAGCCCTACCTTTTCATGTAGGAAAAGGGGGAGAAAATGAAGAAAACTTGTCTTGAAAGCCTGCAGATTTTCATACCCAAGGAATGTGTGGACCATATGCATCTTAAACCAGGCGAACAGTGTTTGTTCAGCCCTTCAACTTGCCAGTGTGCAGCCCTGTCTATTCCAGGCTTGGAAGCAAAAACTCAAAACCAGATTTTCTAGATGTTTCTACCAGTCATCTGCTCAAATAGCAGTGGAGTTGTTCATGCACAGTCCCTTACATATTAAATTATGTTTTTCATTATGGCATAATATATCTGTAGGAGACATTGATTTTCACAGTGAATTCCTTATCTTCCGAATTTCTTGGCCTTTATATGGAAGTGTAGCTACTTCATTATAATTATTATAGGCAAGGCCATGACTGAATTGTTAGGGTTACAAAGTAGACTTTCATCTTCTCATATGATTTCCCAGTAATACGGAGATGATGCGTTTTGTGTTCATCTTCCTTTTGTACCAGGTTACTAGGATATTCCAGAGTTTTTTCTTCTGTCGGTTCTCCATACCTGATGGCAGGTGTAGTTAGTGCTTAAAACCTGAATGTCAAGGTAGTTAGCAGAACTCTCAAAACTTTTCCTACAGATCGTTTCCTTAGGGAGAATTTTACTCCTTTTGAGCCTAATATCTACTGCTCATAGTTGAGTGAATCTAGGAGGAAAACATCTGGCCTTATTTATATTCAGGCATAATTCAATAATGCTAAATCACAACTTATGGGAAAAATCTGAGACTTCATAAAAGCACTAATTTAGAGTTGGTTAATAGGTAACTCTTATTTGTATTTCTTTCAAAGGGATAGTTATTTTGATCATATTGGAACTAATCATTTTTCTTCATTCTGACATCTAAAGGTGGCATTATGGTATAATGAGCTTGCAGCCTGGTTGTATGCAAAACTCAGCTGGTAAAATCAGGATTGAGGAAGGCTAAAAAGCAAATAGGGACTATCTGATTTCATAAAGAATCTTTTGTTGGCAAAGGTAAGTTTTAATGTTCCATTGCCTCCTTAAAGAGACTCAGCCTATACTTCATATCAACAAATATGGGCTGATTGAAACCAGTTCTGTTTGCTTTGTGCCCTGATAAATATGGCCTTCATTTCTCTGGCACATAGTTTAAGAAACAGGACCAGAAAGGAGGGTTGGATGGAAAATTGGAAAACTTGGCTAATTTTAAGGTAGGTAATACATCAAGTAGAATATTAAAGTAATTGCCCCAAGAATGTATTTAGTGTAAATTATGTTGCAGATATTTTAATTATATCTTAATTACTTGAGTACAATAAATCTGGTAGGAGATCTTTGACTTGGCTTTTAGTATAAATAGTTATGGTAGATTTTTATGCATGATTTCATTTACAGACAGGAAAACATGTATCACATAAACCTTTGGTCTATAGAAGGCCTGTAGATTATATCACTAAAATATTGGTGTACCTGCTTCATATTTTTAAATGTTGGCCCTCTTTCTGAAACCTGGGATTCAGAAATTCTTTTAACTATTATTCATCAAAGTTGAGTTCTGGATAAAGACTTCTTATTGTGAGAATTATTGATAGCTTTGCCTGGAGAGTTCCTAATTTTATACACTTGTTTAATCTTTTAACTGTTGTCTCTAGATGATCAAAGTGCATGCCTGACAAAGGACTAACTCTGCATTTCTGAGTTTTATTTGGTTAAGAATTGGGATTACCAATGAAAAAGAAGTAAGTTTTCATAGTAGCTATTCTGCTATTGAGAGTCTTCCCAGGTGGCTCAGTGGTAAAGAATCCGCCTGCCAGTGCAATAGATGCAGGAGACATGGGTTTGATCCCTGGGTCAGGAAGATCCCCTGGAGGAGGAAATGGCAACCCTACGCCAGTATTCTTGCCCGGAGAACCCCATGGACAGAGGAGCCTGATGGGCTATAGTCCAGAAGGTCACAAAGAGTCAGATACAGCATAGTGACTAAACAACAAAACTTCAGTATCTGCAGAAATAGAATGTTCCCTGTTAAAATCAAGGTAGAGAAGAGTATTTTTCAAAAGAAGAGAGTAATATGTTCACAAAACAAGAAGTCTAATATCACTTCTTCCTTACCATTTATTTATCTTGTTTTCATTCATCAGGTATAAGTTTTTCCATGTGCCAGGTAACTGGATATAAAGCAATGACCAAAAAGAAACAAAATACCATGATGACCGTAATTACTTCCACGGACTCTGACTTATAATATCATCACTGGAATAGGGTAGGGAAGGGTCATTTCTGTGCAGACTAAACTAGCATTTTGAATGAAGATTAAAAAAAGACATGTGTTAGTCTCCTTTGTAAGTCATTTCTAAATCAATTTGATGTTTCCCACCCTCCCCTCCTCAGCGATAGTAAACCAAAGGATAAGTGTCTCTAGAGATGATGATGGCATGTTTTATTGTATTTCATTTTGGTGTGTGTGTGTGTTTGGTAAATATTTGTTAAATCAATGAATTATTGAGGAGGTGATGCTGTTATCTAGCCCCAGTCAGGAGAAGAGTTACTATTAACTGTGACAAAGCAAGCATCATTGTTTTTGTCATTCTTCAACATTTAAGAGGTCAGAATCAAATAATCCCATATAACAAAGTCATTTTCTACAATTATCTCAAGATATATTTTGCAACTAATTCCTTCTGGCAGCTGCATCTGGATGCTGTGTCATTGCAGGCTAGGCTGTAAGGATAACACTGAAGAATTCTGACTCAGATTGAATGATGAATAATGTTTGCTTTTGAAAAATTCAGTATACCTGCATTTTAGTTTCTCTACTGTGCTTTACGGTGTAGGGTATATAAATGTGTCTGCTGTTGTTTGAATATTCATTTTTATTTTGTTTTGAAACTGATTTTAAACTAGTTAAATATTATACAATTTATATTATATATGTATCCATTATATGTTTTATGATATAAAGATTATCTTAATAGATAATTTAAAGATTATGAAAGTAATTTGTGCTTCTAAATACAAAAATATTTTAAGAATATGAAACTTCCTCCTTCAGCTTTTGCTTTTCTGCCACTATGCAGGGTAACAATTGTTAAATGTTTGAATATTTTTATCTCATGTGAATGTGTGTTTGGGGGGGTTGTGGGTGTATTTGTATGTACACCACATGTACTTGTATATATGCCTCTTCTATATGTATTATTTTTCAACTTGCTTATACTTTTTACTCATTGCTTTCTATTGGATATCCTTCCATATTAGTATGTGTTTTCCTTCTCATGTCTGTGTATTATTTTGTGGGATGTATGTGCCTTCATTTATTTAACCTTCTCTCTCTTAGATTGTATCTTTTAAAAAACAATTTTAGAATGATGTTTTATTGAATATACAGGATGAGCTGAGGATTTCTGTATGATAAATACCTAATGGTAGACTGAAAATGAAAGTCACTCAGTCATGTCCAACTCTTGGTTAGCCTTTCCCTTCTCCAGGGGATCTTCCCAAGCCAGGGATCAAACCCAGGTCTCCTACATTGAAGGTGGATTCTTTGGCAGCTGAGCCACAAGGGAAGCCCAAAAATACTGGAGTAGGTAGTCTATCCCTTCTCCAGTGGATCTTCCTGACCCAGGAATCGAACCAGGGTCTCCTGCATTGCAGGTGGATTCTTTACCAAGTGAGCTATCAGGGAAGCCCAGAATGATAGACTAGATTTGAAAAATGGGACCACTTACTTTTTACATTTTAATAGTACTGTTCAATTACACCCCAACTAAGTTTGGACTTTTTGCTACAGGGTATCATATTGTGGTGGTGAAACACTTGGAGTTCAGGAGCATGAGTTTGAATCTCCCCTCTGCTTGTTACTTGGGACTAGCCTGGAATAAATGAATTAATTTATCAGTATCTCAGTTTTCTCATGTACAGAAAAATAATACCTACCTTGATTGGTGACTGTGAAAACTAAATATTTTCATGTAAGTCAAGTTCTTATAAAAGTATCTCATGTATTTTTATTACAAAATTCTTCCCAGTATTATGTAACTACTACCTGCTATTGTTAACATGAGCATCTTGTAAGGATTCTCAAGATAAGGAAACTTTGGGTCTCAGCTGATTGCTCCTTCATAATGATATGCTAAAAAGAACACTGACTTTGACCAGAGACTTCCATATGGACCGGTGTTTAGTCTCCTACGTGTGGACAAAAATACAAATTAAACTTCTTAATTGTCATATTATCTTATTCTGCTGCTGCAAGTCTTGCTTTTCAGAGTTTCATATCTACCTGTAGTGCGTGCATGCTAAGTCACTTCAGTTGTGTCCGACTCTTTACAACCTCATAGACTGTTGCCCTCCAGGCTCCTCTTTCCATGGGATTCTCCAGGCAAGAATACTGGAGTGGATTGCCATGCCCTTCTCCAGGAGATCGTCCCAAGCCAGGGATTGAACCCACGTCACTTATGTCTCCTGCATTGGCAGGCAGGCTCCATACTACCAACGCCACCTGGAAAGTCCATCTACCTTTAGTAGTAAAGTATAAACAAACTCCAAGGTGTCATTAGGGTATATACTCTTTAACTTAATCATATTAGATCTTGGGAATACTGTCTACATAATTAGTCTCAAGTATTATATTTTTGAGCTTCCCTAACGGCTCAGACAGTAAAAACATCTGCCTACATTTCAGGAGACCTGGGTTCAATCCCTGGGTCTGAAAGATCCCCTGGAGAAGGGCGTGGCTACCACTCCAGTATTTTTGCCAGGAGACTTCCATTGACAGAGGAGCCTAGTGGGCTACAATCCATGGGGTTGCAAAGAATCAGACAAAACTGAGCGACGAAGCACATACACATTATATTTTTATGTTATGCTTAGATTTTGTGAGAGATTCAGCAATATGAACTAATGTATATTCTGTGTTTGCTTTTGTGAAACTCTCATTGAGGATCCTGTCTATTACCACCCAGTGCCTCTGTATGAATTTCCACATGACATGATCCTCTTAGTTTAGGGATAGGAAACTTTATCCTCTCTGATGAACCAATGTTTCTTTCATGAAGCTAATAGGACTTAACTGGTTGTTTTCCTCTACATTTTAGCTACTTTAGAATTAGTACCATATTCTAGGTCAGGATCACAGCAGCTTGATCACCGGGCATGATTTCCTAGTTTTGAAATATTCCCTATGTTTTCTTCTTTAAATTAGTGCCTATTTCTAAAAAGAACATACAATAAAGTAATAGAGAGGTTATATCCTATGTTTTAGATGAGATAAGAAATTATAAAATATGAGCTTGACAAACAAGACACTGAAAAAAGTCTGCAGATATGATCAGGGTGCTGCTCATAACTGTGGGGAAAACCACAGAGAGCAGGGGGTAATTTTCCAAGAGCTGAAGCGCTTTGTGACCGTGTGACTTTGGGAGAGTCAAATGAACATGCTTTGCATCTTAGTTGCCTCACGTCTTGTAAAATGAGGGTGTTACTACTTCCTATGATGATAAAGTGGGGTTGTGAAGATCAAGTAAGCTTGTATTTATGTTAGAGCAGAATTTGATGCAGAGTAGCTATTGAGTATTTTCTTTTGTTATTATTATAAAAGAAAGAAAAAGAAAAACTTTTTGAAATTACAAGCTGTAGAGCTTTATCTCAACTCTCAGTAAAATTCTACAGAGCGTTATTAAACAGAAATGGAAGTAGTGATCCCTGGAAGGCATTATGGATTCTCTAAGTTAATTCATGTCAAACTAAATTAATTTATTTTTGATAGGATTATTAGACATACAGCAGGAGGATGCGCCTGGTGGAGCTAAATTTCAGCCAGTCATTTGACGTATTCTCTTGTGGGACTCTTTTAAAACTGATGGGCAAATATGAACTGGGTGATAGTATAATTAAATGAATTTTTAGCAGATTGAGCTTCTATAGGCAAATTATACTGATTGGCTCATCAGTATCATTTTGAAAGGAGATCCCAGTGGCAGCCATGTGGTTTGTGGCTTTGTTTTTCCTTGCATTATTCTCCTGTCAGGAATAACTTGGAGGAATCCATCAAATAATGCTTGTCACATGTGTGGATATCGCAAAATAAAAAGGGAAACTGAACAGTTGGACAAGGGAATAATGATTCCAAAAGAAGTTTGGAAGCTTGGACGAACAACCTGCACCTAAAAAGATGAAATTTAACTCAGATAGATAAATATTTCTCCAATTTGTGGATAAAGCAAAATTTACCTGTTACCTTAAATAATCAGATATTAGAGGATAATAGAATTTCAGAGCCTGCAAAAATGGATTGAAACAAACATTAGTGCATAAAGATACATTTCTGTCTGGCAAGTTTGGAAAATATACCACAGAATTACGCATGTGGTTTCAGAAGCAAATGTTGAACGATCTGGAAGTTTTAGTTGATTGACAGTGTGAGGACTGCTGAATAAGAGCAAGTGTTCTGTTAGGTTGTATTAATGTAATTATATGAGCTAGAGAAATGGAAGTAATAGGTTTACTATACAGATTATGTTTCAGTCAAACTACATTTAGAATATTTATCAATGGTATTTAACTACTTTAATTAGGATAGTTCTTAAAGATGTGAATTACAGATGACATTAGCAAATTCAAGAATATTCAAGGAAGGATGATTTGGGAGGTAGTCTGCAAGTTATTTTATGTGAGGATGGATGGAAGAAACCAAGAATCCATTAGCCTGAAAATAAAAGGAGGCTGGGACTTTTCCTGGTGACTCATTGGTAAAGCATGCACTTGCCAATGCAGGAGATCCAGGTTTGATCCCAGGTCAGGAAGATCCCCTGGAGAAGGAAATGGGAACCCACTCCAGTATTCTTGCCTGGGAAATTCCATGGACAGAGGAGCCTGGTGGGCTACAGTCCATGCAAAAGGATTGAACACAATTTAGCGACTAAACAACCAAAGGGAGGCTGGACCCCTAATAGTGTTTTCAAACAGGTGGCATTATATCATGTGAATAAATTATTGGATCCCATTTTAGAAATTCATATAACACAATTACCTTACTTTAAGCTTTCCTGGTAGCCAAGTGGTTGCAATTGAATATTAAATATTTGTCACATTCAAAGACAAAAACCAGGACTACATAGCAGAAGTAGTAGGAAAGCAGAATTTTTACTTGATACACAGAAGAAACATTTTAATAATCAGTAGGTTCTGAATAGGCCATCTGCAAATTTCTGTGGTATAAGAGTATTTCTTCTTCATTAAAGAGATGTCTGACTTTTTAAGACAGGTTTCATATGTATCTTCATTTAAATAATGATTAATATTTTTCTTTTACATTTTTGGAACATTGTGGAAATTCCAGGTCTCTCACTTGTGTTTTCTTTCTGTGTGTAAAAGGAATGTCAACTGTTTGTCAAGCTTAGAAAATTACTTAGGTAGAACAAGCTTGCCAAAATCCCACAGGAAATCAGAAGTCATCTCTCAGTTGCATAGAATTTTATCTGCAGATTTAGGTAGTGGTCACTGTCTGAACTGTTCCAGGCTTTAGAAAACCATCTCTGTACTCTGAGCCCTGCTCAGGTTTTATGAAGCTGAGCCACCAAAAATAATTTTACTGTAAGGTAGAACTTCCTTCTGATGGACATTCTATAATACTGTATATCATAATTGCTGGAAAGTTCTTTAAGTATATATTGTTGGAAGTAAATTGCCGCTTCTGGTATTATCTGTTTTTGCTTGATTTGTAACACAAACACAACTGGATAATTCTTCCCCCCAGGGTGCTTTTCTTCCTAGATAACAGCAGTGTCTGAAAGAGTGCCCTAGTGGGTAATCCCTCTTGTTAAACACCAGGAGGAAGACTTTGGGTTGGTGAGAGCAGACACCGGGTGGTACAGGTTTACATCTAAATCCACAGGGAATAAATTTGACCATGATCAGGGATGGGGTTGGTGATATGTGTCTAACCTGATTTGTAGAAACCCTAATGCAGTTTAGGCAGGAAATCGCAAAGAAAGACCCCACCTAATGTCCATTATTATTCTTCTTATTTTTTTTTCGGTACCTCCCTTCTTTGTGTTGAAAAGATTCATGTTTCTAGGCTGTGCTCAAAGGAGGCATTTTTCCCAGCCAATAGTATTTAGCTAATGTTTACTAACACATGTTGCAGTAGGCAGTCATTTGGCATCCAGAAATAATCACTGCTTTACACTCAAGCTCCCATTTAGTCCTCACAATATTTTTCTAAAAGAGAAAATGAAGAAACTGAGTTCAAGGAGGTTAAATATCTACGATCAGACAGCTAGTGAGTAGCAGTTCCTGGTTTATCTGACTTCCTTGTTATGCTATCAAAATTCCTAATGTGCAGCAACTCAAAACTAACTTGGTCTCCATTGAAGCCTGCTTAATGGTGCTCTAATCTGATGCTAAGGACGTGAATGAGGATCAAGGTCTTCAATTGCACGAGCCTTGCAGTGTCGCTGGAAGAATATCATTAAACAGATAATGCTAATTAAGGACAGCTGTGACAGGAGTTGCCGTGGTAAAGTACAGTTTAAATCGTTATTTGAGAGTTCAAGGAAATATCTGATTTGTTCTAAAGTGGGCGATTGCTGAGAGGGAGATGATGAGCTGGATGTTGTGTATAATGTCTTGACTCTAGGCCCACGGTTTTTATGAGAGCCTTGTGCTCAAGACGAGAAGCAATTTAACTTAGTAGAAGGAGCAGACATTTGTTGGCTAGATCCATTGACTTCCTACTGCCAGGTCTCAGAGACACTTTATCTTCTTGGAAACCTTTTCTTCTAGGTGAAGTTGGCCTGACTCACAAAGCTTTTATAACAAAGTTTTGCATCTTTTAAGTCACACGTTCACAGATACTACTACAGCATGTGATTTCCCCATAAAATGCAGGCAAGTAGAGTAGAAAAATTTTGAGTGTCATCTTTGGGGCTTCCCTGGTGGCTCAGTGGTAAAGAACCCATCTGCCAATCCAGGAGATGCAAGAGACACAGGTTCGATCTCTGGGTCAGGAAGATCTCCTGGAGAAGGGAAGAGCAACCCTCTCCAGTATTCTTGCCTGGGAAATCCCATGCACAGAGGAGCCAGTGGGCTACAGTCCATGGGGTCACAAAGAGTCAGACACGACTTAGCAACTGAACAACAACAGAGTATCATTTTTATACCCTTAACTAGTAACCACATATGTTAGAAGTGAGAACCACCTCATTGAGATATAGATGTTGGGCAGTGGGCAAGGTGCTATCACTTTTTATGTGATTCATTTTGTCATCTGAATACTACCAGCCATTCAAATTCATGTCTCATCAAAATGACATGGACCTTTGAGGTTTCTCAAGAAGAGTGGAAATAGGGAATGTTAAATATATGAAGGCAGGAGGAGAAGGGGAAGACAGAGGATGGGATGGTTGGGTAGCATCGCCAACTTGATGGACATGACCTTGAATAAGCTCCAGGAGTTGGTGATGGACAGGGAAGCCTGGCATGCTGCAGTCCATGGGGTCGCAAAGCATCGGACACAGCTGAGTGACTGAACTGAAATATATGAATCCAGGAGTCTGTTGTAACACAAGTAAAACCTCTGGAGACTTAGCATGGACAAGGTGTCTAATATATATTAGCTGCTTTTATTGTATTTTAAATATTGTCATCATCAATATTTTCACGTGTGCAAGTCCTATCCTTCTACAAAGTAGCTTTGTGACCTTGAACCAATTACCTCACCTTAGTGCATTTCAGAGCAAGTTAATCCTGTCTCTTCTATGCATTTCACTGGGGTGTCAGGGTCAAATTATATATCTATCTATGTATCTATCTATATGTGTATATATATATATAATCTCATATATAAGCAAATGAAATAATGTATGTTGTATGTAAACGCTCTTTGATTGTAGAGAGCTATATAATGGTTTATTGTTATAACCTCCAAATCATTTACTGAATACATGAGACCTTAAATAGCTAAACATTTTAATGAACTGTCAATATGATTTAAGGGAAGATACTTTAATGTTTAAGAAAGATCTAAACCTGTATCGTCAATGTGATTGTATTAATAAATTGTGGAAGTCATTTTATTGCACAGTTAAATAAATAAGCTCAGAAATTTTTTTTCAGGGCCTGAAGGACCAAGACTTTTACCATTAGATGAACATTGGTCTAATATGTTTATCTTCAGTTCAGTTGCTCAGTCATGTCTGACTCTTTGAGACCCCATGGACTGCAGCACACCAGGCTTCCCTGTCCATCACCAACTCCCGAAGCTTGCTCAAACTCATGTCCATTGAGTCGGTGATGCCATCCAGCCATCTCATTCTCTGTCATCCCCTTCTCCTCTTGCCTTAAATCTTTGCCAGCATCAGGGTCTTTTCGAATGAGTCAGTTTATCTTAGGGTACTGGAAATGACTTTTCTGGGTAAGCTTTAAAATGTTTGACACATGGTATTCCTGGCCCAGAAAAGTGCTGAAAGAATGAACCTAAAACAAAAATCATTCTTAGCATGGCCTGTGTCCTCATTGATTTAGCAAACATCTCTTTCCTCCTCTTTCCTAAATTGCTTTTTTTTTTTTTTTTTTTTTTTGCAGTTTTTTTTCTCTTCATATGGGGCATGTAGAAATCTGGGGAAGAGCAGTCTGAGATAGACTCTTGTCTGTCTTGTCTCAAAGTTTCATAAGTGTATATGTCTTTGAGATAGGCTCTGATGTAGTTGGGCTTCCTAGGTGGCACTAGTGGTAAAGAACTCATCTGCCAATGCAGGAGATATAAGAGACGTGGGTTTGATCCCTGGGTCAGGAAGATTCCCTGGAGGAGGCTATGGCAACCCACTCCAGTAGGCAAGAGTGCTAGAGTGGTGGGCTGGTGGGCTACAGTCCATGGGATCACAAAGCGTCAACCACAAGTGAAGTGACTTAGCATGCGTGCATACATGCTGATGTAAGTTAGTCACGTCAGTAAGGAAGGTGACATCCAGTGGGTTGTTTACCAGTTCTGCACATCTGTTCATGCCCTCTGGAAAATGCAAGGGAGTCCGTTGTTAGGGAGGCCATTGACAGTATGTGTGCTTTGTGTCCTTAGTCATGGAAATTCCACTTTGGTTTGAGCAGTGCTGAGTCTGCAACCTGTTGAGAGTAACAATGCAGGAGACAGAAGATAGTTGAAAATTGAAAGGACTTTAGTACATGAGAAGGAAGTATGAGAGGTGTAAGATCCAACTCTTAGAGAGACATGGTCAAGTGGAATCACAAATGTAGCTCTAACACAGGAGAGTAATTTGTTTTACAAAGAAAGAAAGGGCATTTTATGTAAAGATTGAACGCTGTGACAGACTCTGATTTGTATAGAAGAGACAGTGATATCTGGCCAAAGGTTTCTAATTACAGCTTTCTCTTGGCAGCCTTCTCTCGGCTAATAATTCTAGCTACAGATTTTCTTCTGGAAATGGCAGTTTTAGCGGCCTGTTTTTGAGGAAATAAATTATAAAACAGCTCCATTTTCAGCAAAAAATTTTTTTAAAAGTACTAGAAAAGATCATTTTTAGCCAAAGTAAATAATGGAGGGAAAAGAAAACACAGAACTATTGGAAAGGAGACACAATTCATAGTTTTTGTAGAAAATGTGATTTTATACTTCTATGCTATTATAACTATTAAGAATTCAATTAGCTGTTCATATAGATAATAATTATCACAGCTCAGTGGCTTTTGTATGTAGCAATAAAATGTGAGAATATTTTATGAAAAGGTATATTCAGAGTTGCAACCCAAAATATAAAGCACTTAATAAAAAGCCTATTACAGTTTATAAAATAAAACTCAAACATGGAACAATGTGTACATTTCCTGAAAGTTTAATTAGAATGTCTCATTTAATTCCAATCTAAGTTTCATTTGAAAATATAATGAAGTGAGCAATGAAAAATTTAAGAAGGAATAATGAGAGCCATGTCCTATCCAGAGAGTGAAGTGTACTGTAATGTCACAGCAATTTAAACAGGGTGGTACTGGCACAGGAATTGACTGAAAGTCAGGGCAACATAGGGGCTTCCCTGATAGCTCTGTTGGTAAAGAATCTGCCTGCAATACAAAAGACCCGGTTCGATTCCTGTGTTGGGAAGATCCCCTGGAGAAGGGATAGGCTACCCAATCCAGTCTTCTTGGGCTTCTCTTGTGGCTCAGCTGGTAAAGAATCCGCCTGAAATTCGGGAGAACTGGGTTCGACCTTGGTTCTCTTCGGTCTGGCCTGGAGAGAAATTCCATGGACTATACAGTCCTTGGGTCACAAAGAGTCAGACACAGCTGAGCAACTTTCACTTCACTTCACAGGGGAACACAGCAGGACCTCTAGGTGAGCCCCAGGGACAGTGGTTTGCAGTTCATTTCAGAGACCCTGGAAATTCCCAGAAGTGCCTTTGGCCATTAGAGGGAGTGAGTGCTGGGGGTTCTGAGCACTCTCATCACTACCTCAGCAACAGCTCTGCTTTGCGTGCTAAGTCCCTTCAGTCCTGTCTGACTCTGTGCAACCTCATGAAGTGTAGTCCACCAGGCTCCTCTGTCCGTGGGCTTATTCAGGTGAGAATACTGGGGTGGGTAGCCATTCCCTTCTCCAGGGGAATCCTCCCTACCTAGGGATCGAACCCAAATCTCCTGCATTGCAGGCAGATTCTTGACCATCTGTGCCTTTTATATTGGGTTTCCACATTTTTATGTTGTTTTCACATCCAGAAGCGTTTTCATCGCCCTAATTGTAATATATGGCAGAAGATGCCTCACTAACCATAAACCATAAACTGGCTTATGAAACAAATTGTGTTGGGGAATCTTGACCTATATTAATAGTAGGTGGGGGCTTAAGTTAATTCTTCACAAGGCTGCAAACAGATGCATTCTGGATTGATTGATGGAATTAAAAATGAAAACATAAAATACAAGAAATATTTATAGATAATTACCTACTCTATGGATAAAAGGAAGTCTAAACATAAGAACAGGTAAAGCCATAATGGAAAAGTCACATAAGTAGTTATGTGAAAATAGAATACTTGATGTGTCTTCATAAATATCCCAAAATAAGTAACATAAAGAATACAAATATGTTATTAACATGCACAATAATGAATATTATTTTAATATATAAATAGCTTTTTACACATTAGTAAGAAAGACAGAGTTATCCCATGTGGTATTCATTTGAAAAAAAACTTTGTTCTCAGTAGTATTTACAAAAGTATAATTAGAGTAACAATGAATTAACTTATTTGACCTACCAAGTTGGCGAATATTGTGAAAAAGATAATGTTTAATCCTGGCAAAGTTGTGAAGAGAGGTAGATTCAGTTCTGCTTGGTGAGAGTATAAATTGTTAAAATATTTTTTGAAAGAGTTGGCAGTGTATCAAGAGACATGACAGAGCTCATATCCTTTGATTCAATAATATTCTAAGAACATTACATTCAGTGTATTCTTTGGGAAGTTATTTTTATTAATTGAATTTTTAAAGCAATGTAAATGCCTGTCATCGGTTAAGTGTTAATTCTGGTGCCAGTTTTGAAGAATTTAAAGTATGTGAAGAAAAGTGGGACAGTTAAATATATATATATATATATATATATATATATATATATATATATATACTTTGTATAATTATAATTATATTTAAAAAGTACATATGAATAGAAAAAAACTAGAAGGAAAACACAAATATTAGCAATGGTTAATATTCTTGGTCGTAAACTTTCTAGTGCATTTTGTCTTCTATAATACAGGTATGAATTTGCATTTTTCCAGTTCTTTTCAATCAGAAAACAACACTTTTAAAATTATCATTATCCATGGTGAACTCTAAAGTTGGAATCTCTATATTTTGTCAAAATTGTATTGTTATTGCCCAAGACAGTTTGAACCTGTTTTGATTATCTGAAATATTTATTGACCCTCTTACTAATCTTACTATGATACATAATCTTAAAAATTGTATATAATCCCACTCTCTTCACTGCTCTGTTGCATCCTTGACCCCTGTTTCTAAGAGGTAGGTACAAGGTGGAAAACAATTGGAAGAATATGTTAAATTCAGACTAAGTGTTACATAGCCAGGAAGACATTTTCAAATGCCAGTTGTATTTGAACATGTCAAGATAGGTAATCCAGGAAGTATGATTTTTAAGGACTTAGGAAACACTGCCGAGCCAAGACATTGCTTCCTGGCATGTGTGGGTGCTTCCTCAGTCTAACATTTGGGGCTGTGGTTTCCCCCTAACTGTGGCTTCTTCCCTCTGTTGTGTTTGAGTATGGCTGCCTGCTAGTCTGATTCGTGTCTCTGCAATGTGTCATGTTATTTCAGTGCTATCCATGTTATTGTTCCGTGAAAGTAATTTCTCTCTATCTTGTTCTCTGAATGTTCCCAACAGCTAGTTCAGTGAAGCTTGTTCACACCCAGGACCCTCTCCTGCTCTGTTCCCTTTCTCTGTCTTGCAGGAGCTGAGGGTGGCTTCTGGTGTTCTGTGTGGCTTCATCATTTCCTTCCTGCCTCTCATCCACTTCGCGATGTAATTCTTCGCACTTTTACTTCCTTTGTAGAGTAGGATGTGATGTCATAGAGAAGGGGACAGGGCTATCCCAATTCTCTCAATTGCTGGGAGGAGCTGCCAAGGTGTGCTGAGGGGCCTGTACTCAGGAAGAGAAACAGGGAGTCCTCCACAGTGAGTAACCCCACTTTTGAGTGCACCCAACTTTCCATGAAAACCTTACCCAGTACACTGGAGTTTCCTCTTCCGCCCTTTCTAGATTTAATCAGTTTGCCTTTTGGACATTCCCAGTTCAGCTCAATATGCCTCCTTTCTCTCCCTTCTCCTCTGCCCGCTCTCTTTTCTGCCATCCTATGTCTCTCCCCTCCAGTTGCCCTCTTCCTTGCTTGCTTTCTCGTGTGTGTGTCTGTTGACCTTCTGCCCATACCTTCTATGAGAGACCATTGGTGTCCCCAGCATTGCCTGTCCTTGGGGGTGATGCCCACCTTGTATCTAGTCCGTGTGACCATAGCATCGCCTTTTAGCAACTCATGAGTATGAACTGTTCTATAATACTGACAGTTCTTTTTATTTTAAAAATTCTGTTGGCTTTTTTGTTTTCGTGTCTGTATCTTTCCTGCCTTTCTTTGTGACCTAATCTTTCCCCCTTTTCAGCTCTTTCATTCAGTTTCCTTCTTGCCTTTTTTTAAACCAATATTTTTACACTTCAGACCTCTTCCCTATACAGCTGTGCCTATGTTTCTTCCCCCCCTTTGATAGTTTTCAGTCCATCTCTCCAATAGTCTCCTCTCTGAGGACAGTTTTCCTTCTTTCCTGTTGACATACTTGTTGCTACACTCTTTCCAGTGTAGCATATTTTGATGTTCCTTAAAGAATTGCCATCTGCAACTAAGGGACTGACCAGACTGGGAAAAACGGGGACATTTTCTGAAAACTAGAGGTGAGAACAGAAAAGTGGCCTTCATGGTGAGAAAGGGCAGGCTGTGTATAATTCACTAGAGAACCAGGAGGAGCAGAGCCCCAAGGAGCAGAAGCCTTGCCAGTGACCTTGTTGAAATTTAGCCATTGATAGTAGAAGAGATCACAGAGCTCTTTTGAATGTATTTGAAAGCCTTTTCGATTTAAAATTTGCTTAAAAAATTCTCAATTAATTCTCAATTATTATGATAAGTCTGGTCTGATAATCATAGTAATCATAAATTAGGACTCTAGAATCATTAAGTTGCATGGGGCCATGACTTGTGCAGAAACTCCTGTACAGAAAATTTAAGTATTGGGTTGACCAAAAGATTCATTTGGGTTTTTCCATAAGATGTTCTAGAAAAACCCAAATGAACTTTTTGGCTAACACAATAGGTGTCATCTACCCTTGGAAGAAGTCATTGTGAAGATATGTGTAGACTTGTTTTCTTGTACCAGATGTGGTCCTCATAGCCCTTGTTCATGAGTAGTGTGGGGACCATTGTTTACTGCTTTCACTACGTAGTTCAGTCCCAGGATAAATAAAGAGCCTTGATTTCCAGGGCTGATGGTCTAATGCCTGTGGAAATAATTAACTGTGCCCCATGTTATTTCCCATACTTTGTTTAAAACATCCCCTCAAAAATAACTCAAAAATAAGTTGGACAGATGGGGAGAGAAAGAAAATAGGACTCAGTTCGTAAAGCTGAGATGGGCTGAACCGGAAGAGGAAGGGGTTTACTTGAAATGAATTGGAAAAGGCAAATGAAAGGAAACTGAGCTGAACTGGAAGACACACTGTAATGGGATGCTTGGATTTCTGTATGCTCTTTCTCCATTTTGGCCACGAAGGGTTTTCATTGTTTTTTAATACAGAAGAAGTTGATCAGACTATGAATCCAGTGAGGTTATTTCTGACCAGCGCTTTGTTCTCTGCTGTTGATGGTATTCAGGCTCATGTTTCCAAGGTTTTAGAAATTTAGGAAACATTTAACAGCCTGAAAACATGACTTTAACCATAAAATGTCAGCAATTTTAAATAAAGGAAATTATATACATTTACTAACTCAGTGTTTTTAGGTTTCACATTACTTTTTTTTTTGTGGTGTATGCCTTTGTGACATTTTTGCAGAATGGCCCCGTATGTTGCAGAAATTGCCATAAATGTCCAGGAAAAAATTATATCCTATCACTTGCACACCTGACATGTATCATGTAACCTAATTTTGGCATAATAGCTCCTTCCCTTTAAAATTTGCATGATTCACATACATTTTCATCTTGTATGCTTCTATGCAGTAATCTAGAAGTCTTATGTCTGTCTTTATTTTTTAGGCACTAGAAAAACACCCCAACTCACCAATGACAGCAAAGCAGATATTGGAAGTCATTCAGAAAGAAGGGTTAAAAGAAACAAGGTCAGTATTCATATTTACATTTTCTGTTTTCTTTGATTAACAATTGCTACTGATTGCAAAGCAACAGGTGTATCTAGGTTTTGATGTTGTAGTTGATTGTGAATTAAGTAGCTACCTGCAGATTCTTTGGTGACAGCCAAATATTTGAGTGACCCAAGATTTCCTTGGAACTACTTGTTCACTTAATAAATTAGACAGACTGATAGAGAATGTATTTCATTAACAAGGAGCAGCACTGTGTGAATTTGCCTATAATTGGAGTTACTCATCTTTCTTGTAAGAGAAGATTTTTGTTTCTGAAAGTGAGTACTGAAAGAGAAACATTTTACAGTCTTCACAGATAGATTCCAGGATGTAAGATGAGCTCATTCTGATAAAATTCAAATTGCCAGTGAACGTAGTTGAATATTTAGTCCTCTTATATTTAGAATTATCTACTTGGATCATCATTAATCAATTATTGAGGCTTTTAAAAAAATAACAGTTTTATTGAGATAGTCATATATCATAACATTTGCCTTTTGAAAATGTACAATTTGTTGGTTTTCAGTACATTCCCCAAAACTGTGCAATCATTACTGCTATCTAATTTGAGAACATTTCACCACCCTAAGTGAACCCCCATACCCAGTAGCAGTCACTCCCAATTCCCTATTCTCCCCAGCCCCTGGCAATCACTCGTGTACTACTGTCTGTGGATTTGCCTATTCTGGACATTTTGTATAATTGGAATTATACACTCTGTAGCCTTTTGTGACTGGCTTCATTTAGCATCATATTTTCAGGGTCTACCCATGTGGTACCATGAATCAGTACTTCATTTCTTTTTTTTGCCAAATAATATTTTATTGAATGGATGTAAACTACATTTTCTTTATCTGTGGTCATCCTTTATTTTTGTTTAGTTATGAATTTTACAGTGTTGGCTTTATCCAGCAGTTTGCTGCTGCTGCTGCTGCTGCTAAGTTGCTTCAGTTGTGTCTGACTCTGTGCAACCCCATAGACAACAGCCCATCAGGTTCCGCCGTCCCTGGGATTCTCCAGGCAAGAATACTAGAGTGGGTTGCCATTTCCTTCTCCAGTGCATGAAAGGGAAAAGTGAAAGTGAAGTTGCTCAGTTGTGTCCGACTCTTAGCTACCCCATGGACTGCAGCCCACCAGGCCCCTCCATCCATGGGATTTTCCAGGCAAGAGCAGGATAGGACCATATAAATGATATTACTCAAAGAGAAGAAAGCAATTTGGTATAAGGTAAAATAACCATAGAGCTATCATATGTGTATCTACTCATTCATGTTACATAGAGTAAATTTTTTTAATTGCATGATGTTGCCTACCTGTAAGTCATTGACAAGAGGGTGGTCTCAGCTTGGTGAAAATTTAATCCTCTGAGTTACCTTTTGAATCTGGTAACTGAGGTAGCATCTGCAGAGAGCAATCAATGTCCTCCCAAGACTAACTTTTCCTACAAAATTGGTATTACCTGAAACTCATTACTATAACCAGTGAGTCACATTGGCTTCTAGCTGTTTACAATGCATCTCTTGCAAGTTTTACCCACGAACATCACAATTTAGTGGTATGGAGGACTCGTAGGCTCAGTTTTTCATCTCTGTTTTAGAGGCTTTATCTGCCTGTTCTGAAGAAAGAGCCCAAGCTAATGTAACTACACTGTTTGCAATTATTGTTCCCCACAGAGTGGAGGTAACATTGGGGAGGAAAGTTGCTGACAGAGCCTAACAACTCTCTTAGAGGGGTCCCTTGCTTCTAAGCCAGACGCCAGAATAAGGGGCTCAGGGACAAAACGGGGACACCTGGAAATTAATATTCTCCTGACTGCCTGTCAGAAATGTTTGGGCTATAGCCAGAAGAAAAGAAGGGGTAAAAACCTAAAGATCTAAACTCCTGTCGAAAGTGGGCTGAGCCAGCGCAGTCTACCAGCGCAAGCATACGAAGCTTCTCCTGTAAGCAGACACTGGAAATGTGTTCATCATGATCTTCTTCTCCACAGGAGTGAGCAGGCCACTATCAGCTGTTATGTACCTTGAGATACAAAACTCCTGTACCATGGCCACAAGCAGCATTTTAATTACCCTTATCATTGTAACAGCATTTTTTTTTCCGTATTTTTTCAAGATGCTCATCTTCCCAGAATGGTACATTTAAGGGCTTTAAGTACATGTTAACACACAAAACACAAACAACTTCTTTAAAGAGTAAGAAAATAGAAATGGAAAACATACCCTGTTCCTCTGAATTCAACCCTCCTTCATCATCCCCGTCCTCCATTATTGTGTCCTGTGAAGAAAAAAAATGTTGTTACAAGTACGGATGAACCTGTGTAGGACTGTTTAAAGTTACCTGCAAGGAATTCACAAGTTAAATAGGAAAGGGAATAGGCAAAAAAAGAGACCATGGTTCTGTTTTAAGTTCTACTTTATAAAATCAACTCTGTGCAGAGGGCTTCACACTGTGCATTTTATGTCCCCGTTTCTTTCTGTCTCTGAATTCTCGCTCCTGTCATTTGTGACGGTTCCTTACAACTGCTGTATCTGTAACCACTCTTCCCTTCTTTTCTAGTCTGCTTATTAGAATCATCTCTAAAATAAAAGTAGTTCTCAGATTATTGAGTTTCAACTTTCCTACTGTTATTGCTTTCGGGAACAGATTCTGACATTTATTTTTATTTTGTTACCTTTCAAATTCTTAAATAGTTTCCAAGTATTTATGGGAGCTGAGTAAATGAAGTGTAACTGTATCTGTTTTTCTTAAGTAAAGTTACATTTAAAAATTCCATCATCATAAGGTCAAGCATAGCTGTTTCATTTCTAGGTATTTATTAATGATGTGCTTTTCGAGATGTGCAGGCTTTCAGATATGCCTGATTAACTGCAGGGGAGTGACTGTGAAGGTTACTGATGCACCCATAACCTCCCAGGGGTCTCTATGAATGAGAGGTCATGTTAGTAGCCCTCCCCCAGTCCACCGCTGTGCCTGGCATTTCTGGAAGAGGGAAGATTGGCCCTTTATCCATCATCATTCCAGTGCCATTTGTTTTAAAATAACGCCATTTCTTTCAAGTGCTAGGTTATGGAGTGGGGAGTGGTTCTTCGTTCCGTGTGTCAGGCAGGTTTCCTATACCACTGACCTCACTGGACTCTAAATTTGTCCTTGTTTGTCTTCCTGCTGGTCTGTGAGCTCCTTATGGGGAGGGTACCCCACACTCCTGGCACTCAGAAGATACTCAGTAAATATTTGTTGAGTAAACATTCTTCCTCAGGATGTTAACTTGCTGGTCCTCAGTGATGGCTTTGGCTTGCATTTAAAGTTAGAAGCTTCTTTTTGGCATTACAGGTTGTATGTTTTAATCCTACTTTTAATTGTTTTAATCAGAAAGAATCTACCAGTTTTGAGGGAATTCCTTTAAATAGATGCATGCCGATCGCCTCTGGCAGATGAGTGGTGAACATGTGAGCTTATTGTGCCGTTGCCTGTTCTCAAACACTGTAGGTGCCTCTGGTTGAAACTTAAAACTTAAAAAATGAACCAATAATTTTGGCAAAGCTGATATATCTGTGTTCAATAGATGTGATATTGTTCATTTATTTATTTTTGACATTTTATGGTACCTTTTCTTCTTTTCCAGGGACACTTCAAATTGCATAATTTTCATACAGACAGGATAAAAAGAGAACAGCTCTTTTATATAATGTTCTGTGTATCTTCTTCAAGTTATTGATGAAATGTGTAGTATTTGGTTGCACTCTATTTGGGAAAGCTAGACTGAAATAGGAACTCCCCATGTGGTTTTTAAAAAGGTATATAAATATAGTAAATTGTCAGAAGAACATACAGTTTTTGTTAGAGAAAATTAATAATATCATGGCAAGATTTCCTAGAATTGTTTTTTTCTTAATGAAAATATATTTGGTAAGTTTTAATTCCCTTCTGTATAATAACATAGAAGATCTTTACCAATATAATTTTATTCTGGTCCATCTATATTGTACTTGCTTTACTGATTGAGTTATTTCCAGGCCTCTGTTACTTTGTGCTGAGTTGTCAACAGTTGATAAGACAAAGCTGTTTGGAATGCTTTTCAGATGATCCAAATCTTATAATCAATCAAAGAGCCATGTTGCTTGCACAGAGAGGATAGAAATGTGCATATTCCAGACTGCAGCTTTTATGGATGGATATTTGATATGCCTGTTTGGACTGCTTGGCTAAACATTCCCACTTCCTGAGGGAGAGAGGGTGCTACTGTGGACTCTAGTCTTGTCTGCAGTAATTAAACATATGTTCATAGAAAAAGAGGAAGCAACTGCGGTGACCATGTTGATTTGGATGACTTTGGGGGTTGCCCTAATTCTGATTTTCTGCTTTTGGCTTGCTTATTCAGAGGTTATAATTCCTTTACAAAGGGGACTGAGGGAGTTTTGATGCCCAAGGATATATTTTTCTCTGCTCATGTAATTTTTAAAGTGATGTTCCCAGAGAAACATATGCTGTTTTAGTGACACATCCAGGAGCAGTAGGTCAAGGAATGAGGTCTGTAGCATTTACCTAACGAGAGTGGGGCCCCCATTTGTCAGTGGGGGTAACTGGTTATGTGCTGGGCATTATTGTTACAAGATACTAGTCATTAATGTAGCATAAACTGTGATACAGTTGGCATATTATTTGATAGTAGGTAAATAGTTTTCTAATGGAAGTGAGGCAGTCTTCATATAATGGCGAGAAAATCACAGCACGATTAAAAAACCCTCTGTTGGGTTAGGGGCAGGGCAATATTTATAAGGTACATTTATTTTTTAAAAAAGATTTATTTATTTAGTTTTGGCCACGCTGGGTCTTCATTGCTGCTCATGGGCTTCCTCTAGTTTAGAGAGCAGGGGGCTCCTCTCTTGTTGCAT
Source organism: Giraffa tippelskirchi (assembly GCF_054371585.1). Taxonomy (NCBI): domain Eukaryota; kingdom Metazoa; phylum Chordata; class Mammalia; order Artiodactyla; family Giraffidae; genus Giraffa; species Giraffa tippelskirchi. The sequence goes on along the minus strand of NC_137288.1, from coordinate 36,617,029 downwards.
TGTGTGGGCTTCTTCTTGGGGTGGCTTTTCTTGTTGCAGAGCACAGGGGCTTCACTAGTTGAGGTGCCTGGGCTCAGTAGTTACAGCTCCCGGGCTCTAGAGTGCAGGCTCAGTAGTTGTGACATGGGCTTAGTGGCTCTATGGCATGTGGGATCTTCCCAGAGCAGGGATCAAACCTGTGTCCCCTGCATTGGCAGGCGGATTCTCAACCATTGGACCACCAGGGAAGCCCTATAAGGTACAGTTTTACAATACTGTAGATGCCTTACTTAGGAAAAAAAAAAATCTATGTTCGATTTCATCAAACATTTATAGGGCAGCAACCTATAATTACATATCACAATAGGGACATCTGAAAAGGTTTATAAACAATCTCTCTCGTGCTTGGTATTACTCAGGACGTTGACATATTTTTGATTTTGTAATGTGGAGCATGCAATTGACAACCCAAGATTTTGTAATTATCCTGCTATCAATGAGAACTTTTTATTCCCCCTAGGAATTCTGAGAATAAATTTGTTGTTCACTCCTGTCTTAAGGTCTTCCATGTTTTCTGTTTTGCAGTCTTTGTCATGATATTCTGAAATAAGTGTCTTCACTTTGTACTGTGGTTTATTAAAGATGTTACATTTTTCCAGGGGGATAAGATGTCAAAAAAATTCCATTACCATGTACAGTGACAGACAATAAAATTCCTTGGCATTTCTCTTGGTGAGATTTAAGTTTCTAATTAGTGCTATAGGAGATGCTTCTTTCTTGCTGCTGAAATGTTTTGTCTAAGGATAAGAAAGAAACACAAATAATTTCAACTGCAAAATCAATTCTTATCTCCAGATTCCATGTTGGCAACGCTCCTTTCATACTGCAATGGTGGTCTAGTTTGTTTGTGTCAGGGCATTTTAGAATTACAGTGTTAATTCATGCTGTCACCCTGCCGTGTGCTAACATCTAATTCTCTCAGTGTGTAAATGATGTGCACAGTCAGTTACTTAGAAAGGAATGAAAGAGACAGTGATGTTATTAATCAGAATCATAGAAAAATCATATATAAATCATGTATTTATGTGGGTGTCTAGGTGTGTGTTCATGAGGGTATGTAAGCAAGCCTTTAGAATAGTTTCTCTCTTAGTTGACATAAAATTTTACTTGTCATTACTTGGATTACAAATCTCAGTCAGGATCATTCCTAATTCTCTTCTCCCGTTTCCCCTCATGGCCAATTGGCTCTTGGGTAATGTTAGTTCTGTGTTCTAACTACATCTTTTGTTCTCTGTATCCCTAGTCTTTGCCATTCATTGTTTGCACTTTATAAAAATTTTCGACTAGATTAATACAGTATCTTCTTAATTCATCTCTTTAAACCTGGTCTCCCCCTTTTTAAATCTATTTTTTTTCTTAACAACTACCCCATTTATATTATCATTTCTTAACTGATAATCCAAAATAATACAGAGAATATATTGTACCTAATAAACTATGAGTCAAAAGCTGTTGTCGGTTGTATGTTTGGATATAATTAGATGAGATCAGGCATGGTACTTTTTTCTAGTCACATGGTATCTGAAGAAACACATACTATTCTGATAATGTAGGGTTTATGATATGAATGATGAACGCATACATTATACCTTACATTTAGATATAAGATTTGGAATTTCTAATTTGGTCATTTTTACAAACATTTGGTTCTTCCCAAAATACATCACTTAAAATGCTGTTTTTTAGAATTGTGTGCTTGTGCATAATTAATGTTTTAAATTAAATGGTATAAAACTGATTAAATAAGTATTCATAATTTATACGTGGGTATCATTCATTGTTTAAAAGCAACTAATCTCTAATAATTAAACTTTTCTTAAAGTTACTTCTTTTTATGATGACACAGTGGTTGGAATAATTCTTCAAGGGGATAATACAATTATATATTACTGTGGAAGCATTTCCTGAATTAGGTAAATAATTGTGTGAAACATTACCCTACAGGGTCAGATTTCAACACTTCAGCCCAGCCCTAATCAACCTGGACTTTGGCAGCTTTAAAGCCTTTGCAGTCATGCATTTGATGTTGCAGCCACCGTTGACTATAGCTGACCCTTGTACAACTTGGGTTTTTGAAATTTGTGGATCGACTTATACACAAATATTTTTCAATAGTAAATCCTACAGTACTACACAATCTGTCATTGGTTGAATCTGCAGACATGGAAGAACTGCAAATACAAAGGGCTGACAATAAATTATATGCAGATTAATTCCCATGTTGTTCAAGGGTCAACTGTACTTTCCTTTGCTGTGAAATTTCTCCCAGAATCTTTCTGTAATTTGGTAAGTAGAAGTAGAGCCCGTGAGACAGTAGTGAGCAATGTTGTATGTGCGTGTGTTGCACACTTCTGGTAGTTTTCACATTGTTCCCTAAGTGCTCTAAGATTGGATTGCAGAATGGAAAGGAAGCAGAATTTAGGCAGAAAGCCTCAAACCAGTGGAATAAATTTGTATCTGTACCCCTCCTGGTTCCCAGACTGAGGTCATAATAAAAGTGATTGGTTACTGTGCCCTGGCTGCCGTAACAAATCATCATTTACTGGGCGGCTGAAACAACAGAACTGTTTTGTTACTCTCTCATAGTTCTGGAGGCTAGAAGTCCTAGATGCAGGTCTGTCAGGATAGGTTTCTAGTGAGGGCTCCCTTCCTGGCTTGCAGGCAGCCACCTTGTCACTGTGTCCTCACATGGCCTTTTCTGGGTGTGTGTGTGCAGAGAGAGTGAGAGAAAGCTCTTCAGTGTCTCTTCTTCTAAGGACACTCCCTTCAGATCAAGGCTCCATCCATATGACCTTTTAACCTTAATCCTTCCTGAGAGATGCCATCCCTCATAGCCACACTGGAGAGGAGAGCTGCAGCATAGAATTGTGGGATAGGGTGTGCACACATTCAGTCTACAACAGTGTTTCAGAATGTGGGACTTTCTAGAATTCATGGCATACCATAGAATTTTTCTAGAATTTTGAGTATCTGATTCAACTTGGAAGTTATTCATAACAGTATGCGGAACACTGTACTGTGCTTCTGTCATTACATACTCCTAATATGTGTTTTCATATTGTTATTCCTAACATATAAACTGATAGAATACTTAAGTTGCATGTTCAGATATAATGTATATAGTCACATAACATAAATTGATTTGGATTTTATTTGAAGCCTTTGGTAAAAATAGCTGTGGTGACTGCACATAACCCTCAAGGCATCAATATTCACTAAGGTATGCAATTACAGCTATGAAATGGCGATTTCTTAATATAACCTTTAATTCTGTCAAGCTTTCTTTCTCCATTCTTCCAAATAATTGAACAAAGGAGGTAATTTAGGTGATTTCAGCTTTATCAAGATCTTGGTATAATTTATTCCAGAAATACTGAGCACTCTATAAACATTTCAGTGCAGGAATAGGAGCAGAAATGGATATAAAATTGTATTGTATTTGAGTCTTTCTAAGTATCCTATGCAGGTGAAAATCTTTCAGGAGAAATACGCATTTAACTGGGGTATTGTTATTTAATTTTGTTTCTAGGTGGTGTTTTTCTCTTTATTTCCTCATTTCATTGCTTGTGCTCTTAATTGCCACATGCCTAAATGATTTTAGTTTTGCTTCCGTGTTTTGAACTTGACAACATAATTCAAATGCAAAACAGTTGATATGCTGACATGGGGACTTCTTTTTATAGTTGATTTGTTTTCAGAGGAATAAAAATCATGACATTTTGTTAAGACAGGTTTTCTAAAAGCTACAGTGCATAATTCCTTAGACAAGGTCCTAGTTCTTTCAGGACAATTAAGACTATTTATCCTACCTCCTGAATGTCTTATACAGAATCACATTGATAATTTTCTGAAATTCAGATGATTTCTATTAACATTTTTTAAAAAGTTAAGTCCTGCTTTAGGTGCTGTGCAAGGCTTGTGTTCGGGCTCTGTTCTCTCTTCAGTTTGCTGGGGACTGTCTTCTGGCCAGGTTCAGGGGACTCACGTGTGTGGGTAGACCATTCCCAGGTGTTTGTTAGTCAAATAAGAGAACATCAGAGAAAAGAAAACAAGTGTGGACATGGAGAAGTTAATCAAATACCTATAAAGTGTGTCTTTTGCTATGTAAAATCCGGAGGTTTTGTGGAAGCTGTAAGACATATCCTATTCCAATAACATTTATTAAGCATATGCTATGTTCTTGAGATCGGGGAATCTGCTGAATTAATAGATGAGTAAAGTGAAGTTCCTTCTTTTGAAGATTTAACAATGTGATTCCAAACATTCTTCTCTGAATCATTCAATTATATCTTTTAACCTCTCCTCTGTGGAGGATGTCTTCAGCCTAGAACATAATGGGTTTTTATTTTTTGATAAAAAAATTAAACTTAGAAATTTCTAAATTCTTTATAAAATATATGATATTCCAACCTATCAAGAAGTATTGTCTTTCCATCACAAATATAAGCTCATCAAAGATAGGAACATGCATCTACGTATCCATTAATTTATTTTACCTAGAGCTGAGATACCATGCTTAATGCAGTATGTCAAGCAGATTAATTAGTAGGGACTTGTTGAGTAAAAGAATACCTAATTGTTTTTTTATCATTTACTTTTATTAGGCCCAAGAGTAAGGACTTGACATGAATTATCTTTTTAAACAGGTGATAGATATTATATTTCCCATTTTACACATAGGGAAACTAAGGCAGATGAGGTTAAGTAACTTGAGATAGTTCATTTAGCTAGCAGGTGACAAGTCTGGGGTTTGATGTCTGATTCAAATTGCACTTAATCTTTTAAAATATTTGTTGCCAGAACCTAATAACACTTTGTTTTTAAAAGTATTGGTTGTATGAGTCTATCAAGTAAATACTTCCCCCACCGCAACTCCCACTCCCTTAGCAGCTTCTCTGGCTAACTGTTGATTGTCTATATCTGGAGATTTAAGTCAAGCCTGTAGATATGTGTGTTGAGACTCTCGATTTAGAGCCTTTTTGTAAACAGAGTTGAAAGATTTTTAAAAATTCCATTTCCATAACCCAGATTTGGAAGATTCAAAGCCTTTCCCAAACTTTACCTGTTATGCTTATCCAGCATGATGAAGGGTGATCTTTAGTGAAGACTGGGGCTTATGGATAGCAGCAAGATGTATTTGCATTGTAACTCTTTACTGTTTTATCTAGAAGGTGATGTCATAAGGGTGGGATGCATACTTTCGATAATGGAAGAACCATGGCCTCCATAGGACTCTTCACTGTTTTGCTGTTGAAATTGGACTTACAGATTGTTTCTGGGGGAATTGTTTCGCTGTGGCCAGTCAAAGCATATTGCTAACAAAAGACAGTTTTAGAAAGTGGCAGTCACTATTTTTATGAAATAACTGAATGAAAATAGATGAGACTGACTAAACCATGCTTAGGTGGGGATGGAGGAGGCTGTTATTAACATTGTTCTTTTTTTAAGATATGCATCTAGGGAAAGAAAAGAAGGTACAAATGAATAGATGAGTATGGTCAGGACCAGTCACTGCATTCTTTAGAACATTTTCTTAATCAGACCGGTCAGATAAACTTTACTGTTATTGGGAATCTGTGTCATGACCACTCATCCATCCTCCCTCATTGCATCCATGCATTGTATTTCCACTGGGAGGTATAAAAACACCACTCGTTCCTTTTTACTTTTACTGCTCATTTTTACAAAAGACAAATGTAAAATTTCCGGAGAGAGCACTTTCTCCATTAGACCACTGCAGATAGCCCAAATCCATAATTTCATTCCTCTCTAACCAGTCTGCGTGAAATACAATTTGTGCAATGATTATTTTTCAATTTGTTGCTTAATTTGCATTTGTTGAAGGTGACCTGCTGATTGCTAGATACAGAAAAATATCATGCATGAAGATTTGTTGAAATACATTGTGGCTAGTGGGATAGTCTAAAGAGTGGCTCAGAATCCTGAATTCTGAAGTTTTAGGATTATCAAAGGTCACTTTGGGATTACCCTGCACCTTCATGCCAAGAAGGCAAGTGCTGAATCAGGTATACAGAAAACACTATTTGACAGGTGAGAATTCTACCCCTGAACCACCAATGCTAGAAAGTACTATTTGGAATTACTTAGAATAGTTTTTATTGCCCATTTCTTTTACTTGTCCTTAATATTGAAAGTATGAACTTGGTTTTTAAAATTAGGATTTATTTTATTGTTTTTAAGCACCATCTTTTTGAGGCAAGCCACTGAAAACTTTTAGTTTTCAAAGTTTTATAAAGCAGTTTGTTAGGCACGTTCTTTTTTCTCTTAATTTTTTATTAATGTATTTATTTTTAATTGAAAAATAACTGCTTTACAAGATTGTGTTGGCTTCTGCCATGCATCAGCATGAATCCGCCTTAGGTATACATATGTCCCCTCCCTCTTAAACCTCCCCCCCACCTCCCTCCCCATCCCACCCGTCTAGGTTGTCGCAGATCACTCCGTTTGAGCCTCTGTGCATCATACAGCAAATTCCCACTGGCTATCTACTTTACCTGTGGTGACGTGAATGTTTCCGTGCTATGGAATGTCTCAATGTGCCACCTTCTTCTTCATTCTTATCTTCTTTTTTTCCTTTGAGAGTGATGACATATTGAGAAATGATGTCTGCAGAATTTTGAGTAGGAGCATCTGATCATCTAAATTTTAAACCTAGTCTTTTCCTTACCCTATTTTCTACCACCTGGTGACCCAGGGAATTTCCAGCCTTTATTAGAAGTGCTCCTTGTGCTAAGAGAGTAACAGAATTCCTAATTCCTAGAATCTGAGGCATTAAAGGTAAAGGTGCACTCTCAGTCGTGTCAGACTCTTTGCAACCCCATGGACTGTAACCTGCTGGGCTTTGCTGTCTGTGGAATTTTCCAGGCAAGAATACTGGAGTGGGTAGCCATTAGACCCTTTCGTAAAATCATGACTAGTTTACACAAAGGGCCATTTGCTGTGGTCATTACTCTCCCAGCTTTTAGCCATGCTTTTGAGAATTTATTTGAAAGCAAGCCTCCTTAAAAGAAGGGCATTCAGAACAGCATTACGATGCAATCTAAGATGTGAATGAAGTTTAACTCAGAACAATAACATTTTGTTCCTGTTAAGGACTTTATAGATCATATCATCTTAAGCTTTTATTTTACAAATCAATAAACTAAGGCTTAGAGAAGATGAATTGTCCACTGTAATAGAACTAGTAAGTATGTGACTCATCTTTAAACTTAGAAGAGGGTGATCATTTCAGAATTTGAGAAGAAAGTGCAAAAAGCCCAGTAGAAGGACAGACCACCAAAAAAAAAAAAAAAAGAAGAATATAAATCTTCTATTCTAAGGTACTATTAGAAAGGACATGTCTTTCAATCGATTTTCCTGAAGTGATGTGTTTTCATTGATCCAGTCACTCTCTATTACCTGCTTTCATTTGCCTCCAATAGTACATATTTTGTCAGGAGATTAGGGTGCAAGAGAGAATGTTCTATAATTTATACTTCAGATGGTTATCTGGTATTCTTGATTCTGGACTCATTGGCTTTTAGTTACCATCAAGACCTTACCCAAAGGAGGAGTCTGAGAAGAAAAAGGGAAAGGGTTGTGACTGCCTTTCACTCCTGCCTTTGTGGGCTGACATAGAGAGCCAGTGAGCTCAGTAAGACACAGTGCCATGGATCATTTTATTGAACATTCTTATTCCTGTTATTCTTTAGAATGTCTATAGTATAAATAATTTGTGAAGCAAGGGTGAATAGATTTGCCTGTAGACAATTTGATGCACACAGGCCATCCAGCCTCTATTTTCTCTTTTCCTTTTAGACTCTTGCAGCCTGCTCTGTTTTTTCATTCACATTATGATAATATATTTAATTTATGTTTACTTATTAAATTTTCCTCTCTTCTCTATAAAAAATGAATAGAAATATTTAAAGATAATCAAAATAAAATTGAGTGGCCTGAGAAGTCCAATAGGTAAATGCAACATTGTCAACTAATGTGAACTTACAGTAAAAATCTAGTTTTCATTTATTGATTCTTTTTTCGGGCATTAATAACTCATTTGACTTTTCTTTATAAATGGATCTTTAGTATATCAATATAGTATGAAATATATGTAATGATTATTTTATGGATTAAATGAAGTTAAAACCAGTAAAATTTGAAGCTGTCAAAGATTTTTTGTAATGAATGCCTGATCTGTTGTTTTATTCTTCACTTGTAATGCAATAGTATTGATCTCTGTTCTTTCCACTCTTTAGGGATTATCATATAGATTCAAATTTAAAAATAAATTTGAAAGCCTATTAGGACAACTGCATATTGCTGATTATAATAAATCCTTTGTGAGTAAATATTTTCAGATTGTTTTTCTCAGGTTTTGAGAATACTTTTAATTTGTATTTATTTATGCTTCCCTGATAGCTCAGTTGATAAAGAGTCTGCCTGCAATGCTGCAGACCTGGGTTTGATCCCTGGGTTGGGAAGATCCCCTGGAGAAGGGGACGGCTACCCACTCCAGTATTCTGGCCTGGATAATTCCAATGGATTGTATAGTCCATGGGGTCACAGAGTCGGACATGACTGAGTGACTTTCACTTTCATAGCATAGATATTTATATAAGCTAGTATATAGGTTTGCATGGGTGTCATGGAGTCCCAAAATAGGTGATTATCAAATAAAACTTCATTTCTCACATTACAGTCTGAAGGTGGGGAGTCCCAGGAATGATGGGATAGCTTTGTTATATCAGGATATGCAAGGAGCCAGGGTCCTTTTGTCTTATTGCTCTGTTGTCCCTAGGATTGAGTCCTTATCACCATGGTCTGACATGACTTGCCACCAAATCCGTGTTCAAGCAGCAGGTGAAAGAAGAGGTAGACACAGTCCCTCTGTAGATACATTTTACATGTTGAGTGCATCCATTTTCCTCATGTCCCATTGACCAGATATATATTTATAGTTGGCAGAATGGGAAACAGGAGAGTATAGTCTGTTGCAGGAAGCATGTTCCCAGCTAAAATGTGGGAATCTTAGCTGTAGGGAAAGGTAATTTTGGGGGAACAACTGTCAGCCTTTGTTGTATCTATTGTAAATCAAATCTCCTGCTTATACTTGGTTTAGTTAAGTATATATTGTAACTTGTGACATTTGAAAAAATTACCTATAGATTTGACTTTATGCAGACATTAACATATATTTTCAATTCTCTCTGACTCTAGACAGCCTGTTATGAACTTCACTATTTCTTGTCCTCTGCCCCCTACCTCCAGAGCCCAATTCACATGTCATATTACCACCTCCTCAGTGAAGAGTTCTTTAGCTTTAATTCATCATTTTATCCTTGCTGTTCCTTTATAACATTAATACATCTATGCCTTTGTCGTAGTAGCTAATAAGCTCTCTCAAATTTTCTCTTGTTACAACAGGACTGCAGTTTTCTTAATGGTAGAATTTATGTCCCATTGATCCTTCTTTTCCCCATAGTGCCCTTCGTATAATAGACTCATGATATTTTCTGAATGGAAATTTGAATTCTAGCTCTATTTCCATTTCCAACAAAATGTGTTGTCCTGGATAAGTCACTCAGTCTTTTTTGTTTTCTTTTTTTTGTCTTTTCTCTCCAGTGCAATAGGGAAACTTATGGATCTTTATGTGTATTGTAGGGCTGAAATGAGGATAAAATAATTTTTTAAATGTACTGTCAATCATATATTTGATTTGTGAGATTTCATACCCTAGTGCATTAGTAGGACTTTGGAAAAATTAATCAAGATAGAATGGGTTATCAAGTAAATTTGTATTTGACCATATTTCACAGTAATATTTTGGCACATCAGTGCTAAAAGATTCATATTTCACTAAGAAGTATATAATATTATTGAATGGGCTTCCCAGGTGGCTCTAGTGCTACAAAACTTGCCTGCATGCAGTATGATTTAATACATAATTTTTAATCTAAAATTTCATGAGAAGTTAGCAAAGGGATTCTGATCAGTTTGTGTTCTTAAACTCAGATTCAGTGATTACCTTTAAAACCACTGTTACCTGATGAAGCAGAGCCCGAATTGTTTTTAGTATCATGCCTGCCAGTGACTAATTTTGGGATTCCAGGATCAAGGATTTTCCCAGTTTACAACATACCAGTTGGTAGATTGTTTTTCATTAAAAGAAATGCTTTGAGGACGATCTTATTTGTAACTAAAGAGGTGTATTTCTCTATCTTGCTCTCGTACTTGGACCACTTGGGCTACTTTAGCCTTTTGAATGTACAATATAGATGTAGTATTTCTTTTGCTTTTCCACTCTCCAAATTTATATTTTAACATATCATATCCTGACAGTATCTCCTGCTAATTTTCTAATTGGTATGTTTTTGGGGAAAAAAAGATGTGTCTCAGAGTCCTGTATATTTGTACTATCATCCTACTTTTGTTTGGAATTTGAGAAGTTTCACATTCAGAAATTTTAGAGAAGAGACTTTAGTAAACATAACCACTCTGCTATCTCTGAGGAGGTCTGCATTTAAGTATGTGAGAATTATTAATTTCTAGGAAAAATCTACATCATTATTTGTATGCTTCTGTCGTTAAGGATCTCATAGCTTTGGCTTGGTTAGTATTTGCTGAACATTCCTATTACACTAGGAGTTTTTTCACTATACTGAAATATTTCTACTGCCCATAAACTAAATACTATAGGATAGACTATATTTTACTTTTGTGTAGTGATCTTATTTCCAACATTCTTGTAAATTACATATATACAAATACCTTAGCTTCTGTTTGTTATTACCATCACTGCCACCCTAATAGCTATTTATCATTTAAAATGTGGATCACCTCTTCTGGAAACTTTCCCCTCAATTTCCAGGCAGAAATATGGTCCCTTCTTTTATATTATAAGAGAGGTTTTTAAATGTAATTTTATCACAGTTCTTTTAGTTTATATGTCTTTCTCTCACAAGAGAGGTTTTTAAATGTAATTTTATCACAGTTGTTTTAGTTTATATGTCTTTCTCTCACCTAAGCTATGAATTCCAAGACAGCTAGTGACATGTCTTACTCATGTTTGCATATGCTGTATAGTCCTTAGATCATGGCAGACATCTCAGTGGATATTTATTTTCTTGAACATATATTACCTATAGACATTGTTACCTGACATCTGTAAATGGGATGATTTGAGAAGACTCTTATACTTACTGTACTTGCAAACCCATAGATTAAAGAGGGTCAGTATGTCACATACAAGGACTTAAAATTTTAGGAGGAAAAGCATTGTATTTTTCTAAGCACCAAAAGGACTGTATGTCTGAGCTAAGCAACCAAGGGATCTGTTGCTTTCAGTGTAATATTTTCTGAGTCCTTTGTGTAGGTGATCCATTCCACATTTTCTTTATGAGAGACATGTCATATTTTATGAGATACAGTGAAGTTAGTGGAGAGTGCCCAGAAAAACATAATGAGTGTCATGTTTGGTATAAATCTCAGGTTCAAGCCTGTCTACAACAATTCTGGATATTTCACATCAATGAAATAATTGACTTGAGAACCAAAGTATATACTGAGTGGGTAGAGGAAATAGTACACCAGATGGACATCACCACATTTTTTCATTATAGTAACTGGCAGGGATGGGATGAATCTGGCCAGTAGAGTAAATGAAATGGAGATTAGAAAACAGAATTTTATTAATTTCAAATGGAATTATATATGATGAGCATCTTATAGGTAGCCATTTGCTTGATTCAGATCATTTAGGCTAAGCACATAGAAAATAACACTGTGGTGATTTAACCCATTTTTAAATTTTATTTTAGACACACTCTGGAGATAGAGAAACTTAGTAAAATATTGTACTGGCGTTGAAAGTTTTAGTTTAAAGTATTAGTTTAGTAGAAAGGGACAAGTGAAAAGGAAATAGTCTTAAATCTTGTAATAGAATTCTCAAGAAGATAAAAATAGTAGATTATCTGTTTAAACTTTGAAAACTTTATACAATGTCAGTTTCTAAGAAAGCCAATTCATTAAGAAGTGAGAAGGAAAATTGGTATTTTTAAAGGTAGTTTGTTCTTGTTCTTTAACATATAATACCTCTTGGGGTGCATTGATCATTTTTTTAATTATTGCTACCATTAAAGTTGTTGCTCCTTCAAAGGCTGCTGGCTGTGTCTACACAGTGAGCAAATGTAGTCGGTATAGACCTCCTGCATCAGTAGAGTCTGGTAATGCAGTCAAGGCAGTGGTAGGTAGGATTACAAAAGTGGTGGGTGACCACACAGTGGGATTCAGGAGGAAGAAGGCACCTTGGTAATACCAAACAAAGCATCAGTGGTTAATATGGCATTGCTTTCCCACCTCCTGAAAAAGTCAAGATATGTTGTTGTTGTTGTTTTGTTTTGTAAATACTGGAAGAGCTTGATCCTATATACCGAGTTTAGAAGACTAGCCTTGGAAACCAATATTGTGTTTTCTCTTTCCCCTTCAGGACAAAGTATGTTCCGTTTGGGACCGCCTCAACCACCTTACCAGGCAGCACCAGGTCTTCATATACTCTCAGTTTCCCTTCTACTGTGGAAAAGATCTTTCCTTGAATGTTCATATTTTCACCTTGAGAAGGCAATATATGTGTTTAGGAGGGGTTAAGCAGCTGTTAATAAATGTGACGTAGGAGAAGAGTGGTTTGTGGGAGTTTTACTATATATACACATATGTAATATTTTCCAGTCTGGTTTCAGACCCCGGCATGGCTTGGAGACAGCGTTGGTGTGTATGAAGGATCTTCCTCGAATGAAGGATTTGGGACAACTTTCCATGATGATTATATTAGAGCCTCAGCTGCTTTCGTGTTGGTCATGAGGTGATGCTGAACCGAATGCTTGAACTAGCAGGAGTGGCTGGGATTGCATTGGAGTGGTTCCGTTCATTCCTTCCGGGTAGGTACCAGATAGTGACGCTGGGTGAAAACGGACATTGAGGGTCCCCCGTATGGAACCCCGTTGTTGTCGCTCATTCCCCGGTTCATGTTTAGTGGGTTTGAGGAGACAACTGGCCACCTGGAGGCCAGGCAGTGATTTGAATGACTGTGAAGAAGGTTATGAGGGTGGTTCCCAGTTTGGTGTCGCTCACCTACGTTATCTCTGTTTTGTCTGTGTGACAGTGAAGACTAGAATCTAAACTGAGAAAGCGTGACTTGTTGGAAAGAGAAAATTTGGGAGGCCCCGTTGTGCTTTCTGGTTTCTCTGTCTGAATTACAGTTTGTGTAAACTGTGGCCACATTTTGACTCCAAATTCATCTACACACAAAAATCCCATTGTAACATTAGATAGAAATATTTTATTTCCCTTTCTAGTATATATCTGGAGCCTTCTTCCCTGTGAACACTGACTGCATCTCCATGATCCTTCTTGCTGAAGTTGTAGTCTGATTGTTCACCCCTTCGCTTGGGGCTCTCTTAAGCAGTCTGCCTACATTAATAAATACTGTTGCGGGTCATGGCTGACTTTTCCCAGTGAGTGTTTTGCTTTACCTTCACTGAGAGCACTTTGTTTTTCTAACCCTGTTTTACTAAGAATCAAATTGGGTTGTACTTTTTAATAAATACTGCCTCTCCTCATTACACTGCTCGGGCATTTTGTTTTTAGAGAGAAAATACTAGAGTTTCTTCAATGTTGAATATGTTCTTAAGAAATTTGGTGCTTCTTCTCGGCTGCTATTTATTTATGTAATATTATTTCAGTTATTTTCCTTTATGGTAATGAAAAGCTTGCTGAGTGTTGAACATGCATGAACTTTATTAGGTCTAAGAGTAGAATACAGGTAAAGAACAGAAAAAACAAACACGGATGCATGTGTCTGTGAATATCATTAGAACTGTCTGTTGATTGTCATTTTGGCAAAAGGGCAAGAAACAAACTTTTATGCAGTAACTAGTCAGTGTTAGGCATTGAGCCAGGCAGTTTCTAGCCTTTAGCTTATTTAATCCACACAGTAACTAAGAGAATTTGGGTGTTATTTCTTCATTTTACAGATTAGGACATCGATGCTGAGAGAAGTTAGATATCTTCCCTAACTTCACACAATTATAAGTGGAAGCTCTGGTATTTGAGCCTGGGTTTGGCTGTCTCGAAATCTCAATCTTACTATCACAGTCAAGTGTTAAGTCACAGGCAAATGTTAGACTCGAAGAAGGGGTCCCGAAGGAAAATAAAAAAGAAGAAAAAGAATGCCTGTTAGAACAAACCAAGGAGGAAATGGAAGACCTAGGAATGCACTAGCATAACATTTATTTTGAATATTTCCTGAGTTTTCTTAAAACTCACTTTAACAAGTCAAGTGACAAAAGGAGCAATTTTATGATCATCAAATGTTTACCATTTACAGGATGGAGAGGTTTAGAATTTCAAATTTTATCTCTTTGGACATTTTCTCATTCTCTGTTTAGAAATAGAAGTAATGATACCCTACTTTGGACTCGAGGATATAGAAGAGTCAGTGCATGGAAGCCAATCAGGTAGTTAGTACTTATCTGGGGAGAGACAGCAGTTGAAAACCAGTACCAGATGTTTACTGTTTATAAAAGTTTATTTTTTCCTTTTAATGTGTTTGTGAGCTTTTCTGTGTGGAACCTCAGCTTCCTGTTGCCTTTCATGTATAACACCGTGCATAACTGAAGATGTGGTGATTGTGTTTTGCTTAAACAGTAATATATGTGGATTTCACTAAATACTTATTTACATCTTTGGATGAAGTTTGGATCAATATTATTAGTTTTCCTTTTTCTGTTGGTAGATAGCTGTCTCCCACTATCCCAATAGATTTATTTTAGGCATAGCCAGAGAGAATGTTGTTTCTGTGCTTATAAACTAACATTTGGCAATAGAAAGGCACTACATTATATATTAAGTTGTTACTGTTATCCTAACACGATATGCTCTTATTAATTATGTTAATGGTATCTTAGAAAACACCCCACTTTCCCAAAGAGGTAAAGCTCTTTAACTGGAATGATTTTCAACTTCAATGCTATGTTTTATCTACTAGGAGCTCATAAAGTAATGGTCATAATTGAATTCAACATCTTAAGATTTCCTGACTTAGCTTAAGTGAAATATTAATTTCATGAAATTAGGTGGCAGGTGCATCGAAGAACTATTTCCTGGAAGTTTTAAGTGGGTATTTAAAGCCTCAAGAATATTAATTCTGACTAAATGAGTGGTTTGGAGTTGTGCTTATTACTTATATAAGATGTTTGCCAAATGGCCAGAAGCCATCATGTACAAAATTTTATTTTTTAAAAAACATTGAAGAATGAAGGCAGAAGACCATTTATTGTTACATAAACATAGATAGTTCTCTATAATTTTCATAACTATTTAGTTAGCATTTAGTTGATTAAACAGGGCTTCAGGTTTAAAATAATTTTTCTTGAATTGGCTCATGAATTCTTTTCCTTTCCACCCCACCCAATTGTATTTGCATATTGTTCTACCATTTTGTTGCTGGAGTTGTTGTCTGGAGAGTCACTGTGTGCCTAGATGGAACATTGATATTACTATAAAATAATGTACAGGAAATCTTGTTTTGTCTAAAGATACATTTCTTCCCCTGGGTCATCAAAATGCGCATTTTCCTAAGGAAGATGTTTATTTCCATAAAACAGAGGTAATACATATATAACATATCAGTAGCATTACTTTTGAAATTTATTAATATGTATGTGAGTATAATTTTATAGTTTTCAACAAACATTAGTCTGAAACAGTATTATTTATTCTCTTTTTACATTTGCATTGATCCTAGCCATTGTTTCTTTTATTTTACTCTTTTTCTCTGTTGGGGAGAGATTTAATTTGGATTGTTTTTCTGCAGTCCCTACTCCCAGCTATGTCTTTCATGAATCATATTTCCCAGAGGGTGAAATTAAAACAAGAACTAGGTGTATTAAATTTCTTTTAGGCCTACTGCCAGATTCTTAGATGTATTTTTAGGTGTCTAATATTAAGTTTGGGGAAGGGAAAGATGCTTAAATTCACTGATCTTTGTATTTTTCCTTTCTCAAGTTTGTTTTTACTTTATAATTCTGTCTGAATTTTGGGGATGTATTTCATGCTGTCTGAAGTCATTATGGTGTTTGAATTTGATAACACTTCTATTTTTATAGCAAAAAGCTAAATATCTTTTTATGGGAATACTTTTACTCAAACCAGACAACTGCCACTGATTGTGGCAAGTGGTCAAACAAAGAAGAGAGGGAGGAAGGAAGGGAGAAGAAAACTAAATTAAATTGATATTTGTCCTATGGTAGGATTGCCAGTCTTAACAGTAGTGGTTGGTGTAGTTATTTTTAGACATTTCCTTTATCAAACATTTAAAGGTAAAATTTTTCCCATAGCCAGCAAAACTCTGAGTTGAGTTCTTTTGACATTCTGCTGATCAAGGAACTTCCCATGCATAGTACCAGAGCCTTCTGCAGAGAACGGGTAGGAGGATGAATCAGAAATGAAGTAATGGACAAGGAA
Organism: Giraffa tippelskirchi; assembly: GCF_054371585.1. Lineage (NCBI taxonomy): Eukaryota > Metazoa > Chordata > Mammalia > Artiodactyla > Giraffidae > Giraffa > Giraffa tippelskirchi. The sequence continues at coordinate 36,600,469 of NC_137288.1, read as the reverse complement.
ATATTTATACACATTAAAAGTTTTTATGGAACATATAATGTGTTAGTTATGTTTTATTGAGGAAGAGACAGACATGATCGAAAATTTAAACATGAAAAGTCATACCACTGGAAAAACAGAAAAATTCAGATTTAACATTTCAATTCACCTTTGAGACAGAAGAGGCTTCCCAGGTGGCACTAGTGGTAAAGAACCTGCCTAACAATGCAGGAGACGTGGATGTGGATTCGATCCCTGGGTCAGGAAGATCCCCTGGAGGAGGGCATGGCAACCCACTGCAGTATTCTTGCCTGGAGAATCCTGCAGACAGAGGAGCTTGGCAGGCTATGGTCCATGGGCTTGCAGAGTCAGACATGACTGAAGTGACTTAGCACACGCACAGAGAGGGGAATGATTCTCTTTACAGTAAACAAAGGAAAAGATGAATGTATGTGACTATGTAAAATTTTATGTGTTTATATATCAAAAAAACATTGTGACAATGGAGAAAATATTATTAGTTAATATAAGCTAGAGGTATTAATTAAAGAGATTATGAAAATAGAAAGAGGTGTTGACCTTAGAACATTGTGGTCAGAGGTCATGAACAGAGGAACTGCAGTGCATAAAACCAGGGAATAAACAAATATATAGATAAGATTTGATCTTCCTAGTAATCATAGAAATGCAAGGTAAAGTAGCCACTGGAGATTGTCTTTTGGTTTACCTAAATAAATGAATCAGTACAAGCACAGTACAAGTCAGTACAAGCTGACTCCAAATGATGCTTTCTGCTTTCTCACTCCTGGTGAGAGTATAAACTAAAACAACTCATTTGAAAAGCCAGTTGGCATTATTTACAAAAGGTCATTAGATAACATATATCTCCTGAGATAATAATGCCACTTCTGCAAGCCTATCTTAAAATATTCTTGAATGTAAGGAAAAAAAAGTATTATATACACTAAAATATTTAGATCAATTCTATTTCAATTATAAGTGAACAACATAATTTAAACACTCACCAGTAATATCAGTTATTCACAAACTTGACTGTTCAGTAAAATCATTTGGAAAAACATAAAAGAGAGTGCCAATGCTTTGGCTCTACCCAGAGATGTTTATTTAAGATGTTTGGAATTGCCTCAAAATTTGCGTTTAAAAAATTGCCCTAAAAATTTTAATGCACACGCAGATTGAAGACCACTGGCTTGAAACACGTTGATAGAATGTTTTTAACCACTTGATATATTTATTATGGCTGTGTAGTAGTATGGACAGGGTATAATATAAAATAAAATGTGGTGATTGAACATTTAGGTAAATTATAACTTTAAAATAGAAACCTACCAGAAACATAGACTAGTAGAAACTTTGTAAAATCTCAGAGTTGTTATAAGGAGTTGAGATTTTTTAGTGATTTTTTTTCATCTTTTCTTCAGTTGACAGATATTTTAGTAATGTTCTTATATTACTTTTTAAAAGCATATTTAAAAGAAAAGTCCCTCCCGGTGAGATCCTCTAGGTAATTTCCTACTTAGAGGTTGTTTCTACCTGTGATTACAGAGATTTATTCTGACTTCTAAAATAATCATATCCTCAAGTTAGAGTTACATTTCATATTATTATAATGGTATTCCTCATAGGATTCTTTTTTCCTTTTTTTCACCTCAGAAATATCTTCTCATGTAGTTTTCTGACTTAGGAATGTAATAAGCTCAAGTCAGTCGTTTTTCTCTTATCACTCCACATCTGCGCTTTTCAGTTTTCACCTTTGCAAATACCATCTGTAAGTGATGGTCCCCCAGTGTTTGTCTCCAACCCCAGCATTAACTCTGTGATGCGTGTGTGTATCTGAATTTTGTATGCATGCGTACCTTTAAGTTAGTGACTCCAGAACTAAATTTACCATATTTTTCTCCAAACCGTCTCTTTTATGTTACCAATTTTAATTAATAACACCACTGTTTACCCCCACCCCTGAAGCAATTCTAACCCCCTTCTACTACCTCATCATACACATCTAGTCAGTTTCTGTGTCCTCCTGATTTTTGTCCCCCACATTTCTTCTCATGTATCTCTTTTTAATTTTTTACTTTTTGTTTTGATGGGGTATAGCTGATTAACAAACAATGTTGTGATATTTTCAGGTAAACATTGAAGGGACTCAGCCATATATATACATGTATTCATTCTCCCCCCAAACTCCCCACCCATCCAGGCTGCCACATAACATTGAGCAGAGTTCCCTGTGCTATACAGTAGGTCCTTGTTGTTTATCCATTTTATATACAGCAGTGTGTAGATGTCCATCCCAAACTCCCTAACTATCCCTTCCTCCCAGTCTTCTCAGCAACCGTAAGTTGGTTCTCTTATATATTTCTTGAGTCTTTCTCTGCATCCCTTCCTTATCATCATTGCTTTGATGAAGCTCAGGTTATCTTCCCTGCAGTCAAGGACGGCAGGCTCCTAACTGATGTATCTTCTTGTAGATGTGTCTCGTTTTGGATCTGTCCTCAGGACAAGGACATTTCCTTCCTGAAAGTCCCTTGGGGCTCTCCATCATGTCCTGCATGGAGTCTAAACTCCTCGCCTTGGAATTTAAACTGAGGTATAAACGTCATGCATCTGCTTCCCTGGTAGCTCAGCTGAAACAGAATCCACCTGCAAAGCAGGAGACCCCAGTTCAACTCCTGAGTCAGGAAGATCCCCTGGAGAAGGGATAGGCTACCTGCTTTAATATTCTTGGGTTTCCCATGTGGCTCAGTTGGTAAAGAATCTGCCTGCAATGCAAGACCCTTGGGTTCAATCCCTGATTTGGGAAGACCCCCTGGAGGAAGGCATGGCAACCTACTCCAGTATTCTTGCCTGGAGAATCTCCAAGGACAGGGGAGCCTGGAAAGCTACAGTCCATGGGGTCACAAAGAGTTGGACGTGACTGAGCACCTAAGCACACATAAGTATCATGCAGCTGGCATGGTGTGTACCTTGCCTTTGGAATCCGATCTCAGCCCTGTTCTCCCTCCCACTCACTGCTTGGAAATACCAAATAATTCTGTTTCTGCAGACATGTTCAGTTCTTTCTCTATGTGCCTCCTGCATGTTGCTCTCTCTGCCTGGAATGACCACTTTACCTCCATTTGATTAGATTAGCAAACTGTAAAGATTCATACTGTCCACCCTTGACTCGGGTGGGGAAAGTAGTCACTCTTAGGGAAGATAATTTGGAAATAGCTATCAACATTTTTTAAAATGCTTTTTTGATGTAGTAATTCTACTGCTTGGAATCTATCCTAGAGGAATAGTTATATTATACCTACTGTCTTAGTCCATTCAGACTGCTATAATTTCCTGGTGACTCAGATGGTAAAGAATCTGTCTGCCAGGCTGGAGACCGAGGTTTGATCCCTGGGATGGGAACATCCCCTAGAGAAGGGAATGGCTACCCACTCCAATATTCTTGCCTGGGAAATCCCGTAGACAGTCTCTTTCATAACAATATTGATACCATGGGTGATGGCTCCATCTTCGTGATATGATCACTTCCCAAAGGCCCCACCTTCAAGAAGCATCACATTGGGGATTAGGTTTCAACACATGAATCTGGGGAGAACACAAGTGTTCAATCTATAGAACATATACAAGGAGACATATATATTGGTTCTTCATTGCAGCACTGTTTTAATGGGTAAAATCAGATGCAAGCTACATGTTAAGTAATAAAGAAGTTTAAGAATTACAGTACAGCTTATCTACTGTATAGGACAGTGGGAACATTGCATGATTATTAAGAGCATTTAATAGTCTGTGGAACATTAAGAACAAAAAATATATTCTATGGGAAACTTTATCATTAAGGTTATTAAGTAAAAAAGCATGCATCTACTGGTGTGCAATAACAGCTCTCACTTCTGTTGAAAATAAATTTAAAATACAAAAGCATAGAGTTGAATCTATACATATATTCAAATAAAAATAGGAAAAGCTCTGGGGGGAAAAACATGGTACATCATTAATAGTCATTATTTCAGAAGCAGTGGGTGTCGTTGGGAGAAGTTGAGAGTGACTTATTACTTTTTACTTTGTGTAATGATGTACCTTTACACTTCCATATAATTTCCATGTATATATGGATTTACATGTGGAAAATGTTTAAACCTTAATATAAGCTGAAATAGGGAGAAAGATCTAATAGAATTGGAGAGAAGATAAACTGTGGGTTAAAGAACAAAATTATCAATAGTATTTATTTTTTCTGTTCTGAAAATTTTTGAAAATATAGCAAAATATCGTAGACCAACAACCACCAGCTGGAATTAACAGTTGTAGATGTATTGTCATATTGCTTTGGATTTCTTTTAAATAATGTCTGGCAGAAAAAGCTGGAGTTCCTTTGATTTCCTTTTTTTCTCAGAGTTAATCATTGTTATATGTTTGCTGTATACCATTGTGGCTCAGAATTTTATAGTTCCACTGTGTATATATAGATTAAGTATATCTATGTCTATAGTTATTATGTTCTGGTGAACATTTAATTTATTGACAGTTTTTTTTCTCTCCTAAAAAATAAGGACTGTGAATGGGAGTTAAGTTTTTCTAGGGACTATCTATACCAAAAAGTGAAATTGCTGATCTGTAAAGCATGCACACCTGTTGTTTTTTTTTTTTCTCTCTAGATATTGCCAGATGTCTTTTCAAACTGGCTGTGTCAGTTTATATTCTCACTGGAGTATTTCGTAGGTCCTATTTCTGGACATCCTCAGCCAATTTCTGGTATTGCCATGCTTCAAATTTTGTTCTGTTCTATAGATTATGAAATGTTAAGCTTATCACCAGTCCCTGAATGTTTTCTGAGCATCCGAGTCTGACGGGGCCCTTATGAGGGGAACACAAAGAGTCTTGATGAAGCCAGCGTCCTAAGGTGCTTATTGCCTTTGAGCCATGAGGTATTGCTACTGCTACTGCTGCTAAGTCGCTGCAGTCGTGTCTGACTCTGTGCGACCCCATAGACAGCAGCCCACCAGGCTCCCCCATCCCTGGGATTCTCCAGGCAAGAACACTGGAGTGGGTTGCCATTTCCTTCTCCAGTGTAGGAAAGTGAAAATGAAAGTGAAGTCGCTCAGTCATGTCCAACTCTTAGCGACCCCATGGACCACAGCCTACCAGGCTCCGCTGTCCCTGGGATTTTCCAGGCAGGAACACTGGAGTGGGTTGCCATTTCCTTCTCCACATGAGGTATTAGCCCAGAACTGAATGCTACAGTAACAGGACAGGCTGTGATGCCTACAGAAGTTCAGAAACCATTACTACAGACTAGAGAGTTGATTAGAAGTTTTTAGGAGGTGAAGGGGAGCCTTCTTTGACAAATCAGTAGGAAGAGAGGCTAAGAGACAGGTGGCGTGGCTCAAATGAACAACATGCCAATTGTCCAACCATTTGTAATTGCCCTTGAAGCCTTAACCAGAAAGATATTAGTAGAACTTTCATTTTAAAGCTATTTAAAACTCATCACATATTTTTTAAAATATTTATTTAATTTTAATTGATTGATGATTGGTTTACAATATTGGTTTGGTTTCTGTCATACTTCAACATGAATTAACCATAGGTGTACATATGTCCCCTCCCTCTTGAGTCTCCTTCCTACCTCTCACCCATTCCCAACCCTCTAGGTTATTACAGAGCCCGGTTTGTGCTCCCTGAGTCATCCAGCAAGTTGCCATTGGCCGTATATTTACATATGTTAGTGTATGTGCATTCATGCAGGCTTCCCTTGTGGCTCAGCTGGTAAAGAATCCACCTGCAATGCAGGAGACCCCAGTTCAATTCCTGGGTTGGGAAGATCTTCTGGAGAAGGGATAGGCTACTCGCTCCAGTATGCTTGGGCTTCCCTTATGGCTCAGCTGGTTAAGAATCCACCTGCAATGCAGGAGACCTGGGTTCAATCCCTGGGTTCGGAGGATCCCCTGGAGAAGGGAAAGGCTGCCCACTCCAGTATTCTGGCCTAGAGAATTCCATGGACTCTATAGTCCATGGGGTTGCAAAGAGTTGGACACAACTGAGTGACTTTCACTTTCATGCATCCATGCTACTGTTTCCATTTATCTCACCCTCTGCCTCTTCTCCCCAACCCTTGTCCATAAGTCTGTTCTCTGTGTCTGCATCTCCATTGCTGCTCTGCAAACAGATTCATCAGTACCATCCTTCTGGATTCCATTATATATGTGTTAATATACTGTTGGTGTTTTTCTTTCTGACTTACTTCACTCTGTATAATAGACTCTAGGTTTATCCACCTCATTAGAACTGACTCAGATGTATCATCATCACCTATTTTAAACTCATCATTTTACAGAGGAGCACATTGAGGCTTAGAAAAATGAGGTCAGCCTCTCAGTTAGCCAAGTGTCAACAATAAAATAAGCAGGGCATTTGTTGGGTTATTTAACGTGGACATCCAGTTGGTTGACCTTCAACATGACTAGATAATGTAGGAGTCCAAGTGATGCCATTGTTTCCCCCATATTTTCTTCCGCTGTTTTACTCTGCTTGACTCTGGTTAGTTTTGTTTTTGGTAGGCTCCCTCCTTGTCGAGGTGAAGATAGTCACTAGCTAATATTTTTTTTGTCCCTTTACAGCTTATGTTTCTACTGAAAATAATGTATGCTCATTCCCTTTATTTCTATATGCTTCTCCAAAGATACTCAAACTCCTACCATCTGGCCAGATAGTTACCAAGGCTAGCCTTTCTGATGAAGTCAGGACCATTTCAGTGATGGCTAAACTAAAGTAAGGAAAGTTCCTAGGAGAAAGGAATGCAGAGCGTGCAAATATAAGATGGCTACTACGTAGCCTGTGTGATATGTAGGCTGTTTGACACACATGATTGTAGTCAGGAGTTTAAATAGACTATAGAGGATATTCGGTGTGTGGGCGTTATGTTCACAGATCCGTGATTACAACAGTTTTTATAGCAGTGATTACGTTCATTTCAACAAACACCTTCTGAGTGCCTTGGGATTGCTTGTCAAATAATACAGGATAGATAAATATGTGTCTGTCCCCCGTGGCGTTCCCAAACTTGTTGGAAGTTATAAGGGCAGGAGGGTTAGACGCGTCAACAGTTGTAATGAGAGGAAACTGTGAGGGATGTGCAGGGTATTGAGACTGTTGTACAGTGAGGGAGACACCCTGGTATCACAGAAGACGTCACCATCCAGGTGGTAGCTAAACATTTTATTTTGAGTGATAAATGGAGCAAAGAGTAGGATGCATTTCCAGGGAGAGGATGCTGGAGGAGCCAAAACAGAGAGATGGGAAACTGCAGAGGCACATGGTTTACTGAGTTGCATCAGATTAGAGGAGAGTAGTCTTGGGGTTGGGGAGTAATCTGAGAGTTGGGGAAGGTGGAAATGAAGGAGTTGTCGATCCTACTGTAGAGGATCCTAATGACTCTGTGCTTCCTTTGGTAGGAAGTGAAAAGCACTACCTGTAAAGAAGCAGTTAGTCAATCTGGTGTATGTCATGGCCTGAAGCCTGAGCAATGCTTTTTTGTTTTTTAAATAGGAACATGGCCCTGACACCAGTGGGTAGACTGAATTGCAGCAGGCAGATATTGAAGGCAGGGGTAGGGCTAGAGTTTCTAAAACTGTCCTCTTGTGATGTAAAGATTGTTTGAATTAGGATATGAGGAAGTAAAAAATGTAAATTGAAAGATGAACTTTGTTGAGGCAGAATAATTTTAATAGTCTAAGAAATGCTTCGTTTCTGGGTGATAAAGAAGAAGACCATACTCATTGAGTGAGAGAAATAGAGTCAGGAGAAAGCTCTCCACTGGGAGAGATGAGTATGATGACTTTCATTTCAGGTAATATAATATTGCAAATATATAGTATTTTCATTTATATATTTATAAATCTTTCATTGCTGTTTAAAGTACCTGGATGCTTTTCAATTTTGTAAGTCTACACAGGGAAGAATAATCACATTCCATTATTTTTTCACAGAAGAACAACTATTTTATATACCTTTCAAATAATTTTTAAGCATCTTGCTAATAAAATTAAATGTTCCTGGGAATATGACCGCTAGGTACTATTTCCTCCTGACCCTAACCATAAATATAGTTCAGCATTTCCTCAAGTATTTTTCTTGGCATACTATAATCAGAGATGTTGCTAAATACTATCGTGGAGAAGATTTTTAAGTTATATATGCCTAGGAAACACTGAGTTAAGCAGGTTGCTGGAGTTATGTAAGATTTTTCAGAGATTTTAGTTTACACTGTTAATGTATTTGCTGAGTTTGCAAGAGGAGAATGCATTTTTTTTCTGAAACTCCTTTGACAGTTTTTTTGAGCATCACTTGGAACTAACTTCCATAGCATACACTCAGAAATGCTGTAGTATTGGCCATTACTAAGAAAATAAGAGAGTATGAGTATGAGTAGCTACAAGTAGAGTACAGAAATTAACATTTCGATATGAACCTGTTTTATCATACCAATTGTACTTACAATGCTGTTCTTTAATATATGAAATCCATTGTTTTATTTTGGAAGATATTTTGATAGATATTTGGAAGGTTTTTTTGGTTTAAGTGAAAATACTCTGTTTGAGATTACAGTTATAGGGAAATAGTATGAAGTCCTGAAGAGCCGTCAAAGACCATGGGTTGGCTGCCTCTGCACTGGAGTTGGTGATAGAATAAATCCACAAATGATTGCATCTCAATTGCCTCCTTATAATAAATTAGGGATAACATCTAAATTCCAAATGATTTTCTTCATTTTGTGGCACATGCCTCAAGGCTTCTTTCTCCTGAATCCCTTGTCATTTCATATGTATTCAGAGAATTCAGTTCAGCCCAGCCTACATTTCTGTTCTGTGCAAAGCACTGTCAAGAGTGCAAATTTATTTCAAGATTAGCTTCACATATATAATGTGCTCAATAAATATTTATTCAACTAATGGATTGTGTTATTCTTTAATGATCTAGTTCTGCAAAGAGGCATCTCAATTATGGGTCTGACTTCTTAACCATATTCTCTCAAAGGTCTTTCTTCCTTCTTTTTCGTAGGGTAGCATTACCTGAACAAGACAACCAACAATGTCATCTTCTGTAACCTGGTTCTTTCTTTTTTTTTTTTATAAATTTATTTATTTTAGTTGGGGGCTAATTACTTTACAATATTGTAATAGTTTTTGTCATACATTGACATGAATCAGCCATGGGTCCACACGTGTTCCCCTTCCTGGACCCCCCACCCACCTCCCTCCCCATCCCATCCCTCCGGGTCATCCCATTGCCCCGGCCCTGAGCCCTTGTCTCATGCATCGAACATGGAATGGTGTTCTGTTTCACATACGATAATATACATGTTTCAATGCTATTCTCCCAGAACGTCCCACCCTCACCTTCTCCCTCAGAGTCCATAAAATTGTTCTATGCATCTGTGTCTCTTATTCTGTCTCGCATATAGGGTTATCGTTACCATCTTTCAAATTCCATATATATGCATTAGTATACTGTATTGTTGTTTTTCTTTCTGGCTTACTTCACTCTGTATAATGGGCTCCAGTTTCATCCATCTCAGTAGAACCTTCTTTATATTATTTGGAATTTACCCTAGGGGAGTCATTGTTATAGACAATATTAAGTGAAGATGAAGCCAACATCTTATTCTTTTCTGGCATCTGGCTTTCCTTTGTGTGTCTCCCTTAAGTGTTATATATTCACTTGTGGTATCCAAGGTTAGTTAAGTGGAAAAAACAACTCTATAGACAGAGAAATGGGGGTAGTCAAAAGAGCATGGGTGTTGGAATCAGAGTAGAATTTGGATTTCAGCTGTATCACTTAGTTGTTATTTGACTACACTCTGAGTATTAACCTCTCAGCCTTGGTTACATCTGTAAAACTAGGGATCGTGCTTACATTTTATGGGGACTGTAAGGAATAAATAATAGTGTGAAAGCCCAGTCACATTAGAGATGCTCAATAAATGGCATCTATAATAATAGATATTATTAGCATCTTTTCTCTCTACCAAATAAGTTATTTTCAGTATTAATCACATGTGAAAGGCTATGGGAAAGGAATGTATACACTTGCATATCTTCACTTATTTTTAGCTAATGAAACAAAAATGAAATTAAACAAAATTTTACCTGAATCAATTTTTTAAACTACAGAATATTTAATTTCTTTCCATTTGCCATCCTTTGTATCTCTAGATGTTGGTTATTTTGAGGCATAGTAGTTATCATAATTGTTGTTGTTCAGTTGCTAAGTTGTGTCTGACTCTTTGTGACATCATGGACTGCAGCATGCCAGGCTTCCCAGTCCTTCAGTATCTCCTGGAGTTTGCTCAAACTCATGTCCATTGAGTCGATGATGACATCCCACCATCTCATCGTGTCTCCCCCTGCTTCTCTTACTGCCCTCAGTGTTTCCCAGCATCAGGGTCTTTCCAGTGAGTTGGCTCTTTGCATCAGGTGGCCAAAGTATTGGTGCTTCAGCTTCAGCATCAGTCATTCCAATGAATATTCAGAGTTGATTTCCTTTCATAATAATTCATTATTATTATACATAGTGATAATAATTTATAATTTTTAAACACATACAATATGCCAGACACAATTCTAGGTGTTTCATGTATTTCAACTCATTAAATCTTCAGAATAATCCCCTATGAAATAGTGACTTTTGTTATCCACATTTTGTAGTTGTGAAGCCTGAGACCCATAGAAATGAAGTCTAAAGTTCATAGAGCTAGTAAATGGTCTAGCCTCAGCTGAACTCAGGCTAACTGGCTCCAGAAGCCAGAGTCTTGTTCATTGTACTGCATTGCCTTTCCTAGTGTAACAGTGGTAACGTGGCCTGTCACGACATGCATACAATTGCTGGTATCCAGCTATACATGTGGTATATCCTTCCCTTCATGTCTATAATCAAAGATAACCAGCTCACCTCCTATTTTACTATGAGGTCTTTAAAAATTATAATTTAGATTATATGCTTTAGCTTACATTTCTATAGGACTATTTCTTAATTTTCCTTATAGATACTATTCTAAAATAATACTGAGCAAACTTTTGTCCTTGTATTGATGTTTTGAAATTCTTGTTTCCTAAAACAAAAGGTCTGTTTAGTGAATATGACTATAGGAATCACTGTAGTCTATCTAGTGGTAGCTTCGTTGTGTCCATAAAGTAGATAAAAGATCTAAGTTCAAATGCCTGTTTATATTCCCCAAAGAATATAATTTTACATTGTTCAAGCCAATCAGAGATGCATGTTTAGGTTTGGAGTCCGAAACTGTTTCTCTAAATTTAAGAATTGTATAACATATGTCACTTGGTAATTATTTCTTTCTTCAATATCCATAGCTAGTAAAAGAGTACTTGGGACTATGTTTCCAATTTTACCCTACAGACACATTGAATAATGAAAAGCATGTAGGTATTCTGTATAAAGAAATATGCAAAATATCTTCCTTTTAAATGACTCATCTCTTGAGTTAATTGGTTGTTCCTGTTTATTTTTGTATGTTTATATGGGGTTTGAAATCAGAGTAGAATTTAGATTTCAGCCGTATCTCTTAGCTAGTTGACTACAGTGAGATTCTTAACCACAGTCTCAGTTACACCTGCAAAACTTGGAATCAAACTTACATTTTGTAACTTTAATCTTTGTTATTTGTCATATGTCAGTGCCCATTAAAAAACTTTCACTAGTGATCTAAGAGGTACTGTGAAATTTGAGATACTGTTCTCATCATCCGAATCAAATTTCAGACTTTCTTTAGGTCCTTTTTTGGTCTAATATTCTGTGTGCTGAGCTTCTTCGGATAATGTATATGTATATAGGACTCTAACTTTCAAGTTTTTTTCCCAATCATTTTCAAGGGTTCCAGACTAACAGTATTGTTTCTCAGAGTAAGAAGTTAGTTTGCATGTACATCCATGGCTGATTCATGTCAGTGTATGGCAAAAACCACTACAATATTGTAAAGTAATTAGCCTCCAATTAAAATAATAAAAAGAAAAATGATGTACTCAATAAATGCTTAATATATTTGCCTTTCAAAAAAAATAGTTTGGCCTTCATTTTCTAGGATAGTTTTTAATCATCTAGGTTACTGATTTATCAACTGGTATAAACTGCGTGTATGTGTGTTTAGGACTTATCCACATTCCATGGTAGAAATAGTTTTTTCTTCTCCACTAGTAATGACTTGTCCATTGAATATGTAAACATATGCATAAAGCCACGGGTGCATTATTTGTTTTTCAATATTTTAAAAAACATTTTTGGGAAGTGTAACATATATAAAATGAAATGACCATATCCTAAGTAAACAATTAATTTTCACATAATGAACACTAATATTCTGTATAAAGAACTGAAACATTACTTATATCTCAGAGGTCCACATAACTTCCTCTTAAAAATATATTCTTTAAAATTCAGACATTTTCTCCTGGCTCTCAACACTGAAAATACTTGAAAGGAAGTATTATTAATTTATTTTAAAGAGTGAATATAAAATTGGTTCAGTTAATTTGTATTAATAGGAATTAGCACAATAACTGACGAATAATGCTGCTTAATCACTCCTTAAATCTGTTGAATTTTTAGATTTAACGTTGTTTAGGATTACTTTTTTTGATGTTCCCCAAATTACAAAGCAAGATTTAAAAATGTTTTCAGGAAATAGCTTCATCTGACATTTTTATGAAGAGATGCTTAGTAAAATAAAGTAGCTTAAGATTTGGATTACTTAATTATTGCCTTGTAAAGCATTATTAATTTTCTATGGAAAGGAATGATGTTTTCTTTGTCGTATCTAAATATCCTTCCAATTGCATTCCCCAGGTATTTTCTCGGGTTTTTAAAATTATTAAAATAGACAGGCCATCCATTCTCTTCACCAAGTGTACACTATTAGTAAAATTTTATATGTTTTGTCAACAATTTGATGTGATAAAGCAATGGTTTTTCTGTAGTTCACACAGCACTGGGGCTCTGCAAAGCATCTCTGGGGGTTCTTTGATGTCTAGACAGTTTAAATTATGCCTGCTCCCCTGCCTCCAAATTTCACCCCGTTCTGCTTCAGGGGTTGTGGGAAATGAAAACAAGCCAGAAGGGTTCCACAACCCTACAGTCTGGGGAGAAGACAAACAAATAGAAGAAGCTGTATATCTACCCTGGCAGGTGTATAGGGAAGGGCCCAGTTACAGGGCATGACAGAAAGAAAGGAATTGGGGACAAATAGTGTCCTGATTGTTTATTTTTAATTATATTCCCAATATGGAGCTATCAATATATGAGCATTGTGGAGAAAATGATAACATTACGGAAGTGTAGGGGAGAAAGTGGAATTCACCTTTTACTCCTGTCCTCCAGAGTTTACAGCCAAATCTAAGAGTTTGGTGTGTTTCTTGTATGCTGTCTTATTTATTGAAATAGTGAGATATAGAATTGCATTTTAAGCTGGAAAACTAACTTTTTTCCCCCTTTTTTCTTTGTTTTCTCTTTTTATAAATTGGGATATCGCAATTCTTCCAATTCATCCTTTTAGAAAGTAAGTAACTTTTAAAATTTTAGAGATTTTTGAATTAAAATGTTGATGTATTGTTATTTCATATACAATATACACAGGCACATAGTCTATTCCAGAATTTTTTGCTTTCAGATTCTGACTTAGGCAATTAACTCGCATTGTGAGCAAATATTTTTTAATTTAAAAATAAGGAATATTGTATAGAAGATGTCTATGCTCTCTAAGAATACAGACTTTTAACACATACTTGCCTCATCTTTTTTCATACCCATAATAAGACATTGTGTTTTTTAATATATACAGATATATAAATATATATTTATATCTTTCTTAAAGCTGGCCTAGGTATACTTGCTGAATCTTTCTGAATATTAAAATAATAGAAATATATCAATGAGACTTTTATTTATTCTTGTTCAATGGCACTTACGTAGGACATTCACTTTTTCAGGGAAAGCAGTCCACAATTTCTAGACTCTGTGGAAATGTTGGGAATGATAGCAATAAGTAAAGGGTATGAAAGATTTATAAAATTCACTTTCCTATGTATATGCAGTAGATGAAAGTTACCTTTCTAGTAAGCACTTCATCTTTCAGTGCTAAAGTTTTACAGTTTTTAAATGAATGGGCCATTTAATTTGATTTTTTTCTATGAAGAAATGCAGTTGATATTAGTTACAACTAAGTGATTACTCAGCCTCAGTAATAAAATTTGCATTTGATTGCAAAATATTTTTAATTCTTCTGAAATGCAAATGTATAGTTTTAAAATAAAATGGATTTCCTGTTTGTTTTGGGGAAAATTACAGTAGTCTTTGAGACTTTTGGCTATCTGTGTCATGTGATTGTAAATTATATATTTTTAAAATATTTCCACAGTAAATCTTGAATTTATTGAGTTAATAAACAATATAATTTAATGATATATTCATATTCAACAGAGCTTATTATTGATATGAAACTGGGTATTATCACTTATGTTTGAAGCAGGCATAGTGTTAAACTGCTATTTAGTAGTCAGTTTATCTTCCACAATTATCTTTGATTTACTGTATCTTAGAAAGAAAATGTAAATTATATTGATATTAAATTATGTTTGTTCAGTATTTTTTAGTTGTCTTTAAATCTGTATTATTCTCTAAAATTCTAAATGTGAGTTCTTGAAATTGTGTGTATTAGGACCTTAGGAAAGAAGAACAGGAAGAATGTGTGTGAGGTTTGAAAGGTGCACAATTAGTATTATTAAGTTTTATTATTTTAAAACCATCTACATTGTTTCATTTATATGTATAGGATTCTATTTTACTTGTAGGGCTAACATTTTCTTGCCAGGTCCCTACAGAAAAATCTGTGTTTCTGACAGTTTCGCCAAATTAGAGCTCCACAAATATGGCATAATAATTCCCAGCTTCAAATTGTCTGTGCTTTTTCTGAAGAGAATAATGATAAAAATATATATTTTACAGTGTTCAGTGTAACATGTATAGCTTTGTTTATCTGAAATTTATTCATGGGCAGCTATTTCTGGGAGATGAATGTATTTTACTTTATAAGGAATGCTTGGCCCACTTTACATATGAGCAGAACATCTTTTGTGAGGAACAATAATGAAATGAGGTCTGTAGGCTTGTAGAAGCTTCGAGAGGAAAGCTATTACATAAACTCCCAGCATTGTTTCCATGTGTACTTCACTGTTCTGTGTTGTTCTATGACCAAATTTATACTAGGGCTCTTGCTTCCTGTCAGACCAAATGGAATCGTACTGATGTGTTGGCATAGGGAAACTGTTTCCTAAAATAATAAAGTGTTCTTATTAGAATACTTATAAACCTTTATGACCATGATGTGTATATATGCTGACTGGCTATTAAGTGTGTTGTGGCAACTCAGCAAATTTGGCTTGTTTCATTTTATTGGTGAGCGTTCATAGTAAGAGATGGGACAGTCTTGGTTTTTAGAACACTTTTAGTTTAGTCACATAAAAATATGTTTCTATCACAAACTTTGAAACCTTGATATCCTAAAGGTTCTCTTGCCCAAGGATATCTTGGATTATATACCCAGAACCCCAACTAGGTGAATGAGATGGAGATTAGGGTTTCTAATCTGTATTGATTCAACCAAATATTGATCTTATAGCATATTAGGAAGTAAAGTATATATGGAAACATAAGTAAATGAAAGTAATAGTTCTACCTCTAAATTCTAGTATACAGAAATATCAGTTTACAAACAAAACACAAAAGAAGTTCTGAAGTTACCCCAGAAAATATATACATATTATATGTTTCATAAACATCTTTTTAATTATATGAATACATGTCAATGATGTTTGTACATATGTGTTTTGATATTTTAATCAATATTTAATACTGTTTGATTCCTTTAAAAACAATCTGTTTTCATAGTTCAGTCACTTACTTCTTTACTGCAGAACATCATCATTAGCTGGGTAGGATTCCCAAACATATTTTCTTTATTTGACAAATAAAGAGCTGAGGAAAGAATGTCACTGAAGAAACAGATATAGATTTTTATTTGGCCTTGTGAGAAATGCAATCCCATGAGTAACTTAAATGCTTGTAATTTTAAATCAGTTCTTCCCTGGTTTCTTATTATTCTTTTGTTGCTTTTCAACCTATAGGATGGAGCTGTCCTTGAACTTGGTTTATTTGATCATTCAAGTGCAACCATCAAGTTGTCTGTAATATTTAAAACCTGAGGCTTCATGGTATTATTTGCAAAATAACACCACATAAACGTTTGGGCTTTGGTTTCTTTGAAATATAGTGTTGGTTGCTTTATGAATAAAAGCATAATTTCAATTCAGGAGACTTTTTGCCTGAAGCCTATAAGACAGATGCATCTGATTAACTTTGACGAAACTGGACTGGCCTGTTATTGTAATGTAGATGTTTTCGGGGTTGGGAGGATATTTTAAAAAGGCATGCGAGAGGGTCTTTTTTTTTTTTTTTTTTTCCCCTTAGAGACTGAGAATGGTTTTGCCCCAGAAACTGCGTCTCAGACTGCTTCATTTTTTGCACACTTTTATTTTCTAGTGGAACTTCTCCATTAGCCTGTCTGAATGCAATGCTTCACACTAACACGCGAATCGGGGATGGAACATTCTTCAAAATCCCTGGGAAGTCAGGCCTCTATGCTCTCAAAGTAAGTTGGACTGTTCTGCATATTATGTCTGTTATTACTGTGTATCATGCCTTTATTCAGACATGTGAAGGTAAACAAAATTAGATTTGGGTGAGCGGTAGAATGACCCCTTTGCCTTTTAAATGTTTTCAGATGTCTTAAAAATGATTTCGTATTAAGAATAAACAATGACATTCTTCTTTAAAGAAAGCATATCTGTGGTTTCACTCTAACATATAGTAATGGAAAATGGTTGTGGCTTCCTTGAAATTCTTGATTCTTAAAAATTTACATGGAGGAGTGCCATGGTTCATCGGCCAAAAGTTTTAAGATGATCACAGTTGCCAAAAAACTATTTGGTGATTACGCATTGATATACCAGCTTCACACTTTTATGTCTTTCTGTCTTTTATAAAAATAAGAAATGTACCCATTCCTCTTGAAAGTTTGCTGTTTTAAATGTTATTCAAATTTGAAAGAAACAGTGATCTCAGGGAAGTTTTTACTAATAAAAGCTTTTACTCAGTATGAGAAGAACAGAGAAATTAAAAGCTTCAGATAACCAAGTCTTAATGATTTTAATGTAATTTCCGTTTACATCTGGAATGGAAATGCCATGTAAGATGCCAAATTCCAGAGGACAAAAGCTGATACAAATGGCTGCATAACTTAGAATATGCAAAATCAGTGTATTTTCTTATAAATTAAAAAAAGTGTTAGATTTAGTAAATGATGGGTTATGTTTAAAATTCATTAGTTTCCTTTGAGAGGTTTCTTCTGTTTTATTTTTAATGATAAAAGTTATACCTGGCAAAGAAGTGGGGATTCTTGCTCAGCTCTTAAGCATCTGGCTCTTGTTCTATGTGTGTGTTTCAGAAAATAATACATGTTAATCAAAAGACTTGTTTTATTTATTATTTTTTGTAGCTACTTGGGGGTTAATTTATGATTACAATTCCAAGTTGTAAAGCCATTTTCTAAAATGAAGACAGTAGAATTGAGAAAAACAGAAACAACATATGGCAAAAAGAAACTTTGTCTTTTGTGTAGATTTTAAAGGTTATCTCCCCAAAAAATCAACTATGGCAGTGTGCTTTTCCCAGTAATCCACCCCCATCCAAGGAGTAGTTTTACATTAAAAAATAAATCAGTATTGCAATTTAAAATCACAAGTAACTTTGATAATTCCTTAAGACTCTAGAAGTATTTTGAGTGTTTTCCTTTGCTAATACATGTCCATAAATCATTATTTTTAAAATAATATAGAAAGAGGAATCATCATGCTCAGCTGATGGAACTTTGGATTTAGGCTGTGAGTCTGAATTGGATGGCTCAGAGATGGCGGAGGCCAATGCCAATGGGGAAGGAAATGGAGGTAAGTGTGGCAGATTTCAAGATAGAAATCCTGTTCTCTTAAAGGTTATGTAGAGTTCCAATAACTTGCTAATTGAGTTCCCTACCGTTATTGATACAATTTTAAGTTTTTGCCACCATTTATCATTAAACAGTTCTGATTCCAAATGTTAGCACCTAAGAAAAGTTGCCAAAAAGCTTCGCTTTTTGTTTTATTTTGCTTTTGAACAGTATGGATTTCCCTGCATAGCACTCTTGAGTGTTATCATTATATTTCCTGCTCAAGGTGAGAGGCTTTCTGAGGTTTGCTGTGGTTTTATCCTATGTGAGGCCTGAGACGGCTGATGTTTGGTTTCTGATTATGCTGATTTTTCCTGTGAACCCAAGTAGTTTTATAATAACTTTGTTCCTAGCTTTGTCTTTAATAAATTAAGCTTAATGTTAACATTCCTCACAGTGAAACAGGGACCAAATGAGTTATATTCTTATGAAATGCTTTTGAAAAGTGAACAACCCTTCTGGAATTCTAGGGGGGCATTTTCCACTTGAATTCTGTCCATGTGGATTCATTTTTAACTTTCTCAAGACATTTGCATTATGATCTGTTGGTGTATGTAATTTCTGTACTGCAGTTTTGGCAAACCTTTGCTCCACAAAAGCTGCTGTTCTTTTCTACTTTTTTAACCTAACTCACCAGTCCCCCAAGTGGACCCAGATCATGATTTGAGAGAAAGACTGTGTCATTAAAGTCTGTGCTGGTGGACTCATAGAAATCAGTAAATTACTGTTAAACAAACAAACCTTAAAGGACCCTTGCAGAAATATCGTATTTCAGTAATAGCCCAAAGCCATTCATTTTATTAATGGTCGTAGGAGCCCCTTTGTATTCTGACTAGCCACTCCTGCCCTTTAAACTGGTGTCTTTCTGATAGTCCCCTAGAGGCTGATTTTGCTCCAGCGCCATCTGACCTGTAGCCAAGGTGCTGAATTATTGTAGGAAACAGATTCTTGTCTTAGTAAAATGGCTGAAATCAGCTTTGTAGACTTTTTTTTTTTTTAAACCAGCTTTCATTTAATTTGATGTCCTTATTCCTCCTGCACCTTTTGAAAAACTCAACTAAACCCCCCACCACTATTATGGTAGTGCTGTGAACTTTGGCAGGTCCTTGTGTTTAGAAAGAGAACAAAGCAGAGATGCATGACAATTTCTGGATTTCTGGAAGGGCTAGTGAATGGGGCACACCTTTCTCCTTCAGTGGCTGAATGGGAATCTTACTGGATCCTCTTGCTATACTGCAAGCTTGCGTGAACACTTGCATCCTCCCTCTCTCTCCCACCTCCTTTCTGTTACTGTAATTCAACATATATATTGAGTTTCTGCTATGTGCCGAGTACTGTTCTCAACATTATAGTTGTTGCAGTTAAAAACAACAAAAAGAGACCTCTCATGGATTTTATATTGGTAGAGAGGCAATAAGCAAGATAAATATGTGAAATGTACAGCTTATTTAGTGCTGACAAGTATTATGGGGAAAAATCAATTAAATAAGGAGATAAGAACGAGAGAGAGGTACATCTGAGAAAAGACCCAAGGGAGTGAGGGAGCAGGCATTTGATGGGAGAGAGTTCTAGACAGAAGAAGCAGCAATTATAAAGGCCTTAAAGCAGGAGAGTGCCTGGAATGTTCCAGCAACATTAGTCCAGTGTGGTTGGAGTCCAGGGTGAGCAAGGGAGAAGATGGTAAGATACAGTTTCAGAGAAGTTATGGAATGCCATGACACTGGCTTTTGTTTTGAGTGAGATGTTAAACCACTGCAGGGTTTTGAGCTAGAAGGACAATGATCTCAGGCCTTAGTAGGATCACTAAGTACAAAAAAACCATATATAAGAGAATAAGGACAAAAACGGGGAGAAAAGTTAGAAAGCCATTGGTGTAATCTAGGTAAGAGATGATGGAGTTCGAATAACAGGGGTAGCAGTGAATGTGATGAAAAGTAATTGAATTCTAGGGTAGACCCAATAGGAACTGCTGAAATTAGTGTAGTTATGAGATAAAGAAAGGAGTTAGAGATGACTTCAGAGTTTTGAGTGTCAGCAAGTAGAAGTATTTTCTTTAACTTGGATGGAATACCTGCAAGAGAGTCGGTTTGGGGTGGGGGATGTTGACAGAGGAGCTCAGTGTAGGACATATTAAACATGAAATTAATTTTCAGCATCCAAGTGAATATGTTAAATAACTGGACTTACCTGTCTTAGATTAACCGGAAAGACTTTGCTGCAAATATACATTGGAAAGTGGTCAGTTTATAGATGAGCTTTAAAGATAAGAAACTGGATGAAATCACCAAGAAATTGAAGGCAGATAGAAAAGAGGAGAGGCTCAAAGACTGAGCTTAGGGTACTTGAAATTTAAGAGGTAGGAGAGATGATAGGAACCAGCAAATGAGACAGAGGATAAGTGGACAGGAGAACATGTTGTCTGTTCTGAAAACAAAGTGAAGAAAGTGTGTCTGGGGAGGTTGTAACTCAAACGGGTCAATTGCTCTCTCTGTGTCAACTTACAAAGAAGGCCGAGAAAAAAACATTGGATTTAGCTTTGTGAGGTATTGACAGTGACTGTTTTTATCCTATGGTAAGACCACAAGCATGAATGGAGTGTGTTCAAGAGAATGGGCGAACAGACTTTGGGAGACCCCAAATGTAGTCAGTTCTTTCAAGGTTTTTTGCGGTAAAGGGAAGGAGTGAAATGGGGAAATGGCTGCAAGACAAAGTGGAAGAAGGGAAAGTTTTCTGAATTTGAGAAATAAATATGAGAACAATCATATACTGCTGGGAAGAAATCCAGTTGGAGAGGTTTCAATGAGGAAGGTGTCCTGTTGCCATGTACTCGATTGGATGAGAGGGAAGGAGATCTGTTAAACAAATGAAGAGATTGGCACCCTTCAGGAGTATTGACTTGTGCTGTAAGGAAGAAACAGGAAACATGAGGGTGCTGGATAGAAAGGAAGGTAGGTGAGTATATGGGGAGGGGCTGCACAAGTTCACTTCTTAATGCTCCGTTTTTCTCAGTGAAATAGGAAGTCAGTTCTTCAGCCATGGATGAAGATGGAGAGGTAGCTCTGTAGATCTCAGGAGAAGATAGAAAATGTTTGTCTTGGGTCTGACATCATTAAGGACAGTTGTGAGGTGGCTGATCCTGAATTTAATGTGAGAACAGCCAGCATGTTTGTGCATTTTTCTCCGGTCATGTTCATAACAACTCTATGAGTGCAGAGTAGCCACAATGTTGAAATGGACCAGAGCTGGGGTTTTGCCAGGGGTGAATGATGAAGCCAGAATGGGATGCAGGAGTTGAGGGTGTGTGACATGGAGCATTAAGATCCATCTCTGTGAAATTTAAGCTTGTGGGGTTTGAGCGAAGGCATATTTGTGTGGGGACTGGCATGAAGGAGGAGGTGGAGGTCTCCATAGGGAGGAAGAATTGTTTGATTTGGTGTTCAAGAGGAGATGAGTTGGAAGGGTAGGTGATGTAAGAGTGGAATATACGAAATTGAGGTTGTAGTTGTTGTTATTCAGTTGCTAAATCATGTCTCTTTGCTACCCCACGGTAGCCCGCCAAGCTCCTCTGTCCATGGGATTTCCCAGGCAAGAATGCTGGAGTGGGTTGCCATTTCCTTCTCCAAGGGATCTTCCCAACTCAGGGATCGAATCCCCATCTCCTGCATTGGCAGGCAGATACTTCACCACTGAGCCACCAGGGAAGCCCCTGAACTTGAGGTTAGGGTGGA
Source organism: Giraffa tippelskirchi (assembly GCF_054371585.1). Classification (NCBI taxonomy): domain Eukaryota; kingdom Metazoa; phylum Chordata; class Mammalia; order Artiodactyla; family Giraffidae; genus Giraffa; species Giraffa tippelskirchi. Next base: position 36,578,638 of record NC_137288.1, on the reverse strand, counting down.
TTATGGGAAGCGTGTCTGAGCTGAGACTAAAGAGGGAAGGTATGTTAAAGGCTGTTACGAATGGTTAGGTAGGGCCCTCTTCAGAGTGTCCTGGCCGAAGTAACCATCAGTGACTGAAATTGAGCAGACCTTCCTTTGCCCAACTTCCTGTCATGGAGCAGGGTCAATGTGGAGGAAATATTGCCTTTTCTTGTCTGCACAAGGATGTTGTAAAGGCTGGTGGTAGCCCTGCCATGAAATAGTAGAGGATTGTCTGTGTGGATATTGAAAACATTCAGTTATGACAGAACTAGCATTGAAAGAGTGTGATATTTAGGAGCTAAAATCTTCCAGAGATGAAAGGGAGTAACCCAGGAGTTGGTAGATAGTTACAGTAAGGAGGAACAGTCTGTTGACAGGAGATACAATGCTGGAGGTGTTTAAGGAGCAGGAAGGAGCATAGAGGTCACATGTCCCATTTTCAGGCCCAGCAATACAAGATGTGTGGGAAAGACACAGGCTGCTACCTGAGAAGGTTCCAGGGGAATTAGTGTCCATGGGAGAGGGCCAGGTCAATCAGATTTTGCTAATGACTAATCCTGAATTTCAGAAGAAAGAGTGGGAGGGTTTTAGTGGCTCTGAAGGGGTCCAGGGCAGGGTGAAAGCACTTAGGCAATAATTAAACCACAACAGGGATAAGCAAACTCCCCTAATTTGAAATGTGAATGAGTACTTAACCAAAGAGCACATACCCACACATCTCCAGCTAATGGGACCAAAACTGGATTTCCTGGCCTCTCCTTTGAAGTTGTACTAACGAAATTGCTTTGAGAAATCACTGAAAGAATGGTAAATAGCTTATTTCCTTGAGTGTTCCTTGACTTGCCCACTTTTACATCTTATTGCAAACCACAATTGCTTCTTGTAGAAAAGTGTGTTCCCTATCTATATGAATACCATATACTTCTGTGTATAGTCCGTTAATCCCAGGATAGATTTTCAAACCTCAATACTGAAAATATGTTGAGTGCTCACAACGCCTATCCTTTGTGAACTGTTTACATGTAGACTGATTAATGTTGACAGCACTCCTGTGAGACAGTCAGACTTCCTAGGCTCTGTTGCTGTATTTTATTGAAATTTTCTATTTTTGATTTTTATTTTATTTATATTTTTAATTTTTTTTTTACCAGTAAGGAAACAGACTTAGAGGTTCAGTGTTTCATTCAGGTGGCATGCTCAGGTTGATGTGAGTGACCCCAAAAGCCAGGCTCTGACTACTCTGCAACCTTGGGGAACACCCTTAGCCCGGGAGTCACTGGTGCAGTTTAGCTTTGCAATAGTTGTCCAACTCTGTTCTGATGCTAAACTTGAGAATTTGACAAAGAGGAACCACCGGCTTATCCAAATGAAGGAGTGGGCTACCACATGATTTCTTACAAATCAGTAATAAATGCCAAGAACCTGAACTGGTTTAGATGATTTCCTTACTTACTTTATTTCTAATAGGTGTTTGAACCAGCAGTTAGAATGGATATAATTTCCACACTTCTTACAGCTGTACAAATATGCTTTGAAAATATAATTAGGGAAAGTGGGGAAGTGTGGGGTTGTGGGGGCCATGGGAGAGAGGGCAGGAGGAGAGGAGGGTCCCACCATCTGTTTTTTAAATCTTTATTCTCTTCTTCTTTTCCCATTTCTCCCTTGGGATATGAAAGAGTGAATAGTATTAAAGTGAATAATAACTATCAATTGGTAAGATACCGTTGTGACAGTGCTGAGACTAAGCCTCTGCTACCATAGAGTTCTTTCAGATGAACAGAGATTTGGTGACATGTGTTACACCACTAAAGGGAAACTCAGAAAAGTATTTAAAAAGGAAACGTTTTACAAAAGCTGGTAACTGGAAAGAAGTCTTGTAGCTTGATTCCAGTGACATGTGAATCTGTAGGTAAAGATAATAATGGTAATGCTTTTGCTTTCTTCTTGCAGTCCACTGGGCAGCAAAACAGATTTGTTTTTAAACGATAGACACTTCACCAAGTTATTTTGTTTTAAAGTCTGGTTGCATTTTTTTTTTTTTTTTTTTTTTACAGTATGAGACAGGTGATATATTCTCAATTCTGGAATTGACAAGACACAAAACTAGAGCTGTGCATTAGGTTTCTTTGACTCCTAAACAGTTTTTCAAGTTAATAAGAATTAGAGACTCAAGAAAGTAAACTCTTCACATTTTACAGGCTTAGCTCAAGAGGTGAAAGGGTGATTTAGGAGAATCACTTGATATATATATTTTTGTTGACAACCCATGACCATTTATGTCTGTATAAGTATAGATCTATGTCACCCAAAGAAAATATTTAGAATTTTGTGGACTATTTTAGTCTGAGATTTATGCTTATGTTTGTGTCTGAGTTGCTCTCTGAACATAATACATTGGTATATTATGAGTTTGCTTACACATATTAAGTTGACTTACAGTACGTGGCTGGCTGTGGAAACCGTACATATTTTATAGAAACGATACCATCGGTAGATCGTCTTCACCTCCTTCCCCTTCTGTTTATAAATTGTTATTAACAAGAAAAAAAAAATGAGCTTCTCTTTTTGTGGCCCTGATATATTTCATGTTTAAAATCCAAAGCAGCCATCCTACTTAATCTTTTAAAATGAGGAAACTGGAGAATGTACAATTTTCATCCATAGAGATCAAAAAAGGTTTCGCTTGTTATTAACCCTAATGGCTTTCAGGGAGGAAGCAGCACTCTAGCTGGAGAATTAGTATTTTCAAAGTCTCTATTTAAGGAAAAAGATTATAGAGAACACACATCCTATGTTTTAGTCCTCAGATCCTGGGGTGAATAATGATTCCAGCGTTCACAGAATTTTATGTGGTCCCTTTTCATTATTCCTTATGGCCAGTTTTATAAGCAGGTTTCTGATTGTATGATTCTTGGCAGAGTCATGTTAACTTAATGAAACATTATTCAGCTCACTCTTTGTTTGCATTGGCTCAGAGGCCACAGTTTGAGGGGCCTTTTTTTCAAAAGTGAAAAGTGCTTTAAGATGGCCTGAAGTGTGTGGATAGGATCTCAGTTGAGACATCAATTACACACAGATGAGCAGCTTCCTGGAGGAAGTGAGAAGGGTACTAATGAAGGTTTCGGCGCCCTCTGGGAGTAGTCGCACTGACAGTTTATCCCTGGCAGTTTTATACAAGGGGTGGGAAAGGAGAATGTGTGCACCCTGGAGCGGTGAAGGATGTGTTCAAGTAACTTTTGAAGAGGTTTCCCAACAATTGGGTGTCTCTGCTCGCAGTGGTATTGGTCTGGTGTTGCTGGGCTTTTTCAGGAACTTGTCTGTGGCTGCTCACATGTGATTTTACATCAGATGACACATGAGCCTTCTTTGTGTTCATCATCCATCTCTCCCTGACAGCCATTCTGAGAATCTTGTAGGAGGGAAGGAATTCTTTCAGTGACTGTGTCAGGTCCCCTGATTTTTCTCAGGTTGAGCGGATTTGTCTTTTATCCAACGTCTGCATTATCGTTAACAGCTTTGTTGGCTCCTAGAGACACCTGTTCTACATTGGTGGCCCAGGGAAACTTAAGTATGTGAAAATGATGTTGTTTTAGTTACACATAGAAGAAAAAACAGAGGAAAAAGAATACTCTTCACAGTCAGAAATGACCATTGGCAGGATATAAAACTTCCTCTGCCCACTCTTTCTCATTCTCCTTTCTTTCATCCCAGCCCACAGCCTTCACAGTTCAGGGGAAGTATGAGGGATTTCAGAGGTTCACGCAGGCCTGGATCCTCTCTCATGTCAGCATTTTACTTAAACCAGTCAATTCAAGTAGACGTTATTCTAATAGTAAATGCCCAGTGGGATGGGAATCCCACAGTCTTCTTAATATTTGTGTCTCTGTGTTTTTGATAACCTTTATATCAAGAATTTTTTCCTTATGCTGAAATCTCTGGAGCTTTTAATTAAACCAATTTTCTCCTTTTTTCCTCCTGTGATGATGGAGAACAGCTGGGCATCATCTTAGCCCCCACCCACTTCATCTTGACTTCTCCAAATAACTTATCCCAGCTCTTTCAAACATGACTTATAGATACTATTTTCCATTTCTTTTACCCATTAGGGACCTCTTTTTCTTACATATTTCCCCTTGAACCGTGAACTTTGTTCTTGTGTAAATGGATTTTGGTCAATTTTAACAGTCCAAGAGTCATGGAGTTAAAAAAAGTTTTTAAGTGCAGATAAAGTGACCCATTTAAGTGTACTTTCCCCTCTTTTCTTGTTCAAGGAGAGAAATATTTCATAATATAGAGATAAAGATTGGAAATAGAGTACGATCTCATGATAAAAGCAAAGTCCCTCTCAAATAAAACCAAAATTAAATGTATTCTCCCAATTACTCATCCAGAAGAGTCAGATTTCTTCTTGTTTGATATAGTTTGTGATTGATAGAGAGGAACAAAGAATCCATGCTTTTAAAATGAAGTACTTTTTTCAGTCATGTCAGATAATCCATTCTTTCTTTTTTCTCTAAAGTGACAGTGTATAACCATTTCTCAAACAGTTAACCATCTGTTTGTCTAACTCCCTTTCTTATACACTGGAGTTATTCTTTATATGTTGAAGTATGAAATCATTAGTAGTGCCCATGAATGAAGCACTTATCCTTGACCTGTACCAACCTTTTAATGATATTCTTTCTGGCTGCTTTTTTCTATTTCTCATTTTCTAGATGGGTTGCTGTATTTCTGAGCAGATGTTTCAGGAACTTGCTGCAACTGTAGATCACAAGTGTTGGGGGGTATAAGAGAAATAGCTTCTAGTACCCCCCCACACACAGCAGCTTATTGTGTTATTTTCCATAATTCTAAGTGGATTCTGTATTGGTTCTATGATAGGAGGGATTGGGTGGTTAAAGGCTGGTACCTATAGGATATGTATGCTTTTTCTATTTAATATTATTATTTCTGGTTTTGTTTCTCTTTTCTTATCTGAGTTTCTTGTCTAGATATACAGAGGTACTAATCCAACTAAAATGTTCTGGTGATAAATTGAGTGCTAGTTAGGAGGGATTCCTATACCTTCAGTGAGTAAACTATTCTTCCTAGTTACTTGTGGAAATTCATTGTCTGGTCTGATACAAACCAATATGTTTGTGAACTATTTGAGGACATTGCAATGAAATTGCAATACATCCAGGTCTGGGATGTCAGATGACCATCATTTGTAGTGTATGATATATGCCACCCAAATCATTAATGTGTCTGGCATGATTACCTCTTGTGGAGCACATTCTTACTGATACACATGACTGGTATAATCATGAATCATCTGATTTGTTCTTCCTCCTAGTTTATTTTGCTCTCTTTTCTGCAGACCTCTTCTGACCAAGAAAAGGACTTCATTGACCTAATGTAGCAGACTATATAGTAAAATTTTTAGTTGTTATTGTTGTTGTTCAGTTGCTTAGTTGTGTCTGACTCGTTGGGACCCCATGGACACACCAGCCTCCTCTCTCCCTCACTGTCTCCTGGAGTTTGCTCAGACTCATGTCCATTGAGTCGGTGATGCTATCTAACCATCTTTGCCGCTCCTTTCTCCTTTTGTCGTCAATCTTCCGTAGCATCAGAGCCTTTTCCAGTGAATCGGCTCGTCACATCAGGTGGCCAAAATATTGGAGATTCAACATCAGCCCTTCCAATGAATATTCAGGATTCATTGATTCAGGATTCAGATCCTTTAGGATTGATTGGTTTGGTCTCCTTGCAGTGCAAGGGACTCTTAAGAGTATTCTCCAACACCACAATTTGAAAGCATCAGTTCTGCAGTGCTCAACCTTATTTATGGTGCATCTCTCACATCTGTACATGACTACTGGAAAAACCATAGCTTTGGCTATATGGACATTGGTCAGCAAAGTGATGTCTCTGCTTTTTAATATGCTGTGTAAGTTTGTCATAGCTTTCCTTCCAAGAAGCAAATGTCTTTTAATTTCATGACTGAAGTCACCGTCCAAGTTATATTAGTTGTATTTTATTCATAGAGAATGTTGTTCAAATACTATCTAATACCAATACTTGCAATGTTTAGGTACTGTCTCCCTTGAAAGTCTTAGGGGGAAAATTGTTTCCATTATTTTATTGCTATTATTTCTCTGTTTAATTGCTCACCTCTTATACCCTTTGGATGTTTTCTTATAATGCAACAAGGGAAATTGTTTAAATCTAGATACCTAAACATATCTTGGAATAAGAACTGCTCTGAGAGGAGCGGTTCTCCTCAGTCTGATCCAAAAAGGATTAAGGAGTTGCCTTTTTCCTGAAAGAAATGGAGTCCTGGAAATATTTAGTTGGGATCAAATGAGTTTGTCTGGTTGTCATTAAGTCATCTTCAACAGTTTTTGGCATGTATTTTGCTGCTGTGTATATCCAGAACATCTAATATGCACAATTTCAAATGTAAGTGTGATACATAAAACATAGTACAGTCCAAACATAAACTTTTGGGATTATTTGCCAATCTGGGGATAATTTGAATTACCCACTTATTGATTCTTTAAAACAAATTTTAGTTATCACTGCTAGGTCTTCATAGGGTTGATTTTTCTCAGGCAGAATGAATAGTTCTAAACCTTTTTTCTTTTTAATCACTCATTTATTTTTGGCTGTGCTGGGTCTTCATTGCTGTGAGGGCTTTTGTCTAGTTGCAGTGAGTGGGGGCTGTGTTCCAGTTGCCACATGCAGGCTTCTGTTTGTGGTGACTTCTCTTGTTGTAGTTCCCAGGCTCCAGAGCACAGGCTCAGTATTTGTGGTGCATGGGCCCTGTTACTCTGTGGCGTGTGGGATCTTTCCGGATCAGGGATAGAACCGATGCCTCCTGCAATGGCAGGCAGATTTTCTTACCACTGAGCCACCAGGGCAGCCCTATACCATTGTTTTATGAAAAAAGTACTTTTAAGAAAACTTAAGGACTCTAAGTCAGGTCTTAGGTCTTAGTCACTGTTTTACTCCTGCATTTTATACAGTCCTTGACATGAAGGTGTTCAATAAGAGTGTTGCAATTGAATAAATGATTAATAAATAAACAAGCTCCCTCTAAGATCCAGCCCTCTTTTGAAATTGAATTCTAACAATGTGCCACATTATTAATCCTCATATACTGTGTGCTATTTGATTTAAATTTTTGTAGTTTAGGAGAACTCTGCTAAGCCTATAGTGTATACAGGATCATTTTGATGGAAAACTGTTTTGATTTGAGAGTGTCTGTTTGTTGAGAAAATTGAAAGGAAGTAGTTGGAGGAAGAACTGAAAGAAATGAAATCGATCAAGGGATGCTCCTTTCCCTGCCTTCGTTAGCCCTTTGAACCCTGGTTACCTCAGGTAGCCAGTCACTTCATGTGTAGATGAATGAGACATATGCCGATTAATATTTTTGTTGCGTTGACTCTCTTGTGCCCACATCCTGGGCTATTTTGTGATTCTGCCCCCGCATGGCTCCTGCCATTTCAAGTAAGCATTGTCATTTCTAATTTTGACTTTTCAGTGATACTTATTTTTATTTCACCACATAAAACCTCCAGACTGTGACTTTCCTCTTAAAATAAGTCAACGAGTAAGAACGGCAGAAGGAAATGTATCTACATTTAGTGGCAGGTCAGGGGGCTTCCCAGGTGGCTCAGATGGTAAAGAATCTGCCCACAATGCAGGAAACCTGGGTTTGATCCCTGGGTGAGGAAGTTCCCCTGGAGAAGGGAATGGCAACCCATCCCAGTGTTGCTGTCTGGAGAATTCCATGGACAGAGGAGCCTGACGAGCTCCAGTCCACGGGGTCACAAAGAGTCAGACACGATTGAGCGACTAACACTTTTAGCTTTCACACTTTACATAGTCTCCCACTGACTTGCGTAAGATGTTTTTTTCAGTTTGATTTTCATATTTTCCCTAATTGACCTTAGCATAATTTGCGATCTTTTAATAAAGATTCTGTTTCAAATTTTAAAAATTCATTTTTGTATGTATGCTTTTCCACAGTAAAAAAACTGTGCTTTGCTGATTTCCCCTTCCATGAATTCTTGTTAAAAACAGTAATTGAAAGTTAACTTTAGAAAGAAATACTTTAGAACCTCCCTGGTGGTCTAGTGGTTAAGAATCTGCCTGCCAATGCAGGAGACCCAAATTCAATCCCTGGTCCAGGAAGATTCCACGTGCTACATGGCAGATAAACCCATGCACCACAGCTACTGAGCCTGTGCTCTAGAGCCACAACTACTGAAGCCCAATTGCCTAGAGACCATGCTTTGCAACAAGAGAAGCCACTGCAATGAGAAGCCCAAGCACTTTCAACAAAGAATAACCCCCTACTCACCACAACTAGAGAAAAACCTGCACAGCAATGAAGACCCAGCATAGCCAAAAAAAATTTTTTTAAATAGGAAAAGAAATAGATACTTGAGACAAATTTCATGAAAATAAAATTGGACAGTTTAGTTTAATTAAGATTCATGGATCAACTGCTCTGTGCCTGTCTTTGCACGGAAGTAAGTATTCAAGTTACTGGGCCTGTGAGTGATAAGGCAGATGCAAGCAGCAGTAGTGCAGGGACTGACATGAATTTGTAACACTAAGTTCCAAGAAAGCATGGGTAGGGGAAGAGTAAGTCTTCCTCAGAAATGGGGATAGTCAGGAAAGCTTTGAGGAAGCTGTTTGAGTCCGGTCTGTCAAGATGAGTTTGCTAGACAGAAAGATGAAAGAGGGACTGTCAGAGCAAGTGAGACAAATACAGCGAGTATACGTGTTCAGGAAATGCCACAAGATCTCAGCTGGCTGATCAGAGAGCTGGGAGTTGGGAAGATGACCAGATGTGAGACTAGAAATAAAAACAGAGTCAAGATTGCCTTCTGCTAAAACGTATGGTTATTGGGGGAAGGGAGTTTGGGATTGACATGTACACATTGCTATATTTAAAGTGGATAACCAACAAGGTCCTACTGTGTAGCACAGGGAACTCTGCTCAATGTTATGTGGCAGCTTGGATGGTGGAGGGGGGCATTTAGAGGAGAATGGATGTATATATATGTGTGACTGAGTAATTCTGTTGTGCACCTGAAATTATCACAACATTGTTAATCAGCTATATGCTAATGTAAAATAAAAACATTTTTTAAGAAAGGAGTACATTCTCCTTTCTCCCTTTTTTGTGTCTTGTGCTAAAGTTCAAAGCCCTCTTGTATACCTGTCAGGGGCTTAGTACTTAGACTGGGGGGAATGTTACCCATGCCTTCATCTCAGTGCTGTGCTTAGGCGCTCAGTCATTTCCGACTCTCAGCAGCCCCACTTACAAAGTATGAGCTTTAGTCCATATTTTCCAGTTCTATCACATTGTTGGGTCTAATGGTGAATGAAAAAGAAGAGAGAGGGGAAGGGACAGCTTGGGACTTAGAGAAAAGAGGCTGCCATCCAGTCTTGTTGAGACGCATTCAACAGTTTCTCTAGCCTTCAGGGCTGTCTGGTGATCACCTGTAATCCTTGTGGTCCTAAGCCTTCTAAGTAAAATATTCTGGAGGAGGGGTTTGGGAATCTGCGTGTGAATGAGAGTAGTGTGGGATAGCGACTGAAGAATCCCATTAACTGTTTGAATTAAAAACTGGCAGATTATTTTAACTATGTTTGTAGCTTGCCTAGTTTGAGCGGGTAAGCAAAACGTAGAAATAATATTCCTATATTCCTATACCTTTTAAAACATTTTTTTTTCTAGTCTTCAGTTTGTCCAGCTCAAGTAGGGCAAGCAGTCTTATGGGGTTTCCAGGTATAAAATCCTAGCATGAATTTTGTGATGGTGCCAGTGCACAGTTAGGAAAGAAAAAAAGAGAAACAGTTTCTATTCTGTCCTGAATGCCAAGAAGATATCACTTCTAAGCTGCATGTCAGACTTAGATATTTATTGGCTAAAACATCTGTCCTAATTCTTCAGTTTCCTGGCTCCTGTTGTAATTTCAACATACAGGGGATTTCCCCTGGCCTTTTCTTGAACATTAATTTTTTTTTGGCTTGTATTTCAGAGGCCAAACTCAGCCCCTTAGATAAATATTCAGGCAACTGTTTAAAATAAGCCCTGTATTATTTATTTATCACATCTGTTAGGAAAGCTACAAGGATAAAGTAAGAGTGAAAACTGTGTGTTTTGTCAGAATATGAATCTTGCATGTTCAACTGCTGCTCCATCTACACAGTGAGTGTTTTTAGATTCAGCTACCCTCATGGCGAAGAATGAATAAATCACTTAGATGCCCATGTGTAGTGTCTGTATAGTCAGTGCACACACACACACGCAGGCACACACTCTGAAGGCTGTGCATGCATTATATTGTGTCCTACTCATTTTTATTCTTGAACTTTTCCTTAGAAACAAGTTTTAAATCCACAGGAATACTCATTTATATATTTTATTTTCTATTACATTTACTTTCTTTAAGATTCTACACTTATTTTATTAGAGATAAATAATTACAGGGAAACCAGTTTGGCCCAGAGAAATAGGATCAAGTTCAGAAAGAGGAGCCGGGGAGGAAGATGACTCTGTAGTAAAGGAATTCTCATGATGCTTCACTTGGGTCTAGTCTGGAATGTAAGATGAAGCAAAACAGAATTGAGTTGAAGGGAATTGAATCATATTGAGGAAGAATTTCACAGTATTTCTTGAGGCTATTTCAGTTTTATTGTCATTCCCTCCAACTGAAATTCTGGGCTATGTGTTGACGACTCTTTCTTTTGGAAACACTGTGTGTAAATACATGTGACTCACTGTTAACACAATGCGGTAGTAAATTTAAACAACCATACAGCATATACACTGACACCGAAATAGGTATCACAATACCCTGTGGTTTCCTAGGTCAGAAACAAATAGAGCAAGTTGTAATTTAGATACCTGTTATCCTCAGGAAATGACAGCTGATTGTATACTACTTATTGTAGCAGTCAGAAAATAAAAGACATAAGGTTTTGATTACGCCCACACTGATTCAGTAATTGTTTTTTTTTTATCCTGCTGCATTGAAGTTTACCTTTGAAACACTTATGAATAAAATCATTTCCTGAGAAAATTGGTGTATGTGTTTTGATGTCCAGTAGGCCAGGAGCATTCTGATGCTTTTTACAAGTTCCCTGAAACCCATGTGCTGCATTTTGATTGTCTTTTTAAACTACCATTAGGTTTGTATTTTTCTAGGTGGTAATACTAATTTAAGAATGTGAAAGTAGTAAAACGTATTTGCTAATGTGCACTTTTCTTTTGGCTGGGCTCACATTCCATCCATTTAGCTCTGTTCAGTTGGGATTATATGTCGTATCCACCACCTTCCTCTCACCTCTCCAGTTTGTCACACTTCCTATTGACTCCAGAATGTTGAAAAAAAGCCATCCATGTAATCAGTATAAAAATAAATTTATCTTTAGAATATAAACTGATGGTTATTTCTCATATTCCTTGATAAGTAAGCTTTGGCAAAGTGGTACAAATTAGTGATGATTTTAAGGAGAGAGGCCAGGAAGCCATAGTTTATGTAAGCAGTATTATAAAATGTTTCTGTATTAGAACATTTAGACTGTTTTAAGCAAAAAATGTCATAGTGTATCGAAGAGAAAAAAGTTACCTGATCTTTAACTCAGGGATTTCTCTCCCTGGATATCTGGGCACATCCTTTTGCTACTTCGACCTTAATGTTTTCTGGGCCAGTTGAGCTCAGTTTTTTCTTATCAGAGCTCAACATCTTGTTCCTTGTGATGGCTTTATTAACTTCCTGTTTCAGATCTTCCAACATGATGCAACATGTTCTTTAGACATTAAATTTTCTGTATCAGTTCTTGGCTTTGAAGTCAGATATTCTAAATGGAAGATTATGGACTTGGCCTTGGACCCCAGCTCTGCTATTCTACTGGCTGTGACCGTGGGCACACAAATGATCATTTCTAGGCTCCAGTTTTCTCCCTCCAATGTGGAGATGACACTTCTTCCATCTCACAAGGAAGCTGTGAGGATGAAATAAGGTCACGTATGTCAAATGCCTGCCATTAATAACTAACAGTTATTTTCTAAAACATGTTCATTTTGTCTTCCTGATTACTTTCTGTCATTAAAACAAAACCCAATTCACTCTTTTGCCTGGGCATCCTCTTTCATGGGCTACATTTTCCATTTCTAGTCAGTGTGATCTTTAGTCTACCCAAAGCAGTGCTGTCAACACTGCCACATGCATATGTCTCCATTTTTGACTATAACTTTTTTTTATATATTTTATTGGAGTAAAATTACTCTACAATGTGACTAGAATCATTTTTAACTCATCCACCCACCTTTCACACTCAGGTCAGAATTTTCCCAAGCTTCTGTTCCTTGGAAATTTTTCTTAGATTAGTGTTAACCCTGGTGCCCTTAAGAAGGCTTATTTTAAGCTTTTACAATATGTTCTCAAGTTATTTTCTTCCATATGACTTCCTCTTGCCTCCTGCCTTTGACATATGCCTCCATTTGCCACTAATCACAGTGCTTCCTCATGTGGATTTTCCACATAAATTCCCCCTCCCCTGGAGTACAGAGAAAAGGCCTTCTATGTCTGCTGCTGCCAGAGTCACATCAATGTGAAACCTGGGCAGAGTGTCTGAGGAGGACGGAAAGAAGCGTTGGAACTCCAGCACAGGTGTTGCAGAGCAGAAATGACGGTGAACTTGACTTCCATAGATGAGACACCTGGAAGGCTTGACTGTAGTAAAAATGGGTAGATTATATTGTAATCTGCAGAGTCCATGATTTTCTTAAAAATAATTACCTTCAGTTGACACTTAGCATGTCACATTTCATTTTTCCTTCTCCATGCTAGGTACTTTGGCCCATAGAAGAGGATATACACACACCCCAGTGTGTAGATTCTATAGACAGAGGGCTTTTAAAGGGAAGATTCATAGTACCTCTGATGTTGAAAAGTGGAAGTGTTAGTCGCTTAGTTGTATCTGACTCTTTGCGACCTCATAGACTGTAGCCCACCAGGCTCCTCTACACATGGATTCTCCAGGCAAGAATACTGGAGTGGGTAGCCATTCCCTTCTCCAGGAGATTCTGAGGTTGGTAGATTGAAAACAATTTCATTAATGTAGATTCTTTCTTCAGAATGTTATGAATTCCCCAATCTGCCTACTCACCTCCAGAAAGTACCTACTGACTCCCACCTCTTGAGACAGATACTGTGCTCTTTTTCATGTCTGTACAGTAGCCCAAGACATTGAAATTATCATCAATTAGTGGGTAAGGAAACTGAGGCTTAGAGAGGTTCAGTGTAACTGTGGCCACAAAGGTATTAAATGATCCGTTCTTTCAAACTGAGATACTCGTCTTTATACTGCGCTATTTTGCCTTATTTTAGGCATCCATTTTCAATTGGAGAAAGGCTCCAAGTGAGTTAATTACAGTGGATATAAAAAAAGGAATTCAAATTAGTAATATCATTATCTCTCTGTTTTCTAGTGTGTGCAAAGCAGGTAACCGATGAGGCGTCTTCCACCCGAGATCCAAGCCTTCCTAACACAGCAGTGCAGAGCAAGCTGGTGTCTTCCTTTCAGCAACACACCAAAAAGGCTCTCAAACAGGTAAGTTCGCTGGCACTTCTTCTTTGTCTCTCAGTTCTACCTACTTAAGATAATGAAGGTTATGCATAAAAAGCAAAATAAATAAGAATGTAGTAATCCGAAAGCAGCAGAGATGTCTTAGATTCAGCCACTCCCCTAATATCCAGTACGCTGACTTTATGCTACAGACTAGGAGAGGCTTGGCTGAGAACTTTGATGTAAAATAGAAGAGGGAAAGTGTGCTTGAAAACATACAGAACTTGATTGAGAGTGTGTGTGTGTGTATGTGCTTGTGTGTGTGTGTGATTTAGAGCAAATATATTACTTGTTCATACACATATTTTGAAAAGACTGTCTCTACTTATGGTCTCATGTTTATCTGATAGTTGACGTCAAAAAGAAATGTAATTTCTTTCTTGTTACCGAAATGCATTGTTATAAATAAGAAAAATAGCAGTTGTGGCTTCCTTGTATCTCGACTATCTATTAGTGTGTTTGGTGCTAAATAGAGGTCAGCTTTGCAGTATCATCGCCACATTACATAAGCAGTCTTCACCTGTGTGTCCTTGTCCAGAGAATGGTGGTGAAAAGTGTGGTTATAATATTGGACTCGAGAAAGAAAGTGTTAGTTGCTCAGTCGTATCCAACTCTTTGCAACCACGGGGACTGTAGCCTGCCAGGCTCCTCTGGCCATGGAATTCCGGAGTGGATAGCCATTCCCTTCTCTAGGGAATCTTCCTGACCCAGGGATTGAACCTGGGTCTCCTACATTGCAGTCGGATTCTTTACCACTCGGACATAACCTGGTTTCAACCCTTGCTACTCACTGTGTGACTCTGGGTAAGCCACGTTTCTTCTCCGAATCTTAAACTCCTCCTCTAGAAGATGTAAAAAATAAAGGTACCCTTCAGCTGGGAATGATCTAAGAATTAAGCGAGGTGATAAGCTGAAAGGAGGTGGTAAAGTGAATGTGTAGCCCATAATAATCACTCAATAAATGTTAGCTACAGCCGCCACCCTAGAAATGCTGCATGTGTCCAGAAGAAACGTAAGAGATGCTGTGGGCAGAAGTGACCAGTGCATGATTATAATAGTAATAATGTCCGTAAATGCAGAGCTCACATATTTAGCCCTGAATTCATGGTTTTCCCTTGTTTAACTGCTTTCCTGATTTTTTATTTTCATCATTTTGTGACAGCCACCTCCCCCTCACCCCTTGCTGACCCTTACCAAGTCTAGTAATAGAGGTGTCATTCTATGTGATAGATTTATAAGAAGGAAAAAGAAGCCATGTTTTTAAATAAAGCTAAAAACGTTTTTAAAGTCTCACCAACATATAAAGCTACTTAATATTCACATCCAGTCTCTTGAAGTTAGAATGTCTCCATCTATTCCTCTATTTCAAACTAGAAAACTTAAGAAAGAAACTTAACATTTTTATACTGAATTCTGTTACTTTTTAATTCTGTGTTAGCTACTGAAATCACAGTATTTCCCTTCACTGGTCTTATATTTAAGGTAGTAATGTTTCATCCTACAGAGGTCAGATACTGAGCTCCCCGTTTGTGTCCTTGCTCTTGTGAAATGTTTCAGATGCCAGAGAACAAAATTAAATTCAGTGTGGAGATCCCTTTTTCCCTGATGACATAAAGTAGGGATGATGGTAGGGAAGCCTGGGAAAAAGGCTGATTCAAGTGGCAAATAGGATGCAGGTACTAAAATACCAACCAGGATGGAACAAAAGATACAAAACTGGATACTGCTAACTTGAGCGTTTAAGAAACGTAGATGCAAACATAAACGAAACTCATACTTCTGAAGAATAATGATTTAGAAACTGTACACTGTGAATTCATCCTCCATATGAATGTAAAGCTATTCATTCACATCTCTTTATTGTCATGTCACATTATTTTTAACTTTCTTCATGTTTGTTTCATATCCTTTGAACATTTTTTTTTACAATTACTAAAACATGACACAGTTTTGAGTTCCTGGGTATTTTTGTTTGTTTGTTTGTTTTGTTTTTTGTAGATCATGTGTCCATGGGAGGTACCACTTGCTTGATTAGCATCTAAACCTTGTTTTAAGAAGCCAACCCTGTAAGCTTCCTAATGTCCTGAGAGAACTATTTATTAATGTCTTAAAACTTCCTATTTTATAACCAAGTAACAAATTAGTCACCCGGACAGTGTGGCACAATATATAGCAGATACGCTAATGTTTGATTAATAATCAAATTTGTGTTAGAAATCCATTTAGAAGAAAAGCTGTTCTTGTAGAATTTTGCCAGATTCCTTGTAATTGCTGAGTTTCTTAAGGCAGCATTTCAAAAATTGACTGAACATGCGACATTTTGAATTGCAGCAGCCTCAGCAGATCTGCAGCTTTCTTTTTGATAGTTGAATGGCCATGACCGTGTAGAACTCTTTGTAAGTGTGTGTATATACTGTTATATAGATCTATGTGTTCTATGGTTGTGAATATGTTTTGTGTATACACATAAAACATAATCTTAAAACATGAATCATAATCTTAAGAACCTAGGGCCAGCCGAATAACCCTAATAATAATTACATTAGCTTGTCATTTATTTTTATGCTCTGCATTTAACAGGCACTATGCCATTTAATCCTCACACAAATCTTTTAAAGTAATCCTTTAAAATATGTTTCAAATGAGGAAACTACAGCCCAGAGGAACTAGGAAACTTACCCAAGACTGTCCAGTGAGTAAATCTTGAAGATGACATTTGAACCCAGAATCATAGTTTCAGATTCTGCCCTCTCAACTATTAGTTCCTTTTAGCATATGCTTCCTAGGTGCCTCAGTGGTAAAGAATCCCTCTGCAGTACAGGAGATGTGGGTTCAATCCCTGGGTCAGGAAGATCCCCTGGAGAAAAGAACATGGCAACCCACTCCAGTATCATTGCCTGGAGAATCCCATGGACAGAGGAGCCTGGTGGACTATAGTCCATGGGGTCGCAAAAGAGTCAGACACAACTTAGCGACTAAACAACAACAACAGCAGTGTAATAGGATACATGGATTTTTGACATTATCCAAGAAAATCTGCATTTCTGAGTATTTTTATAAAGTAAGGAAAGCATAGTCATTAAGAATATTATTTCTGGGCTTCTCTGACAGTCCAGTGGTTAAGACTCCACCTCCCAATGCAGGAGGCATGGATTCAGTTCCTGGTCCAGGAACTTAGACCCCGCACGCCACACAGCACAGCCAAAATAAGATAATTTTTTTCAAAAAAAGAATAATATTTCCTAACAAAGACTGCTTGTGTTCAGTATCACCACATATTAAAGGTGGATACTTAAATACAGTAGCTTTTATCATTTTACTAGAAGTATATTTTGAGTCAGTAGGGCTTTTGTAGTGTTCAGCTCTATATTGCGCAGTGTAGATTCTTAGAAAAAGAAGGTGGAAAAAAAAAATCCAGTAGCTTTTTACACGTAAGTGTAGTGAAGAAATGGCTTCCCTGGTAGCTCAGCTGGTGAAGAATCTGCCTGAAATGTAGACAACCCTGGTTCAGTTCCTGGATTGGGAAGGTCTCCTGGAGGAGGGCATGGCAATCCACTCCAGTATTCTTGCCTAGAGAATCCCCATGGAAAGAGGAGCCTGGTGGGCTACAGCCCATGGGGTTGCAGAGTCAGACATGACTAAGCAACTAAGCACAGCACAGCACATAGTGAAGAAAAATAATTTAAAACAAACCTCAGGCTTCCCTCTTGGCTCAGTGATAAAGAATCCACCTGCCATTGCAGGAGACATGGGTTTGATCTCTGGTCCAGGAAGATCCCACGTGCCACAGAATAATGAAGCCCATGCACCACAGCTACTGAGCTTGTGCTCTAGAGTCCACGTGCCGCAACTTCAGAAGCCCGAGAGCTGTAAAACTCGTTCTCAGCAACAAGGGAAGCTGCTGCATCTAGAGAAAAGCCCACGCAGCAGTGAAGATACCCAGCACAGTCAATAATAAAATAAATAACATTTTTTAAAAAATTGCTTCTTCTAAAACAAACTTCATGCCAAACAATCCAGATAAAATTCCCCAGCTCTGAAGTCCCTACCCCCACCCAAAGCATGTTGCCACAGTGAGTGGATACTTAACTGTGCACTGCTCTTGATTGCAGTGTAATCGTAGGCTGGACTTTGTGAAAGCTAGAATGCCCCTTGTCTATTGATGTTTTTCATCGCTCTTAATATTTGGGTCCCTTTAACTTTCTAATCGTCGGAACATTAGTTCATATCATATGTGGAGTTTAATTGCATTAATAATATGTTGTTATTTCAGTAGTTATTTTTCTGAATAGCATATTCAAAATAATAATCAGAAGCCTCTGGAGAATAGCAGATTGCTGATGATTACCTTGTTCCCTGTCTTCTTTCTGCCTTGATATTTTAGCTATAATGATCCTAAAAAGTGTGAAATGATTATATTTTGAATTTCAAGGAAGCATAATTAAGGAAGATTAAATTTTGGAAGTTTCTAAACAGCAGAATCAAAGACAAGATTAAAAAAGGATGAGATATGTTATGATGGGACGTAACATGACAGACAACAGAACCTTTCTGTCTTGTTCCTGTTGGTTTCTTTGACTTTCTTCATTATTTATTTAGGATGGTAGAATTTATTCATAAAGTTGCAGATCCTTTTCCCTCTTTGTATCACAAAACAGACATATTCCTGGTGTTTTGCTTCCACTTTATATGTTTGACCAATACTGTGAAATTCCAAAGGTTGTGTTGCCCGATAGCAGTTTCTGAACGTGGGTGTTGACATTTAGCATACTAGCAACAATGTGCGGTGGTGGTGCCTGACACAGCCAGCTGTTTCATATGTGTGTATTTCTCATTATTTCAGCATTCGCAGCATGTGCTATTTTCAGATTTTTCAGTGAAGGGTTTGCCACATCCAGTGCATTCTTAAATTACACTGTTGCTCTTCTTTCTCTATGAAAACAAAGAAAGTATTACTTCTTTATGTAAATCCCAAGTTAACATAAAAAGCCTCTGACTTTAGATTTTATTTATTTTTCATTGAGATGGAAATGAGAATTGTTCCATATTTTTAGAGTTTTCCCAAGCTTTTTTCTTTTACAATAAAATGTTTATCTAAAGATATTCTGTCTCTTTTTACAAGAGAATATTGTAATACATCTCTAGAGGAAAGCATGCTCACTCAGCATCTTTTGATTTCTTTCTTTTCACTTAAACCCAGAATTGTAATTGATGTGTGATATGATCTTTACTTTCCTAGACTGGTTTAGCTCTGTTATGTTGGTTTCCTTTAATAAGTAAGTCTATTTCCAAGTGTAAGCCTATAAGTTTCTTTCATATTGAATGATACCTGGAAGTATTAAACTTGGCAAGTCCAAAGTACTCTGTGTAGTTTGGACATGAGGATATTACATGTACGGGCAGCTTTTATAGTGGACTGTATTTACACGTGCCATCTGCTTTTTTATTTAATTTCAGTATTGCTTCTTTCTAGACTTGAAATTAGGATTTAAAGTTGTTCAGTGAGATAATTCCATTAGCATTCCAACATATACCTAAGAGTTGAGTAGTTGGAGGCACCTCATTGACATCTTCCTCTTAAAATGAATCTAGACTGATACAGTAAGACTTATTGTATAATATCAATGACAAATTAAAACCATGTTATAGATTGATCAACAGGGCCACCACTAGCTAATTAAAGCCTGTAGCGTGGAATAGAAATAGTCATCCAATCCTCATGTTGTCACAACAACAAATAATCTCCCTTCTCAGGGTATCCTTGTGCAGAGCAAATCTTCCATGACCATTGAAAGAGGCCTTCCTAATCATATTTTCTTGATCTGTTACATGGATGTATATTTCCAGGTTGGGATACCCAAGCTTAGACAATTACAAAGTAAATTTCATTTCTCTTCTATTGTATTTCTAGTGTAAAATAGGCAGTTTTCTCGTTCTCTTGGAATTTTAGCTGAAGCTAAAAGGATAATGGATGATGTTAAGGATAAATGGATAAAGTTAAGGATAATGGGGGTACACGACTATCCTGTTGTGAAGGGGTTGCTAGACATAGCCTCAGAGGACTCTGAGAGGAGGCCAGGTGGCCATCAACCATCCCCCAAAAGCCTATTAAACCATAGCTCTGTGGTGTTCCTATTTAAGATATCTTACCAACACTGTTGTCTCTGTTTTGCAGGGGCATTTACCCAAGTAATTTGCCCAGCATTACTCAGCTCATGAGTTAAGTCTTTCTCTAACTCTACAGCCTCATACCTCACAGGCATTAAGACAGCTCTGCAGCCCCTGTTCTGCTGTAAGTCTGCCCAGTAGAGGAGGGGGATTCAAATAATTCTCTCAGGCAGTGGGTCAGACTCATTTATTTGGGGAGGTTGAGAAACACTGGGAATGATGTCTAGTAGGTATCAAAAAGCAGTGCCCCCCGGCTGAATTTGGCTCAGAATTCTCTTTGTTTTGTCAGGCACATTGTTTAAAACAGGAAATCTCACCAAAAAGCCCAGTTGTGTTTCTTCTCTCGAGTCATTACTCGCCTTCCAGTGGGTATGTGCTTTTGCAGTCCCCAGCCTACCCCTTGTCATCATCTTACCCTAGCCAGCATGGTCCAGAAAGCATTGCATGTTTTTCAAGGAAATGTCAGGAGACATGCAGCATATGTGACGAGTGGCCGATGTGCACGTAGTTGCAGAAATATAGTTATATAACCAAACCAAGCAAACCTTGAGCAGCTAGCTTCTTTATCTGCAGAATGTATGCCCTGCCGTGGGGGACTCCGAATCACTTTACTGCCTACCTCTTGCACAGAATAAACGCTGGAGTTCTACCGTTGTGAGTCATCCCAAACTATCCCAGACATCTCAATTAAGTCAGCATTGTTTTTTCCTCCTCTATCCATATTCTGATCTGCTTGGAGGGTATCCCCAGGGTCCACAGCCAAATAAGTCCTGCTTTCTAGAAAATGAATTGGACTCTGCAGGGTATCCTAAAATGACTCACCCTAAAATGGCTATGGACCTAGTAAATGTAATCAAGATGCCCTCTCTGATAGCTGAATCCCGATACTCCTGAGTTCAGCTGCTAGATACACAAAGGCTTCCCAGTTTTTGCTTATTTGACCCTAGAAATGTTAGTCGGAATAGAAAATAATGCTTGTTTTTCAGAGGTAAGGCAAACAAAGTGTATATTTTTAATACACTTAGAACAGTGTTTTTTTTTATTGATTTTTATTGGAGTATCGTTGCTTTATGATGTTGTGTTTCTGCTATACAGCAAAGAAAATCAGTTACATGTATACATATATCCCCTGTTTTTAAAATTTCCTATCTATTTAGGTACCACAGAACAATGAGTAGAGTTCCTTGTGCTATGCAGTAGGTCCTCATTAAATATCTATTTTAATACATAGTATCAATAGTGTACATATGTCAATCCCAAACTCCCAATTCGTCCCACCCTTCTTTCTCCCCCTGATCCATAAGTCTGTTCTCTACATCTGTGTCTCTGTTTCTGCTTTGCAAGTAAGTTCATCTGTGTCATTTTTCCTAGATTTAACAGATAAACTGTATTATACAATGTTTTTATTCTCTTTCTGACTCTATAGGACAGACTCCAGGTCTATCCGTGTCTGCAAATGACACTATTTTGTTAACTTTTATGACTGGGTAATAGTCCACTGTGGGCTTCCCAGGTAGTAAAGGATCTGTAGTAAAGAATCTGTCTGCTAATGCAGGAGACGCAGGTTCCATCTCTGGGTTGGGAAAATCCCCTGGAGTGGGAAATGGCAACCCACTCCAGTATTCTTGCCTGGAAAATTTCATGGACAGGGGAGCCTGACGGACTATAGTCCATGGGGTTGCAAAGAGTCAAACATGACTAAGTGACTGAGCATGCACACACTATTCCACTGTATGTGTGTACCACACCTTCTTTATCCATTCCTCTGCTGATTGACATTTGCTGCTCGCATGTCCTGGCTGTTGTAAACCTTGCTGCAGTGGACATTGGGGTGCAAGTATCTTTTGAATTATGGTTTTCATCAGGGATATACCCAGGAGTGGGATTGTTGGATCATATGGTAGTTCTGTTTTTAGTTTTTTGAGGAACCTCCATACTCTTCTCCACAATGGCTGTACCACCTTACATTCCCACCAACAGTGAGAGGGTTCTCTTCTCTTTTCTTCACATCCTCTCCAGCATTTACTGTTTGTAGGTTTTTTGATGATGGCTATTCTAACTGATGTGAGGCAATACCTCACTGTAGTTTTGATTTGCATTTCTCTAATAATTAGTGATGTGGAACAACTTTTCATGCACCTTTTGGCCATCTGTATGTCTTCTCTGGAAAAATGTCTATTTAGGACTTCCACCCATTTTTTCATTGAGTTGTTTGGTTTTTTGATATTGAACTACATGAGCTGTTTCTATATTTTGGAGATTAATCTTTGTCGGTTACTTCATCTGTGAATATTTTCTCCCATTCTGAGGGTGTCTTTTCATTTTTTCTATGGTTTCCTTTGCTGCACAAAAGCTTTTAAGTTTAATTAGGTCCCATTTGTTTATTTTTATTTTTATTTTCATTAATCTAGGAGGTGGGTCAAAAAATATCTTGCTGCAATTTATGTGAGAGAGTTCTGCCTATAGTTTCCTCTAAGAGTTTTATAGTATCTGACCTTAGGTTTAGGCCTTTAATCCATTTGAGTTTATTTTTGTGTACGGTATTAGGGGGTGTTCTAATTTCATTTTTTACATGCAGCTGTCCAGTTTTCCCATCATCACTTACTAAAGAGACTTTAGCAAAGACATAGAAGAACTAAAGAGCAAAAGTCATTTCGATGGTAGGCATATTGGGACTCCCCTGGCATCCAGTGGTTAGGACTCCATGCAGGGTGTACCCCTGGCAGGCAGGGAACAGGAAGATTCTTGCGCTGCCACACAGTACAGGCAAAAAAAAAGAAAAGATCGACAAAGTTTTCATCACCTACAAGCATGTAGTGTTGCGTTTCAATATTTTAGAACATGCTGTGCCAAGAAATAATGTTCAAATTTCTGAGTAGGAAATATATATTCAGAAAAAATCATTGAGACCATTGAAATGGGCTCGATATTGACTAACGTTCCTTATCCCTACCTTGGCTCCAGCTTGACTATTTAAAATTCAAAATAGCCGTGGGTTTTTCTTTTCATATTATTGATATCTTGGTTTATTTCTGCCCAACTGCTAATTTTTCTATAATAGAGTCTTAGCTCTAAGACTTGAGGACAAAATTTTTGTTATTTTAATAATTATTTACCACAAACACTATAAAAAGACATGTCAACTTTGACTTTGTGATTCTGGCTTCTAAGCCTCTGATTGTATCATCTCTTTTTTTTCTTTAATCAACATTTTCCAAAATATACCACCTCACCATGCCATTAAATGAATATTTATAAAATACCTATTAGGATTGCCAAGGGAAAAATTTGAAATCTATGTAGACTCCTAAAAAAATGATCACTCTTTATGTAGGTTTTAATTGTTTTGGGAAGTCTTATCTTACATAGTGGGCAAAGGTGGGCTTAATTATAATTTAAGGTACTGCCTTGCCTTATATTGTTTTATGTTAGATTGTAGGTTAATGTTTATAAAGTGCTTGCAGTTCTTACACAGAGATAGAGAAATGTATGCAATTATGTACACACCTTAATGAAAGAGTAAATGTTGTAAATATTTTATATAGCACATGAACTCTCATGAGGAGGATGGCATCTTTATCATATTTGTATCTCCTGTCCCCCACGCCCCTCCCCCCCCCACCCCAAGTGCCTGGTACTTTATAAACTCATTAAATGTAAGAACTGAAGAGAAAATGTCTCCTATTATTGTTAGCAACAGTATCATTTATAAGAGATTTCCTAAGCTATTCACTTCCCCATCTGGTTTTAACTCTCATCTGAATATGCTTTCTCTCATTTAAGTGACATTTAGTTTTACACACCTGTAATTATTTGATTGCTAAATTTTATGGTCAACAAGTTGGACATTCAGGTATAACACTTTGCACATAAAATAGTGTTGTTTCTGTCAGCAGGGGGATGTAGAGTCAATACAGCTTTTCAGGAGACATTGACAATTATTGGTCAAAGAACATTAATCAAGTAACTGAGATGTTATAAAATTGGTAGAAATTACACAGAAATTACACAGAAACCAGGACTAGAAAGGTTGGAGACTGTCTGTGGTCAGCCTTTTACCCTTTTGAGGAGTTTTAGCATTCCTGGAACTGTGAATTTAATGTCTCTTCAATTGTGTATGCTTAAGCCCCTTTTTATTACGGGTAATTTTCTCCGTAAAACGATCAGCTAGATAAGCTGTATTTCAAAACTTTTCAATGTCTTTTTATTACATTATCATCACCATGGCCAATTCATTTATGAAACACAAAACACTCCCATTTGGAGCAATTTATTCTCATATCAGTCTTCCCCCCCACCCCCACCCGCCCTGGATTTGCCAGAACGCCGTCATGTTCGTGTTCTGAAGGTTAATGCCCAAAGTCAAGCAGACAGGAGCCAAGTGCTGCAAGGTTTCCAAGATTAGGACTGATTCCCTTCGCAGAAATAAATGATTCCTGCCATGTTCAGTGATTTTGTGCAGCACTCCCCACGGCTGAGTGAATGCATCCATACTGTAGTCCTTACCTGCTGTACATACTGATGACACTCGGTGTTAACTTGATTGAGCAGCCCACTGAAGAGGACGCACCTGCAAGAGAAGTGCAGACACATATATTTTTATCCTGGTTGTGAAACATTTATTTTACATTTCTTTTCTTTGGGAGTCATGGTTTCCATGGGCTCTCAAGCCACTGCTCGGGTACCACAAAGCTCCACATACTGTTTGGTTTTCAGAATTCTCCCGAAAATGGTCTCAGGTTTCTACCCTCTGCCAAAGCCCGATTTTATGCTTTTGAAGCAAAAATGACAGGAAGGTGACGCTGAAGAGTCTTGACAAATGAGTGACTCTGTGGAATTTAAGTCTGAGAGGTTCTATCTAATGATAGACAAGTGGATCATTTAATTCAGTTATGAGAAATCATTTTGACTATATGTTTCTGTTCTATTTTATTATTATGCTTTTGTAGGCTTTGAGACAGCAGCAGAAGAGAAGAAATGGAGTCTCAATGATGGTAAACAAGACTGTCCCTCGTGTGGTTCTGACACCATTAAAGGTGTCTGATGAGCAGTCGGATTCGCCTTCAGGTAAAGAGCTAAAATATTCTATGCTTGGCCAGTTACTCCCCGGAGGAGAGTTCCTCACTGAGAGAGAGATGTCATGAATTTTCTCTGAAACTGAATACTATTCCACTTGAGGTTTCATTTAATTTTTTTTTTTTTTTATGCCTTTAACTCTTTCCGTAATTCAAACCTAACAGGGCATTTTGCTCTTAAAAAAGAAGGAAAAGCATGTCTTGCTCATCATCACAGGACTTCATTTGCTAATGTTAGTAGACGTAAGGAAATGTGTAGTACTGCTAGCTAGGTTTCTTTTGCTTTGGCTTTTGTTTGAATGCTGAACTTGAATGCTGGACCACATGCTGATGTGTAATGCCATCAAAAGCCGTTCTTCTGTGAGTGTGAATTTGTTTTGCCATCCTCTGCTGCAAAATCTAGGAATCGTTTATTAGTTTTTGTGTTCTGGCAGCATTCTTCTCACCTCAGTGCAGCCCTGACCTTTTCTTCTAATTTACCTTCTGTCACTTTTTCAGCTATGTACCATTCTATTTATTATAGATTGATGTTTGTGTTTTCTCATCCTGCTTCAACGTAAAGTTATTCATAAAGGCATGATCTCTCCCTCTCTTCATCCTTCATCTTTCTGTCTTGGCCTTGCATCGTCTCCAAGAGGCATAGTATTGTTGAAGTGTATTCATATATTTTCACAAAAGATCTGAGTGTTTCTTTTAAAAGCTATCAGATCAGTGAATGTGTTTTTGACTCCACTATTAGGCCATCTGTTCTTGCTTTTTGTTCTGTTTGATTGATTTATTGGACTTTTCTCTTTATATCCAGTAGAGGAATCAGATTGTGGCCAAAGGCAGTGTATTAACTCTTAGAAAAGGAGATTATATCTATGGTTGGTAAAACAATTTGAGATTTTTCTTTTCAAGGACAGCAAGAGGAAGATAATGACATAATAACTATTTCCTCTTTTAGGATCTGAATCTAAAAATGGTGAAGCAGACAGTTCAGATAAAGAAATGAAACATGGGCAAAAATCTCCCACTGGAAAACAAACAAGTCAGCACTTAAAGCGATTAAAAAAGTCTGGTTTAGGTGAGTGTTCAATTGACTATAACATTTCTCATTGTAGAGATTTAAATCTTGTCGAATGAAATAATAGGAACTTTCTTTTAATAGTTAAACAAGGAAAATTTTAAACCTTCCCAATTTATCTAAACCGAAAAAGGTGCTAAATAAGGCAACATATTACAATGGAATGATTTTAAGCATGTTGCTAAAATTGTGAATGATATCATTGGACGGAGCAGAGGCTAAAGATAAGGGATTTAAAACGGTATACACATTCAAGTAATTATCTGCCAAGTCATGATTCAATCTAATGTGCAGTGTTTTGTTCCTGCTACTGGGTTTCACTTTATTGGAATACACTGTACTGGGGTGGGGGGGGGGGATGCAACTTTTTATAAATTGTTCATTGAGCTAAAGAGTGCACTGTCGCTGGGGTGCACAGCAGTGAAACTACTCTGCCTCGCTTTTCATCTTATGCTGCTTGAAATATTCAGTAGTGCTTGTCTGAAAAACAGTGTACAATTGCTGAGAAGTGTGGGAGACACACGTATTGGGTCCTGTAAGTCAGTCCCATGTTTTCTTCTGAAGACTTCCGTCCTGATAACTTTTCATCAGGAAATCAACAGCAGCATTAGGGGGAAAAGGAATATGAAAACTAGAAAAGAGGAAAATAAACATATCCTAGGCTGAACATTAAAATTCTAGACCAAACCTGCCTTGCTGAATGTCTGGACCTAATGGCTTCATTTCTCTCTCTCAGTTATTTTATCTCTGAGTAAGGGTAATGATCATTGTAACATTTTGTAAAACAGTTGGTAGAAAGTACAAATTTATTGACCTGAACTTTATTACTGATTCTGCCACTTACTTTCTTGGCAACTTAGGGTAATTCTTATTTGCAGAGTTTATCTGTTTGTAAAATTCAAGCAAGATTGCAACCCATGTATTTATTGATTGAGTAAAGGTTTATTGATTGCCGACTGTATACCAAGATTTTGTTAAATTCTTGGAACATATTTTCAGTAAAGTCTTTATAATAGGGTATAAATAGCCTTGTATCAGAGATCTTTGGGAAAACTATTTTTGCTTAAATTCTTTAAATATAGCATAATTATCTTTTTCATTGTTTCCAAGGCTAAATCATTTTATAGTTATTGTCTGGCCCCAAATGTGTAAGTTAGTGTATAACCATACCTACATATATATTGACATTTCCCCCCTAATCTTTGAGTTTTCTAAAGTAAGTATTTTAAGTAGCTTCTGAAGTTGAAAAGTATAATGGGAGAGTGATATGTAAAGAATATACTAAAAAAGAAACAAACCCCCCAAAACATTATGTTATGATACCTTAAGTAGTTAAAAAGTCAGTGATCGTCTGTTAAATCTGTGCTACCAACCTCAGGAAAGTCAACACTTTATCATGAGTTTAAGAAAATTCAAGGCACGGGGACCTCTTCATTTCTTTACTTAGCTGCCTTCAGGGCTGGGAGGTCAGCAAGGCTTGTACTCTTTTCAGGATCCTGTCAGATGTTCAGGTCTTCAGTCAGGATCTCTTGTTTTAATTGTCATAACCTAGGAACCCTGCATGCCACTAAACATCTTACACATTAACAAAAAACAGGAAAGGTATTTTGGCTCATTTGCTAGCAAATTTAAAAGGCAATAAAGGAGACCACCATGTTCTTTTTAACCTGCTTTTTGTTAGACTATAAAGTACTAGAAATAATGAAGCTACTTTAAGAAAGGAATGGAAGAGCAAAATCTTACCCACTCCCTGTATTTAATGCAGTGGTCTAGGTACTGTGGGGCTTAGTGGTAGAGAATTCGCCTGCCAGTGCAGGAGACCTGGGTTCGATCCCTGGGTGGAGAAGATCCTCTGGAGAAGGAAATGGCAACCCACTCCAGTATCCTTGCCTGGAAAATCCCATGGACAGAGGAGCCTGGCAGGCTACATTCCATGGAGCCGCAGAAGAGTTGGACATGACTTAGTGACTGAACAACTAGATGCTTTGCCATGTTATCTCATTTGCTTCAATTATGTACAGTAGAATGATTTTTATTTTGCACCTGAATAAACTGAGGGCCAGAGGGTGAAGGAGGTTGTCCATAAATGACATGGCTAAAGATATAAGCCAGAGGCTGGCTTGCTCCCAGAATCTAAACTGTTATCTGGGGATATGTTCTGAGTGTCTAGTCTGCCTAGACCTGTGGGCATCAATGAAGAGCAGCATCGCATCCATGACGTGATGAGCCTGCCGTGGGCGTTAAAATGCAGGGACACTAGTTACACATCCAAGGAGAGCTAGCAGCTAACCAAGATCTGCTGGCCGATCCTGTAAAATCAGACAGAGGAAGAAGGTAGGATTTAAAATAAGTCAATTAATGTAAAAATCTGTCAAAAGTTACCTGAAGTTGATTACTAGGAAGGAACTCTGACTGACTGACTAACCCAGCAACCGTACGGTGGCTTCTTTTGTGCAAATGAAGTCTATAGTACTGATTAAGCCTCCAGTGTATGCCCAGCACTATAAAATGATAAGTGAAAATGTGTCAAAGGAAAGTAAAACGGCCTTAAATGTAACCATCTCCAGATAGTATCCCATGTCTCTTTTAGAAAGTGAAGTTTCTGATATTCTGTGACCTTAGGGATCTTACAGAGTAAAAGATTCTGTGTGCTATGTGACATTTTTAGAATCAGGATGGTTTTATTACTTCATATATATGTACATTTTGCTCCCTACTCTTTGCCATGAAGTTGTTACTTCCTTAGAAACAGTGACTTTCCCATCTATCTTTGTAGTACTTTTCGCACCCATTATATCTCTCATTTAGTAGGTGTTGAATACGTTTTCAGTGAGTTATTTATAAGTAACAGGATGGCAAGTATATTTGTCTTGATGAGTGAGGCATCCTGCAGTTTTCTGCATAGTAGGGTAGTTACTTCTGTGTAATTGAATAAGAATGACCCTGTGCTTCTTGGGGAAGGTCTTTTTTTGTTGAGCCGACACAGAGTGAACGCAAAACCAGATGAGCCCGCCCAGCACTCCTTAGCCAGGGAGAGTCATCTGCTTCTCCTACCAGTTAGACATCTAATTCACACAGGTTTAGAAATGTAGCTTTAACCTTTGTTGTCCTCTCTATGGAGAGATAACTATATAAGTCCTAGCCTTTTGAAATCATGCTGAATGAAAATAAATGCTGTAAGTCTAGTCTAACTTCAGCTGCTAATTCTGAAATTAAATCCAGTCAAAATTAGACTTCAGACTGTTAAGTCTAGAGTTTGATCCTCATTGTCAGATTATCCTAATAGGACATAAAATACTCCTAGTTGTCCCTGAATGCTTCCTTTTGGTCTTTGGCAATTACTTAATTTGTCCACTAGCGGAATATTCACCCTGTCCAAGGTCATAGGTTTCAGCAGGATCTTGGAATCTAAATGTATGTAGCCCAGGACACAACGAATCCCAGTGTTTCCCCAAGGACCCTGCAGTAAATGACAGACCAGAGTACAACCCTCCTCAGGTTCCTTCACAGTTAGGAGCACACAGTAAAGTGCTGGTGGTGGTGGTGGTGGTGGTAATAGCAGCAGTAGTGATAGGATTATAGTCGTAGTAATAATAAAGCTTCAGTATCCCTCAGCTGTTCCAGTTCTGATAGTGATCTTGAAATTCTTATGAGAAATATTGATACATCACTCAGCTTGGGAACCCACTACTTTTGGCATAGTTTTTTGTTTTGTTTTTTTCTGTTTTATCTTATTTGTTCTTGGCCAGGGTTTTGTATAAAAATTATAAGGCTATTTCTCTGAGTAGCTCTCTGGCTGAGTAGACATGGTAACGTGGGTTACTCTGAGTAGTGCAGTTGAAAAAGAAAATGGATCTAAAGAATATTTCTCTGATGACATTATATTAAAAAACAACCAAAACCTTGTTGGTCCCTTTCCCATTTCTGAATCCTGCATGGTAGAAAATACTAATCTGACATGCATGAAAACAAACTAACTATCTACAAGGGTCCTTTTATTATCTCAGGGCTTGAAAATTAGTATAGTATTAGACCACCAAATAACTAGGTAGAAAAATCACATCAGTGAGATGTAAGGTAGGTTCTGACTGAAAGTGGAGTTTGAAGTATATGGGTTTTTTTTTTGCCTATTCAGTTGTTTTAATGTCCTTTATGATTATCTTGGTGGTGGTTTAGTCACTAAGTCATGTTCGACTCTTGTGACCCCATGGACTGTAGCCCTCCAGGCTCCTCTGTCCATGGGATTTCCCAGGTAATAATACTGGAGAGGGTTTCCATTTCCTTCTCCAGGGCATCTTCCAGACCCACAGATTGAAGTTGCAGGCAGATTTTTTACTGACAAAGCCACCAAGGAAGCCCATATCCTTATCTTAGCAAAGGATAAAACTCATATAAAACCTCACCTATGGAGTTTTCTGAGAGATAGATTACGAAATTTACAAAAAATTATTAATGGTAATCTTTCTTACCACTTTTTTGGTATTAATTTCTTGTATATTTCCATAACTAAAATGTAAGTTCCTTGAATTAGAGGTCATTGACCTATACCATTTATAATTATGTTTCTTCCTACCTAGTCACACAGTAGGAGTTTAAAAAGTGCTTGCTAAACAAATTCAAGCTTCTAATGGATGTCTCTGAGGGGATTTTAATAAATGTCCTCGCTGAGCCCAACTTCTGGGATTCATTCCAGTATATTTTATTTGGTTTAATCTTTTTGTAGTGAAGAATTAAAACTTAGCGGGTTTCATAAAATGTTACATAATTTTAAAATAAATGCAGGAAAGTAAAAAAATTGAATAGTAACCCGAAATCCTGTCATCAACAATAACTTTCCCTGTTGTTTTCTAAATACTGTTTGACATCTCCTAATGTGTAGCCATAGTCAGAGATCATTGTAGAAAAACCAAATTATACCATTTTAATTAAAAATACTAAATCTAATTAAGTTTGGCCTGAATAATAAAAAAGAATGGAAATAAAAAAACAAAAACAAAATCGCTAAACATTGCCACAAGATGTATTCATATCTGAAAGTTCTCTCCAAAGCTGTTAAAATGTGACAAACTGAAATAGAAGTGATAATATTTTTAACTACTCAAACTTTGGATAATATATTTTGAAGGAGGGGGAGATAATCACACTTACAATTCCTCTTACCTCCATGTTTTTGTTATGTTATGTTTTAAATGGGCTTCCCTGATAGCTCAACTGGTAAAGAATCTGCCTGCAATGTGGGAGACCTGGGTTCAGTCCCTCAGTTGGGAAGATCCCCGGGAGAAGGCAACGACTACCCACTCCAGTATTCTGACCTGGAGAATTCCATGGACTATATAGTCCATAGGGTTGCAAAGAGTCCATCAAGATTATTAACATTTAAAAATCTATTTTTTTTTTTTACCATAATCCCTGTTTGTCACTAACCTCATGGTACTATACTGTAATCGAGTCAATGCTCCCTGATAGAATTTTTACAGTCTCTTCATTTTGTGAAGGGTACTCGGATTTAGGTTGTAGATGGCTAGATTTTGCCCTCTGATAATTTTTTTTTCTTTAGACTTCCCTTCTCAAAAGCCTACTTTTCTTCACTGAGCTCTTTCAGAATCTATTCCTCTGTAATTTTTTTTGAGACAATGAAGAACTCTTTGATTTTGAACTCTTTCTGTATTTCTTTGGGCAGTTCTTGTAACATAAGATTTTGATCTGCCTCTTTGATGTGCTCCTTCCCTCTGCTTGAGTATATCTCCTGTGCACATTTTATGCACTAATCCTGTGGGCTTTCCCTTCTGGAAAATAGGAGGTTTTAAGCCAACAAGAGCTCCAGAGTCTGCCGCCTTTACTCAGATTGGTGCTCTTCAAACTCCCTTTGGTTACAATAATAATTTCCCTGACCCTGACAGAATGTGGTCCACTGGAGAAGGGCATGGCAAACTACTTCAGTATTCTTGCCTTGAGAACCCCATGAACAGTATGAAAAGGCAAAAAGATAGGACACTGAAAGATGAACTCCCCAGGTCAGTAGGTGCCCAATATGCTAATGGAGATCAGAGGAGAAATAACTCCAGAAAGAATGATGGGATGGAGCCAAAGCAAAAACGATACCGAGCTGTGGAGGTGACTGGTGATAGACGCAAAGTCCAATGCTGTAAAGAGCAATATTGCATAGGAACCTGGAATGTTAGGTCCATGAATCAAGGCAAATTGGAAGTGGTCAAACAGGACATGGCAAGAGTGAATGTCGACATTCTAGGAATCAGCGAACTAAGATGGACTGGAATGGGTGAATTTAACTCAGATGACCATTATATCTACTACTGTGGTCAAGAATCCCTTAGAAGAAATGGAGTAGCCATCATGGTCAACAAAAGAGTCCAAAAGGCAGTACTTGGATGCAATCTCAAAAACGATACAATGATCTCTGTTCGTTTTCAAGGCAAACCATTCAATATCACAGTAATCCAAGTCTATGTGCCGACCAGTAATGCCGAAGAAGCTGAAGTTGAACGGTTCTATGAAGACCTACAAGACCTTCTAGAACTAACACCCAAAAAAGATGTCCTTTTCATTATAGGGGACTGGATGCAAAAGTAGGAAGTCAAGAAACACCTGGCGTAACAGGCAAGTTTGGCCTTGGAGTACAGAATGAAGCAGGGCAAAGGCTAATAGAGTTTTGCCACAAGAACGCACTGGTCATAGCAAACACCCTATTCCAACAACACAAGAGAAGACTCTACACGTGGACATCACCAGATGGTCAACACTGAAATCAGATTGATTATATTCTTTGCAGCCAAAGATGGAGAAGCTCTATACAGTCAGCAAAAACAAGACCGGGAGCAGACTGTGGCTCAGATCATGAACTGCTTATTGCCAAATTCAGACTTAAATTGAAGAAAGTAGGGAAAACCACTAGACCATTCAGGTATGACCTAGATCAAATCCCTTATGAGTATACAGTAGAAGTGACAAATAGATTTAAGGGACTAGACCTGATAGACAGAGTGCCTGATGAACTATGGACAGAGGTTTGTGACATTGTACAGGAGACAGGGATCAAGAAAATCCCCATGGAAAAGAAATGCAAAAAAGCAAAATGGCTGTCTGAGGAGGCCTTACAGATAGCTGGGAAGAGAAGAGAAGCGAAAAGCAAAGGAGAAAAGGAAAGATAATCCCATCTGAATGCAGAGTTCCAAAGAATAGCAAGGAGAGATCAGAAAGCCTTCCTCAGCGATCAGTGCAAAGAAATAGAGGAAAACAACAGATTGGGAAAGACTAGAGATCTTTTCAAGAAAATTAGAGATACCAAAGGAACATTTCATGCAAAGATAGGCTTGATAAAGGACAGAAATGGTATGGACCTAACAGACGCAGAAGATATTAAGAAGAGGTGGCAAGAATACACAGAAGAACTGTACAAAAAAGATCTTCACAACCCAGATAATCACGATGGTGTGATCACTCACCTAGAGCCAGACATCCTGGAATGTGAAGTCAAGTGGGCCTTAGAAAGCATCACTACGAACAAAGCTAGTGGAGGTGATGGAATTCCAGTTGAGCTATTTCAAATCCTCAAAGATGATGCTGTGAAAGTGCTGCACTCGATATGCCAGCAAGTTTGGAAAACTCAGCAGTGAACACAGGACTGGAAAAGGTCAGTTTTCGTTCCAATCCCAAAGAAAGGCAATGCCAAAAAATGCTCAAACTACCACACAATTGCACTCATCTCACATGCTAGTAAAGTAATGCTCAAAATTCTCCAAGCCAGGCTTCAGCAATACATGAACCGTGAACTTCTAGATGTTCAAGCTGATTTTAGAAAAGGCAGAGGAACCAGAGATTAAATTGTCAATATCGGCTGGATCATTGAAAAAGCAAGAGAGTTCCAGAAAAACATCTATT
The DNA here is from genome assembly GCF_054371585.1 of Giraffa tippelskirchi. NCBI lineage: Eukaryota > Metazoa > Chordata > Mammalia > Artiodactyla > Giraffidae > Giraffa > Giraffa tippelskirchi. Next base: position 36,544,774 of record NC_137288.1, on the reverse strand, counting down.
TCTGCTTTATTGACTATGCCAAAGCCTCTGACTGTGTGGATCACAATAAACTGTGGAAAATTCTGAAAGAGATGGGAATACCAGACCATCTGACCTATCTCTTGAGAAACCTGTATGCAGGTCAGGAAGCAACAGTTAGAACTGGACATGGAACAACAGACTGGTTCCAAATAGGAAAAGGAGTACGTCAAGGCTGTATATTGTCACCCTGCTTATTTAACTTCTATGCAGAGTACATCATGAGAAATGCTGGGCTGGAAGAAACACAAGCTGGAATCAAGATTGCCGGGAGAAATATCAATAACCTCAGATATGCGGATGACACCACCCTTATGGCAGAAAGTGAAGAAGAACTAAAGAGCCTCTTGATGAAAGTCAAAGAGGAGAGTGAAATAGTTGGCTTAAAGCTCAACATTCAGAAAACTAAGATCATGGCATCTGGTCCTATCACTTCATGGGAAATAAATGGGGAAACAGTGGAAACAGTGTCAGACTTTATTTTTTTGGGCTCCAAAATCACTGCTGATGGTGACTGCAGCCATGAAATTAAAAGACGCTTACTCTTTGGAAGGAAGGTTATGGCCAACCTAGATAGCATATTTAAAAGCAGAGGCATTACTTTGCCAACAAAAGTCCGTCTAGTCAAGGCTATGGTTTTTCCAGTGGTCATGTATGGATGTGCGAGTTGGACGGTAAAGAAAGCTGTGCACTGCAGAATTGATGCTTTTGAACTGTGGTGTTGGAGAAGACTCTTGAGAGTCCCTTGCACTGCAAGGAGATCCAATCAATCCATCCTAAAAGAGATCAGTCCTGGGTGTTCTTTGGAAGGAGTGATGTTGAAGCTGAAACTCCAATCCTTTGGCCACCTGATGTGAAGAGTTGACTCATTCGAAAAAACGCTGATGCTGGGTAGGATTGGGGGCAGGAGGAGAAGGGGACGACAGAGGATGAGATGGTTGGATGGCATCACCAACTCGATGGACATGGGTTTGGGTAGAGTCCGGGAGTTGGTGATGGGCTGAGAGGCCTGGCGTGCTGCAATTCATGGGGTGGCAAAGAGTCAGACACGACTGAGCGACTGAACTGAACTGACCCTGATCAGATGCTTTCCCATGACTTTATCTACTCCTAGTGTTGTCTTCTGTAGCATAGACACTTAGTGTGGCAATTTGGCAATTGTCCCTTTTCTTCTCTGCTTCTCTGGACTTCAACTACTTTATACTCTCTAGTGTACAGGAATTAGTCACTAAGATAACTGCATATTTTCTTCCTCTGATTAGTGTAGGGAGATGAGGTACCAGCTTTGATAAGATAGAAAGAAGAAAATTGCTCAGTCGTGTCCAACTCTTTGCGACCCCATGGACTGTAACTTACCAGGTTCCTCTGTCCATGGGATTTTCCAGGCAAGAGTACTAGAGTGGGTTGCCATTTCCTTCTCCAGAGGATCTTCCCAACAGAAGGATCAAACCTGGGTCTCCTGCATTGTAGGCAGACGCTTTACCATCTGAGCCACCAGGGAAGTTTAAAAAAGCTGTCCTTTTCATTATCTTTAAGATAAGACAGGTATAAGATAAGATCGGATATAATGAGCTTGTTCTTAAGCCAATTAAGAGTAAGTATGTTAGGATAATTAAAATGGGATTAAACATCCTGTGTGGCAACAAATTTAGCAATAAGTTCATCTACTCTGTCTTTGTTCCGAAATTATAAAGCATAGTTTTGCTTAGATGGACATCTTTGAAATAGATTTTGTTTTTGATTTTGTCATAAAAGCCTATGTACCTCTCTGAATCTTTCTTTTTTCCCCTATGATACTCTTAAATGTTTTGAACCATGCCAGATAGTAACCAACAGCATAAGTTTGACTTCTCACATTGTCCATAACATGTTTCTAAAGTTTTACAATTTTCCCATTTCCCCAGTACTCCCTCCCAAAGTCACCCTTGATAAATGACCCCAACTTCCTCTCATGGAGAGTATTTCAACCATTGATTAGAATTAAGCAGATTCCTTTTCTATATTTTCAACATTTCTGTCTCTTAAGTTTTGCCTTTGCCTCCCCTGCTGAGAAAAAATAACTTCTTCCTAATTCCTTTTTCCTTGTAGTCTATTTTATTTTCCTGTGAAACACTTTAAATATGTAGAAGAATAAAGATGCTAATCAAACATACATCTGTATCACTTTGTCTTCACTCCTAACAAATGTCAGGAGTGTTTTGGGAATCCTTTAGTTTTTTTTTTTTAAACTGATAAAATTGTTGTACATTTTTGCGTTTATAAGTGAGATTGGCCACAAATTCTCTTTCTCATATTATCCTTGTATGTCCTTATTTTGAAATAAAAGTTATATTAACTTCATAAAGTAAATTTAAGAGCTGTCTTTCTTTACCTATTCTCTGGAATATATATATAAGATAAGTGGTGGGAGAGTTGCTTGATGTATTGGTAAAATTAGTCTTCAGAGCTGTTTGTAATATGTGATGTGTGTACACTTTGAGTAGGACGGTTTTCTATTTATTTTACAAGAATTTACACAAATTTATTGAGGTTTGCTATTTTTAATGTAATTTGAAAATTTGTGAACTTGAAGTGTTTTAGTTTATCTGTCTTCAAATGTTTTGACCAAAATCATAGTCATAGGCTTTTTACACCTATATCAGGTGGCACAGTGCTAAATAATCTGCTTGCCAGTGCAGGAGATGCAAGAGATGCAGGTTCAATCCCTGGGTCAAGATGATTCCCTTAGAAAGGAAATGGCAACCCACTCCAGCATTCTTGCCTGGAAAATTCCATGGACAGAGGAGCCTGGCAGCAATCGACACGACTGAGCATATGCACACACATGCTTTTTTAAATCTAATTTTCATTATAATTATATTTGCCTTTGAATCTATACTATACCTCAAATTATGTGCCTATCCTTTATTCCTATTAATGTTTATTTAAAGCCATCTCTCATTAGAGGCGTACCTATTTTATTAATGGAAAAATCCCTTTTCTGTTCCTGATGGCCATAATTGTTCTCTTCTATTTATGAATATCCATTCTGCTTCTTGACAATCTTTCTTCTTCAGTTTTTATTCTATAGTTCATTCATTAACTTCTTGATTTGCACACTCAACTCTTGAATTTTCAGTATTTTTTCTACTCTTAAATATGCACAATTTATCTTTAAAACCAATTTATCTGCTTTTTGTAAATTTTGGCATGTCACTTAGAATCTAAATATTTTGTAATTTACATTACAAAATATTTTAACTTATGAATTACTTAGAAATTTGCTCCCAAGTTTCCAAACATATAATGGGTGTGGGAAGATCAGAGAGTTGCTACATTTCTGTTATTGATATCTAAGTTTACTTCTTTGTGGATAGAGAGATGACATTTTCTATTATTCTTCAGTATTGTTGAGACTCACTGGTCTGTTTTGGATATACTTTTTTTAACTGTTCCTTGAGTGCTGACTGAAAAAAATGCCTTATCTCAGTTCAGTGCTGTATGTTAAATTCATTGGTTTAAGATTGATTATAGAGTTTTTAAAGTCCTCTGTATTCTTAAGACAAGTTTTTTACCTGTTATCTCAGTCCCTCAGTCATGTCCAACTCTTTGTGACCCCATGGACTATAGCCCAGCATGCTGCTCTGTCCATGGGATTTCCCAGGAAAGAATACTGGAGTGGGTAGCCATTCTCTTCTCCAGGAGATTTTCCTGATCCAGGGATTGAACCCAGGTCTCCTGTATTGCAGGCAGGTTCTTCACCATCTAATGTCTGATAAAATATGTTCAGATATCCCACTAGCATTATAGAGTACCAATTTCTCTTTTTAATTCTCTCAATTTTAAATTTTGAATATTATGCAGTTTAAATGGATGCAGGCTGAAGGTCATTGTATTTTCCCAGTGAATTATTCATTTTATACCTGAGGAATTACTTTCTTACCCCCAAAAGGTCTTTTTTCAAAGCTTTGTTTATCTGATGTTAATATTATAGTATTGCTTTTCTTGTTGTGTTGAATGTCTGCCTGCTGTTTTGAGTTTTTCTCCTCTTTTTCTTCTATCCATGTGATCTTTATTTTAAGTATATCTCTTGTAAGGCAGCATATAATTGGATTGTGTTATTTTTAAAAACTAATATGAAAATCCACTTGTATATTTTTTTATTGTGTTGGGAACTTAATTAAAATTTTTTTTTCTCCTTTTGTCACTTCGTGTGACTGAGTTTTCTTTCCAGAAATTTATTTGGAAGTTCTAAGTCTTTCATTTTTCCCAATGGCCCCTATAGACTCTACCTGTAGAGTTTTAACAAAGTTAAAAACTAGATAGTATCTCTTTTGTTCCCAAACAGTGCAAGAGTTATATAGCATTCTCATTTCAGTCACACTGTATCATCTCTCATGCAATTGTGTACTGTTTTCTTTTTCTTTTTTCCATTTTAATTCATGTTAGTTTTATTTTCCACTGTTAGTATTTATTTGGAGTTACTCATGTCTATTCATCTTCTGGTTTTTTATTACTTCTGCAACCAACCCATTCCTTATTTGAGTTCATTTCTTTGTTTGTTAAAAGCATGCACTAGTGATTTTTCAGCATGATTCTCTAAGGGATTATTGTTTAGTTGCTAAGTTTTGTCTGACTCTTTGTAACTCCATGGATTTCAGTACTCCAGGCTTCTGTGTCCTTCACTATCTCCCAAGTTTGCTCAAACTCATGTTCATTGAGAGAGTGATGCCATCCAGCCTTCTCATCCTCTGTTGCTGCTTTCTCCTCTTGCGCTCAGTCTTTCCCAGCATCATGGTCTTTTTCCAGTGAGTTGGCTCTGCATCAGGTGGCCAAACTATTGGAGCTTCAGCTTCAGCATCAATCCTTCCAATGAATATTCAGGGTTGATTTCATTTAGGATTGACTGGTTTGATCTTCTTGCAGTCCAAAGGACTCTCAAGAATCTTCTCCTGCACCACAATTTGAAAGCATCAATTCTTCAGCACTCAGCCTTCTTTATGGTCCAGCTCTCACATCTGTACAGGACTACAGAAAAGCCATAACTTTGACTATATGGACCTTTGTCAGCAAAGTGATGTTTCTGCTTTTTAATACACTGCCTAGGTTTGTCATAGCTTTTCTTCCAAGAAGGAAGAATCTTTTAATTTTGTGGCTCCAGTCACCATCCGCAGTGATTTTGGAGCCCAAGAAAATAAAATCTGTTACTATTTCCACTTTTTCTTCATCTACTTCCATGAAATGATGGGACCAGATGTCACCATTTTAGTGTTTTTTCATATGTTGAGTTTTAAGCCAGCTTTTTTACTCTATTCTTTCACCTTCATCAAGAGGCTCTTTAGTTCCTCTTCTCTGTCATTAGTGTGGTATTATCTGCATATCTGAGAGAATTTCCATTTTGGATAGTACTGAAAATATTCTTCTATCATTGCTATCATTGCCATTTAGAAGGACATTTTTATTAATGAAATTCTAGGTCAAAACTTATTTTCTTTCGGCCCTTTGAAGATATTTCATTGTCATCTGTTATTTATTGGTAATACGATTCCTGGGTCTTATATTGATCTCTTTGTGGGTAATCTGTTTTTGCTCAAAATAATTTTAAGATTTTATTTTTGATATTTTGCTGTTTCAACACATCAGATGGAGGAATGAGTATTTATCCTTTTTGTGATTTGGTATGTTGCTTCTTCTGAGGACTCTTGTCATTTTTTAGTTCTAAAACTCGGAGAGACATTTGCTCTTCAAATATTGCCCCTCTGAGATCTGCTGTGTTTTTTCATTCTCAAACTCCTATAAATGTGCATCCTGACCACTTAATCTATTCCCTGTATTTTTTGATCTATCCTACCTTTTTGACTCATTTTAAATTCTGCATTCCAGATATTTTAATCAACTTTATCTAGACCTGGTGCTCTTTTGGGTTAAATATACAGATGGTATTGAGTGAAGTAGACATTATGAAAATTAAAGACAACTAAGGCAAGATAGAAACGCAGAGAAGCTTTGGAGATTTTCTTCTGAAATGTCACTCTGAAAAGAGACACAATTAAGTACATTATTGAATATATATATACCTTCAGTATACATTTTATGTGTGTGTACAGGCGTATGTTTTCCCAATCTATAGTGAATTCATACCTCTCGCTTATTTATCACAGGACACTTGAAATGGACCAAAGCTGAGGACATTGACATAGAAACCCCGGGATCTATTCTTGTCAACACTAACTTGAGGGCATTAATAAATAAACATACATTTGCTTCCTTACCTCAGCATTTTCAACAGTACCTCCTGCTTTTGCTCCCAGAAGTGGATAGGCAGGTAAGTAGAAGTTTCAGACATTTGATATCAGTTACCAGTTACATCATTATGAAATGACAGGTCTGTTATCGAAGATGACTGACACCTGAGTGGGTGGTTTTATGATAATCTAGTATATTTATGTGATTTACATACTTATTGCTGGCATTGGTGTGTTTGCTTAATCTGCCAAAACAGACTCATTTTTTATTAAAACTAGTGAGCCAATTCAAATTTTAAAATATAGCACATTGCCACAGAGTGGAAAAAACAGACCTACCCACATTGGGAAGGAAAAACAAAGAAATCAAGCGTTCCACTATCAAATAAATCTTTGAAGTAGCTGCTCCTTTGCCCTGAGGGAATATTGAAGTGCAGCAATAAAAAGCCAGGGTTTCTAAGAAATTATGTAAATGTTTTCATTCTCAACTCTTTCCCAAAAGCATTTAAAATTTATGTTTAGAGTTGGCTTCTGAGAGTCTATCATCATGAATATGATTGCCTATAAATAATCACCTTTTTATCTTTATTTTTAGTTGAACTGGAAATGCTTTAAGTGTATTTTTGTATTTTCAAAAAGCTTCTAAAATAAAGAAGTAGAAATATAGACTCATAATAGCAGGCATCAATCATCTTCTAAAGCTGTTTCCTTTGAAAAGAAAAAAATATATTTCATCACATAAACTTTCATTACATTTCACAAAAATTATTAAATGGTAACTAAGGAAACATTTCCTTGCAATTCTCATTTCAATAAGAGTTGACACTGTATGTACTTTCCAGCTGATGGACATATTATGCACGTGTTTATAAATTTGCATCTCAAAACTATAGACACATACATAAATTGATATGGGCAAGGTTGATTCAATATTTCCATATTATTTTGAACAAATATTCTTAGCTTTTTATTTGATTCTGTTTTCTCCTAACTTACCAACCTTTCATACATACTTAAAATTTGATGAGCTGCTGTTTTCTACCATTCTTTTGTATCTCTTTGGTGGATATTATTGTTCATTTTAGAAAAATACTATTTTGATTTTTGTGCATTTTTATTTGAAAATTTATTCAATATTTACTTCTGAATATAATGCATATTTGGTGCTTTGGAATAACAGAAATACAGTAAGTGCCTATTACATATTTATTGCATCAGTGATTAAATACACTCTAGTTGGATACAGAAGCTATATTCCTAAATAATGAAAATATGAGTTAGAAACAGGTGAACTTAGAAAAGCACAAAGTAAATTGAACTTTTATATGTAGAAGGGAAAAAAAAAATCACAGACAGATTTAAGATCCTTGAATTGGGCCTAGAAGTATAGGCAGAATTTGAATAAAATAGATGGAGATGTGTTTTATGTGAAAGATTCAAATATACAAAATCAAAAGCGAACTGTGAGCAGAGTCTGGATTATAGGAACAACACTACCAATGCGTCTGGAATGACAAATTAGAAGACAATTTTAGAAGATGCCTTGGGTATAAGGTTAAAAAAATCTGAACAGTGTTCTCACTGTGTTTGGAGTGCAAAGCCATTGAGGGCTTTTGAGCAGAGCTGTGTAATAAGATCACTACTTCTTAAGAAAATTACTCAGGCAATACTGAAAAGGGAATGTTAGAGATGGGAAGCATGAAAGTGGAAAGGGTGGTTAGAAAGTCGTTTCAGTTGTTCCAGAAGGCAAAGTGAGGGCTTGAACTTGAGGAATAGCAGTGCACTTGAAAAGGAATGTGGTTTAGCTGCTAAGTTGTGTCTGACTCTTGTGACCCCATGGACTGTAGGCTGCCCGGCTCCTCTGTCCTTGGGATTCTCCAGGCAGGAGTACTGGAGTAGGTTGGCATTTCCTTCTCCACAGGATCTTCCCAACCCAAGGATCAAACCCAGGTCTCCTGCATTGCAAGTAGATTCTTTACAAACTGAGCTACAAGGGAAAAGGAATAGAATAATGCAGTCACCATCACCAGTCACCACTGCCACCATCATCACCATCATCCAGTGGCAGCAATTTTACATTTTGCCAAATAACGCTTGAAGCAGGATGTCGGGAGAAGTCACTGATAATTCTTGGGTTTCAAGTTGGTATGACTGAGCATTGCATTCAGGTATTTAGAAAAACTATTTATTTGGGGGACAGTGAACTTATTAGCTATACAACTATTCCCTCCACTGCAAGGTATGTGTGGTTTATCTTGTTTACGGTTCTACCTCCTGTTGCTGGAATGAGATTCAGCATATATAAAATACTCACGTCTTTTTGCAATGAAGAAATGACAGATTGTCTTAGGATTAGCCAAATATTTCAGTAACCCAGAAGGCCACTCTGAATAAGTCTAATATTTAAACCAACCTGTAGCAGTTTCTGTTACTCAGTATTTTCCAGTCACTGTGAGGCATATAAATGAATAAGGCACAATATCTGTCCTCAAAGAACAGGTAGTTCATTGGGAAATTATGTATTCAAGAAATATTTACTGAGCATGTATTATTACTTTGCTAAATACAGAAGCTTCAAGAATGAATCTTGCAGAGGAATAGCAGGTGGAGGAGAAAGACAAGCTTATCCTGAAATATAGCTTCCTGTTTACTAGGAAAGAAGTCTGATAACTGGATAGATCTATGGAAAATTTAGTATAAGACCAGGCAGAGTCACATAAATAGAAGTATAAAGAAAGTCCTCAGAAGGCAGAGAGGGTGAAGAACTTTAATCTGAAAGTAGTGCTGAAGATTTTATGATGAAACAGATGCTTAACTTGCACCTTGAAGGTGTTTTGTAAATAGCATCAAGAGAAAGTGCATTTTACAGAGGGAGAACTTGTCGTTTACAAAGACTTGCTGTGTGTATGGTAGGATGCTGTGCTAAAGGACAGTGTGGTCTACAACCTTGAATACCTGGTTGCAGAGTCAACTCTTTAACTTTTTCTGAAACCAGGGGGTACTCAAGAGATTTCTCAAGTGAGAAGCAGCAGACATAAAATAATTTAAATAAATATTTTAGTGCCTGGACCTAGGGCAGGAGAAGAAGATCCAAAGGATAAATAAAGTCAGTCCTTATTTCCTCTTAGGAGCCAGTAGCCATGTAAATAATGTATTGGACAGGCAGAAAGATAAGACCCAGGGAGACTGGGTAAGAGATAAAGACAGTAGTTGAGATAAGAGATTAAGAATCTGCTTTGATATACGTCATCTAGTGTTCTGCCTATGTTTTCCTCTAAGAGTTATATAGTTTCTTACATTTAGGTCTTTAATCCATTTTGAGTTTATCTTTGTGTATGGTGTTAGGAAGTGTTCTAATTTTATTCTTTTTCATATAGCTGTCCAGTTTTCCCAGCACCATTTATTGAAGAGGCTGTCTTTCCCCCATTGTATATTCTTGTCTCCTTTGTCAAAAATAAGGTAATCATAGGTGCTTTCTGGGTTTATTTCTGGGCTTTCTATCTTGTTCCATTGGTCTATATTTATCTTTTTGTGCAAGTACCATACTGTCTTGATGACTGTAGATTTATAGTATAATCTGAAGTCAGGCAGGTTGATTCCTCCAGCTCCATTCTTCTTTTTCAAGACTGGTTTGGCTGTTCAGGGTCTTTTGTGTTTCCATATGAATTGTGAAATTTTTTGTTCTAGTTCTGTGAAAAATACCATTGGTAATTTGATAGGGATCGCATTGAATCTGTAGATTGCATTTGGTAGTATATTCATTTTCACAATATTGATTCTTCCCATCCAGGAACATGGAATATTTCTCTGTTTATGTCATCTTTGATTTCTTACATTAGTGTCTTGTAATTTTCTATGTACAGTTCTTTTGTCTCCTTAGGGATGACATAAATTAAAGCAAGATCCTCTATGACCCACCTCCTAGAGTAACAGAAATAAAAACAAAAGTAAACACATGGGACCTGATTAAACTTAAAAGCTTTTGCACAGCAAAGGAAACTATAAACAAGGTGAAAAGACAGCCCTAAGAATGGGAGAAAATAATAACAAATGAAACAACTGACAAAGGATTAATTTCCAAAATATACAAGCAGCTCATACAACTCAGTACCAGAAAAACAAACCACCCAATCAAAAAATGGGAAAAAGACCTAAACAAACATTTCTCCAAAGAAGACATACAGATGGCTAGCAAACACATGAAAAGATGCTCAACATCACTCATTATTAGAGAAATTCAAATCAAAACTACAATGAGATATCACCTTACATGGGTCAGAATGGCCATCATCAAAAAGTCTACAGACAATAAATGCTGGAGAGGGTGTGGAGAAAAGGGAACGTTCTTGCACTGTTGGTAGAAATGTACACTGATACAGCCACTATGGACGACGGTATGGAGAGTCTTTAAAAAACTAGGAATAAAACCACCATAGGACCCAACAATCCCACTCCTAGGCATATACCCCGAGGAAACCAAAATTGAAAAAGACACATGTATCCCATTGTTCATTGCAGCACTATTTATAATACCTAGAACATGGAAACAACCTAAACGTCCATCAACAGATGAATGGATAAAGAAGTTGTGGTACATATACACAATGGAATATTACTCAGCCATAAAAAGGAACACATTTGAGTCAGTTCTAATGAGGTAGATGAACCTAGAACTTTTTATGTAAAGTGAAGTAAGTCAGAAAGAGAAAGATTAAATATTGTATTCTAATGCATATATATGGAATCTAGAAAAACAGTACTGAAGAATTTACTTAGAGGGCAGCAGTGGAGAAACAGACATTGAGAATAGACTTACAGACATGGGGAGAGGGGAGGAGAGGGTGAGATGTATGGAAAGAGTAACATGGAAACTTACATTGCCATATATAAAATAGATAGCCAACGGGAATTTGCTGTGTGGCTCAGGAAACTCAAACAGGGGCTCTGTATCAACCTAGAGGGGTAGGGTGGGGAGGGAGATGGGAGGGAGGTTTGGAAGGGAGGGGATATATGTATATCCATGGCTGATTCATGTTGAGGTTTTACAAAAAACAAAATTCTGTAAAGCAATTATCCTTCAATAAAAAAATAATTAAAAAAGATTAAGAGTCTGACGTAAGACATTGGGCCTTGGAGAAGAAAAGAAAGGACTGAATTCCCTGCATATTTTCAACCCTGAAGAGTGGGAGTAAATGACACTGCCTGTGAGGTGGGTTTGTAGAAGATCTGGAGGCAACTGGAGATACTATCTAGGGTGATTTGGGAGGACAGGAAGACTCTGTGACCCCATCCACATTTGACATTGAGAAATTAAGAACTGTGTCTCTGCCCTGCTGGAGATAAGCTCAGCCCTCTCTCCCAGTAGCAAGGAACAGGCTACTGGATGCAACAAGCTTCCAAAGCTGCTCTATTTCTGTTCAGTTTATAAAAATCCAAAAGGAGGTGAACATCACCATTTTCTAGGCCAGAAGGAGTAGGAAAGGCGTGGGAATGTAAATATGATTACACAAATTTACTTGAGTCAGTGGAAGGTAGTGCAATTATGTGAAATTTCACTTGTATGAAAGCCTGATTTCACATATTTTTACAAAATTTGAAATTCTCAGCTTTCTTGTCTTCTTCCTTTGACTAACCAGGTTACTGACTGAGTTCTCCCCTGAAGCAGTCCTACAGGCTCTCCTATTCTGGGCCATGTGAAGCCAAAGTGTAATTCATTATGACACTTTTAAAATAAGGGAAGCTGGATTCCCCATTGATCATTAAGCCAGCCTTTCTGGTATTTTCTTTTTTCCATGTTTGTACTTTCTTTTTCTAGAGGACTATTTATCTTAGATTACGTATTTTACATATTCCTAGTTGTTTTATAACCTTGTCACATCTAGTTTATTTTAATTTTACCTCGCACACATTATGCTGCAATTAACAGAAAACTCAAACTTACTTAAATATAAAGGGGATTTATTGGCTCAGGTAATTGTAAGATGGAGGTTGGAGTAGGCTTCTAGTTGTTAGTCTGAGGATTCAGTTATTATCACCGACCAGTTTAACTGTGTTTAAAGAATTCATTCAAAAAATCTGTTCGCTTGTAGTTGGCCCTATTCTAAACCTGAATCCCTTTGTGGTAAGATGGCTACCTGAATTTTTAAAAACTGAGTATTTTTCTATTGGTTCACATTCTTAGGGAATATATTTGAAGCCATTTACCTCAGACTGGGACTTGAACCCATATGCTGGTACTCCAACCCAGCCAAAACCCAGTGTGGGACACAAACTCATGTGGCCAGGACTTGAACCCAGCACAAACCCATGGTACTGGTTTCAGGACCTAATGGAGCTCAGGCTCTTGATGTCTCATCACAGAAAGAATTTAGTGAGAGACAAAGTGATAGGTAAGACGTGGATTTTTTTCAGATTCAGGGAGAAGCACACTCCACAGAGAGAGGAAGGGCCGTTGCAGAGGGTGAGTGTGGAGAGAGTATGAACCATCTCAGAGGGCAGAATCTGGCGGCCTTGAAATGCGCTGTGGTTAGTTTTTATGGGCTGGGTAATTTCATATGCCAATGAGTGGGAGGGTTATTCCAACTATTTTGGGGACGGGGTGGAGATTTCCAGGAATGGGGCCCACTCCTTGGTCTTTTGACAGTGTTTTGGAACTGTCATGAAGTCTCTGGGTGTGTCATTTAGCCTGCTGATTGAGGATCAAAGTCTAGTCAAAGTTTACTTGTCTGCCATCTTGGACCCATTTGATTTTCATCGGTTTATGTTGTGTCCTTGGACTATGTCAGTCCTTCATAAGTTGTGCCCTGCCTGTTTCCTTCCTATTACATATTGATACTTCTGTCCTAGTATTTCAAAAACAAGACCTAAGAGTCACATGAATGGTACTATATGGATCACCTGTCCACTTAAACAGTGACTCCAACTGGGGGGAAATGGAATATGCAAATTGGTTTAAAGCAACCAGCCCTATTCTTGAACTTTAGAGTGGTCATCATCTCCAAAAGTAAAATGGTGCACTGTGGGGAATTTAGGAGTACTTTAGAAATTTGGTTTTTAGGATGTTCTGCTAGAGGGTGTGCAGTGGGGTTATGGGGGGGACATCAGCTATCATTGTTCACTGTGATGGGGTAGGTATGGAGTTTTGTTTTTAACGTGTTGGGTTGAGATGCTTCTATTATAGGAAATGTCCAGAAATGATTATGTGTTCAAGTTTTGTAACTGGAGAAAATGGAATTAGTGATTACAATCTACATAGATTATAGTGTCAGTTATGGGATTTGATGATACTGTGAAATATCATAATCATTCCAGAAAAAGACATATATTTGTGAGGAAGTGCATATTTCAAAGGGTATGGGAGGAGCCAGGAAATAGGTAGAAAATAGCAAATCTGTGAGAGAGCATCAGTGAGGAAATTATGTGCAGGCAGTAGTGTCAAGTGGACTTCAGGAGGTCACAGGGAGTAAGTGGGACATCTTTCCTTTGTTCCTTTAGATACACCCTCTGCCTCCTTTGCTCTGCTTTGCTCCAGGAGGCTGTCTATAGAGACTGATGTATATATGGACTACTGCATCAGCAAGAACGATGCCTCTGTCTTCCTTTGTTTTTAATATTCCTGTTGTTGTTCAGTTGCTAAGTCGTGTCCAATTCTCTGTCACTCTGTGGGCTGCAGCACGCCAGGCTTCCCTGTCCTTCACCATCTCCTGGAGCTTGCTCAAACTCATGTCCATTGAGTCAGTGATGCCATCCAACCATCTCATCCTCTGCCACCCACTTCTTGTGCAGCCTTCAGTCTTCCCTAGCATCAGGGGCTTTTTCCATGAGTGGCCAGAGTATTAGAGCTTCAGCTTCAGCATCAGTCCTTCCAGTGAATATTCAGGATTGATTTCCTTTAGGATTGACTGGTTTGACCTCCTTGCCGTTCAAGGGGCTCTCGAGAGTCTTCTCCAGCACCACAATTCAAAAGCATCAATTCTTTTGTACCCAGCCTTCTTTATGGTCCTCAGCTCTCACATCCATACATGATTACTGGAAAAACTATAGCTTTGAAATAATGACAAACTATTAGAAGACTTAAAAATATAGTAGAGAAGTTTCAAGCCTCATTATCCATCATACCCGCTGTCCCCAATATATTATGACGTTAAGCCTGTTTTTTTTTTTTTCCTGCAAACAAGGGTATCCTCTTACAAACGCACAATGCAGCCAATCAAAATCAGAAAACTGGTGTTTATGATTCTTACTGTGTAATTCTTAGACTCTATTCACATTTAGCCACTTGTCCCAGTAATGTCACTTTTAGCAACAAGATCCTTTTAGTATCAAATCTGTCATTGTATTTAGTTGCCATATCTTTTTAGTCACCTTCATTCTGGAATAGTTCTTCAGTCTTCCCTTGACTTCGTGATTTTGACACTTTTGAAGATTATAAGCCAATGTTAGTTTGTGAGATGTTTCCTAGTGATTAGATTCAGGTTTTACTACAAGGAGGAATATGACAAATGATGATGTGTTCTCCTTGCACCTATGAGGTGACACAAATTTCATTTCTCCTGATACTGATGTTGATCACTTAAACATTGTATTAAAATGTATCCCCCCAGGCTTCTCCAGGGTAACATTACTTATTCTTTCTTTGTAATTAAATAGTATTTTGTAAGGACTTTCTTTTAAACTGTGCAGATATCCTGTTCCTCTTCAGCCTGTCAGTTTTTCCACTTACTCCTATCTCTATGGTTTCTTCATTACTCCTTAGTTTTTTAATAGGTTATTATACTCAGTTGTCCATATTTGGTCACTAGGAGCCTGTTCAATCTGGTTCCTCTGTCTTCTGCAGTGTCTCCATCACTCTTTGAGTATCTCATTACTTTGAAATGCATGGAATTGTTCCAGTCTCATCTTATACTTTCCCTGCCCCAGCCCCAGAATGCACCCTTTCTCCAAGGAACCTTAGTTCCCTTTACTGGAAGGTGGTATTTAGAAATCAAGATCTCACTATACATATGTTCTTTGCTGTTGGGATGTAGCTGCTCCCAGATCTAGGACAGACTTATGAAATATTATTCATGTCTGTATATGCAGGAATGCATGCATCTATACATGTGTGTGCATGTTTGTGTGTGTGACCACCTTCTTCTGTCTTGGAGACAAGGAACATCTTACAGGAGAAAGAGTATGAGCCTATTCACAGTCCATAACTGTAAAACAGTTTCCATCTACATTTATTTCTAGATGCACCTCTATAGCTTATAAACTATGAATTCACAACTAAAGCTTCAAAACTAACCTAATGCCTCCTGGTTCATTCTAGCTTTCTCCCTTTCTATAGCTGTCCAACACTGACAGTGATAAATCACTTTCTGTTACTCTTAATATATCTAAATAGTCCATGAACCCCCTTGGAGTCAGTCTTCCATCTTGGCCACCTTACCTCCCCATGGGGATGGTGTCCTTACCACCCTGAGGCTCTGACTTTCCATGACTGCCCACTCCCCACTTCCCCTGCACCTTTCCCTTCCTGCTTGACCCCTCCCTCACACTGCTCATCAGGCTCCTCCTGTGCCTGCGCCCCCCCCACCTGCTCTGTCTCCCCTCTCCAGGTCTCCCCTTCATACAGTCACTCACCTTACCCCACTGGGCTTCATAATCCCACTCTGCACCATCATGAGTCCCTCCACAACTTCTCTAGCTCAGAGGCCTGCGTTAATATAAGCTTCCGGCCTGAATCACTCAGGAGGAGGATGAGAACACCCCTGGACTCTTAATTGGTTTCAACTGTTGGGAAGCCCCAGCAGGGGAGGAAGCAGAGTGAGCCTGAGCCCCTCGCCTGCCCTTCATGGACAACAGAGGCCACACCCATTGACCAGCTTCTATCAGAAAGTCCTCGCACACATACCTCTCTGTCCAAGTTCCAATCACTCCCTTCTCCCCTCACCTTTCAGGTTAAACACTCACCCCCATCCTTCACTCTGGCTTACTTCACTGTCCTCTGCGGTTTGGCTGCACCGTGCCCACATCTTTATAAATAGTTCCTTTAATCTACTTTCTTTGAAGAATGCTAACTTGAATGAGCCACCTGTACTTGCTGGGTTCCTGACTGACAGACCTTTTGAGGAAGTCGAATGATAGGGATGGAAAGCCAGTTCTGGTGGTTTGGGGAAGGACGTGTGGTTGATTCATTCAACCAACGTTTATGTAACCTGTGCATGCATGCTAAGTCGCTTCAGTTGTGTCCAACTCTTTGTGACCCTGTGGACTGTAGCCCACCAGGCTCCTCTGTCCCTGGGATTCTCCAGGCAAGAATACTGGAGTGGGTTGCCATCCTCTCCTCCAGAGACTCTTTCTGATCCCGGCATCAAACCTGCATCTCTGTGTCTCCTGCATTGGCAGGTAGTTCTTTACCACTAGTGCTGCCTGGAAAAGCATTGATGATACAGATGTTAATACTTACAGTTCATATCTTGAGGGAAGTAATGGTTAGAGAAGAGAGAGAGAAAAGCCTGAAGGTCAGAACTATGCTGTGGTGGTAACATATGCGTTGTGCTAAGGGGGCGTGTGCTGCGCTTAGTTGCTCAGTCATATCCGACTCTTTGCGACCCCATGGACTGTAGCCCGCCAGGCTCTTCTGCCCATGGGGATTGTCCAGGCAAGAATACTGGAGTGGGTTGATAGGCCGTCCTCAATGGGCTCTTCCCAACCCAGGGATTGAACCCAGGTCTCCTGCATTGCAGGTGGATTCTTTGCCTGTGACCCACCAGGGAAGCCCAAGAATACTGGGAGTGGGTAGCTTATCCCTTCTCCAGGGGATCTTCCCAACACAGAAATCGAACCGGGGTCTCCTGCATTGCAAACAGATTCTTTACCAGCTGAGCGACCAGTGAAGTCCAAGGGAACATAGAGGAGGTGGTTATATCCTGTCTGTGGGAGCTAGAGATTTCAAGAGAAGGTATTGTTGAACGAGGTCCAAAATGATGGAGGACGTTTCCCAGGTTAAGAAGTAAGGCGGGCATTCCTAGTAGAGGAAACAGTGTGTACCAGTAATAATACTGATGCCCTCAGTGCTAGGCCTCCCGCAGAGATAATCACTAGTCCTTGCAGCAGCTCTCTGAAGACTCTGTATTCCCGTCTTATATACCTGGAAACTGAGGATAAGGAAAGAAAAGGTCTTGCCCAGCCTCTTCCAAGTAAAAACATGGGAACCAGAATTTGAACACAGATTTGTCCACCCCCAAGGTGATGTTCTTTTCCTACATCATGCTCCCTTGCGGCCAGGACCGGCGGAAAAGTGTATGGTGTCTGTCCGCACGTAATTTGAGACGGCTGGGGTGAGAAAGTTGAGGCTAGAAAGGTAGGCTGGAGTGAGCTTTTAGAAAAGGCCTCATAGGTCAGTAAGCAATGTAGAACATACCAAGATTTTACATTTGGAGCATGACGTTGTTAGATTTGTGTTACAGAGAAAGAACTCTATTGGAGGAGCAAAGCATGGTAGAGGAGAGATCCCCCACTCTCCATCTGGGTACCATGTAGCCACACTGTCTTCCTTCCTGTCCCTCATACCTCAGCCTTTGTTCTCCCTCAGCTCTGCCAGAAATGCTTTCCCAGCATTGTTTGGCAAGGCCACCTCGTTCTCCACCAAGTCTCAACATCAGCTCCTCACAAGGGCTTTTCTTCTCTCTCCTCCCATCTAAAGTACTGTCTCTGGTTGTTTTCTAAGTTTTCTATGTTTCCTTTCCTGCACTTATTAAAGTCTGTGATTAACTTGTTTATGTATTTGTTCTTTTGTCTTTCCCCATGGAAATTAACAGCCCCGGGGCCAAGTGGCTCTATTTCTCCTCCTCACTGTGCCTGGCCTGGAGTGAGTGCTCAGTAAATGTTTTCCGAACGAATGAACGACTATAGCCTGGGAAGCCACTTGTAAGGCTAGTTTAACATGTCTGATAAGTGAGAATTTTAGCCAAAGCCACTATATTGTAGAATGGAATGGAAGGGTCTCATTCAGAAGACATTGTATTAGTTTGCTAGGGCTGCTGTAACAAAATACCACAGACTGGGTGACTTAAAAATAGCAATTTGTTTTCTCCCGGTTCTGGACGCTGCAAGTCCAAGATCAAGGTGCTGGCATTCTTGGAGTCTCCCTGGGCCTCTCTGCTCTTTTGGCTTGTAGATAGCTTCCTTTTATATGTGTCTTGACTTGTCCTTTTCTTTGCATGCCCCAATCTCTGATGTCACTTTCTCTTCTTAGAAAGACACCCCTCATACTACGTTAGAGCCGCACCAGTATGACCTGATTTAACCCTAATTACCTCTTTGAAGGGGGCTTCCTAGGTGGAACTAGTGGTAAAAGAACCTGCCTGCCAATGTAGGAGACATAAGAGACATGGGTTCGCTCCCTGGGTTGGGAAGATCCCCTGGAGGAGGGTATGGCAACCCACTCCAGTATTCTTGCCTGGAGAATCCCATGGACAGAGGAGCCAGGAGATCTATAGTCCATAGGGTTGCAAAGAGTCAGACATGACTGAAGCAACTTAGCACACACACATTTACCTTTCTGAAGGCCCTGTCTCCAAGTATATGGTTAGGGCTTCAATTAGAGCTTCAACCTATGAATTCAGGAGAGGGGGGCGCCTTCTGCCCAATACAGACATTTTAGAAATAAAATCATCATGACTTGGTAATTGGATTTAAGGGAGAAGGAGAAATGGAACACTCCTTTTAGGTAGTATTTATTGTGCACTTGAGAATAGCAAAGTATTGCTGTATTTTTAAAGCTAGGGTGGACTTAAACATGATTTTGTCCTAAAATTGAGGCAGTTCACAGAAGAAATTGAAGATAGAAGAGTGAGGATTTGATTTATGGCCCCAAGTCTTAGAATAGATGGAAAGGGATAGACTTCTTGGTGAAGAAGCTGGTTTAAGAAGAACAAAAAAGAATTCTAATTTCTGAGCTCAGAGAGAAGATGATCATGAAGGATGAGTGAAGAAATAACTAAAAGTAAAAGGTACAGTGCTTCCCTGGTAGCGCAGATGGTAAAGAATCTGCCTCCAATGCAGGGGACCTGAGTTCTATCCCTGGATTAAGAAGATTCCGGGAAGGGAATGAATGTCTACCTACTCCAGTACTTTTGCCTGGAGAATTCCGTGGAGGAGCCTGGTGGCCTACAGTCCATAGGGTCACCAGAGAGTTGAACATGACTGTGCGACCAACACTTTCTTTCAAAGAGTATGGTGTAGAGAGGGGTTTTCAGCTGGGTGGTGATTTGTCTGCTCAGAAACTAGAGAATTAGGGATTTCTTGAGAGTTAAATAGCTTTGGAAAGCAGCTGGATGGATCGTCCTATGAATTCATCCTGGAGAAAAGTGCTTGCTGACCAACATGGAGGCCCCATTTGAGTGTAGATGGTGGCAGACATCCTTGGTCTACTTCTGTGTTTTCCACTCAACACTGCTAGATATTGGTACATTTAGCTTGGAGCCAGGAGTTGAGTTTTGCCAGAGTTGTTGAAGATTTAGAAAGGAGCTGCAAGATTTTAGGGGACTTGTGAGATGCTTGTTGGGGCAACTGATTATGGGGTCCGAGCTCCATAGGGAGAAAAGTTAGGTCAGAGGGGCTGGTGTAAGTGGAGGTCTCAGGGAAAGGATAATGTGGGTTAAAGGTTAAGAAAGATACATTGTTGAAAGAATAGTCTCAGAATAACACACTTTTAATATAATGCGGTTTGGGAAAACACATGAGTCAAATGTCATCTCCTTGGCCACAGCATTTTGGTTCAGAGATCAAACACAAAGAAACGGGGCTTCCCTGGTGGCTCAGTGGTGGGGAATCCACTTGCTAACGCAGGAGCCGCTGTTTAGGTCCCTGGTCCAGGAGGATCCCACATCCCGTGGAGCAGCTAAGCCTGTGTGCCACAACTGTGGAGCTTGTGCTCTACAGCCTGCAGCTACTGAAGCCCCCGCGCCCTGGAACCTGTGCTCCACAAGAGAAGTCACTGAAATGAGAAGCCTGCACACCACAACTGGAGAGTAACCCTTGCTTGCTGCAACTAGAGAAAAAGCCTGCACAGCAACGAAGATCCAGCACAGCCAAAAATAAGTAAATAAAATTACCAAAAAAAAAAAAAAAGGAAAGAAGGGGCGGGTCAGGGCAGCACTGGTAGTGCTGGTGAACAGGTAGAACTGTAGCTAGCTAGTTCTTGTTCTGTCCCCTTGCAGGATTGCTGGCTTATTAAATTCAGTGCTTGGGTTTATTTCAGACATGGCTTTTTTGCTTAGCTCTCTGCAAGATGTGCTTGGAAAATTTTTAGAACCTTCTTGATTGTACATAACAGATCCTTTCTTTCTTTAAGAATTTGTACTTTATAAATGACATCTACGTGGGACACTTCTGTGACCTTTTTAAAATATATGGCAGCTGGTAGAATAAATGTCAACTAAAGTGGAGTTGTATTTAGGTTTTTATTACACTTTCAGATTGAACATCACTGATGAATAGATGGTTGTCATTTCTGTCATCTGTATCATTCTTAAGTGATGTTCATCTTTGCCTCCATTTGGTGGCGTCAGGCTATCAGACTGTCTCTCCAAATACTTACAGGACCATCCCCCAGCTGCTTCTAAATAAATTATGCCTTTTTTTTTTTTTTTTGTCCAAATGGTAATTGCAGTATTTCAATCCATTCTTACTTATCTCCCCATTCAGTTCTGTGTGCCTATGGTCTGTTAAATGATGGGCCACTGAAGG
Source organism: Giraffa tippelskirchi (assembly GCF_054371585.1). Classification (NCBI taxonomy): domain Eukaryota; kingdom Metazoa; phylum Chordata; class Mammalia; order Artiodactyla; family Giraffidae; genus Giraffa; species Giraffa tippelskirchi. The sequence goes on along the minus strand of NC_137288.1, from coordinate 36,523,796 downwards.
ATATGTACTGTGTAGGCTCTTTAAAATCCGATCTAGCTTTGTGCTCTTCAGGTTTTTGAACTCACTGGCAATAATGCACATAATTTTAACTGTGGAGAATGTCATTAAACCAAAATGGAACGTTTACACAGTCCCTTTTGCAGAGAATTTCAGACCAGGAAAATGAATGCGTGTGTCAGACATTTTACAGCACGCGAGAATGTGATTTATTGATTTCTGATGGCTCTGTTGGCATCAGTGTATATATTTAAAGAAGTCACGCAGCCTTTATAAATGCAAATGGGAAAGGGCTTTCCATCTTTTTCCTTCATAGGAATAGCTCATACATTTGCAATAACTCAGGCTCCTCTTAGAGATTGCTCTATGTACTGTATATATTGATTTTAAAATTATACCGTTATTTTATTCTACAAATAGCGTATATAATGAAATGTCAATTTACCTAACAGATTATAAAAATTTGAATGTATGAAAGATATTAAAAAAATACTCATATCTTAAGCCTTGAGGTAAAAGTAAGTGCATACTTGAGATGTAATTATTTTAATGGAACTGACACTTTGGCTTTTTCCCTGCTCCTGAAAGCATATCTTAAAGTACTTAGGAAATCCAATATTCCTTCTATCCTGACTCACTTACTGGTGATTGTAAATCATACACGGTCAGAGAGATCCATGCAGACCACATCTGCATATTTCCATTCTGGCCATTTGAGCTTTATGCTCATGGAGGGAAGTGATTTCATCTGGATATTATTCATTTCTTAGCTAACTGGATAGTTAACATCAACTTCTGTTTATCAGGATCTGCTTCAGTGTGTATCAAATAATGTTTAAAGTGGATTGAATTACAGACGTGCAAGTAATTGCACATAATAGGCAATCCAACAAATGGAGCCTCCATCCGCCCTGTGTGTAAGGTGATTAATTGAAGAGCACAGACTCACTTAACCTGGACAACGTCCCATTCTGTGCATTAAACCACTTCTTTTCTCCTTTATATTGGATACTAAGTGGCTGCCCTAAAGGAATAAGGGGGTATCCTTGGCCCTGTATGATCAACAGCCAATGGCATATCAGATTGATAAATATTTAATATTGTCATCTGATATTTTCATAATTACCTTTTTTATATAAATTATTTAATAATGCATGTATGCTCAATTCCTAACTACCAGCTTATACAGGAATGGAGAATAAGGAACTTGAACAAGTTGTCTTATCATACAAAAGGCTAGATTTGAAAAAGAGAGTCATGCACGTGGCAGGTTACATATTAGCGCCTCTCCTTTTAATAAAGGGTATTGTAATGCCAAGGTCACTGTGGACAAGTAGGAACAGGTGCCATACAGTGACTTACTCTTAAATTAGGCTCAAGAGAAGAAGAGAACAGATTTCACCTTTAGAACTCATAAGCAGTTATTAAGCCCTAATCAAAAAATAAAATTGCCTGAGAAAATATTTTCATTCTATTTGTCAAATTTATTAAAGATCACTGTAAAGGAATAAAGAATCTATTATAAGCAGGATGGGAACAGTCTAATTATGTTTGAGCTTCTGGATTAAGCTGGCAGTATAAGTCTGCATATTTAATTTATTTCCCTGCTTCTAAAGTTCCCATTAAAAGGGGACTGGCTTTTATCCATCATTATATTTCTTTACCAGTCCTGGAACCTGGATGAAAAATGCCATCCAGATTCCAGAAACTGTGAGAAGTTTCTGCTGGAGATAATGAAGATGAGACTAGATGGAGTTATGTGTGTACATGCTGTTGTGTCCGACTGTTTGTGACCCCATAAACTGTGACTTGCCTGGCTCTTCTGTCCATGGGATTTCCCAGGCAAGAATACTAGAGCGAAGTGCCATTTCCTACTCCAGGGGACCTTCCCAACCTAAGGATCTAACCTGCTTCTCTTGCCCCTCCTGCATTGGCAGATGGATTCTTTGCCACTGCACCACCTGGGAAACCCACATGGAGTTAAGAGGTGACCAGAATGAAAATGACTGCCTGCAGCAGAGAACCGGTATGGGATGTGACTGAAAGAGACTGTAGGTTTACCTTAGATGGAACCGGGCTGTGTTGTCAGGGCCAGAAGCAAGGGTGGAGCCTTTGGGAGAAGGAGCAAATCTCTACCTGGCTCCTGTCTTCTGGAAATTCCCCTAGGATTTAGTCTTTCAACTGTGGACATTCCCACTGAAGAACATGTTTCCAGTCCACACTTGCCTAAGGGGTTAGCTGACTTTCTGTGTCCAAAGACTGGCTGTTTTGCCAGCTAAAGGGAGGCCTAGACTCAGTGATGTATCCTTAAACATGTGGTTAGTACATTCTTTTTAAAGCATCAATTGGTACTCCCCACAAGTACAAACTTTTACTTGAGGAAGCATTAGTAGGGTGAGGATGTACTTTTTCCTGATCCCTTATCTGGATCTGAAAGACTTGAGCAAGCTGCAGCTGAGTTTCTGAAAAGACTGTCTCAATATCCAGTGATGATCCGACACCTATGGACCTCTCTGTCTTCGGATGAAGGGAGAGCTTGATAAGGCAATGTAGGATAGACCGGGCAGTGCAGAAACTGGACCTGGTGTGACAACTCAGAGAACAAGGCCTTCTGTGTCATACAGAAACAGGATAAAAATGACTTCAGCAGTATCAATTAGCAAGCTAAAGATGATTCAGAAGAAATTAGTTATATTTACAAATATTAATTGAACTTTAATGGTGAGCTATGTGTAGTGTGCTAGTCATGGGGGATACCCAGTTACATGAGATCGCCCTGTATCTGCCTTCACCAAGCTTACAGTCTGGTAGGAGAAACAACAATTGGAGGGAATGTATAGGAAGCCACTGGGAATATATTTTTGAAGAAGAGAGAGGAAGCTTATGAGCAGGCAAAGAAGTGAGCTTGATGTAGTTATGGCATCTGTTCTGGACCAGCACTATAGTAAGTGCTACATTAAGTTTGACATCTTACATGGGTATAGTTGATGGTCCCCTGACACAATTAAAATTGTGCCATCAAAGAACACTAAACACAGATCACCTTAACAAATGTAATAATAATAATAAAAAGTTTGAAGTATTATGAGAATTCCCCAAATATAATACAGAGACACAAAGTGAACAAATACTGTCAGAAAAATACTGTCAGGCTCTGATAGACCTGCTACTGCATGGTTGCCACAAACCTTCAATTTGCAAAAACACAGTATCTGATAAGTGGAGTAACGCAACAGAATGAGATATGCCTGTATCTGTAAACAGCTTGATATTGGAACCCTAACATATTTTAAGCCAAATCAGAAGTGTTCAGTCTGTGGCAGATTCTTCCCCATGACTGAGGTCTGTGTTTTTCCAATCTCTTGGTGAGAACAGACTTTGTGAGTAGTTCTTGCCAAGCCCCTGATTATTTTGTCCAAGGAGAACTCTAGATTTTGTCTCTGAGGTACTCTGGTTCTCTTCTTTGGTTCTCTGGTTCTCTTCATATGAACTGTAACTGCCTTGGTTTCCTCTGATAACTCAGCTTCAGTGTCTTGCTAGCTCATCTTCAGTGGATGGATGGTTGGTACCATTCACTGGGGTAGGTAAAACTGGAAGAAAAGCATTTTTTGGTTTTGGACATGTTGCATCTGAGGGGCCTTTGAGAAGTCTGTAGGGAAAATTTGAATTTAAAAATTGGCTCTGTTGGTTTGAAGGTTAGAGTTCTAAGCAGGAGGTATAAAAAAAAAAATTGGGAACCACCAACCTATAGATGTTAAGGCCATGGATATGAATGACATGTACTAAAGGATAGAATGAGAAGAGGGCTAAGGCTGAGGCTTGAGATTTCCATGTCTTAATGGCTGAGTAAGAGATTAAGCTTGCAAATACAACTGAAAAATAATAGCCAATGAAGTGACATAGAGGAAAACCAAGTGTTTGTATCACTAAAGTTGAGAGTAAATATTTAAGGAGTGAGTGAGTTATTTTAACACTCAAGTATCAAAGAGATGATGATGGATAGGTCCCCATTGGACTTCACATACGTATTTCACTGGTGATCCTCACAAGAACAATTTTGAAGGTATAGTAGGAAGGAAAAACCACTGGGGAGTGGCTTTGAAAGAGAATGAAAGAGAATTTGGAGAGACTGCTTCATTTTTCAATTCATATAAGTCTTAGAATTTCTTGTGTGCGTGTCTGTGCTAAATCACTTCAGTCATGTCCAACTCTTTGCAACCTTTTGGACTATAGCCCGCCAGGCTCCTCTGTCCATGGGATTCTCCAGACAAGAATACTGGAGTGGGTTGCCATTCCCTTCCTCCAGGGATCTTCCCAACCCAGGAATCGAACCCACATTTCTTACATCCCCTGCATTGGCAGGTGGGTTCTTTACCATCAGCACCACCTGGGAAGCCCTAGAATTTCTTAGATCTTAGAACTTCTTGTTGAAATATTTCTGAGATCTTAGAATTTCTTATTGAGTACCTTGAGGCCATTGTTCTCTCTTAAAAATTGCTATTGTAAATGGAGTCTTTTCTTCTGTAACAGAATTGTTGTCTTGTGTATGTGAAAGCTATTTTTTTTCTTTAGCCATCTTACTCAATTTTTGATATATTTTAATTGTTTTTCATTTTGTACTCTTGAATTTTTCAGATAATCATATCACTGATGAACAGTGATAATTGTAATTCCTTTTTTCTCATTACTGTACTTTTTAGAACCAGTTCCTTTATTTGATAGTGAAGAAAACCAGATTGGAAGAGGGTAAGGATTAAAGGAAGGGAGAAAATAGAGACAGGCATATATCTTTTAATAAATTTGTTTTGATGTATAAAGAGTCATAAGGTTAATTGGAACAGCATAACTTAAGGAGAGAGGTGGGGTTTTGTCTAAAATTTTTTCATGTGTGGGAAGATTGAATTGAAGTTGAAATAGTCACTGAAGAGTGAGAAGGTGAGTGCATTGAAAGCAGCAGAATAGACAAGCTGGAGAGAGAGATGTGTCCTGGAGTTGAAGACTGCATTATCAAACCTGTCTGCTTTATAGAATAGATTTTTCCAAAATATACCAGCTGTACTGGCTGTAGAATAGCAAGGGCTTTCTACCATAGATTGGGCTTTTGTCATATGGGTGTATCCAGATGATGAGAAGGGCAAAATCATCTGAACATGATGAGCCAGAAGATCTAAAGTTGACAACAAGGGGGATGATGAAAGGAGAGGAACAGTGGACTGGGTGCAAGTAAAGAGGTGTAAGTCCAGGAATGGTCCTTGTAGGCATATGTGAACAAGCTGGCAAGAGGAAGCTGGGTTAGCGTAATATATGATTAAATGCTATTGTGATAGAGCAATATTGTGCTGTTGCTATTGTTCTATCTATTGTGATAGAATTTGGGGGGGGGGGTTCCTGGTTTTCTCCAAATGCCTGTAGTGTTTTTTTAAGCTACCCTTAGCTCTATAGAAAATTTGATTTTTCCTGTATGATGTGGAGTTTCATGTCTAGCTTAAGAATATATTGCCTATGTCGATATTATACTAATATACCCCAAACTAGTCTAATCTTTTTTTTAATATTAATTTTTTTTTCCTTTAAATTTTTAAAAGTGTAAGTCCTGCAATTTTTTTTTTTCAAGATGGTTTTGTCTGTTCTGGGACCCCAAATTTCCAAATGAATTTAGGATATGCCTGTCAAATTCTGTAAAGAAGCCAGTTGTAATTTTGATAGGAATTGTCTTAAATCTGTAGATCACTTTTGAGACTATTGCCAACTTAACAGTATTAAGTATTTTGATCCATAACTTAGGATGTCTTTTCATTTATTTAGATCTTCTGTGACTTCTTTCAATTAAAAAAAAATTTTTTTTTTTTAGTTTTCAGAGTATAAGTTTTGCATTTCTTTTGTTAAATGTATCCGTTACTATTGTATTATTTTATTTTATTTTGACCACTGCCATATGGCATTTGGGAGTCTTAGCTCCCCAACCAGAGGTCAAACCTGGGTCCCCTACAGTGGAAGTATGGAGTCTTAACCAGTGGACTGCCAGGGAAGTCCCCTATTTTTTTATTTTTAATGAATGTTATTCTCTCTTTGTATATAATCAGTCTTGTCTCTCTTGTTTATTTCAAAATTTTCTCTTTGGTCTTCAGCATTTTTACTATGATGTGTCTGAGTGTGCATCTCTTTACATTGATCCTACTTAAAGTACGTTGAGCTTCTTCAATTTGTAGATCGTTCTCCATTCAGTTTGGGATGGTTGGCCATTATTCCTTTGACTGCTTTCTGCTCCCTTCTCTCTCTTCTCTTTGTGTTACTCCTGTTACCTATTCATTTGTACACTTAATTGTGCCCCACATTTCTCTGAGGCTCTGTTCATTCATTTCACCTTTTTTTCTCTGTGTTCTTCAGAATGCGTAATTTCTATTGCTCTATCTTCAAGTTGGCTGATTCTTTCTTCTGCCTGTTCAAATTAACTGTTGAGCCCTTCTAGTGCAATTTTCATTTTATCTTACTTTTAAATCCAGAATTTTCACTTGGTTCTTTTTCATAGTTATCTCTTTATTGGTATTTTCTATTTGATGAAACATTGTTAGCATACCTTCCTCAACTTATTTAAGCATAATTTTGTTTAATTATTTAAAGGTAGTTATAATGGCTGCTTTGAAGCCTTTTTGTCTTAAATCTAACATCAGTGCTTCTCACGAGCACTTTTCTTGCCTGATTGTCTTCCAGCCTATGGGTCACACTTTCCTGTTTCTTTATGTCTCTCTCACTAGCCCCCCTCCCTCTCTCTGTCTCCCTCTCTAGACGTTGTAGGTTATATCTTGCAGCATCTGTATACTGATTCCATTCCCAACCCTTCTCCAGGGATTATGTTGTTGTTTTCTTGTTAATTTGATTAGAGTCTTGGCTGTATTATTTTAGTGAAATTGATTTTTCCTGCAGTGTGAAGCCTCTGCTGTTTCTTCTTAAAGAGCACAGCCTTGTCCATGAACACAGTCATGCTGGAGTTCTTTGTCCCTTTCCCTGATCTCTCTGCTAAACCATTATAACTATCTGCAGTGAAACTAATAAGTGTTTAAAATATGTTTTCTCCTTAAAGAAGGAGGATAGTTCTTTTGATTGTAACTTCATTTTATCTTTATTTATTATAATCTTGAGAAGTTTGTTTATATTTGCTTTGGGGAATGGGAATCAATTTATATTAGGTTTTCAGTCATCATAATAAAATTACATTTGCCATTCATAAACATTGTTAGCCTCTTTCTAAGTGTTCTGTTTCCTTGGTGAGTAAGGGGGATAAGATTATTGGGTAGATATAATGTCTGTGCTAAAGGATTTTAGTTTCATTTGGTATTACACTCAGCCCTTAGGCTCTATTAATTGCTGCCTAATTGCTTTATGTTTTTAACAATGCCCTGGGGCATAAATTTCTCCACAGTCTGATCCAATTAAATTAGAGCCCTTTTGCAGGGATGGTTTTGAGGCTAGTTTTTGAGGTTTGTTTAAACTCTTAAGAGGGCACCTCTTACCTGTCTCTTTCCCTGGTTCGCTGATAAATTTAGCTTGTTGCTCTCAGAGAGCTACCAGTCTCCTCTTAATTGCCCACCAGCAAAATCTCCATTTGTTTCATCTGAACACCCTTCAGCTTGAACATCCCTGCACTCTGTTTTAAGTAAAATCAGCTTTGGTTGGGGGAGATTTTAGAAGGTCTCTGTTCTTACTGAGTCCCTCTTGATCTTGGAAGATATCCAGAGCCACTTTTCCAGAGCTGGGGACAGGAGTGACACTCCTGCTTTAGAAGCAAAGATTGGTGGGAGTGGTAGTCTCTGGTTTTCTCGTACTGTCTCTGGTGGAATGGAACCTCCACCCTACAGGTGGGCTTAAGTAAGAACGTTCAAGGTCCAGTATTCCTGGCCTTCCTCACCTGGAGTAGAGCTACTATCTGGAGTGTGATAGAGGAAGGAACCCTTGACCTCTTGGCTGTACTTGCCAGGAATCTAGCCCCTGCACTTCAGGGCTAGAAGGGGGTGAGATATGCTGTTGGCCTGCCCCTCCTATTGAGTTACTGGACTCCGGTACTGGGCACTGAGGGGAGAGGGGGTTCCCTCTTCTTGGCCACAACTACCTAGCGAGGAGCTTCCATCACAGAAACCTGCTGGGTGGAGGCAGTGGTTTGGGTTTTAACTGACACAGACTCTTGCTGTGGTTACCAAGATTTAGTAGATTTTTTGGATAACTCTTTCTTCACTTGCTATATTCCCTTAAGACAAATTCCAGAAATTTTAAATGGTTATTTTTTTTTTTAGAATAATTTTTACTATTATAATTGTTTCACTGGGGACAGGTTCACCGAGTTCCTTTCACAAGCATTCTGCAAATGGAACTCCACTGCATTTGGAGTTAAGTGTAACTTTTATAGATGGTAATAAATATCAGTTCAAATTGTTTTCCTCTGCTGGATTACCAAGTATACTGGAACCATTTATTGAGTAAGCCATCCTTTTTCTAAAAGTGACATATTAATAATGCATGGCTATTTTGATATGTGCTATAATGTGGTAGCTACTCAATAAGTATTTTTAAATGAAATTTAAATTAATATTTCTGTGAGTAAAAACACCTCAGAAAAACTGCTTTATAGTTTTCCTGTCATCTTAGATTATATTTCACATAAAGACTTCAAAGAGAAAAGGTGTAGTTTTGCTAAGCTCTTTTATTTTACAGAAGCATGTAAAGAGAGGATTGTACTAAAGTATAAGATTACCTAAAAAAAAACACAGCTTGTCAGTTACCATTATTAATATCTATAGTAATTAACTATAGTAATTGTTTAAACTACTTTTCCCTCAAAAACAGGAGAATGTTTCTTTTGATTGTATCTTTATCATTATTTTCCATAATTTTGAGGTGTTTGTGTCTATTTGCTTTGGAGAATGAGATAATTTATACCAGATTTTCCTTTTTTAATTTTTTTAAAATTTATTTTTAATTGGAAAATAATTGCTTTATAGTATTGTGTTGGTTTCTGCTGTACAACACTGTGAATCAGCTGTAAGTATACATATATCCCCTTCCACTTGATCCTCTCTCCCATTCACCCCATCCTACCCCTCTGGGTCATCACAGAGTACCTGGCTGAGCTCCCTGTGTTACCCAGAATCTTCCCGCTAGCTATCTATTTACATGTGGTAATGTATATATTTCAGTACTACTCTCTCAATTTGCCCCACCCTCTCCTTCCCCTGTTGTGTCCACAAGTCCATTCTCTATATCCAATTTTCAGTGGTCACAGTACTCATAAATATTGAGCCTGATTCTAAGCATCCTGTTTGGTAAGCAGTGGAGTAAAGTTAGTGAGTAGATGGCCTGTACTCAAGGACTTTACAAGATGGAAGAATCTTTGAAAATGGTAAGGTCCAAAACAGAAGTGTGCCATAGAAATGTGGGAGTTCAGAGGTGAGAATGACTCGTGGAATATGTTTCATTTCTTTTTCTTGCCTATAGTAATTTTGCATCAAGCCTTTTCAGATTTGTTCTTATTAATTGATGTTTCAGTGCCAGAGTTTTGGTTATTTAAATCTGGTATTTGGGACATAACAATATCGTTAAATAAATGGTGAGTGAAAGAAAGAATGAAGGCATTCATGGAGGGCTGAGGAAATGCTTCAGGTGGTTCAATTTCCCCGTTTTCTTTAATTGCCTCTTGGGATTGTTTCCAGAATGCTACTTTTTGTGCTTTGTGTTCTTATTTAAATTATTCATCTGATACTTGTTTTATCTGTTCAGAGATTCTATTGAAAGGAAAAGAAAGAACCCAGAAAAAACTACTAAGCAGAATTGACTAAGCTCTTATTGATGCACAGGTTTTATTTGATATGTTTAATAGCTTAGAGATATTTATTATATTGATATATTTCCATATATTGATATATGTTTGATTCTTAAGAAATAAGGAAAATTTTTACCTTCTGGTTATCTTAAAATGCACACATCTACACTTAATGTTACAAAAGACAAAATAACTTTATAGCAATAATGAAGCTAACATTTACTGTATTTTGAATATCAGAGTATTTCATTGGGGAAGAAAAAGTACTGTAAAATACCATTCCACCAACTTTATACAGATCCGCTTTCAAAACTCGAGATACGCTGCAATTTTTGAAATTTAACCGAAAATGCTTTCCTTATACCAAATGTGTTTGATAGTTTTATTTAAATTTAATAATGTAGTCAGCAAAGTACTGTAAGCTTTTACTTTATGTAAAAGAAAACATATTTAGCAGCATAATCAAGTTTTTTCTCTAGCTTTTTTAAAACATATGCCAAACTATAGATAATTGCATAAAATGTTAAACTTACATTATTTTATGAAAGCCCCCAAATTTACCGTGACTGTTTCTGATTTTATCAATGCTAGGTCTGTCTCAGCTACCACGTTTCTCTTACTTGCTGTCCTCCGAGTCAACTGTCTCTTAAAATGAGGGAGGAAAACCTACTTACTTCATGTTTACATGTAAACAAACATTTTATTGAAGCACAACATGCAGACAAATGAGTGTCCATCTGATATTTGTATATTTTATGAATTTTTGAGAAGCACATCCTTAAAACTTGCATGCAGTCTTGTCTTACAAAGATGAAGCATATCCTACCATTTCAGAACCCTGTTTGGCCTTCTTAACACTCCTGCCGAGGAACCACTATCCTGATTTGTGTCACCATCAACTATGTAAACGTAGTCATTCCGTGTATACTTTGTTGTTTTTTTTTTAAGGTAAATATGATGTGAGAGAGATTCATACATTTTGTTGTGTGTGACAGTAATTAGTTTATTCTTGTTCTGTGTAGCATTTCTTTGTGTGATTACATCATTGTTTTCTTACTGAGTCTTTTGATGAACATTTAGGTTGTTTTCAGTTTGGGCTGTTTTGAGTAGTACTGCTCTGAACACTTTGGTATCTGTGATTTTTGGTTTACCTAAGTACAACAGTCTTTGGAGTATATTCCTATGGGTCTAATTGATGTATCATAGAATTTGTATATATTCAATTTTTTAAAATAGTATTAAATAACTTCCCAAAGTGGTTACCCCAGTTCTGTCAGGAGTATGTGAATATTCAGTCTATTCCACATCCTTAGCAAGACTGGAAATTGTCAGTGTTTATAATTTTATATTGTGTTTTTAATTTGTATTACTATGATGACTAATGAGGCTGAACAGTATTTTGTGTTTCTGGATATTTGGATAACCCATTTGGTCACTTGCCGGTTCAGAGTCTTTAATCTACTTTAGTCATCTCTTCCTTGTTGATTTGTGGTGGTACTTGCTGATGTCTTCTCTCACATTGTGGCTTGTCTTTTGATTCTGTAAATGATGTTCTTTGATGAAGAGAAGTTCTTAACTGTAATGTACCCCAAATTGTTGATTTTTATTACTGTGTTAAACTTTTTTGTGTGGTGATGAGAAATGTCCTAAAATGATACCTTTAGATCTACAGCTACAAATCATTGGGATTAAATAAGAGTGTGATATGAGATACAGATTTTTTGTTTAAATGATATCCAGTTTGCCAAACATAGTTTACTGAAAAGGCATTCTTTCCCCATTGAACTGTAATGTTGCCTTTGTCAAAAGCTTCTTGACCAGAAATCTTTGCTTCTTTCATAGATGCTGCTTTGTTACATTGGTCTTTTTGTCTATTTTTGCATCCAGACCATCTTATTTTGATGATTGATAGCTTGAGGTCTGATAGAGGCAATCCATCAACTTTTTTTCCCCTTGTCTTTCAGAGGCCCTTTGTATTTCCATACAGATTTTGGAATAGTATTATCAATTTTCATAAAAATACTTGGATTTTGGTTAGGGAATGTGTATATAGACTAATATATAGACTAATTTAGAGAAGAATTAAAACATTGCACATTGAATTTTCTAATCAGTGAATAATAGTTTGTCCTTCCATTGATTTAGGTCTTCTCTAACTTCTCTCAATCATTTGGCAGTTTCCTTAGGAGAGGTCTTAGAGATCTTTCAGGAGATTAATTCCTCTATAGCTGCTGACTATTCACTGTAAATTTCATGTGTTGATTTTTCCTGGGGAATCTACTAAATCACTTATTAACTCTAAAAAGTATATATAGTTTTTTTGATTCTCTGAATGTACAATTATATTTTCTATACTAATTGCAGATTTACTTTTAAAAAATTCTTTATTACATTATGGCACTGGATAATACCTTCAGTGCAGTTTCACACAGAAGTAGTGTTAGCTGCCATCTGTATTTTGTTTTCAGTCCCAGGGATAAAGATTTTATGGTTTCACCTTTATTGTTGTTCAGTTGCGAAGTCATATCTGTTTGCCATTCCCTCCTCCAGTGGACCATGTTTTGTCAGAACTCTTCACTATGACCCACATCTTGGATGGCCCTGCACAGCTCATAGTTTCATTGAGTTACACAAGCCCTTTCGCAACCATGAGACTGTGATCCATGAAGGGGTTCACCTTTATGCAGGAAGTTTATTGGAGATTCTTTTTAAGGAGAAGGTTTTTTGTTTTTTATCATATTAAGGAAGCTTTATTCCTAGTTTTATGAGTTTTAATCATAAATGATATTTTATGCATCTATTAAGATGATTTTTCCTCTTATTAATGCGATAAGTAACAAATTGCTTTTCAGACATTAAAAAAAATTATATTCCTAGAATAAACCGAAACACACACATACATACATACATATAAGTGTAATTTATTCATAGTTCACTTAGGATTTTTAGATTTATGATCGACGAAGAAATTGACTTGTAGTAATTCCTTTCTGGTAATGTCTTTGTCAGCTTTTCCTAGTAAAAGTGATGCTTGCCTCTTAAAATTATTTAGTAAATACCTTATTTGATGAGAAAGTTTAAATAGGAAATTTTGTTTTCCTAACTATTTGGAAAAATTCAATTTCAGAGTTAGCTGGACATGGAAAACTCCTTGTGGAAAACTTCTAATTACAGATTCAGTTTTGTAATAGATGTAGAATGTCTCTTAAATTTGGGTTTTTTTTAAATAATGTTAGTTTGGAGAATTACAAATATTTTAACAGCTCTATTAAAGTATGGTTGGCATGAAATAAACTGCACACCTTGAACATGTACAAGCTGATATCATATTCATCCCTGAAACCAGTACTGCAGTTCAGATAATGAAGATACTCATCAGCCCAAAGAATTTCTTCATGCCTTTCTGACATCTATACTTTTTTAAAGTCTTCTAATCCATTAAACAATGTATATCTCACTCCCTGTTTACTTATCCTTTAGCTTTTCAAATGTTTTATAGTTTTCAGTGTACAGCAGGGTTTGCCAACCTTGGCACTAATGATATGTTGTATAAGATAGTCTTCTGTTGGGGGTGGGGAGTGGGGGACGGGCTTGGGGAGGGCTGTCCTGTGCACTGTAAGACGTTTGCCAGCACACCAGATCTCTACCCACTAGAGGTCAGTAGGATCCCACACCTTTAGTCCTGACAATGAAAAATATTCTCTTGATGTTGCAGAATGTCCCCAGAGGGAGGAATATCTCAAGGCTAAGAGGTTGAGTCAAAGGCTCAAAGGCTAAGAGGTATAGTCAAAGCTTTGATTTTTCGAGTAGTCATGTGCAGAGGTGAGAGTTGGAACATAAAGAAGGCTGGGCGCTGAAGAACTGGTGCTTTTGAATTGTGCTGCTGGAGGAGACTCTTGAGAGTCCCTTGGATGGCAAGGAGATCAAACCGGTCAATCCTAAAGGAAATCAACTCTGAATATTCATTGGGGGGACTGATGCTGAAGCTGAAGTTCCAATACTTTGGTCAGCTGATGGGAAGAGCTGACTCATTGGAAAAGACCATGATGTTGGGAAAGATTGATGACAGAAGAAGAAGGGGGTGACAGAGGATGAGATGGTTAGATGGCATCACTGACTCAGTGGACGTTATTTTGCGCAAACTGCAGGAGATACTGAAGGGCAGAGAAGCCTGGTGTGCTGTAGTCCACGGGGTCGCAAAGAGTCAGACATGACATAGCAACTGAACAAGAGGTTGAGAACCTGTGGTGTAGAGGATCTCACATTTTTCATTTGGGTTTATTTATTCCAAAGTAGTATTCATGCTGTTGTTTGTTATTATTGTTCAGTCGCTCCATCATGTCCGACTCTTTGTGACCCCATGGACTGCAGCACACCAGGCTTTTCTGTCCATCACCATCTCCTGGAGCTTACTCAAATTCATTGAGTTAGTGATGCCATCCAACCATCTCACCCTCTGTTGTCCCCTTCTCCTCCTGCCTTCAGTCTTTCCCAGCATCAAGGTCTTTTCTAACCAATCAGCTCTTCGCGTAAGGAGGCCAAATCATTGGAGCTTTAGCTTCAGCATCAGTCTTTCCAATGAATATTCAGGATTGATTTCCTTTAGGATTGATAGGTTTGATCTCTTTGCAGTCAAAGGGACTCCCAGGAGTCTTCTCCAATACCACAGTTCCAAAGCATTAATTCTTTGGTGCTCAGCCTTCTTTATGGTCCAGCTGTCACATCCATACATGACTACTGAAAACACCATAGCTTTGACTAGATGGACCTTTGTTGGCAAAGTAATGTGTCTGGTTTTTAATATACTGTCCAGGTTTTACATAGCTTTTCTTCCAAGGAGCAAGTGTCTTTTAATTTCATGACTGAAGTTACCATCTGCAGTGATTTTGGAGCCCCAGAAAATAAAGCCTGTCACTATTTCCATTGTTTCCCCATCTATTTGCCATGAAGTGATGGGACCAGATGCAATGTTCTTCACTTTTTGAATGTTGAGCTTTAAGCCAGTTTTTTCACTCTGCTTTCACCTTCATCAAGAGGCTCTTTAGTTCCTCTGCTTTCTGCTGTGAGGGCAGTGTCATTTTCTATTTGGTGCTGGCATTTAGCAATAACATTGATCTCTATGGATTGTTATCCAACAATTTTGTTAAATTTCCTTGTTAATGCTAATAATTTTTATAAATTTAAGAAAAAAGCTGAACTGGCACTTCAAAAAAATGGTATAAAAACAGCCAGTAAACATATGAAAAGGTCTCAGCATCCTTATTCATGAGGTAAACACAAATGAAACATGATAAAATACAACTACACATCCAGGAAGGTGGTTAGTATTATAAGCAAATAAACATAAAATGTTTTTCTGAATCGTTTATAGATAATAACAAATACTGGTGAGGAAGTGAAGTACGTAGAACTCTTGCTTTGGTAGGAGTTTTCAACGACTCTGAGAAATGGTCTGACAATACTTATTAAAATTGATCTAGCCTTTAAATTCCTCTGTTTATACCCAGTGGGATCATACATATGTTTACCAAGAGACATGAACACAAATTATTATAGTCATGCTGTTTCAACACCTAGAAATATCCAAAACCTGGAAACTGCTGAGATACTTGTGAACAAGAGAATGGATAAATAAATTGCTGGGTGGTTATTCCAGTGTTTGAATTCACCACTGTGAGAATGGATGAACTACCTCTGCTCACAACAATGTGGATGAATCTCACAAGCATACTGAGCATATGTGCTGAGTACAAAAGTATATGGTACTATGTCGTCAATTACCCTAAAGGTCAAGTCAAATTCAACTAATCTGTTATGTTCTATTATCCTTGGGGATTAGTACCAGGGAGGTAGAACTTCTGTTAGCTATAACTGTTCTCTTTCTTAAACTGGATGCTGATAACACAGAAATGTTTAGTTTGTGAAAATGGATCAGGCTATATACTTGTACTTTGTCCATTTTCTATATATGCTAGCTTTAAATGAAAGGTTGTAAAAATTTTTTAAAAAACACATTTTTTCTTTCCATAATTTGGCTTTGCAATAGCCAACCTGTCCTGTCATACATGCAAGGAGAATTCTTCTGCTGTTCCTTCTCACCACCACCTTCTAGTCACTCCACTCCCACCACTACCCCCCAGCTACAGTATCATGAATTTTGTAGATCTGTCGTAAAAGCTGAGTCATAGCTTTTGATATGGATAAAATGTGTTATTTTCCTCTTCTTCTTGTACCTTGTTTCACTGGTAACTCATTAAGATCAGCTAGGAAACTGTAATTAGCATTAGTCTCAGAATAAAAAAATTGGGTCCACACAGTTTCACAGTTAGAATGTCTTAGATAGAAAGAGTTATTCATAATTAACTTTTTTTTTTTTTTGTAGTTTGAGTTTTCTCTTTCACTTGATCATAGTTGACTTGGAAAAGGATACCTATGAACTTCTGAATATATATATTCAAAGAAACAGAAAGTAGACTCTCCCTATTTATCTTGTTGAAGACATATCTCTACAGTTACCTTTCTTAAATGGTATTGATTCCAACCAATATAAGTTTTCTTTGACTTTCTGTCCTTGATTTGAATATCTAATTTATAATTCCCTACTTGTTTAGATATGGATCTATTGGTGAAAAAATTTAACAGTCTTTTTCATTCAAGCATAAGATAATTCCTGCATTAAATTAATTGTCTTTAGTCATCATTTAATGAAATATATAGATTTTTCAGTTTACTTGACCATATGGCACTTTCTTTTTTTTTTTCCATATGGCACTTTCAGTTTTATTTTTTTATTGAATGTTTGGGAAGTTTTGTTTTATTGATTGTTTCTGGGGAGAATATTTTACCAAGACTTTATTTTATAAAATGTTTATAACAGTTTATGATGGAATAAATTTATATATAAAACATTCTTATACATAGCTTTGTATTCTTTTTCTAATGTTGTTTAAAGATGTTCTCGCCTTTTTCATTTTACCAGGTTTATTTTGTCATTCAGATTTTCTATTTTGTTTCCTGTATTTTAGCCCAAGAGAGCAATTTTGTCATTTTAGAATCAATGTAGATATCATGGTTTTTCTTGATTTCTACATTAACTAAATTACATCTTATTTTGTAAGCAGATGTTTGAATTTATTTTATTGCCATAATTTCTCTATCCATTTGGGGGATATAATTTTTTTTTTTAAGTTTCTGATGTTGATGGCATTCACATTTGCCCCCCTTTTTGCCTTTATATGCAAATTTGGTGAACATTCTTCCCATTTAATATTTGATTTGATTTTATGCCATATGCCTCAAACTGCTTTTCAAAATAAACATAATTTTCTTTCAAAATTTAGTTCAGCTCCCCTGACCTAATTGTGTACAATATTTATATAACTGCATTTGATTCCTGTTTATGAGGTCAGAACCATATATTGTGGGCTATCTGAATTCCCAAATGACTGACTGTTCACTTGTCAGTATATGGTTATTATTTAATTAGATGGAAACATTTTTCAGTTATTACGATAATGAATTGTGTCACTGGTAACTGATTTTTAAACAACTTGGAATTTTAAAAGCATTCCTGCTTTTTTATCATAAATACAATTTGGTGGTTCAGTTGACTGTTTGCATGTAGGTCATATGTGTCCCATGGGTGAGAGCATATGGTGTGATTAGATCACTCTGCTTTTGGCGTGGGGGTGCGGGTCTGTGGGTGTCTCTTGCAGATATCTCTTGAATTTTTACAGTATTGCTTCCCTAAAAATTCCTCTCTGGTTTCCCATGTTTTCATGTTTTTGGTATCATCACTTGTATGTTGTTAAGCAATACAAAACTTCTGTGAAAAAGATTAAAATTCTATCCATTCCTGTAGTTGCTGGAAAAACAGTGGTACAGTCATAAAATATGCAATCCTTATTGTCCTATATTTTCATACTATATGAAATTAATTAGTTTTGCATATTCCTACACTTTTTAGTTTATGGACAAAATATTATTCCTCAGGCAATACTATTTGCTTTCTAAGGAGAGATATAGAATTAAAGGGGAAATAGATAATATTGTTTTGGAAAACACTGAAAACAATTGTTGATTGTTCAGTGGCTATAATTTTGCTAAATTCTTGTGTTTTGTTTTTTTTTAAGTGTATTTGTTCGTAGGAGTTAATCATAAAGTATGATTTTGGCTCTTTGCTTTCCACTTTACATACTTGCTGCAAGATATTCTCTTTAGTAATTTACCCTTTATTAATGACAGAAAGAGAGTACGAGCTATGATATGTTAGTGATTTCTCTCACTTAAAGAAGGGCTATATTATAGTCTTAGAGTCTAAATGATTATTGCTTCTGATACTTGACATTAGCACACCCAAATGAGCTTGACATTCAGTACAGGCTTGCTGTCCTGAACATACAAAGAAGAGATATGAAAGAATTTCCGTTATTGGGGAAAAAGCCAATCATTTACCATGCTTTCCTATTTCAGAATGCTTTCCTGTTTCACCTGTCAATTGCAATACTAGGTGACAAAATAAGTTTTATTGTGACTACTCCACAACAAATGCTCATCCGATGTTTTCAAAGCTGATTTTCCTAAAAGACATTTTAGCTACCTCAGTTCAGTTCAGTTCAGTCGCTCAGTCGTGTCCGACTCCCTGCGACCCCACGAAGTGCAGCACGCCAGGCCTCCCTGTCCATCACCAACTCCCGAGGTCTACCCAAACCCATGTCCATCGAGTCAGTGATGCCATCCAACCATCTCATCCTCTGTCGTCCCCTTCTCCTCCTGCCTCCAATCCTACCCAGCATTAGGGTCTTTTCCAATGAGTCAACCCTTCGCATGAGGTGGCCAAAGTATTGGAATTTCAGCTTCAACATCAGTCCTTCCAATGAACACCCAGGATTGATCTCCTTTAGGATGGATTGATTGGATCTCCTTGCAGTCCAAGGGACTCTCAAGAGTCTTCTGCAACACCACAGTTCAAAAGCATCAATTCTGCGGCGCTCAGCTTTCTTCACCGTCCAACTCTCACATCCATACATGACCACTGGAAAAACCATAGCCTTGACTAGACAGACTTTTGTTGGCAAAGTAATGTCTCTGCTTTTAAATATGCTATCTAGGTTGGCCATAACCTTCCTTCCAAGGAGTAAGCGTCTTTTAATTTCATGGCTGCAATCACCATCAGCAGTGATTTTGGAGCCCCCAAAAATAAAGTCTGACACTGTTTCCACTGTTTCCCCATCTATTTCCCATGAAGTGATGGGACCAGATGCCATGATCTTAGTTTTCTGAACGTTGAGCTTTAAGCCTACTTTTCATTCTCCTCTTTCACTTTCATCAAGAGGCTCTTTAGTTCTTCTTCGTTTTCTGCCATAAGGGTGGTGTCATCTGCATATCTGAGGTTATTGATATTTCTCCCGGCAATCTTGATGCCAGCTTGTGTTTCTTCCAGCCCAGCATTTCTCGTGATGTACTCTGCATATAAGTTAAATAAGCAGGGTGACAATATACAGCCTTGACGTACTCCTTTTCCTATTTGGAACCAGACTGTTGTTCCATGTCCAATTCTAACTGTTGCTTCCTGACCTGCATACAGGTTTCTCAAGAGACAGGTCAGATGGTCTGGTATTCCCATCTCTTTCAGAATTTTCCACAGTTCATTGTGATCCACACAGTCAAAGGCTTTGGCATAGTCAATAAAGCAGAAATAGATGTTTTTCTGGAACTCTCTTGCTTTTTCGATGATCCAGCGGATATTGGCAATTTGATCTCTGGTTCCTCTGCCTTTTCTGAAACCAGCTTGAACATCTGGAAGTTCATGGTTCACGTATTGCTGAAACCTGGCTTGGAGAATTTTGAGCATTACTTTACTAGCATGTGAGATGAGTGCAATTTAGCTACCTAAGAGATATTAAAACTAAGCTACCTAAAATTTAGCTACCTAAGAGACATTTCCTAAGAGACATTAAAACTACTACAACATATTTGGTTCAGAGCACCAAGGAATGTTTTGGGGGTCTGTGGGATTCCTGAAATTGTGTGCGTTATGTTGCATGTGTGTGCTTTTGTTTCTTTATTTCCAGGGTGTGTTAGTCAAGGTAGAGGCTATGCTGCTGTGTTAGAGAGTTCAAGAATAGGGCAGCTTAAACATAATAGTAGTTTTTTTTTTCCTCTCACATCATAGTGCACAAGTAGAGATTGGTCTGTGGAGACTGGACAGTTCTACCCTTTAGAGCTGTTCATTCCCAGAGGTTGAAGTTATCACATCTGTGTTCTAGTTCAAGGATTGTGGACGGCAAGCTCATAGGAGTAATGTACAAGATACACAGGTTATGTTTGCTCACCTTCCTTTGTGGAGAACTTAGTCTCATGGCCACACCTAACTGCAGGAGAGTCTGGGAAATATCTTCTCTACTGCTGCTCAGACTCAGAGGAAACGTTTGTAATCATGAACGAATGAAGGACAGGATGAATGCTTGGAGATTAGCAGCTTGCCGCACAGTTTGCACCCACAGATTCTTTCATGCTGTGTGCTGTGCTTAGTCCCTCAGTTATGTCCAACTCTTCTGCGACCCCATGGGCCGTAGTCCATCAGGCTCTTCTGTTCATGGGATTCTCCAGGCAGGAATACTGACGTGGGTTGCCATGTCCTCCTCCAGGGGATCTTCCCAACCCAGGGGTTGAACCCAGGTCTCCTGCATTGCAGGCAGATTCTTTACCATCTGAGCCACCAGGGAAGCCCAGGAATACTGGAGTGGGTAGCCTGTCCCTTCTCCAGGGGATCTTCCCGAACCAGAAATCGAACTGGGCAGGTGGATTCTTTACCAGCTGAGCTACCGGGGAAGCCCAGTTTCTTTCATAGTTATTATGTGATGAAGAAAAGGCGTTGTGAACCCAAAACTTTTAAAACCAATGGTGTAAAGTCTTCAGAAGCAGCGACCCTATTTTAAAATGCATATTTTGTAAATCCCTTTTACTGCCCTAAAAATCACAGAAAAGACAATTTTCCTATACAAGTGGTTTTAAATACTATACAAGTTATATAATTATACGAGAGAAATAAGCAGAGATTATTATTAGTAAAATGTTACATGTTCTGGGTATGTAAATGGTCAGGCATGAGCATCTGGGTAGGCTTGCCTAGGGAGTAGAATGATGCACATATATGTGGAATAACTGGGAGTGCCATGGCTGCAGTTGGAGACTGATAAACACTGTAGGAGACTGTTGATAGAGGTTTGGAGTTAACTTCAGTGATGCAGTTTTCTGTGAGTGACCTTCATAAAAGTTCTGAACACAGCAAGTTGCAGTTTTCTTTCAAAATATACATTAGGTGTATGCCAAGAAAGAAAACTCAGTAGATACCAAAACTCATTCAAAAAGGTGGTTTTATATTCTAGCTTTGGACAGCATAGCAGGTGTTTTCCTTGCATGCACATCTATTGAGTCATTTGTAAGGGATATGGTGTGTGTGTGTGTGCACGCGCTCAGTCATGTCTGACTCTTTGCAGCCCCATGGACTGTAGCCCGCCAGACTCCTCTGTCCATGGGATTTTCCAGGCAAGAATACTGGAGTTGGGTGCCATTTCCTACTCTAGGGGTTCTTCCCGACTCAGGAATTGAACCCATGTCACTTGCAACTCCTGCATTGGCAGGCAGATCCTGTACCACTGTGCCACCTGGGAAGCCCTAAGGCATATGAACTGCAGGGCATTTCTGTATCATGTGACTGAGGGCGCATTGCTGGACCTCTGTATCTTTCCACTCTGCCCCTTGTAGGCCAAGAATGTTCCCATAAATGTAAAAGTATCTCCCCTTCCCCCCGCCCCAGCATACACACTTCAAATGGCATCTCTTATTCTTAGAAAGCTTTTCTCCTGGACGTCATCCTTGTCTCTTGCTCTTGCAGCTCTTCAGAGGTAACCCTGCCCATACACATGTACACACACACACCCTCCCTCTAGTTCTTACATCTCAGGGGGATCTATTCACAGATTTTAGGGCAGCGACATCCAGGGACTCAGATGACCTTAAGTGCAGGTGGCCACAGCCCATGGAATCAGGCCACTCCTTGAACTTGTCTGCACCTACTTTCTTCCTTACTTCATTTTACCCTAACTTCATTAACAGGCGTGCCTTTGGGTTTGACCTCAGGGATCACTGTCATTCTTTGTTCCTTCCCTCTTCCGATGTCAGAGAACATTGGGTCTGGAAGAAACATTCGAGGTCTTCTATTTTAATCACTTCATTTTACAGACCTTGTAAATGAGTTTCATATGGTTCCAGTAACTTGCCTAAGGACATATGGTTAGTTCTAACTCTAAAACAGGCCAATTATTGCTCCCATATTTCCCTTGAGAAGCAAGCATCCTTTTTATTCTGTCCAAGTTTCCTTTCACTCGGCTTTAGACCACAAGTCATTTCCTGAGTTGGTGGTATTCTCTAGACCCACAGTGTATGCGTCTCCCCACATCTCCCTCCAGTCTCCCCCATTCCCCATCCTCCTTACCCTGGTCCTTCTTTCTATGTGAGTGAGTGAGTGAAAGTTGCTCAGTCATGTCCAACTCTTTGCGATCCCATGGACTATACAGTCCATGGGATTCTCCAGTCCAGAATACTGGAGTGGGTAGCCTTTCCCTTCTCCAGGGGATCTTCCCAACCCAGGGATCAAACCCAGGTCTCCCACATGGCAGGCGGATTCTTTGCCAGCTGAGCCACAAGGGAAGCCCTCTTTCTCTGTGGCCCGTGGTGAATTTATACTAGAAGCACTCCTGGCAGCTCTACTCTGCTTCTTTTTGCTTAAATTTGCTTACTAATGTTGAATTCATTTCTAGGAAGGGACCTTTCCAAGCCTCTTGTTCATTTTGTGGTGGCAAGATTAGTTAAAATTTAAAATTGGTAATGTTTCTTACCTGGAAACAAGTTGAGTGCATGGCTTGAAGTACAGTGAGCTCAAATGAAGGTATAGGGTTATTCCCCTTGGCAGAGGGTTCCTCTTTCCCTCCTCTCAGCACACCCCACAACAGCGAGTGACTCAGGTCAATAGACATGAAGGTCAAGTGAGGTCTCAGTGTTTTACTTATTTTCTTTTATTCCTGCTTTCCAGTGCCAATGAATCTGTTCATGGTGGCCATGCTCTGGAGCTGAGTACAAGCACAAAAAGTCACACAGACTTCATTAAAAAAAAAAACAAACCAGAATAATTGGTTTACATGTAGGGAATACCTGATAGCATTTGAATTATGTTTCAGTGGCAGTGGCAATTTTGTAAGAATGACCAGGACATGGTTCACAAAGGCCTCTTTTATTCTGGCCTTTGACAACAGGCTGAGAATTCACTGAATTGGAATTTCAAAGACCAGTCAATTGAGGGATAGAGTAATAGAGTCTCAGTCTATAATCCTTTTTTTTTCCCCCCGGTATGTGCGTGGGGTTTATTTATTTATTTTTCACAAAAGGAACAATGTTTTTTTTGTTTTTGGAGTATAATTGCTTTACAATGTTGTGTTAGTTTCTGCTGTACAATGAAGTGAATCAGCTCTATGTGTACATATATCCCCTCCCTCTTCGACGTATCTCACTTCCCCCCATCCAATCCCACCCCTCTGGGTCATCACAGAGCACCAAGCTAGGCTCCCCGTGCTTCCCACTAGTTACCTGTTTTATCCATGGTAGTATATACATGTCGATCTCAATCTCTCAATCCATCCCACTTCCCCTCCCCCACACCTCCGTCCCGTTCCTGCCCCATGTCCACATGTCCATTCTCTACATCTGGGTTTCATTCCTGCCTTGGAAATAGGTTCATCTGTACCATTTTTCTAGATTCCACATATATGCATTAATATCAGATGTTTGTTTCTCTCCTGACTTGCTTCACTCTGTATGCCAGACTCTGACTCTGTCAATGCTCTGACTTGCTGTACTTTAGACACCATAAGGCAACCTTTCCTGTCATGAACACAATCTTCACAGCCTCATTCCCCCAAAATATTCCATGGGGAGCCACGTTGTGAGCTTTCAGGAGTTTGAGAAAGGCCACACTCATTGGCATAGTAAAGGCTCCAAAGCTCTGCAGAGAAGGAACTTGTTGAACTTTGTGTAGATAAAGTTAATTAACCATAAAATTATTTATTTCCCTAGGAATAATATCTCAAGGATTCCTATCATAGAATGTACTGGGGAAACGAGGAAGTAAAGAAATGGAGGTTAGGTGTGCCACCATCTGACAGAAGTAATTTAGCTATCCGGGATGGACAGGCATCCTCCGTTACTGACAAAGGGAGACTTGTGTCTTAGGATTTTCACTTAGGTGCTCAATGTCAATTTGATTTAAGTGGCATGTTTGGCATTTTGTTATAAAAATTTACAAGTTGATTTAGAGTCTTATCTTTATGAAACTCTCCCTTTATAATGTGCTGTGTAAGTTGAACTGCTGGCTCGTTATTCATTTGCATTGCAGTTCAGCTTTTTTCATGGTCTTTGGCTCTCTTTGCAAATGGAATTTCTTTCTCCAATGAACTGCGCACTCTTTTCAAAGTAGAAAATGTTTAATAGATTACTCAGTGCAATACTTTCTAGTTGTATTCATCTGGCCTGGCTCAGGTTGCAAGAAATAGAGATCTGATGAGTTGGTGGGGAGGATTTTAAGTAATTACAGGGGAAGAGGGAGGAGTTAAATGTATAGACCTCTCATTCATTTGTTAGATGATGTGGTGTATCTTGGTTCTTCTCAGGACATCTCTTATGGTGTTTCAGACCTTATTTCTTTCTGTGAAACAGGAAGGAGGCAATTAATTGGTTATCTCAATTCATTGAATGTCTCTCTGTGACAGCTTTGTCTTTGACACTGATCTCTGGGCCAGCCAGCTTTGGCCTGGGTAGCAGGACTAATATTGCTCAAGGTTAAGGGACTAATTACTCAGAAGGGAACAGCAGAGTTTAGGTGACAAGCCAACACTAAGACAACAATATCTACCTGGTACACAGCTCTCCAGTTATGATACCTAGTTTCAAAAGCAGGTAACTGCTTCCAAACGTTGCTTATTCGGTATCAGTGGTGTATGTGTTCAAGTGACGTCAGCTGAAAAAGGACATACTTAAGAATTCCCAGGTTTAAAAGATCATAGCCTAACTACTCAGTAAATGATGG
Organism: Giraffa tippelskirchi; assembly: GCF_054371585.1. Classification (NCBI taxonomy): domain Eukaryota; kingdom Metazoa; phylum Chordata; class Mammalia; order Artiodactyla; family Giraffidae; genus Giraffa; species Giraffa tippelskirchi. Next base: position 36,498,846 of record NC_137288.1, on the reverse strand, counting down.
TTAGTATTGTTAGATAGTGATCTTTAAAATGTCGCTCTTCGTAAGTAGTATCTTTTAAAATCTCACTCACTAGAAAGTGGTTGAGTTCTTTCCATTTGTTATTTCTAATTCATGTGATAGCTTTGCAAGTTTGCTTACTTTTCCATTGAGTAATGAGACAGAGACGGGAAGCTGTTAAGAATCTGGAGCATCTTCAGATGGATAGGAAATTCAAAACTGGGATGAGCAGCCTGATTTTCTGATTTTAAATTCAGCCCTCTTTCCACTTTGATGTGCTGGGTGACTTACCTAAGGAGAATGCCACGGAGCATCTTTCAAATATCAGAAGTTTGTTGTAATGTTTTTTGTTTTAATTTATTACAGTAACCTCTACATTCTACTCCGGAAGGATTTAAAGCCTACCAGAGTATTCCTTCCATTTTCTGTTTTGCTGCACAACTGATTGATTTAATTTGAAAATATACATTGGTCTCACTTTGGGAGGTTGTGTTACAGTAACATAACCCTGGTGTTGTTAACCCCTTGGGTGAAAGCTAAAATCCATTGTCTTCTTTGTTTTCCTCTTTGTGACTTTACATCAGAAACAGTACCTAAAATTAGCTCCTGCTCTCTGTACGTTCCTTATAAAATCAGTTGTTTTTTTTCACCCCTAACGAAATCATCTTTTTGGCACCATCATCGAAAGACTGGATAAGGTTACATAGATGTATCAAATAGTGATACAGCTAAACCACAACAAAATAAAAAAGTATTTATTAAGTACCTACTCTGTCATGGAATGCAAATCCCTATCCCCATGGAGATTAGTCTAGTCTTTCTTTTTAATACATCTTCTTTGGTAATGCTGCTTGGAGTCTTGTAGTCTCTCTTTTAATCCCCTGAACACGGATATGCAAGGGCTTTCCTGGTGGCTCAGTGGTAAATAATCTGCCTGCAGTACGGGAGATGCAGGTTTGATCCCTGGGTCAGGAAGATCCCCTGGAGAAAGGAATGGCTACCCACTCCAGTATTCTTGCCTGAAGAATCCCATGGACAGAGGAGCCTGGCATGCTACAGTCCATGGGGTCCAAAGAGTTAGACATGACTTAGCGACTGAATAATGACACCAGCACACAGATCACACACACACACACACACACACACACACACACGCACGCACACAGGCACATCAGGGGTACCCTGGGGGTGTGTCTGTCACATCTACTAGTAGTTATTATTATAGCTAAACTTCTTGAGATCTTTCCCTAAATGAGCCCTAGTCAAAGCATTTTACACATATTTAGGGATTTAATCCTCACAAAAACTCTGTGAAATAAATAATTTGTTATCCTTAGTTTAAAAACCCTGTAGAGGTGGATCTTTCTCAGCTAAGAATATCCACTTTAAAAAAAGTAAATACGCACAAACAACAACAAATCTTGATGCTACATAGTCCTTCAGCTACCACACTCTCAACCCCATTTCTCTTCAAACCATATCCTTTACCTCCCTTTTCAGAGTTTTGATGAAAGTGCAAGTCGCTCAGTCTTGTCTGACTCTTTGTGACCCTATGGACTATACAGACCATGGAATTCTCCAGGCCAGAATACTGGAGTGGATAGCCTTTCCCTTCTCCAGGGGATCTTCCCAACCCAGGGATCGAACCCAAGTCTCCCTCCTTGCAGGCGGATGATTTACCAACTGAGCTATCTTTCTTTCACCTTTTACAGGGCTTACTCATCCCTGCCTTCACATACATCACTGCCTAGAAATTAGTATCTCAGAGAATCCTTCCTATACACATGGACCTGGAACATTCTCTCATTGTACATGTTGCACAATTTTTCATTATAACATTATAGGACCTATCTTTTTTTTTTTATTGTTGTTTTTTTCCCAACACCTAGCACATAAAGGTTTTAAGTAAAAGAATAAATGCCTGCATGTTAATTAAGGGAAGCCCCATGGTAGAATAGAAATATATTCATTTGAGCGATCAAATCCTGTTATACCACTTACCTACCTTCATGGTTGTAGGTACTAAATTAATTATACTTATTATTATAAATATAGCTATAACTGAACAATAGTGGGCTGGGCAATTGTTTAACTGGGGAGAGGAGTAGACTTCAGACATAGATATTAACAGGCTATAAAAGGGGAAACTAAAGGCATACTAGTTAACCAGGCCTGGAAGTTGTTATAGTATCTTTTCCTCCTCTGGGTACTTACTGTACCATTATAATGAACATTATTTCTTTCCTGTCCTATCCTAGATATTAATAAGCTCTTATGGCAGCAGAAGCTATCTGTCCATTTCACAGTCCCTGGCAAGTAGTAGCTGCTTATGAAATGTTTGTTAAAGAAATGAGTGACTAATAGATAGTCAATTAAACACAGCTGTTCTGTGTATTACAAGCAGAAACAGTGATTCATTGATTCCCACTACATTATAACAGAACCTTGTTTTATCTGTACAAGAACATGAACTTTTTTCACTACATAAAACTTTAGTATTATATGGTTGCATTGGAAGTTTGCTTTTTCATTTCCCTCCCACAGAGGGAACATTGATGAAAATACAATTTTAAGAGAGAATGTCTTTTAAGACATACACACATTCTCATATTTGCTAAAACATGTTCAAATTTTATCTGCATTTGGATCAAAAAAGTCACTTCTCATCAAGGCCTGTCAGATTATCCCAGTATGTGGCCAGGGGCTGTTCACAAAGTTTAATGAAAAAGATGAACCATAAAGATCAAAACATACTTCTCTAATTTTGAAAGGGTGATTAAAGCTTGATCTGTCCATAACTTGACTTCTGTCTTTAGATGTCTATATTTCACTATTTTTACCTATTTCACCACAGGCTGTGTATCTCGAGCAGGATTCTGAAGCATTAGAGACATTATAGCACTTTGAACAGAGATTCCTCCCTTTGCAATTTAAAATAGGGTGATTCTTAGAAAAAGTGGCAGAATGTAAATTTATAAAACAATGTCTTTAGAAAATGATATTTGCTTTTAATACTGTGTATAAGATTAAGGTAAATCTCATGTAAGTAAAGTAATTGAAACTCAGTAATTGAAGTCTTTTAAGAATCAATATCAAAATGCTGTTTTCATATGTTTTTAATATCATACACATCCCTCAAGTGTGGATCTTCTGATTGTAAATGCTGAAATTCATAGCAGCAATTATGAGAAAATCTTTTTCTCTTATTTCTAGGGAATTCCTTTTGCTCATTAATTGGGACCTGAGAAATTGATTGCCAGCAGGTCTTACCCTGGGGCATGGCCTTCCTAACCTCTAATTGAAGACCTCCTCTGTCGACTTGGAGGCTTGGGGAGGTGTCTGGTGAACAGGTCTCTTGGGAGGTGCAAGAGATTTCATTCCAAAGGCAATTCTTATCTTAGCCAAGTCATCGGATTGTTAAAGAGTGTTTCTAGATAAAGAAAATGAAGAAAACTTTATTACACACACATAGTTATACATGATTATATAGATATATGAAAAAAAAGTGCAAGTGTTAGTCGCTCAGGCATATCCAACTCTTTGCAACTCCATGGACCGTACCCTGCCAGGCTCCTCTGTCCATGAAATTCTCCAGGCAAGAACACTGGAGTGGGTAGCTATTCCCTTCCCCAGGGAATCTTCCTCACCCACATGTATGTTTACATGTATTTTTTAATGAGAAGGTGAGACTCTACTCCCACAAGACTAGTCGTTATTTTGTCATCTTATAATCTTCTTTTGTTTTCAAACCCCTTGGCAGTTTACATACTCGCACATCTCATTTAATAATTAAATGTTACTCACACCTCTGCCTCAGGAGCTTTATTCTAGTTAACAGTTACACCTGCCATCACCCGCAGTAAAGTGGATCTTCCACTTCCCAAATTCTTCCCCACTCAACTGCTTACCTTGTAGTTTCCATCGTAGCATTCAGCAGGGATTTCCTGAGGAGCGAGTAGTAGGAAGAAAAGCAATCAGCTTGACTCAGAAGAGAGGCTTTTATTATAAAACTAATTTTAATGGCCCATTATGACAGTGATGACAAAAAAGCCTTCCGCTTTTCCATCTAAATGTTGATTCCTTTGGTAATATTTTCCGAGATTTCTTTTTGTTCACGTTAGCTTAATTCCATGCACATTTTTTAAAAATTAGGTGGAGGAAAGATGAAAATGTTGTTGCATTTTTTTCTTTGACATCCATATAGTTCCAGATAGTCTTGATTACAATTTTATAATAACAGTTTCTGTGTACTTAAAGAAAAGTTGTTATATGCATTTATACTTTGATATGGGCTTCCCTGGTGGTTCAGTGGTAAAGAATCCACCTGCAAGCAGGAGGTGCAGAAGATGTGGATTTCATCCCTAGGTCAGGAAAATCCCCTGGAGGAGGGCATGGTAAACCACTCCAGTATTCTTGCCTGGAGAATCCCATGGACAGCGGAGCCTGGTGGGCTACAGTCCACAGGGTCATGAAGAGTCCAATATGACTGAAGCAACTGAGTACGCACACACATACTTTGATATAACTTTTAAAAGTAACGTGAAATAATTGTTTCTTGCAGTGGGCTTTGAAATTGAGGTTGTTTAGACTTATAGCATCATCCTTTATTGTTTTTACTTTTTTTATTTATTATGGATATTTGATTTTTGCAATGGATAGAAAATTATCCCATGTCCAGATCTTAGAAATTTTCATTCATTTTGCTTAACAAGGATTTAGTACTTAGTGTGTGCAAATTCACTGTGGTAGGTTTATCTCATTTGACTGCTTCTGACAATGACACTTTCACAGCTTTTAATATTGAGCTGGCCAAAAGTTCATTCCGTTTTTTTTCCTTAAGATGGTATTTTTTTCCCCATAAGATAGTATTATAGAAAAACCTGAATGAACTCTTTGGCCAACCCAGTACATCATCTCCCAAACTGCATTTTGGAGAACACTTGTTTTTGTTCCATGAGATATTGATAATCCTTCTAGAAGAGGATTGCAAGGTTTAAAAGTTTTGGAAATACTGCATGATGCTTTAAAATAAATCCTAACATATTCAAGAATACATGCAGTAAAGAAAATCATTCAATCATATTTAGTAAGTATAGGCTATATTTATTGGATAGTAGAATCAATTTCCTTTTAGATAGATTACCCATTAAAATTATAATTCCTCATTTGAAAAATCCCTGTTTTGCAAAGTACACTTTAGGAAATGTTGTCTTAAAGCAGTTTTAGAAATAGCATTCAAAAATTATTGGCCAAATTGTCTTTAGTATACCATTGATTCTCTCTCCCTTACTAATCCATCTCTCTCAGCAGCCCTCTTTCATTTTTTATGTCTAACTTTATGCTTAAAGAATTATATTTTCTCTTATGGATAAAACTTGAGCCATACTTGTAGAGAGCCTCCTGAGCCATCTGAATCATACTTAATGGTAAGGTAAAAAATGAAAAATTACCATTTAGAGAGGATGAATTCCCCAACTTTAATTCTTCCTAGAGTATAGAATACAAGGGCACTGGATGCTTGTTCCAAGGTATAAGAGGGTTAGTAATAATTGCTTATAGTCTGTCTGCCTCATTCCTCTTTTGCTGTTGCATTAGATTCCTGGTTGGTCTCTCACTGACTGGGTTGTCTTTGCTCTAAAGACCCTATTGATTGTTTTATCGGACATAACAGCTAGTATAGTGTACTATACATGGTGTTGACCTAAGTAATCCCATATGGCTCAGTAGATATTAGTACATACACAGTACAGCTCATCTTCTGAAAACTCTTTTCTTTCAGCTGTGATGCCATCTGCTTTTATTTTCTTCCCACCTGTGACTGATTTTTCTCAGTCTTCCTAGCAGGTTTTACTTCTGCCCATTCCTTCTGTGTTGGTGTTCCTCAGGGCTCTGCTTTACACCATCTTCTCTTTTGGTTAGCTCTTCTTGGGTGTTCTCATTCATATCTATGTTTTCAATTACACTTTCTTTGCTACTAATGACAAATTTGCTATGCTTGATTCCTTCCTCACCAGTGAGCTTCTTCCCTGAGTTTCCAGTATTGATTAGATCACCTTTACTTGGTTGCCTTCTCCATACCCTTATATTAGCATATCCAAAGAAAATCCCATCATTTCTTTGTCTGAGACACTGCTCCCCTCTTGTGATTTTTCCTGTCTTAATGTCTCTTTCCAGCATCCACCAAATTAGCCAAGCCTTCTTCTTGGGAATCATCTTTCAAGCCTTTAGCTCATTCATCACCCAATACATGCTCACCCAACCCCATCATTTCTGATTCCCATACTTCTCCTGCATGTCATCCATCTTTACTCCTGTTGCTGAGCACTCTCAACACTTTTCATCATTTGTTCCTTGGCCTTCTCTTGTTACTTCTTGACAGAAGTCCATGTTTCTAGTCCTGCCTTTGTCCAGGGCATTCTTTACACTATATGCAGAATGATAGGTATAAGACCTCAATTTGGAATTATAATCAGCATCTCAACCTTAATTGGTTCCAAACTAAACCTCCTCCTCCCATTTTTTTCCATTGCAATAAATAGCAATTCATAATTTTAATTGCCAAGGCCAGAAGTCTTTGGCATCATCCTTGCCTGCTCACTTTCTCTCATACCACACATCCAGTCCGTCATCAAGTACTATTGGCTCAACCTTCCGAATATAATCAGAACCCAACCTTTCTCACCACCTCTGAGCTGTCAACCTAGTGCAGCTACCATCTGGATTATCTCAATAACTACATCCTCATGTGCCTGGTGAGTCTCTTGTCTTCTAAAACTGTGCTCTCCACAGCAGTAGCTGCTAGCCAGCAGTGACTGTGAAGCTTTAGAAATATGGGTTATCTAAACTGAGATATGTTCTAAAAATACATAGTGGACATCAAAGAATTAGTATACAGAGAGAATGAGAAATAGCTCATTAACAATGTCTCATATTGATTATATCTTGAAAGAACATTTTGGATAGGTTGGATTAAAACTGTGTTATTAGAATGAGTTTCATGTTTCTTTTTACTTCTTTCAGTGTGATTATTAGAAAAATTAAAATCACAGATGTGACCCAGTATTTATATTGCTACTGGGCAGCTCTGAAGTCTTTTTTAAACACAGCAGTCAGAGCTCTCCATTTGAAATGTCAGAGCTTTTCATTGTTGGGCCCAAATCCCCCAGAGGCTCTCCAGCTCACTCAGGAGGGACAATCCAGTCTTCTCAGTGGGCTGCCAGGCCCAGTATGATTCTGGTCTTTCAGCCCCTGTTCCTTCCTCTATTAAGGTCTCTCCAGCTCTTAGGGCCTCCTCGCAAGCCCCACCTGAGGGCCTCTGCAAGTACATCCGTCAACTGAGCACACGCTCCCCCGATGGCTGGTGGCTTCTCCTTCACTCATTCAAGTGTCGGCTCCAGTGTCCTTGATCAGCAATGAGCAGAGAGGCCCATCCTGGACACACCATCTACATTGACAGATTGACAGTGTGCTTCCCTGCACACACTCAGCATGAACGTTTTCATTGTTTTGACTTTGTTTCGAATGGCTCCCTCCCCACTACCTGTAGAACAGATTCCAAACTGCTTGGTCTGTCTAGATGCCCTGTTAGGATTTAGCCACTTTCTGACTCTACAGCACATTTCTCACTGTTCATCTAAGCAGCCTACGTGTCATCCATTCCAAATCACTTGCATGCTAAGTCACTTCAGTCATGTCCAACTCTTTGCCACCCTGTGGACTGTAGCCGTCCAGGTGCCTCCGTCCATGGGATTCTCCAGGCAAGAATACTGGAGCAGGTTGCAGTGCCCTCCTCCAGGGGATCTTCCCGACCCAGGGATCAAACCTTCATCTTTCATGTCTCCTGCATCGGCAGGCGGGTTCTTTACCACTAGCACCACCTGGGAAGCCGAAATCACTTGCAGGAAATCCCAAATTAGAAAAAGGGATAAATAATCTATTAGATGTGCAAAAGATTATTATTAGCCCAAGATATATTCTCTTGTAGAACAGTATTAATTGAACTTCAAACATTTGATGGCTTGTAAGTAGCAACAACTTTTTAATCCTTTGAATTCCACTGACAAACATCCCATAAAATGTATGTTAATGTAATCAACCCCAAAGGCAAATGATATACTCACCAATCAAGACTTAAATCTTCGTGAAAGGATGTCTCCACAAATAATAAGATTTTCTTCCTCACACTTATTTTCCTTCATAGCAATGAGCACACAGAGTTTTTCTCCTTCTAATTAAAAATGAAACATAACTTATCAATAACTTCTTTAGATTCTTCATTGTAAGAAAGTTACATAGAATGAATGTTTCTATTGTGGGTAATCAGAAAAAAAAAACACAAGAATTTATAGCTCAGTGATAAATAAGTAAACCTTTCAGAAACGTTTATTGTTCTAGCTCATTAAAATGCCATGTCTTTTGGACAGTATTTCTTAAAGGCCATAAAATTAATAGTGTATTTTAAAAGTTTTATTGGCACGTATTTCCTAAGTCAAATTCAGCCCTCGTGTTTAATTGTGCTGTCTCATACAGGCTGGAAGCCTGGCCATTAATATTATTTTTCTGTTTTTAAAAGAAAAACAGTTTTCTCCAGGGCTAGCTTCCATATTGTTGAATGTGGTTGTTTCACACTGTCATGCATTTTCATGTGCTGAAATCTTGAGACTCTGTCAGAGCTAATCTGGATCTGGTATTTCTTTGTGTCTTAAAATTATGCTGAAATGTCAATTAATAACTTGTCATGCCCCTGGCCTGGCAAAATATACCAAACTAAAATCCTGCATGTTAGCTACTGGAGTTCAGTTTTAAATCTTTCACTTACACAAAGCAAGGAGAGTGCAATAAACATTTATGGAGTACCTGCAATATAACAAGCATTGTACATGGACTCCGAATTGTTCAGCACATGCATGTGCTCAAATGTAGAAAATCTAACTTTGTTCACTGTGCCTTCCATAAATGCACCTCACAGTAAACCACTTCATTTTTCTCTTCAAGGCACTTGCCTTCCACCTACTCATTTTAACTGTTGGGGACACAGCACCAAATGGCATCCTTTGGTTCAGTTCATAACCGCATCCCAGAAGGTAGTGTCCTAGAATTGTCCAATCAGAAAGCGGGAAGGCGAGGACATTTATCCACTCCCATCTTGGGCCTGTGGTGAGACCCTGAGGTGGGGACTGGCATGGCAGTGTCACCAGACATCACAACTGTGCTGAGCCCAGGTGGGTGGGAGAGATACAGGGACCAGAAGCATCTGCTGTATGTGGAGTATATTCAGAGCATGAAAGTAGAGGCTTTTCCTTTTACTGCTGCTGTATTGCCTGCACCCAGACAAGTGCCAGGTACATAGGTTCATATAAGTGACTTAATAAGTATCTGGGCTTCCCAGGTGTTGCTAGTGGTAAAGAAACCACCTGCCAATACAAGAGACACAGAAGATGCTGGTTCGATCCCTGGGTCGGGAAGATCCTTTAGAGGAGGAAATGGCAACCCACTCCAGTATATTTGCCTGGAGAATTCCATGAACAAAGGAGCCAGGGGGGCTACAGTCCATGGGGTCACAGGAGTCAGACACGACTGAAGCAACTGAGCATGCACACATGCAATAAGTATCTATTGGATGAAGGTGAAATCACTGGGAGGAAATGGTGAATCCATGAGGGAACAGTCTTGTGTGAAATTTTCCAAGTGGATTAAATATTTTAGTGTGGTTATCAGTATCTTAGGTAAGGAAATTCAAGATCTCTAATCTGTGGCTGTCGTGATGGCAGCATTCAGCTTATGTCACATCTGTTCAGTGCCTCTCTTCTCTGGTTTTTTTGACCATTATTCCATTTAGGTCAGGAGGAAAAACGGCACCAGAGCATGAGATATTTGGATGATATCACTGACTCCATGGACATGAGTTTACGCAAATTCCAAGATAGTGAAGGACAGAGGAGCCTGGTCCTGCAGTCCATAGGGTTGCAAAGAGTCATACACGACTGAGCGACTGAACAACTAGAGATTCCATTTAGAGTAGCTAGTGTAAGATTTAGTTTTAGACCCAGTTTTCTCCTTTGCTACTGAATGATGGTTTAGTTGACACATTCATGAAGTCATGATTTGAGTTAAATTTTCAAAGAGGGACAGCATTTCTGTGGGTGGCTGCTGCTGCTGCTGTAAGTCCCTTCAGTCGTGTCCGACTCTGTGCAACCCCAGAGACAGCAGCCCACCAGGTTCCTCCTTCCATGGGATTTTCCAAGCAAGAATACTGGAGTGGGGTGCCATTGCCTTCTCCGTCTCTGGGTGGAAAGGAGTGTAAAGAAGACAAAAAATGAACGAAAACATGGGGATAAGAAATCTGAGTGTGTTTTCAGATGGCAGAGACTTCTTAGAGCTTAGGATACGAGTGTGTTTGTGAGAATAAAAAGAAATCTTTGAAAATGTAACTGGAGCTACAGTTTGCCAAGCCTTTGAGTAGCAGGCTAAAACATCTTCACCTCTTCATGAACCGTCCAGTTACTGATTGCAACATCCTGCGTCCACAACACAGTCTACACTCTGTGCTATATGCTTTATATAAAACCATCCTGTCCCAGTCCTGTTAATCTCCCAAGACCCTAACCCATTTCACCTCTGGCATCAAGTTCTTCCCAACTGCTCAGGTCCACCTAGATATCTTCCCTAACTTCTTTTTTTTGCCCTTAATTCCCACTCACCTAATTTTTGGCATGGTTTAACTTTTTATATGTTGTCTCTTCACTCCACAGCTACTTACAAAGTCAGCCAAGGACACACTAGTTCTTTTTATCCCATCTCAGCAGGCAGAATATATACCCAGAAAAGCTGTTGTAAATAGTTGGAAAGTTAAAAAAAGCATCCAGTTTGGTGATGCTTCTCTGAATCTCTTCTATACATGAATTTTAAAAATATTTGAGGGAAAACATTAGTAGCATATAGCATATACTGATTTTAAAGTTTTTATACCTGTTTTCTGTGTGTATCCAGAGAGGTGAGAAGAATAGAGGGAGAGGTATGTGTGAGAGTGTAGGTATGTTTTAATATGCTCCAGAACTTTCTGTTGTCTAAACCTCAGACAGTGGAAGAATCCAAGTGATCAGACTAGATTTCCTTAGCTTTCACAAAAAAATTAGAAAATTCAATTTTAAAAAACTCAATTTAAAAGTGTGCACGTCTTGATTTTCAATTTGGTACCACTTAAAGCACATTAAAATGATAAAGATATAAAACTTCTTTGATTAAACCACATATATTTGTTATACTCACCACTGATAATGGAAATGCCTAATACAGATTTCCTTTAAATTGTTGTATTTAGTCATTATAATAGTCACTGTAAACAGTGCAGTTTTCCTACTAGGAGATTCATCTTTGTTAAATTCCTTCCTTTCCTCCCTGCTTCCTACCTTGCTGTTTCTCTCTCACACACACATACTCTCAGTTTTCGCTTCTTTCCTGCATACTTTTGCTTTGAATTATTCTTGATGGAATCTTGTTTTTGTCGGCTTATTTCCTAGATGGGAAGTGATGGAATTTTACGCCTCAGTACTTCAGCTCTAAATAATGAATTCTTTGCATATGCAGCACAAGGCTGGAAACAGCGACTGGCAGAAGGTAAATTTCTATTTTCCATTATTATTTGACAGATTTGAGTACACATACTGTTCTGAGATTTGCACTCTTCTCTGATTCCCAAGTCATTTTCCCCACTGAAGTATACTTGAATTAAAACTCACATCCTATTTCAAATGACTTCATTAATTCTCTTATTATACTTCGCAATTTTGATGTCCAGGATTTTTGAAGAAAGCATGGCATTATCTGGAACATAATAACATTTTGATATAGCAAGATATTCTTTGGAATAATCATTTAATTATCTGTTTGGTATATATTTTCTTAATGCCTAAGACTCTGAAGAATCTTCTTTTAATATTGTCTTCCCCTGAAGCCACACTTTGCCTTATCCTTCCGGTAGTCACCAACCTTCTTGAAAGACTAGAAAATATCCAGTGTTAACCACAGTTTTACTCCCTTCCCCATGCACATTGTTATGGCTGGGCGTGGCCCGTACACAGTTCGTTCTAGAGAATACGAATTGCTTTCTGATTTTAAAGTCCAGTTTCCTTTCCTCTGTCCTACCTTTCATGTTCCTTCTCCAATATCTCACTTGTTTTCTACCCCATCCATTACATATTCATATCTCTGTGCCTTGTGAACTAATTACTTTATGAAAGCTTGGTCACTTTTCAAAAGCTAACTCAAGAATCAGGTTCTCTGCATGGTCTTCCCTAATTGACTTAGGCAGAATTAAGTGCTTTCCCTTTCTGTACTTTCACTACATTTATTCTTGTGACTTTTTACAGGGTTTTCTACATTATTATAGTCAACTGTGTGCTTTTTCTTTCACCAGACCGGTTGAAGCCATCTCGGTTAGACATTCATAATGTATCTTAAGTTGTGTCCCGGGTACCTTTCAGAGAGCCGTTTCTCAGCTTCCTTCAGGAGCTCCTGTTCTTTCATCTGCCGGTAACGGTGATGCCTCCACCATTCTCTTCCCTTGCTCTTCGCTTTTATAACTCTTCATGTACTCTGAGCAGCCTCATTCAGCACCAGGATTCCAGCTACGGCCCATAAGCCGAAAGCGTCCAAAATTGTCTTCAGCTACTCTTTCCCAGTCCTTAGCGCTCCTTTCCACAAGTCTGCAGGGTCTTCCTAGCATCAAGCCCCTTAAAACCAAAATGCCAGCATTAAGTTCTCTTCCCTTTAAACGTCTACCAATTCTTCTGCCTTCTGTCTGCTAAGGTCATCCCTTTTCTCACAGGTCCTCACTTTGAAACCGTAGTGATATCTTTGTCCCTCTCCTTTCTCCCCAGGTCCATCTGGTTAGGAACTGTTACTTGAGTTTTTGAATCTGCATCTTCTTCAACATTCTCAAGATGTTGGCCTGACTGTAATTTCCATCTCTCATCTGTGCTACCTTGTAGCCTTCCTGCCAGTTTCTAAGTTGCTTATTTGGCCATTTTCCTCCCTCACAGAACACCGCCAGGACCTCCCTCAGTCTCATACAGAAAAAATTTAGGACTCTCTTTAAAACATATATTGGGTAATTGACCACAGCCTATCTTTCCTATTCCATTTCATCCCATGTTTTACTCACAATTGGCCTCTTAAAAGAACGTAAATATATATATTCATATCTTTGTGCCTTGTGAGCTAATGACCTTATGAAAGCTTGGTCATCTTTCAAAGGCTAACTCAAGAATCAGGTTCTGTAGATGGCCTTCCTTAATAGATTTAGGCAGAGCTAAGTGCTTTCCCTACATTTATGAATATTCTTACTTATGGCCTATATAGGGCTTTCTGCCTTGTATTATTATACTCAACTGTGTGCTTTTTCTTTCACCAGACTGGTTCCATCAAGGATACTGAATATACACAGTTTCATTTACCGCCTCTAGTATACAGTACATTTACTAAATGCTTTCGAGTCTGTCTGTGTGAGTGATGTTCATAAAAAGAGAAGCCATAGAAATATCATTAGCACTCAACCTTTTACTTTTCAGCATTCATAAACGTTTACTCAAATTACTTACATATTTTCTTTATTAATTGGAAAAAGATATGACAGCTTTTCCTCAATATCTAAGCATTTTCTTTCTAGGAGAGTTTACTCCAGAAATGCAATTACGGATAAGGCAAGAAATTGAGAAGGAAAAGAAAACAGAACCTTGGAAAGAAAAATTCTTTGAAAGGTTTTATGGAGAAAAGTAAGTACTAGAGCATTTTTTTCTCATTTCTCTTAGAAGGAAATGAAAATGTAATTCTCTTGCTTCACATAGCACACTCATGTGCTGTAAAACTTAATAAACCTGTGATAAAAGGCAGTAGTCCCTCAGTGTAAGAAATTGCAGGTAAAATTATAGTGGCATATCGGCACTTAAATTTTTTTAAAAATGCATTTTCAGGGGGTTATAACTTGTCCATGAAAATTCATTTTGGACTGAAAATAGCACATGAAATTCCAGAGAAGTCAATTTTGTCTTTCTTAACTGGATTTTAGTAAAAATCTCCTATTTTTTTAGTCTAAGTATTTTCATTAATGAATCATTAGAGATAAGCAGCCTTAGACACATATTTATTTCTCACATTTTTCCAAAAATGTTAACTCTGAGTATACATTTGTTTAGTCCTTATTTTAAGGAAAGCCTGAAGTACTATCTATTGCTCTATCCATTTTCTTCTTTCTGTATAACCACTTTTTTAAAAAAAAACCTTTTTTTTACTCATGAATTGTTGATTTACAGTGTTATTACAATTTCTGCTCTATAGCGGTGATTCAGTGTATGTATGTATAATAAATATATATTATACATTCTTTTTTATATTCTTTTCCATTATGGATTATCATAGGATATTGAGTATAGCTCCATTCATGTGATATATGGACTTCCCTGGTGGCTCAATCAGTAAAGAATCCACCTGCAAGCCAGGAGACTGCTTGCATGTAGGAAACCCAAGTTCTGTCCCTGGGTCGGGAAGATCCCCTGAAGAAGGAAATGGCAACCCACTCCAGTATTCTGGCCTGGAGAATTCCATGGACTGTATATACAGTCCATAAGGTCGCAAAGAGTCAGACATGACTGAGTGACTTTCACTCACTTTAGATCATCTTAGGTAGAAGAATTTGTGCTTTAATTCTCACAAACACAACTGATGCTTGAAAGTGGTATTTTGTATAGAAGACACTAAGGTGATTGTAGGCAATACAACTTGTACCATTTGATCTAATTTCACAAAACTCCCCTGTAAATGAGGAAAAATGTCAGAGGGAGTCTCACATGAGTGCTCCTTATCCCTGTGGAATTGTCCTAAGTAGCCATCCTCAAGAGGAGGAAGGCTCCTTTTCAGTTGCTGCCCTGAGACCTCGGATGCATATACATATTTAAGCAAAACTAAAAGGCTGTAATCTCCTTTCTCAAAAATTAAAATGGTGGCAGGCTAGTTATCAGCCTTCTTATATCATTACTAGCACTGTTACTCAAGCCTGCTGGCATCACAGTCCTCATTGCAGCTTTTAAAACTAGATACAAGACTTTTCTGGTGGCCCAGTGGTTAAGAATCTACCTGCCAATGCAGGGGACACAGGTTCAATCCCTAGGCAGGGAAGATTCCACATGCCGCAGGGCAACTAAGCCCCTGTGCTACAACTATTGCGCCCACATGTTACATCTAAGGAAGCCCATGCACCGAGAGCCTGTGTTCCCCAACAGGAGAAGCCACCGCAGTGAGAAGCCCGGGCCCCCTAACAGAGTAGCCCCCGCTTGCCAAAGCTGGAGTGAGCCCGCACACAGCAACGAGGACCCAGTGCAACCATAAATAAATTAATCAAATTAAAAAAACAGATTAGATACAGATTTAGGACAGCCACCCCAGACATACTGATTGGGGATCTCCAGGAGTTGAACCCTGGAATCTGTATTTTTGGATGCTTCTCCATCATGCTGATGTGTCCAGCAAGATTAAGAACCCTGCCTTCCTTGTCTTTTCTGACAAAGGTAGTGTTAGGAGCACTCTTGTCAGTAATGGAAGAAGCATAAGCAAGTTAGTCACCTCCGAAGAACCTTTCCTTCGTTTTTGTTGCATGTTGGGCCTGTTCTTTTATCAACTCAGTCTTCATCAAGCATTGCCTTTGTGCCACACACACTGTGCCAGACAGCCCGTGTGGTAAGACCATACAGAGACTTTTCCTCAGTCAGCAAATAATCACTGAGCATACTCAGGCTCTAATAGGTTTCTAGGAGCTTTGCAAATATCCTCTCACTTAATCTTCCCAACAGTCTTATAAGGTGGATACCATTATTCAGTTCAGTTCAGTTCAGTCGCTCAGTCGTGTCCAACTCTTTGCGACCCCATGAACTGTAGCACGCCAGGCTTCCCTGTCCATCACCAACTCCCGGAGTCTACCCAAACCCATGTCCATCGAGTCGCTGATGCCATCCAACCATCTCATCCTCTGTCGTCCCCTTCTCCTCCTGCCCCCAATCCTACCCAGCATTAGGGTTCTTTCCAATGAGTCAACTCCTCACATGAGGTGGCCAAATAATTGGAGTTTCAGCTTCAACATCAGTCCTTCCAGTGAACACCCAGGATTGATCTCCTTTAGGATGGATTGATTGGATCTCCTTACAGTCCAAGGGACTCTCAAGAGTCTTCTCCAACACCACAGTCCAAAAGCATCAATTCTTCGGCACTCAGCTTTCTTCACTGTCCAACTCTCACATCCACACACGACTACTGGAAAAACCATAGATAATAGATAATAATGGATACCATTAGTACTCTTATTTAAAGAAAGGGTTTAGGAAACCGAGAGGCAGTGAAACTCATTTCCCCAGGTGTACACAGTATGGTTAAGTAATTTTCTCAGGGCCTTAATCCTGCAAATCCTTCTCAAAAAAATTCACACATCTACAATTTTTGGCATGAAATTTGGGGGCTCCGTAGGCTCTCATGAATATCAGGTTAAAGACCCCTGCCCTGGCAGGTGATAGCTACAATGCTGTGAGTAAACATGACTCCCCCGCAGCATCACTGAGTTCTGAATACAACAGTTCTTTTGTTTAATTGACCCTTTCCTTGCTGTACTTTATCCACAGAGTTTCTGTCCCATTACCTCCCTGGACTTCTTGTTTATCTTTTCTGATCTTTGATTATATACTGGATGGCTGATGCATTTTGGACATTTCATTGACTGCCCTTCTGATTTTCTTACTCTGAGATGACCTGTATTCCCTCAATACAGGAGGGATATTTTCCTCCCATCAGATAATTTTCAGTTGACTGACACGATGTGCCTTTTCATTGCTCTAAGTTTTCCCAAGAACGTTACCATTGACACTCACCTTTAGTTAAGATCTATCTGATTTAGTTTTCTGCCCTTTGTGATCTTTATTTTGGTTCTTACTGGCTTACTCTGTCTTTAATCCAGGGTTGTTGTTCAGCCGCTAAGTCATGTCTGACTCTTTGCGACCTCATGGACTGCAGCACACCACGCTTCCCTGTCCTTCAGCATCTCCTGGAGTTTGCTCAATCTTGTGTCCATTGAGTCAGTGGTGCCATCCAACCATCTCATCCTCTGCCACCCCTTTCTTCTTTTGCCCTCAGTTTTTCCTAGCATCAGGTTCTTTTCCAGTGAGTTAGCTCTTCACATCAGGTGGCCAAAGTATTGGAGCTTCAGCTTCAGCATCAGTCCTTCCAATGAATATTCAGGGTTGATTTCCTTGAGGATTTTTAATACAGTACTGTCTTAAATTTGTTTTAATTACTTATGGAGATGCTATGAATATGCTAGCTCAAAATTATAGTATATATTTAATAATATCCTTGTCAATCATCTAACTGAAATTTGGCTGCTGGTGGGTAGGTTCTGTATGTTCTCTATCTAATCTAGTATCAGTGATATCTCTGCTTGATCTGGCCCCAGGAGACCTTATATCTAGCTGATTTTTCTGTTCTAAATTCATCTATTGTGTAGTTATGTTATTCTTTCCTTCTTAGTATAATATAAATTGTGGTTTAATTTGAACCCATCTTAGGGAAAGTTGAAAGAAGAGAGACTAATTATGAAGGAAGTATCCTCTATCTTTCTTTTTCAGCTTTCTGAATTTTAGTGAAGAAGGCAATGATCAAATACCCAAAAAGCACATTCTTTCTTACTTCCTTTTTATTTTGAGGATTTAATTTAAGTAAAAGGTTGAAGAAGATTTCACTGAGGTATTTTCCTGTTACAGCTCTATTTCCTCACTCAAATATGTTTCTTCCTCTGGGAATATTCTCTCTCCTGCTCATCCTTGTAATTGCCTGCACTCTAATTTAACTTCATTTAGAACAGCATATTTCCCTACCATCTGATGCTAACATTGTAACTTAGTATGATAGGAAATAGTGATTTACAATATTATGAATTGTAATTCTGATGAACTTTGTCTTATGATCTGAACATTAGGCTGGGCTATTTCTTGATATTCTGTACTATCTTTTTATGGAATATTTTTACTGTAAGAGATCTACATGAAAGAACTGAAATGTCTGGCCTCACACAGATGTAATCTAGTGGAATCAACTTTGATGACCTCAACCATATGTATTATTCTTTAATGAAATTTCCATCATATCTTAGGTTAGACATTTAGATACTAAAATAAGGTGATGGACATCTTTTACATTGGGTTAAGGGAACTTAATCTTTGGAAGTCATTTCAGTTACAGAATTTTACAACATACCCATCTTCCATTTATTTTAATTATTTGGTTATGTTGCATCTTTTGAGGGCTATGAGATTTCCTACTATAAGGATATATGTCTACTTTCTGAGTATAAACTTTAGATTTTTATATATTCTTTTGCCTTTCAGCCCATATTTTTTTAATCTTTTGTACTATGCAATTTTCTTATTACTAATACTTGGTAAGGTTGATATTTTCTTGCTTATAGAATAAAAATCAATACTTTTTTAAAAACCAAAAGTTTGTTTTGGGGCTTCCCAGGTGGCTCAGTGGTAAAGAATCTGCCTGCCAAAGCAGGAGCTGTAGGAGACACGAATTCAATCCCTGGGTCAGGAAGATCCCCTGGAGGAGGAAATGGCAACCCACTCCAGTATTCTTACCTGGAGAATCCCATAGAGAGAGGAACCTGGCAGGCTGAAGTCCATGGAGTTGCAGAGTCAGACATGACCGAGTGAAAATGCATGCAGAGTTTATTTTAGTTATGATTATAGAAGCAGTCTTCCCACGTGGCTCAGTGGTAAAGAATTGCCTGCCAGTGCAGGAGATGCAGGTTCTATCCCTGGGTTAGGAAGATCCCGTGGAGAAGGAAATGACAACCCACTCCAGTATTCTTGCCTGAGGAATACCATGGACAGAGGAGCCTGACGGGCTGCAGTCCATGGGGTCGCAAAGAGTTGGAAACAACTGAGCAATTGAGCACATAAAAGGAGTAGAAAACCTAAGCCATCATAAACTAGTTTATGATAACTAGGCTAAGCATGTTACTTAGTAATAATAAAATTAATTTGATGCACTTACTTCTATGAATGCTATATGAATGCTATGAGAGATCCAAGTTGTACCTTTCATGTTTTGTGGTTGAACAATAATTTAGTACTTCTAATTTCTGTTCAGGTTGGGAATGTCAAGAGAGGACTCTGTAAAGCTCACATCTGGACCAAACATTGATGGAGCTGAAAGTAGTTCTTCGTGTGGGACCCCTGGCCTTCCCAGTCTTTCTGCACAGACTCCCTTGAAAGAACAACAGCCAAAAAGCATGAAAAGCCCAACTTCTCCAGAGCCTGAATTCTGTGCTACGCTTTGTCCTATGGTAGATGTAGGTAAAGATGTAATGACAGAGTCAGAATCAGAGGACATCTTGATCCCTGAAGAATCCGTGATTCAGGAGGAGATTGCAGAAGAGGTTGAGACCAGCATCTGTGAGTGCCAGGATGAGAATCACAAGACAATACCTGAATTTTCTGAGGAGTCGGAAAGTCCAGTAACCTCTCATGAAGAGCCACAAATAGCACCTCCTGAAGATCACGTGGAATCTTGTGTTATGATGAATGATGTTTTGGAAACTTTGCCTCCTATCGAAGTTAATGTGGAAGAGAAATCAGAATCTCCCCAGGAAGAGATGTCGGTTGTCATTGATCAGCTGGAAGTCTGTGACCCCCTCATTCCTTCCACTTTATCCGTGACTCATATTAGTGACACAGAACATAAAGAGCCAGAAACTGCACTAGAGACCAACACTCCAAAAATTAAAACAGGGTCATCGTCCCTAGAAGGCCAATTTCCAGGTGAAGGAATTGCCGTGGATATGGAGTTGCAGAGCGAGCCTGATGAGCAGCTTTCTGAAAACGCCTGCGTCTCTGAAACGTCCTTCTCTTCTGAGAGCCCGGAGGGAGCCTGTACTAGTCTGACATCCCCAGGGGGGGAAAACCAGTCCACTTCGGAAGAGTCGTGTACCCCAACCTCCCTGGAGACAACGTTTTGTTCTGAGGTGTCCAGCACTGAAAATGTGGACAAATATAATCAGAGAAATACCACTGATGAAAACCTTCATGCATCTTTGCTGTCAGAAATCTCTCCAGTATCCACCTCACCTGAGACATCAGAAGCATCTTTGATGTCCAATTTACCTTTGACATCGGAAGCATCCCCAGTATCAAATTTACCTTTAACATCAGAAACTTCGCCCATGTCTGATTTACCTTTGACATCAGAAACTTCTTCAGTGTCTTCCATGCTTCTCACACCCGAGACCACTTTTATATCCAGTTTGCCACTTCCTTCAGAAACATCTCCAGTTTCCAGTTCTTCCATGAATGAAAGAATGGCGCATCAACAAAGAAAGTCCACTTCCGTATCCGAAGAATCCTCCCCGCAGAAAGACGAAGGTTCTGCTCCTGCCAAGCCCTTGGGAGAGGGTGTTACCTCTCAACAGAAGATTCTGTCAAATGCTCCTGAACCCATCAAAATGGCTTCTTCTTCAATTGCTCCTGAAGTGTATTCATCAGAAGAATTGCACAGTAACACCCTGAATCAGCAGCCTGGTAAATCACACGTTGAAACGGAGAAATCCTATCCCACTTCGATTCCGGAACTTCCTTCTACAGAAATGATAAAAGTGAAAAATCACAATGTCCTGCAAAGAGCAGAAAAGAAAGGGATGTCTTCACCATTGGACTTACCCGTCTTTTCTGAAGAGACAGACAGTAAGGGAAATGAGGTCCCATTAGCTAAACTACAGGACAAACAATACATCTCCTCGATAGATAAGGCTTCATTTTCAGAAGGCTCTAGAAATAAAATGCATAAGCAGGGGAGCTCACAGAATCGGCTGGAGAACTCACATTCTTCCAAGTTGTCAGAGCCCTCCAAGTCCCCAGATGGGGTAAGAAATGAAAGCAGAGAATCTGAAATATCAAAGAGGAAAACTGCAGAGCATCACGGCTTCGGGATTTGTAAGGAGAAGAGGGCTAGGATAGACGATGACCTGTCATCTGCTGGACGGAACATCTCGTCCAGCAGCCCACCTGAGAAAGAGCCGCCCCCAAGAGAGGAGCCAAGGGTCCCACCTCTCAAGGTATGGTACTTTTTTTTTAAAGGAAAAATTCCATAGATAGGCTTTTCTTATTCAGATACTTCATTTTTCAAAAATAAATGTCACGGTTATAATCCAATACTCCCAGCACCAGTCTGATACTAAGTGATTCTTTTTCAGACTGCATTGAGTTCATACAGTACGTTTAGATACATGTATATATTTAGACCTGGGCATTTAAGGGAAAAAAAGTGAAGAGGGAGAACTGGACCTGGAGGAGCCCACAGGCCACTCAAATACATGGCCTTTGGGGGACTCCAAGATGTAGGACAGAGATCTACATAAATTTGAAGGTTAATTCAGCATTCTATAAAAGTTAGCAGAACTAGAGACAGTGGTGATCAAGTCAGAGGCATGCACTCAATAAATGAAGGTGTGTATTGTCCCTTCATTCATTTGCCAACAAACATTGAACACCTCACACACCACACTGCCCAGCAGAGAGGGCCTGGCTCCTGAAAGACCCTCATTAAATATTTCTTGAATAAATGAAATTGCTTTGCAAACCCAGAGGAAAATGCCATAGATATACATGTATACAAATGCTACTGTTTTATTTCCAAGATAGTTAAGAAGTATTTGACTTCACAAAATAATAAAGCCTGTAGACAAACATTCCTAATTATACTTTTTATTTTGATTCCCAGGTAGATTTTAACTCTCAGAAAACAAACCTTTTATATAATTGAATCTGCCTAAGTAAACTGAAAATTAAGATTGAATCAAAGAATTATAAACAAACTCAGCCTTTGTTTTTCTTCATGTCTTTTTATTTTATTCTGCTCTGACATCTACTTGTAATAGGGACTCATAATCTCCCTAAGGTTGACTTTTAAGGGTGTGATTGTAGTTATTCTATGTAATGAATCAGTCCCTATTAAATAAGATTCTAGAGATATAAAAGATGAACATTAAGCTCCCATTAAAACCGTGCTATGCATTTTAATTTATGAAGCAAAGACAAATATAAGCATGCTTCCCCTAGGAAATACTTTTAAGTATAATATATTTAAGTATATACATATATACAAGTATATAATACATTGAAGTATCCTGTTTTTTGTCAAAAGCTGTTTTTCAAAGTGATACATACCTTTATGTAAACATACGTGGATTAGTTAGATAAATTTGTTGTTTGTTAGGCTTGATGTTTCTAATTTTTTAAATGAAGGGAAGTACTTGAAAAGCTGAAATCCTTTTCTAAATTTATCTTTCTTTGGAGCCTTTGGATTAGAAGAGAACCAGCACATGTTTGAAAATGACAAATGAGAGCTCAGGAAGATAATTCCACCTTCCAGAGTTCTAAAGGATAATTCCAAGTTGAAATGACCTTGTAGCATGTGTCACATGTTTATAATGTCAACATATGTAAGTGCACAAATGTTAAGAAGAGAGATGTAAGTTTTCTAGGAAAAATCTTTTTTTCTAGAAGACAGAATAAAAGGAAGCATAGTACATGTCAACAGGAGAGAACAGGGAGCTGAAAGTCTCCATCATGCTCTGGTTAGATGAACCCAGAGCAGCCTATCTCCAGAGGCTCAGTGTTTGCAACTGTACATTAAGGGCTTTAACTAGATCCTTTCCAGCTCCACAAATCTGTGACTCTGTGAATATTCTCAGTGGCTGGTAAATCACAGGCCATTGCTTTGGGATATTGGCTGTTAGGTCTTAGGCTGCATGAATTCGGTGATAACTGTGCATCTCTTGGGCTTCCTTGGTGGCTCAGTGGTAAAGAATCCGCCTGCCAAGTAGGAGACGCAAGTTTGATCCCTGGATTGGGAAGATCTCTTGGAGGAGGAAATGGCAGCCCACTCCAGTATTCTTGCCTAGAAAATCCCATGGACAGAGAGGATCCTGGCAGACTACATTCCATGGGGTTGCAAAGAGTCAGACATGACTTAGCAACTGAGCACACACATATGTGTGTCTCAGTTAGCATGAGTAAGTGAATAGTGTGTGTTGGGACATGTATGAAATTCAGCACACTGTGGACTTCCAAAATAAACTGCCCACCCCATGTTATTTTGGAGGCAGAAAACTAGAGTAGCCCTTGCTTTCAATAAAACATACTGCTAGTAACAAAATCTCTTTGGAAGGCAGAGCACTCTCACAAAAAAGTCTCATTCCCTCTTTATAACAGCTCTGTGAAGGAAACAGACCGGAAATAGCCAGGCTCATTTTACAACTGAATTTACAAACTCATATTGTGTGCTTATTATACGTATAAGGCAGCATGCTAGGTGGTATGGGACCACATAAAATCTACAGTCTTTGACTTGGGAGGTTGTTGGAGAAACTGAAGTACACAGCCTGGGATCACAGCTGAGAATTCTAGTCTTGAGCCTTCCTTGGGGCTTTCTCCTTTATGTCAAATTAAGACCAGTAAATTCAGAGTCAAGGTCCCACTTTTTCATGCCAGCCAGGAAGATAAGTTGAAAGCTAACTATTTTTTAGTTCACCTCATTTGAAGAAGCCTGGGTTTCCTTTCCATTCATATGATGCTTTAATATGTTTCATTTCCATGCCAAATGAAGTCACTGTTTGATGTTTTGTAGATTAAAACAGAGGTTGAAGTTTTTAATTTTTACATTCGTTCTGTGTTTATTGATGCTTTTTTTACCCCCAAAAGCCCATTCCTGGATTTAGGTGTTGGCCCCTTAAAAGATGCGATTATTCCCTGCCCTTGCATTCCTATGCTCCTCTGGAATCATGTGCACATGCGCCTCTTCTGTGCTCCTTATGCTTACTTTATCTTTTCATTTCCGCCCCACCCCCTTTCCTGTAGATCCAGCTTTCCAAAATCGGGCCACCCTTTATCATCAAGAGCCAACCCGTCTCCAAACCAGAGGCTCGCGCGTCTTCCAGCACCTCGATCAGTAGCGGGAGGAACACGGGAGCCCGGACCCTGGCAGACATCAAAGCCCGAGCCCAGCAAGCCAGGGCCCAGCGCGAGGCGGCAGCGGCCGCGGCTGTGGCGGCTGCAGCTAGCATCGTCTCAGGTGCCATGGGGAGCCCCGGAGAGGGCGGGAAGGCCCGGACCCTGGCGCACATCAAAGAGCAGACGAAGGCCAAGCTCTTTGCTAAGCATCAAGCGCGAGCCCACCTCTTCCAGAACCCGAAAGAGCCTCGGGGGCCTCCCCCACTCGGCCCAAAGGAAGGGCCTCCAAGCTTAGACATCGTCTCTCCTGCCCCTGAAACAAAAATTGAAGGCTCACCTGGAGTCATCATTGTCAACCCGAACTGCCGATCTCCCAGCAACAAAGCCGCACACCTCCGGGACACCACTACGGTTCTACAGCAGCCTCTCAACCCGACAAAACTTCCAGAGACCGCCACGGACTTATCTGTGCATAGTCCTGACGAAAACACACCCGTGTCACACTTATCTGAGAAAATGGTTTCATCTACCTCTTCTGAAAATAGCAGTGTGCCCATGCTTTTTAATAAAAATCCTGTCCCCGTGTCTGTCTGCAGCACCGCTCTGTCGGGAGCAATTAAAGAGCATCCCTTTGTGAATCCTGTTGATAAATCCTCCGTCCTAATGTCTGTTGACAGTGCAAACGCTACAATTTCTGCTTGTAACATAAGCATGTTAAAAACCATCCAGGGAACGGACACCCCATGCATAGCCATTATACCAAAATGTATGGAGAGCACCCCTCTCCCCGCCCCCTCGGAGGGCTCAGGCTCCGCCAGCCCCTGCGATGACCAGCTGGCACTGGTACCCAGCAGCAGTGCTGGCAGTCTCCTCTCTGCTCAGTACACCTCCATGCCAGCTCCCTCGATTGGAAGCAACTTGCCCAACCATCTCTCCACTAGCTCTGTCTTGATGCCCCCAACGGGAATGAATAGCAGATACTCTTCTGAGAAGATAGCCATGCCTGGGAGCGAAGAACTGGCCTCTATGCCCATGGGCACCACTGTGAGAGCCACCCTCGGCTGTAGGGACCCCATTGCAGTCACCGACGCCCTGGTGGCACGTCCACCCGTGGCAGTGCTTTCTGGAAGCATGCTGACCATCAGCTCTTATGATAGCCCTCCCAAGTTAAGCACCGAAAGCCTGGACAAAACTTCAGGAACTCGGAACAGGGGAGACCCTTCTGGGAAACCTCAGCCAACTCTGGGCAGCTTTACACCTGCAGCCATAAACCGATCGATCCCGTGTAAAGTCATCGTGGACCACAGCACCACGCTGACCTCCACCCTGTCTCTGACGGTTTCCCTGGAGAGCGCGGAAGCTGGCTTGGAGCTCCAGACCCGGGCTGGAAGGACGGAGGCAGCCGGGCCACCTGTGGCCTGTCCGCAGGTGTCTGTCATCAGCAGGCCTGAGCCGGTGGCCCCTGAAGGTGGAGATCACGGTTCCAGTTTCATCACAGCTTCCGCGGCCGAGCAAGACAGTCAGACAATAAAGGCCACTTGTCCGGGTCTTCGCGAGGGACTCCTGGTCGTTCCCGATAAGTTAAAAGAGGGGGCCCCCCCGAGTCACAGCTTTGCTGAGCAGGCGCATGGCTCAGCCGCGTTCAAGAGTGAAGCTGACACCACCTGTAGCCATCCATACAACCCGGGCAGCCGGATCTGCTGGAGCGAGGACGGGATGCGGAGCACGGGCCAGCCTCCACCCAGCCACCCGGCTTCCGGCAAACAGAAGGACTATCTAGAGCAGAGCTGTCCCAAGTCCATCAAGACTGAGCACGCCAGCTACTCGCACGTGGCGGAACTTCAGTCCCGGAATCTCATCACAAGCGTCACGCTCCCCGTGAAGTCCGAACCTCATGACGTGGACAAGGGCTTCAGGATGGACACCGAAGACTTCCCCGGCGCCGAGCTGCCTGCTCCGGCCGCCGAGGCAGCCCCGAGTGCGCAGCCGCCGCAGACGGTGAAGGCCCCGGCCTCCGGGCCCCTGGAGGAGGCCGCCTCTTTGGCCACAGACAACCTGAAGCGGGTGCCCAGCGCTGGGAGCTCCAGCTGCCGTCTGTCCTCGGTGGAGGCCAACAACCCCCTCGTCACACAGTTACTCCAGGGCAACCTGCCTCTGGAGAAAGTGTTGCCGCAGCCCAGACTGGGAGCCAAGCTGGAGATCAACAGGCTCCCCCTGCCTCTTCCGACTACCTCAGTGGGTAAAGCAGCCCCGGAGAGGAACGTGGTGGAAATGCCCCTCAGCTCGCCCAATCCAGATGGGAAGGGCTACTTGGCCGGAGCCCTGGCACCGCTCCAAATGAGGAAGCGAGAGAACCACCCCAAGAAGAGGGTGGCCAGGACCGTGGGGGACCACACGCAAGTGAAATGCGAGCCGGGGAAACTGCTGGCGGACCCCGAAGTGAAAGGGGGGCCCTGTGTTCTCGGGTCTGGCCTGAGTGCGCTGGCACACAGCCAGCCTCTGAAGCAGGAGTGGCTGAACAAACACCCTGCACAGAGCAGGATTGCGCACAGCCCTGAGGTCAAACAGCACAAGCGGCTGCTCCCCTCTTGTAGCTTCCAGCAGACCCTGTTTCACGTCGACAAGAATGGGGGCTTCCATCCCGACCCCGGGACCTCCCACAGACAGCAGTTTTACCAAATGCCTCTGACACCCAGGGGCCCCCTTCCTCCCGCAGCTCTGTTACCGGCCTCTGCCAAGCCCCCAGCAGCCTGTAACGCGTTTGCCTTCAACAGGCACCTTGAACAGAAGGGACTGGGGGAGGTTGGCCTTTCCCCGGCGCCTCACCAGCTGAGGTTAGCCAACATGGTACCCCCCAACGTGCCCATTAAAGAAGGTGATGACGTCGGGGGGACCCCGCACGGAATGCCGCACAAGGCCCTGGTGCATCTCCCGCCGCCCCCACCCCCACCCCCTCCCCCCTTGGCTCTGCCTCCGCCGCCCCCGCCACCGCCACCTCCGCTACCTCCGCCGCTTCCTAACCCAGAAGTCCCCTCCGAGCAAAAACAACCGCCGGTTACCATGGAAACCACTAAGAGACTCAGTTGGCCACAGTCCACGGGCATATGTAGCAATATAAAATCGGAACCTCTTTCTTTTGAGGAAGGTTTGAGCAGCAGCTGCGAACTGGGCATGAAACAAGTTTCCTATGACCAGAATGAGATGAAAGAACAGTTGAAGGCCTTTGCGCTGAAAAATGCCGATTTCTCTTCCTATTTGCTTTCCGAGCCGCAAAAGCCTTTTACCCAATTAGCTGCACAGAAAATGCAGGTGCAGCAACAACAGCAGCTCTGTGGAAACTATCCAACCATCCACTTCGGGAGCACAAGCTTCAGAAGGGCCACGTCTGCCATTGAAAAGTCCATTGGGGTTTTGGGAAGTGGCTCCAGTCCCACCGCGGGCCTGCCCGCTCAGAACGCCCAGATGCCCGTTCAGAACTTTGCCGACAGCAGCAACGCGGACGAATTGGAACTGAAATGCTCTTGCCGGCTGAAAGCCATGATTGTGTGCAAAGGCTGTGGGGCCTTCTGCCACGACGACTGCATAGGGCCTTCTAAACTCTGTGTCGCTTGCCTGGTTGTGCGATAAAAGCCGAGTGAAAGGTGCAGTATCCCTTTTCCACTACGGAAAAGCCAAACAGCATCATCAACAACACATTGAGTCACTCCGGGGTCTATCCCGTGATAATTTATTTTAGTTTGGAACAGAGGCTCTTTTCTCTATCTCATATTGTTTTCTGGCGTTTCTGGGAGAGCTGAGATCGCATCCCAGCCGAGGGGCTCAGCAGCATGTCTTTTGCATATTCAGTTGCCATTCGCAACTCCTGGAAAATTTCTACGCGTGTGTATACAGGTCGCTCCCTCCCAATTTGTTGCTTAAAAAAAAAAAACAAAAAAAACAGGTGTAGCTAGGAAAAGGACAATTTAATTACTTCATGGTAACCAGAAATGGAGATGTAGAAAAGATCAGTAAAAGCAGTTTTGAGGTGGTGATGCATTCTTCTGCAGGTAAACCATTCCAGCGAGGGTTCCCACAGTTGACTCCTTTGGATCTGCTTTCACCATAAGTGTTGACATTCTATTTGGCAAAGGGAATCTGATTTAAGTGTATGATTCCTTGTATTTACTCATATCACAAGAGCTATTAAAGGAGGTATACCATTAATGAACTTCACTGTCCTTATTCTCTTTCCTCCCTTTTGACTCTTTTCAGAGATGGGCAGATTACCTGGATCTGCCTTGGACATGGTACACACATCGTAGTGAAATGTCTTTTCTACCTGAAATTGCAGTGTGGGCCTCTTGCCCAGCAGTCTGGTTGAAGCCTCTTGACACCTGAGACTGTAAGATCAGTTGGACAACAGAGAGCCATAGGCCCAGAGGATTTCAGAGCTTTGTGTGTGGCTTCTAAGAGCAAGTATGAAAAAAGATGCCCTAAAATTCAGAGCAAACAAGTAAAATGCTGTGTATGCAAACACACCGAAATGGGTTGATGATGTAAATATCGGTCCAGTCTATTTACTCTAATACAGTTACTGGATATTGAGATTGTGGGGAAATAATCATAGCCCTTTATTGATGACACCATTGCATTCTGACTTCTGACTCTGCATAGGTTGGCCGTTTCTTTTTTAAAGTGTCATTGATGACCAAAGGGACTCTATAAGGCTGAAGTGTTGACATTTTTCCAAACAAGTTTTTTCCTATGAGTCACGATCTCTGTAATTGCATTTGACTCTGAACTAGTCCTTTAGAATTGTCCTGGGTGTTCCATGATTCGGTTTCCCCCCCACCCTCAGGTGAATTCAGTGCATTCTTCATATTTGGGGGAGTGGAACTACTTTGAAAAAGGGATACTGCATCTTACAACTGTTCTCAGTGTTTAGCCGAGAGTCTGGGAGTTGGGTATTTGAGTTGCATTCCATGTACCTTGGCCACCCTCATGCCGGAGGACCGCTGTGGTTTCAGCAGGCTCTGTTTCGTAAAGCAGGTTCGTAAGCGCATGCACATTGTGGGAAGATGAGGGAACAAAAACCATGTCCATCTTAACTTCATATTACAGAGCACAACGTGGGGAGTCCCTTTAACCCACTGGCTGATTGTAGAAAATCTGGGTGTCGGGGGGAATCTTCTGTATTCAGGGTAAGAATGACAGTGATTTTCACAAGGGATCATCCTCATCAATGTTAACTTTTGACATTCCCTTAAATTATGTCTTAAAAATTGACAGAAATGAGTGGAAATTACATTCCTGGGGATTAGAAAAAAATACTTGCAGTTGTTTTTATAGTAGTCAACCACGGCATATTTTTTCCTCCATATTTATTACTGTGATGTTGCCAAATTTTATTAGGTGATAGAGATGTCATTTTTACTAACAAATTGCTGATAGTGAAAGATACTTAGGAAGAAATCAAAGCAAATAAGGCCTACCTCCGTGGCCAAGATTCAGTGTTTCAGTTGCTGTCACTTCTGTTTTTCACATTAAAATTAACAGAATTAATGGCTGAGAATATTAGCAATGCACTTAACCAGCCCTTCCCAAGAAAGGCAGCATTAGTTCCAGCAGATCCTTAGTTCTCTCTGCACCAGGCGGTTGAGTGGTGTCCTCATCTATGGATGTCTCTGTGGTCTGCTTGGCTCTGATGTTGCTTCATAAGGGCATGCTCACAGAGGGGCACCCCTAAAACATAGACACTTGCATGCCACCTCCTCCTTCCAAATTCAGTTGCTCCTCTACCAGTGTCAGATACTGTCCACACCAGCAGATTCAACATTACCCTAGTAACTGACACCTTGTTGAAACTCCGGTCTACAAAACCTTTGCACTCTGCACGTGAGATACAGTTGAGGCTGATATGATACTGAGCTTGTTATTGGTTCCGTCGTTGTGGAACATAGCCCGCAAGTTACTCACTGGGAATAAAGACAAGTGTCCTTCTCTCTGTTCTGATTTTTCACATGAGCAGTTTGGAGAATCAGTTGCTGATCACATGTCGATTCGATCACCCTGTTCCAAAGAGCATAATATTTCTCTGCCCTTGCTCTTTTTTTTGCCCTTGTTTAAATTGCCAGTGTTCACGTATGGTTTATATTACTGAAGAATTAAAGGTTTGTGCTCAAAAGATAGAAAGAAAAATTCACAAGTAAAACATAGGTCAGATATGTTACAAGTGGCCATTTAATATATATACAAAAGCCAGGATATTTGGATTAGGTGAGCAAGTTCTTAGTGTCCTGATTTCCACTGATACCTGCCTATGTGCAAATGGAGTATGTCATTTACTACATGTTTACCATAGTATAATGTGCAAATTTTAGTGTGTGTGTTATCCTGGTGATTGGACACTGTGATATCCATATCAGGAACAGAGCTTGCACATCTGTCATGGAATTTTTTATTATTATTTTCACAAAGGATGTATTTCCCTAAGTAGCACTTTTGAAACCAGGGACGGAAGAAAACTGCTATTCCCTGATCCCTCTCCTACATGATATACATTTGCCTGAAGTTGTATAAAGACTTTTAGGTAGTTAATGGGCATGTCAATACGAACGTTCTCATGCAAGAGTCATTTTCAGAATGAAAAGATTTTTCCTTCCCCAAAGTGAGAATAGCAGAAATGTTGGCGACCTGAGCACCATAGTTACATAGACTATTTCCCTGCTAAGGTCTAGTTTGAAGGAAAAAACTTGAAAACAAACCTATGAGGTTGAGCCTGGTTGCTATAAAGACTTTGTGGTGGTATGTGTTTCTGGGATGAGCTGTGGAAGGTTTAGTTGACTTCTAGAGCTTGGAGAGTCTTACTCATTCAAAACAGACATAAGCTGGTGCGTACGGTGCTTCACGGGGCAACCGAGAGTAAGAATCCAAGATGCTACAGCCCCATGGCCTTTACAAACACTCACACAATTTCTGAAGGGGAAATTACTGTAGCCTTGGTTTCCCAGTTCCTCCTGGGTCTGGTCAAATCCCAGGTGACAGAAGCTGAAGCCAAGTTAAGGTTCGTGTCCTCTGTGTAGTGTGGAGGCCAGCACCGGGCTAGCGGCCTGGAGGGAGTGAGCCCACCGAACACGCAGAGCCCAGAGTCACTGTCCATGTTTCTAGAGAACAATGTGAAGAGTCCTAGAAAAGGAACTCGCCAGACTGTCAGGGGCGGATGTAGCCAAAATGTCACTGAATAGAAAAGAAATCTTGTCTTCAGTCCTCATGCTTTGTCACTGTAAAGCGAACAAAAAACATTTTTACTATAATTTAAAGGAGCTGCTTTTTTTATAGCACATACTATTTCGCTTTGTACTCTCTTTGATAGTTGCAGAATAATTTAGACTGTAGAAAAAACTTTGTTGTATTTGTACTGTTCATGAATGTTTCAAAAAAAGTGCTTTACTTGGTTGCCATAATTTTTCTTGTACTGCTGTATTTTTTCCTCCTGGCTTCATGGAAACCTAATCTGACTCATAGTTTCAGTACACTTTTTTAACGTGTGTTTGTGTGTATTTTTTTTCCCTTTGGTCAGTATTCTGAATGTTTACATCTGTTTGACATTAGCCATTTAATGCCTTTTTTAAAAGGCGGTATTACTCTTACAGTGTAACAGCAAAATGTGAATCAACCCAAACATGACATGCATGACAAATACAGATTGGGGGGCAAAGGCCCGGAACGTACACAGACATTTTATATCAGCATACAGCAAAGTCCAACCCTCCTTCAGCCCTCTACCAAAGAATATATTATTCCCACAGGAAAAACTCAGAAAAGGTGTGTAAAATCCTCAGAAGGGGGAGCAGTTGAATCAGTAAGACTGCTACAATTTAATACTGTTATGCTTGCTTTGATACCTGACTAAATGTGACGGAGTGCAACAAGCATTGAAACAATTTTTAGGCAGTGTTTTGTTTAGAATTCAGGGATCATGCATTCTTTAATGGTGCTGTTTGTTTTTTATTTCTTTTCTACAAAGAAAAAAAAAGTGTTGCCTAAAACAGTGACTGCTCACGATACCGTAAGTTAAATGAAATGTTTGTCTTTTCATGTTTCTGTTTTCCCCTTTCTCTAAAGTAATGATTTGGGTTTCAATATTAAACTATTCTGGGAGAAAATAAAGAAATTCAACCTTAAATTATTGTCATTTCTAATTTTTAATATGAATTTTAAATTTTTAATGAAATGAGGTGGTTGATATACATACACATAAAATGTACTAATAAATACATTGAAAATTTTACTTAACAGAAAGTTTATAAGGAGAACAAACCATATACTCTTAAATTTTCTACTCTTATTGGTATGGTGAATTTTCAACATACAGTTTTAACTATTACTACAAAGATTTCCTCTTTGAAATTAACCATATCTACTATATTTATTTAAAAATATATTTGAATCTTCTTGTTTTCATACAAATATTGTTAATTCTTTATACCAAAAGACAGGTAAGTCAAACAAATTGTTACTACCATATTTAACTTTCAAAATGAATTACCTCTCAAAATTCTTTAAAATAATTGCTGGTTAGTTTTCCTTCTCTTGCATTAAATATTACAGATAGATTGATATGAATAAAATGCTTTGAACCATTAAAACAAAATTGCCTCAGTTGTATTTACATTGCTTAAGGAAATATGCACATCTTTACAGTAAGATGAAGCTGAAAGCATTATACATAATTAGCTGTTAAATCTGAGTTCAGCTGTTTTCATCTACACAGAAAATGCTGTCTTTAGCCACCAGATGGCGAAAAAAGAATGTTTACTTTTGGAGAAAAATAAAAACATGCTTCTTCCTTCTCACAGATTAAATGAAATGAAAATACAGCTCATTCAAGTAAGGCGATGGGAGGTAAATACTTGTAATCGACACTAAATTATTTTCGCTATAATACTGACACTCTTTTTTCATCCTATTTTTTCTATTACAATGTTACAGAATGTTTTCTTAATTTTATTTAGCATTGTGGAATTTTTCTTTTATTATTTTCATTGCATTACTTCCCAGGCATCGTCTATTCCAAAATTCATTACAGAAAATTGAACCGCCAAGCATTCTTTAAGGTGACATTTCTTGAAACCTACCTGATTATGTTTTAATTCATTTATTCTCATAATAGGTATAATATTAAACAATTTTCATGTAAGTATTTATTATTAATATATTAATGTGACCTAATTTGAGTAACAGTTGCTCTTAGGACCTAAAGTACATATTTGTATCTATCATGACCCTATCTAAGAACAAATGATTTACTCAGTGATTCAACAAGCTCTTATATATTATTTAGAAAGAACCTCACAAGGAGAGTAGTTGTTACAACAGTTTTGGACTTCTTTCTGCAGGATAGAGTTGAATATCAGTCCTAGAAAGTGTGTTGCCATGAATTTCTTTGAAGACAGTGGGTGCAGTTGGCCTGAACTTATTGCTTCAAGTTCAGAGCACATGTTATTATCCACAGCGAAACAGAAATCAGAGGTTGAAGTCCTTCAGTGTCACAGCTAATCTTGAAGTCTAGATTGGCCAATGAACCCAGTCTTCTTATCTACAGAAACTTTTCTCCAGTTGCTAGTCAATAAATTACATACATTCTCACTAACTGGTGGAAGGTCCCCGGATTTACAAAGTTTGATTTTTTTTTCTGCTACTTTATTTAAAAGTTTTATTATGTTTTTCAGCTATATTAAATAATATTCCATTTTTGTACCTATCAGTAACGCTGATAGTGAATATATTTAGCAATCCTGCAAAGCATAGGCAATCCAAACAGATGCCAGACAAATAAAAAGAGATGGCCCTATTACAACAAATCAATGAAGATTGGCTGAAGATAGGTTCTATGAACAAAGGGACTCCCTGAATCTGCTTTTATCAATAGTTAGAATTTATACTTCATATATCCATTGCATTTATGGGGAAGTTTGTATTTTAGTTATCTAAGCTAAAATTTCCATCTACAATCAGTGGTTTTTTTTTTTTTTTTTAAGGAAATTATTTAGAGATGGTTCAAAGGTGAGCTTTAACCCAAACACAACAAAAAGTCCAGGCATTTCCCCCTTTTGCTGTTTACAAGTACCTTGTTTGGTGGACGCCCCCCATAAACAGCAACTTGGCTAAGGGAGGGAACACCTGCTGCTTCAACAGAAGGCCCTGGACACTTGAGATCAAGTAAGATCATTTCTTTTTCTGGGTACTCATCACAGTGTCTTGATTTATCATAAGCTGGTTAAATTGTACATGGAAAGTAGGTTTCAC
The DNA here is from genome assembly GCF_054371585.1 of Giraffa tippelskirchi. Taxonomy (NCBI): domain Eukaryota; kingdom Metazoa; phylum Chordata; class Mammalia; order Artiodactyla; family Giraffidae; genus Giraffa; species Giraffa tippelskirchi. The sequence goes on along the minus strand of NC_137288.1, from coordinate 36,464,521 downwards.
CTTTGATCCAAATGTATCTATAGTTTCATATTATGGTTTTATTTCAGAAAAGTGCTAATTTCCAAATCCTCATTCTCATAATGAAGAGAGAACGTGGAGGTAGTGCAGAACTGTGGTTTTATTTTCCTTGCTTCATTTGGCTTTCGATAAAAAATGCTGGCCTCAGTGACTGTAGGAACCATAGGAGTTTCTCTTGGATGTTCTTTTTCTATGAAGAAGCAGTAGCATTTAATGCATGTCCATTTATAGAGAAATTTTAAAAACATATCTTCCTGTAATATAAAATTCATTTGCCAATTGATGAATTTAAATCTCATAATGAGAAATTGAAAGGCTTGAGTGAGGGAAGTTCTCCTTGATGCTTCTAAATGGAAGTCACTGATACCTTTTATACCTCTTCTTTCTTTAACATGTGAACTCAATGTAGACTTACTTTGTACCACATAGGTTTTTGGCTTTACTTTTGGTAAAACAGTCTTTATATTTGCAGGGAAAACAGAGCTATGGGAAATGAGTTGGCATCTTAAAAGATTCAATAATTCAAAAACATTTTCCAAACTACATTTAGAGTAGGATTTTATGGATAGCTCATTATCTCTCACCTTCATATCTGTAATTTCCTCATTGTTAGAGGGCCAGTTGGAACCTACCAGATACTTTTTGACCAAGAGAAAAACAGTGTGAGATTGGTAACAGCTTCTTTTTTTTTTTCATCTTCTGACATTGAAATGGTTCTCTTTTTTGTTTTTGAGGTGTAATTGGTATATAACATATTAGTTCCAGGTGTACAACTTAATGATTTGATGTTTGAATATATTTTATATTTTAAATTGATCATCACAGTAAGTGGAGTTAATACCCATCATAATACATAGTTACAATTTTTTTCTTGTGATAAGGACTTTGAAGATCTACTCTCTAATCATCTTTAAACCATGCTATTCAGTGTGGTTAAGTATGGTCACATGTTGTACATTGTATTCACGAGGCTTGTATGTGTGTGCTCTGTCACGTCCGATTCTTTGCAACCCTGTGGACTGTAGCCCACCAGGGTCCTCTGTCCATGGAATTTTCCAGGCAAGAAGTCTGGAATGGGTATTTCCTAACTGGAATTTTGTGCCTTTTGTCTCCCTTCACCCATTTCACCCACCTCCCTCTACCAACCTCTGACAAGCACCTGACAATCTGTTCTCTGTACCCAGGAGCTTGGAAACCCATGGGATCTTTCTTGTCCAAAAGCTTTCCTTGGCAAAAACTTGGAGTAATCGAAGACACCACACTCTGCAGTCTCAGTTTTCTACTTGTGATTCTCTTAGTAATAAATCTTTTTCAAATCTTTAGCCTTCATGGTCTGAATATGAAGATTTTGTAAATCTTCACTGAAGTAAACTTTTACTTCATGGAAGTAAACTTTTAAAGATTTAGCTATATACTATGCCAAATATGGCAGTTTCTCAGAGTAGTTCTTAAAAGGCAGGTTGCCTTTATTAAAAATAATAAGAAGAAGTACATGTGAAATGCTACGTACCAAGTACTGCAAAGCATTCCATATGTGTTAATTACCACAATTACCACATTGTAGAATAATCCTATAAGAGAAGCCCTGCTATTACATCCATGGAACAAACAAGGAATCTGAGGCTTAGAGAGTTTAAAGAAAAGAATACACAGGTCAGATCTGGAGTTTGAAAAGAAGGTTTTTCAGAGACCAAAGCCCATCCTCTTATTTCTCTGTGAAACACAATGGCTACTACCTATACTGCTGAGTACTGGGGCTACTAAGAAAAAACAGAGGATTCCAAAATCTTTAAAAAGAATGGACTAGTGGAAAGGATGATCAGTAATTTTATTATGGCCAAGACATGTACAAGGTGCAGTGGGGAGAGTAAACTGAGTGGATGAGGCCATTTGAGATTGCAACTGGACAAGAAAGAAACCTCCACAGGGGCATCCATTGCTCACAACCAGCAAAGCCTCAGGGCCATCCCACTGGGAAAGAGGGCATGCTCTTCCATGTCAGCATCCCAGTGGTTTCTCTTGAACAGGACTCAGCGGTATCAGTCCTCCTGCTAATGATCTCTGCAAGGTGTACAGTGCTTTACACATTTCTCAGCTATGTCCCTAAGACCTTCTTATATGATTCCTGGAACTTGTTTGGATATTGGTAATACTGACAACGGACTTTGTAAACGTTGCTGCTGCTGCTGCTAAGTCGCTTCAGTCATGTCCGACTCTGTGAGACCCCATAGATGACAGCCCACCCGTCCCTGGGATTCTCCAGGCAAGAACACTGGAGTGGGTTGCCATTTCCTTCTCCAAGGCATGAAAGTGAAAAGTGAAAGGGAAGTCGCTCAGTCGTGTCCGACTCCTAGCGACCCCATGGACTGCAGCCTACCAGGCTCCTCCATCCATGGGATTTTCCAGGCAAGAGTACTGGAGTGGGTTGCCATTGTAAACGTTAGCAACATGTTAAAACAATGTGGTAGCCAGTGTTGGTGATACTCGTTAATTTTTTTTTAATGAGTATAACAAATATTCCTATATTAAAAAGTCAAATAGTATTACAGAGACTAGTTAAAAAAAAATAGCAGTGCACTGATATACATTGCAATGTGGGCTATTTTTTTAAGGACATGACTTGACTTCTGAGTATTCATGCGATTCAGTAGGGTTCTGATAAGAAAACAAAAAGCACGTCCTGCACATGAAAGATGCAGGTTTGGATTGAAGTCAGGGAACTCCCAGTGCCTTGTCCAGTGCTTCTGAGGAATAAAAGCATCCTGATTTGCTGGTGATCACAAGAGAGAATTATTTTGACCATTGGGGAAAATGAAAGAGCACAGAAGAGGCAGTCAGCAGATAACCACAGGACCTAGTGCCAGAGATAAACATCACCAGTATTTTTCCAAGCAAGTCTTGGTTGGTTGAGTCCTACTGCTCCACTCATTCCAGCCCAGGTAACATCAGTGATTAACTGTCACCATATAGAGAAAAAATATTCAGGAGCCCCAGTGGCCTCTGTCCCCCTGTCTGTTATGCCACTGCTGTAAGAACATGAATGAATTATTCACATTCTATTCAGTGTCTGACTCACCATCTTCCCCCTAGGGCCAAGCTGTCTTTTAACACTTCTTACTCATAAATATGTTTCTTAAGGCCCCCTGGCAAGCTAATATTTTGGGTAATAAGCAATTATTTGAAGACATATCGAAGTAACAATTTATTTGTGAGGTTAAATTGTGTGAACACATGCATTTGGCTGTTTCCAGAATGAGATGCTTTAACTTCTCTTTCTACCTAAGAGTGTGTCATCTCACTGAAGGCGAGCAGAGCTTCCTCCTTGACCCACAAGACTTGTAAGGGGATTCTAACAACTGGGCACTTCAGTTCCAAGACCCATTCAACACTCAATGAACGAACATTTGATTGATCCACATTGCTATACCGGGTGTTGAATTATAGGAGACAAAAGTTCTTATTTATGACTTGATTCTCCAAGAAATATAAAGTTACCAAACATTTTTTTAGTGTTTTGTGCCTCAGCATTGTCATAAGATAGAAGGAATTGCCTTAGAAAACATCATTCAAATGTAACTTTCCAGGAAGCATCCTATTTCCCAGAACAGCGTGGATGTGGATGGGAGGAATAATGAGAGAATTGAAGTTTCAAAGAGGAAAATCTTTCAAGTCATAATTTAATTTATTGGCTAATTTATCTAGGTTCAGAGTCAAAATATTTAGGCAGTGTAGTATGAGAAGCAAAACATATTTCTGCATCTTGTATTGGAGGAATTACCCTTTCTTACTTAAAAGAGAAAGATGAAAGAGACCTTCTTTGTTTGGAGAATAATTTGTCACCAAATTCAGCTCATCTGGAGAAAACAGCACAGATGGTCTGGTTTGCTTCAGGTTTGTGGTTCTGTGCCCTGCATGATTCACCAGAGAAGGTAAATCAGCATCTCATTGCATTCTGGGTTCACAGTTATAATAATAGATAGTCATGTCAATAATATTCTTCAGACTTCAGGAGGAAAAGGAAGTTAGAGATGATTTTTCCTACAGTTCTACATTCACGTGAATGAGTTGCTGCTTAAAAAATACCTTTGCTTCCCACTAGCTAGCTATTTTATGCATGTTAATGTGAATGTGCCAGGGGGAGCTCAGCTCTGTGCTCCCTGATGACCTGGATGGGTGGAGGGTGGGGGAGAGGTAAGAGGAAGGGGATATATGTATACATGTAGCTGATTCACTTTGCTGTACAGCAGAAACTATCACAACATTGTAAAGCAATTATACTCCAATAAAACACATACACACAAATAGCTTTGAAAGCTTAAAATTCAGGATGACTTAAAAAGCTCTTCAAGTAAATCATTTTTTTATTTTAAAAAATGAATATCAAACTAATTTATCAGAAAGGAAAATCTGCACTGGGCATTTGGCTATTCTTACACATGGTCATTTCCTTAACTGTTGTTGTGGGGCTATTAATGTGTATAATTCACCTGCAAGGATGGATATTTAAAATGTACTTCAGCACAAAGATTTGATATAAATATAATGTAAATTTACTAAGAATGAATGATAACTTTAATAATGGGAAATCTGATTTCCTAACCCCTAGTTCAGCAAATAGATTTATGCAAATCCAAAGAGGTTAGATCCCCTGTGAGAAGCAGATGGCTCCCTTTAGACTGTGCACAACACAGATTTCTCCTTTTCTTCTTGGTCACGTCCTGCATTAAAGTTTACAGTTAGAGAGCTTCATTCATCTACAGTGAGCCCCACGTTTGTCACTGGACTGACCCCTACTGAAAAGCAGGTTGTAGTATCTCATCTGCTTTGGCATCTCTAACAGGTTCCATTGTGCATCCAAGAGAATAGTCCATCCGTGGGCACAGCAGTGTCTGTATTGTTGGCTTTCTCAGTGCCGGGCTCTGTCGTGGCTGCTATAAGTATCTAAATGAACACACATCCCCAAATCCCTGAACGTTTATTTTGGTGTGGAGAGACAGGTAGCAAAGAGTTGAACATATATACAATATGTTTGAAAGTAGAAAGTGCCATGAGGGAAAATAAAGCCTAGAAAGGGCAAAATAAAGCCTAGTAAGGGCATCCAACATCCGATGGATCATCGAAAAAGCGAGAGAGTTCCAGAAAAACATCTATTTCTGCTTTATTGACTATGCCAAAGCCTTTGACTGTGTGGCTCACAATAAACTGTGGAAAATTCTGAAAGAGATGGGAATACCAGACCATCTGACCTGTCTCTTGAGAAACCTGTATGCAGGTCAGGAAGCAACAGTTAGAACTGGACATGGAACAACAGACTGGTTCCAAATAGGAAAAGGAGTATGTCAAGGCTGTATATTGTCACCCTGCTTATTTAACTTATATGCAGAGTACATCATGCAAAATGCTGGACTGGATGAAGCACAAGCTGGAATCAAGATTGCCGGGAGAAATATCAATAACCTCAGATATGCAGATGACACCATCCTTATGGCAGAAAACGAAGAAGAACTAAAGAGCCTCTTAATGAAAGTGAAAGAGGAGAGTGAAAAAGTTGGCTTAAAGCTCAACATTCAGAAAACTAAGATCATGGGATCTGGTCCCATCACTTCATGGCAAATGGATGGGGAAACAACGGAAACAGTGTCAGACTTTATTCTTTTAGGCTCCAAAATCACTGCTGATGGTGATTGCAGCCATGAAATTAAAAGACACTTACTCCTTGGAAGGAAGGTTATGGCCAACCTAGATAGCATATTTAAAAGCAGAGACATTACTTTGCCAACAAAGGTCCATCTAGTCAAGGCTATGGTTTTTCCAGTAGTCACGTATGGTGTGAGAGTTGGACTGTGAAGAAAGCTGAGCGCCGAAGAATTGATGCTTTTGAACTGTGGTGTTGGAGAAGACTCTTGAGAGTCCCTTGGACTGCAAGGAGATCCAACCAGTCCATCCTAAAGGAGATCAGTCCTGGTTGTTCATTGGAAGGACTGGTGTTGAAGCTGAAGCTCCAATACTTTGGCCACCTCATGTGAAGAGTTGACTCATTGGAAGAGACCCTGATGCTGGGAAGGATTAGGGGCAGGAGGATAAGGGGACAACAGAGGATGAGATGGCTGGAAGGCATCACCAACTCGATGGACATGGGTTTGGGTAGACTCCGGGAGTTGGTGATGGACAGGGAGGCCTGGCGTGCTGCGGTTCATGGGGTCGCAGGGAGTCGGACACGACTGAGTGACTGAACTGAACTGAACTGAAGGGCATAAGGAGTATTATGGCATAGAGGTCATAAATGTAGATAAGTTCCCAGGGAAGGCCTCGGGCTTCCCTTGTGGCTCAGTTGGTAAAGAACCCGCGTGCAATGCAGGAGGCCTGGGTTCGATCCCTGGGTTGGGAAGATGCCCTGGAGAAGGGAACAGCTACCCACTCCAGTATTCTGACCTGGAGAATTCCATGGTCTGTATAGTCCATGGGGTCACAAAAGACTGAGTGACTTTCACTTTCACTTCCCAGGGAAGGCCTCACTGAGAAAGTGCCATGGACTGAATTGCATCCCCTCAATTTTATATGTTGAAGCCCTCATCCTAATTATGACTATATTTGGAAATAGGTCATACAAAGAGATAATTAGTGTTCAAGGAGGTCATAAAGGTGGGGCCTGATACTGTAGGATTAGTGTTCATGTAAGAAAAGGTTAGAGTTTTCTGTCTCTATCTGCCATGTAAGGACACAGCAGGAAGGAGGCATCTGCAGGACAAAAATTGAGGTCTCACATAGAAACCAAATCCACCAACACCTTGACTTTGGACTTCTCTGCCTTCAGAACTGTAAGAAACAAATTTTTGTTGTTTAAGCCACCAGTCCATGATCTATCATTGTGGTTTCCTAAACTCATATAAAGGCCATAGTGAAGTGGAGAACTGAAGCAAATATGAGGGTGCAGGAGGGTGTCACGTGGGCAAAAGCCAATGTAATACCTCGAGTCTCTGTGCTGTGATCGACAATTTACATATAGATATCCTAATTCTCTGAATAGCTCTCAAAGAAGGGGAAGCTCTTATAAATGGCAAAATAATGAACTTCTAGGCCTTCCATTTATCAAAACTCTTGCATCCTGATGGGATCAGCTATTTCCAAAGGTCCAACTTGAGAAGAAAGTATAACTTTCTCAGTAAATGATTAAAATATTTTCCCTTTGCCCATGTTATTAGACTTCTTTAAAAAGTTGTCTTATTTATTTTCCAAGCAAGATATTAAAATGGCATCTTATATCATATCATCTAGTGCCTTTCTAGGTCTAATGCTACCAGTAAGAGCTAAGAAAGAGCTGGCTTAAAACTATATATTAAAAAAACCAAGTTCATGGCATCTGGTCCCATTATTTCATGTCAAATAGAGGGGTAAAAGATGGAAGTAGTGACAGATTTCCTCTTCTTGGGCTCTAAATGCACTACAGATGGTGACCACGGCCATGAAGTCAGAAGACATTTGCTTCTTGGCAGGAAAGCTATGACCAACCTTGGCAGTGTGTTGAAAAGTAGAGACATCACTCTGCCAACAAAGGTCTGTATAGTCAAGGCTATGGTCTTCCCAGTGGTCATGTATAGGTATGAGGGCTGGACTGTAGAGAAGGTGGAAAGTGAAGTGGCTCTGTCATGCCTGGCTCTTTGCGACCCCATGGACTGCAGCCTTCCAGGCTTCTCTGTCCTTGAGGATTCGCCAGGCAAGAATACTGGAGTGGATAGCCATTCCCTTCTCCAGGGGATCTTCCCAACCCAGGGATTGAACCCAGGTCCCCCTCAGTGCAAGGGGATTCTTTACCATCTGAGCCACTGGGAAAGGTAAGAGTAATACATATTAGGTCATCTGGAAAGGACCCTCTGTGTCCAAAGGCCATACCCATTGTAAAAGTGAAGTTCTGAGTATGTGTCAATGCACATGAACTACTCCAGAATTAGCTCCTCTGTCTCAACCCCCTTCCAGTTATGAATAGATGTAAATTTTAAAGAAACCCCATCAGCAGGGATATATTTTTGTCTGCTGTTACACTTTTCTTCAAAACCTCTGAACAATATGCACTCTACTTTCTGACCTGTAACTGATGATAGCACTATCTAAAATGTAAAAGCTCACAAAATGTCGAAAGAATAATTTTTGCCTCTCAGTCATCAGCTCTGAAGTATTTCTTTGCCATTTGAAAACAGCATGGGGAGGAGACAGAGCAATAACCATGTGGTACCTTTTAATTTTTTTTTTTTTTTTTGCATGCAGTAACCATGCAAGACCTTCCCTGATAGCTCAGTTGGTAAAGAATCCACCTGCAATGCGGGAGACTTGGGTTTCATCCCTGGGTTGGGAAGATCACCTGGAGAAGGGAAAGGCTACCCAGTCAAGTATTCTGGCCTGGAGAATTCCATGGACTATATAGTCCATGGGGTCACAAAGAGTAGAACACTACTAAGTGACTTTAACTTTCAGCCTTTTGTGAACCAGGAAGAAACTTCATCTGCCTACCTGTACATGCACCTTCATGTGTACATAGACTGACAGAGTCCTAGAGATGAATGAACACATGTCATGGAAACCAGAATGACTCCTCTGAATTCAGATTTTCCTTTTTTTTTTTTTTGATATTGACAGTGTAACCTGAGTTAATGTACTTAATCCATCTGAACCTTTGAGCTTATCCATGTAACCTGGAAAATTTGTTATCAGAGATAACAATACATATAAACTGCTTAGCATAATGTTTGTTGCATATTGCACTCAAGATACATGACCTCTGGTATTCAAAGAGGCATATTCTTCCCCACAGTCTCCAAACCCTGCATTTTAATTGGAAATGGGCTCTTGATATACCAGAATTCAACTGACTTCACGCTAACCTTAGGATCATTTCCATTTAGTATAGGAAGAACTGGAAACAAGTGAAATGTAAATGCTTCCAAGCTTGTGCATTTCCTGTTAGCAGTATTACTGAAGCCCTCTGACTATATAGTTTTATTTAGAGTATGAATGATGCTAGTATGTACTTAAATAGCTCCGGTAGCTTGTTAAAAACTGCAGAAGTCTGTCTCAGCCCTGGAGTTCTGATTTAGAACCCATCCAAATAATTCTGATCAGACTTTCTGATCACCTTGCACCAGGATCTCTCACTGTATGAATTACTAATTTATTATCGCACATTGGAAGGCTGAGAACTATCAGGTATCTAGCTTTCAAAAGTAGCAACAGTTAGGGGCTTCCCTGATAGCTCAGTTGGTAAAGAATCCGCCTGCAATGAAAGAGACCCCAGTTCAGTTTCTGGGTTGGGAAGACCTGCTGGAGAAGGGATAGGGTACCCAAGACAGGTATTTTTGGGCTTCCCTTGTGGCTCAGCTGGTAAAGAATCTGCCTGCAATGTGGGAGACCAGGGTTCGATCTCTGGGTTAGGAAGATCCCCTGGAGAAGGAAATGGCTACCCACTCCAATATTCTGGCCTGGAGAATTCCATGGACTGTATAGACCATGGGATCCCAAAGAGTCAGACATGACTGAGCAACTTTCACTTCATTTCACTATCAATATGAGTAAATATTAGAAAAATTGGTAAATAGTTGAAAGAAGGAATTGGTTATAAATTGTTCTAGCATATGAGGGAATATGTTCAGTAACTAAATATAACATTGCAAAAGTTGGAAATAATTCATACTATATTAAATGAAAAAAAAGAGCAGTTTAAAGTGTTATGTAAGGATAGACATTATTATTACTGAAAAAACCAACTACCATATATTGAAAAGGATCACATCAATAATAGTAAGAGACTATCAATGGTTGATTTAGGTTTGGAGATTCTGAGTAATTCTTTCTCTTTTCTGAATTTTGCAACATTTTTTTCTTTGAATATGTAAAACTTCTGTTAGCAGATTTTTAAAGCTATTAAAAGTAATGGCAATGTTTAATTAGGAAAACAACATATATCCATCTACAAAAAGAACACAGCATATATCCATCCATATATCCTGAGTAATGTTAAAATTTTATATTCAAAGAATAATGGCTCATAAGTTTTAATGTTTTAAAGTTTTCTTTTCTCATAGTTGGATACGTTTATTTGCATTAGAGAGTCAAGTTAGATGAATTTTATCAAAATTTATTTTGTTGAAAATTTTCTTGTAATATGCTTAACAGTAAGACATACAATAAAACAATAAGAAAGTATATTTATCAAATTTCTGCTGCCACCCAGTGGCTGCCCAGTCTGTTTTATTTTGTTCACCTAATTGACCAGTAAAGTTACTCTACATTTGTAAGTAAAAATTAGCCTGTCTCAAAGAAGCGGTGATTTTCTAGCTCTGAAAATGAGCAACTAAACCATATCAAGTAATAAATTTTTTTTTCAATAGATCACTAAGATGTTTTGAATCCACATTAAGTAACATGCTAATGACTGTTTGTTTTACAAATTCTAGAATCTTTTTCTGGCTGTAACAGAGTCCTTTTTAAGCTAACATTCTGTGAGTCCCATGCAAGGGACAATTGCCACCCAGTAGCAATTATCACCTGCTCACTGAATTGGATCCAGCCACTTTTAACTCTCAGAGAAGAGAGAAGTCGAGGGTGAGACCAAATTACACTTGGACATCTCCAGAGGATGGCCATCTGAGGTTCAGCTAAATAAAATAGGACTGGCAGGTCTGCTGAGAGCTGAAGCAAGGTCCCCAGAATATGGTATAAATGAAAACATGTGAAAAAGAATAAAGGGAAACTAAGAAGACAGTACTGAATAAGTTCCAGTTCCAGGGCAAAGAAATTAACAGAAAACAAGCCACAATTTAAAATATCAAATGAGAAATATAAAGGTCAGATATGTAAATAAGTGTTACATGGGTTTGTAAAAGCCTTGGGAGAGAAATGGAGAATGAAACACCAAAATAATATCATTGGTTACATGATGCAGGTGGAATAAAAGGAGGAAACTACCTTTCTACTTCTCTCCATTTTTAATCATTACAGTGAAAGTACATAATAGTAAATGTATTTAAAAAAATATATATATGGAATATTTATTGTGAAATGGAGGAAAATATAATAAGTACTGGTCTAGTGACTCCTTATTGTATTTCTTTGAGAAGAGAGAAAAGCAACCTAAAATTGCCTTCAGAGTTGTAAAAGGGTTATTTCCCCCCAAAAAAAACATGAGTGTAAGAAAAGGGGAAACATTGAGAGGCCTCCACACAAAGCCAGGCAATTAGGGGCCCAAGTAGAACTAAGTCAACAAACGTCAAACAGAGACATCTTTTGACTGTAAGGTAATTTACAAAGTTGAAGCCAATACTAAATCAAGCTTATGAAAGGACAATGTCAAAAAGTGACTCAGTTCACCCTGTATGACACTGTCTAGGTCCATCAATGTCTCTCCAAATGACCCAATTTTGTTCCTTTTTAAGACTGAGTCATATTCCACTGTATATGTGTATAGCTGATTTATTTTGCTGTACAATAGAAACTAACATTATAAAGCAACTGAATTCCCATAAAAACTAATTTTAAAAAAAGTAATTTAGGAGCTAAAGGACAATGAATAGAAAAGCACTTGTATGGAATAACAGTGCATTTCAAATTCTAATTGAAGCACAGTGTTTGTTCTGAAACAAGGCAGACTGGAAAACCCTATAGTGATTATGAAAATCATACTCATGACTGTTACCGATGGGTCATTAATTCTAAATCAGGGGAGTGGCTTTGGGGGTTTTCAAGGGTAGAGCATGGATTGGTCAGTTGTAAAGATTTACATCTTAAAGCTTTCATTCATGCATAGGACTGTTTTTGGCCCAAACAGCCATTATAGGTTTAGAGGGATAGGCATGATTTTCGTGATTTTCACTTGATTTTCTGTTGTGTATATGTGTCCCAGGATTCTTGTCTTTAAGGTGTCCTTTTGGATTGAATTGTTCCTGACAGACTTATGACCTTGGACCACTGTGTCCTCAAAGACATATATGGAGATCTTTTTTAAATTTCTGTTTTCATGGAAAGTTAACTCCTTACAAACCTAAAAGAGGTAAGCTTTTGATTGCCATTTTTTGACCACTTTAATTCTCATAAGTGATTTATATTGTTAAGAATATGTAAGGTACTTGCCTGATGGTCCAGTGGCTAAGACTCTGTGCTCGCAATGTAGGAGGTTTGGTTTGATCCCTAGTCAGGGAACTAGATCCCACATGCACATCTAAAGATCCCACATGTCACAGCTAGAAAAAAGATCCACATGCCACAGTGAAGATCGAAGATGTCAATTGCTGCAACAAAGACCTGGCACAGAGAAAGGAAGGAATATGTAAAACAGCTTAGCATTTTTGTTTAAATTGTATTTCTGAACTGTTTGAAAATCACTTCCATGAAATTTATCTTCTTGGTTTCAGGACAGTAACAGTTGCTGTACATTTATATTACTGATGAAACTACCAATGTAAACAATATAGTAAATAGTATAGGATATACATCAAGACCAATTAAAATGTTTTATTCTATGACTTTACAAGACTGAATACCTGCTGACAACCTGTGTACAATTACCTTGTCCAGTCACCTCTCTCCTCCTTACCTGCTCTGTTTTCCTCTGTATAATTATCATTACCAAAGACAAAGCTTGAAGAATGGCTTAGGATAAGAATGAAAGTGTAGCAATCAGTTCTATAACATAGATATTGTGCTTTTGTATTTTTCTGAAAGTTAGCTCAAATGTGAGGTTGGTTCATTTTTTCTTTAGAAAGAAAGGGAAAAAATGACTATTTTTAACCCCAGACTATCTTCAATCAGTACTGAGTACTGAAATCTATCTGGGGTTTGATCTATATTACTGTTACTTAATTTATATTGTGATATTCCTAGATATATTCTCATTTAACTTTGTAAACAAGCAAATGCAGGTGTTAGTGCATTATATTAGCTTGAAGCAAAGTTCTTAAGTATTAGTGTGGCAACAATCAACTTGGATGCTCACTGAAAAGGTAGATTTTGGGTCTCAGCCATCAGAATTAGTATATCAGCAATAGAATGCAAGAATTTGTATATACAATAGGCAAATCAGGTGATTCTGATAGGCATGGTATAGAGATTTAAAGTATGTGATTGTCATATGCTTTTATTATATCCTGATACGCAGTATAACTCTATTAATCCCTTTAGAAGTTAGTAATTCTTGGAGAAAAGTGGACAGTAAAAGCCATCATATCAAATACCTCTGACAGGTAAGCTTACATTGAGGAAGACAGTTTGTTGGATTTTGGGGAAAAATATATGGGCTGAGACTTTCCAAATATATGAAATGAGCTCATTTCATAGTTTCCCACACTGGCAAATGATTTTTCCCCTTTCCTTTGCTTTTTCAATTTAGTTTCAGCTTCAGGGTTCTATCTCTTCCATTTTACCTTTTTAATTTATTTGACTGTTTGCCCCATAGGCTACTTGAGTACGGGGATAAAAGTAAATTTTTGACAAATTAAAATCCACTCTATGAGTTTTCAGGTACTTAATATTATTTTCTTTTAGCCTTTTCATTCAAGAATATTTTACTTGAAAAGCAAATGTTTCCTGCTGGTTAAAAGTGAAGTCTCTTAGTTTTATTTTCCAACTTGTAATCAGCCCTTATGTTGATTCAACTAGAATTATGTCATTTATCTCTTCTTGTAGAAACCAGAATTATATATTTCTTGCAAGGAAATTTCCATCCTTGAACAAGTATGTGCTATTCTAAATATCTTTCATCATCTTTGTTTAAATATACGTAGGCTCATATATTACATATTTAATATGAAGTTAACTTTACTTCATTCACAGAATTGATATTATTATATTCATAATATCCTCCAGCTAACTTTTGAACTTGCTCAGAAAACCACTAAACAAGATTTTGGCTAATTGTATAATACTTGCCTTCATAAATACTAATACACAATTTAAAGTTTTGTCTCCCTCTAATTTTCTGAATCTTGCTGTGGAAATAAGTAGTACTGATGGTCAGAATTTGAAAAGAGTATTTCAGATATTGGATAATTAACTGCTGTAATGTTAAAAAAAAATTAAATGTTGTAAAGTGAACTAATTACATTTTCTCATCCTCTAGATTATAAAATAGTAACAAACCTTAACAAATTAGATTACAGGTGAGGCCTTTAAGCTTTTGATCCACAGAAACCAGATGACTCCAGACAAAGCTCATAAAAAACACAGCGAGAAAGATTCTTTGATGTGAATGATTGAATTCACTTTGTTCTCATTTTATTCCTGAGTTTAGTTCTTTGAACCATACAGACATGAATTTGACTTATTGTCTTCAATATCCATCTTACATGTTCTGTGTCGACACTATGACTCTCTTTGTACCATCTTCCTGAAGTATATTGCCTGGCTTTCTCCGACTCTCGGAATTTTACTCTTTCTCACATTCAAATGTGCTTTTCATAAGCAAGGTGTAGCTTGTTTGAAAGAAAACAGTGTGTTTTATTTTGGGGTAACTTCCCAGAGTGCTTTTTAATATGTAAAGTGGAAAGAACTTGGATTCTAAGTCTGAAATCTGGGGTTTGAGTCACAGCTCTGTCATTAGTAGCTGTGTGATTTTTAATTCTCTAATTCTTAATTTCTTTGTTTAATTTACACACATTATATTCAGGAGTGCAAAGAAAATGTGTCATCTTACATTCTAGCTGAGGATTGCATTAGGGAGATTTGGAAATTAAATTTAGTAAAATCTGGTAACCTTGTTCTGATCCAATTATTTAAAGTTATTTAAGTAATGCCTTCGTTTCAAAAAAAATAATTGACTCTATTTTTTAGAATAGTTTTATACTTACATAAAAATTGAGACAGTAGAAAGAGTTTGCATATACCATGTGTTGTTTTGCCTATTATTAATAACACCTTACATTACTATGGTGTACTTATTACCATTAGTAACAATATTGATACATGATTATTAACTGAAGTCCCTAGTTTATTCACATTTCTTTAGTTTTACCTAATGTCTTTTTCTGCTCCAGGATCCCATTTAGGATATGATATTACATTTAGTCAATGTATCTTCTTAGGCTCCTGTTGGCTGTGACAGTTTCCTAGACTTTTCTAGTTTGAGGAATATTGGTAAGGATTTTTATAGAATCCCTTTCTGTAGGAATTTCTCTTACATATCTGTTCAGATCATTTGTCCACTTTTTAGTTGAGTTGTTTGTTTATTGTTGAAGTTTGAGTTGTTTGTATGTTTTTAATACATGGAGAGTTGTCTGGAAAATCCCATGGATGGAGGAGCCTGGTAGGCTGCAGTCCTTGGGGTCGCTAAGGGTCAGACATGACTGAGCGACTTCACTTTTACTTTTCACTTTCGTGCATTGGGGAAGGAAATGGCAACCCACTCCAGTGTTCTTGCCTGGAGAATCCCAGGGATGGGGGAGCCTGGTGGGCTGCCGTCTATGGGGTCACAGAGAGTCGAACATGACTGAAGCGACTTAGCAGCAGCAGCAGCAGTATCAACTTTGTTATAAAAATATTTTCTCCCAAACCACAGATGGCTTAATTCTCTTACAATGCTGTGGAGTAGAAATTTTTTTTAATAAATCAAACTTTTTCTTTTTCATTAATCATGCTTTAGTGTTGTATATGAAAATTCATCTGCAAACCAAAGGTCACACATCATTTTGCTTTTTTGCACTTAGGTATGTGATTGATCTTGAATTATTTTTTGTGAAAGGTATAAGGTCTATAACTAGTTTTACTTTTTGCAAATGAACATACAATTCCAGCATAATTTTTTGAGAAGACTTTCCTTTCTCTATTTACTTTCCATTGTTTCTTTGCCAAAGATCAGTTGACTATATTTGTGTGAGTCTGTTTCTAGACTCTTTATTCTATTCCACTGATCAGTGTATCTATTCTTTCATGAACTCCATGCTGACTTGGTTACTGTAGTTTTCGCATGGGTCCTACGGCTTTGTTCTTCTTCCTTAGTGATGTGTTGGCTCTTCTGGATCTTTTTCCTTTCCATATAAACTTTAGAATTAGTTTATAAATATCTGCCAAATAGCATTCTGGGATCATGATTGAACTTGTATTGAATCTATAAATCAAATTGAGTAGGATTGGCAATAATATTAAACATTCCAGTCCATGCACATGGAGTATTTCTCCATTTATTACATATTGTTTGATTTTTTAAATCAGTTTCATGTTCTGCGTATAGATCCTAGTCATGTTTTATTAGATTTGTACTTAACTGTTTTGTTGAGTTTAATTCTATCATGAATGGCACTGTGTTTTAAATTCTAAATTCCAATTATTTGTTGAATGTATGTAGAAAAAAGCGTCCTGGTGGCTCAGTCTGTAAAGAATCCGCCTACAATGCAGGACACCTGGGTTTGATCCCTGGGTTGGGAAGATCCCCTGGAGGAAAGCATGGCAACCCACTCCAGTATTCTTGCCTGGAGAATCCCCATGGACAGTGGAGCCTAGTGGGCTGCAGTCCATTGGTTCCCAAAGACTCCGGCATGACTGAGCGACTAAGCACAGCACAGCATACAGAAAAGCAAATATCTGTATGTAGTAACCTCATATCCTAAGTAAGATGTTAGTTGTAGGTTTTTTGTAGTTCTTCATCAATTTGGGTAAGTTCCCCCATTTCTAGTTTGCTGAGAGTTTTTTGAATGGGTGCTAAATTTTGGCAAGTGCTTTTAATCAAATGCTTTTTCTGCATCCATTGATACAAGTGTATACTTTTGTGGTTTACATTAATTGATCTTTGAATGTTAAACCAGGCATGTATGTCTGGAATAAATCTCACTTGACTGTTATATATAGTTTTTTACATTGTTATGTTAAACTTGCTAACATTTTGTTAAGGAGTTTTTCATCTGTGCTGATGAGAGTTGTTGGTCTGTAGTTTTCCATTCTTACATTGTATTTAACTGATTTTGGTGTCAGGATGATGCTGGACTCATAGAATGAGTTGTTAAGTGTCCCCTCTGCTTCTGTTTTCTGAGAGATATTATAGAGAATTGGAATCATTTCTCTCTTAAATTACTGGTAAAATTACCAGTGAGGTTTGTGGGCTTGGTATTTTCATTTTTAGAAGGTTCTGAATCAACTGATTCAATTTTGGGCAATAGGAACTATGATTTAAAAAGAGGAAGGAAAAAAAATAAAAAATAAAAAGAGGAAGGTATTTGGTGTGTTTAATGTTTTCTGTATCTGTAGGTACTGTAAGCATAAGATTCTTCTAGTATCCTTGTTTTCTTCTTGCCTGTTGTCTTTAGGTTTCTCTCAAACTCCTTCTTAAATACATTTTATGCCTTACAGTACTTCAACACTAATACACTGTTATTAAACTAGAGCCCCATTGATCTAGTGGTAAGGAGTAAGGGTGAAGAAACCTTCTAAAATCTTATAATTAAATCCCCATCTTTTAGTGGACCTGAGTCCCTGGAACGTAACTTTCACTGTTTCTCAGCTTCTCCTCCCCTTAGGTGAGACAGAAAGCCTAGAGGTGGCTAGAATTGTGTAATTGTAATTGTGTAATTGTCCTACATAAGGACAATTTACCTAGGAGAGGTAAATTTCTGGTAAGATCTTTTTACCTGAAAAGTAGATCTTTTTTATGAAGAACTCATTGGGATTATTTCAAAATGAATACTTTTATTTCCCTCTTTAAGATATAGGAGGTGATTTTTCTTGGCTATCCACCATTAGCATATGGTTTGTCAGTATAAAACCCACAAAAGTGTGGGTTCCACCCACGACCATGGTGCCAGAAGTTTATCACTTTCAAACTAGCCTACAATCAGCATCCATCAAGTTATTTAAATTACCATTTAAGTATTTCTACAATTATGGCTCTAGCAACTTCCTTTTCAAAGAAGCAGATCTTGACTGTGTTTCTCTATATTCACTTTCCTCTCCAGGTTTCAGGGTGGTGATTTGCTCAGTGATGTCAGTTCTCTTGTAGATCTAAGAAAAAAATCAATGATTTTTAGTTTGCTCAGCATCTTGTTGTTGTATGGGTAGGAGTTAGATCTTCCTAGTTCTTTACATGTGAGAACTGAACACGTAAGTCTAATAATATCCTCTTTGAAGTAACTGTCTCTATCTCAGATTTCCCTTCTCCTTCCCGTGTTCTTCTCTAAGACAGTTTCTGGGCATCTGAGAGAAGGGATAGATATGATCTTGGAGGGTGGGAGGGAGCCCTTCCATGTGTTCCTAGGTTCTTGTTCTGCTTGGTGATTTCTTGGATCCGCCCAGAAGTGTTGCTTTCATACCTGGTTACTGCGTGCTCAGGAGGTGTCAGCAGTTGAGGTCTGTGGCTAATAGGTCAATGGCCTTTTCCCTTCTGGCTCTAACAGTCATCTCTGCTGACCCAGCCCCACCGTAATCTTGCTGAAACTGAAGATCTCCACAGTTATGACAATGCAGTCTATTTAATCTGCATCTGAGGATCCTTCATAGCCAATCTGAGAGACAAGTCTCTCTCAGAGTCCCAAAAAGTCAATGTTAACAGCCTTTCTGCTTCTGACTTTGCTTTCAATGTATCCAACTGTGCATCTCCTAGAACTTTAGCTCAAAGGAAAAAAGGTCATGACAACCTCGGTCTCTCCGTCAGCCTCTGCAGGTTAGCTCCTTCTCATCCCAGGAACCACTCAGGGCCAAAAAGAAGAGCCTCATTCTCCCCTTGTTCTTTCTCTTTTGCCTGACTCCATTCTACGACATAGCCTCTTTCTTCCCAGTCTGTCATTTATTCCATTTCTCTTTCAGAAATTATAATGGCAGAAACACCATGTTGAAATGTGACTAGGTGAAGAGAGTAAAACACTTTTGCTTAATATTCTCAACGGATTCATATCTTTATAGCTATAAAATAGGTATATTGATATCTATTTAAGGGCTCTCTTAAAGACTGGGATAATGTTTTTGTAAACTATTTGGAAAATTCTAGTCATTATACAAATATGAGTTTTTATTATTTAATACTCTAAAGATAATCATTAATCACTGTCATATAAAAATATTTTAATACTAACATTCAGGGGTATATTTTATGTGTGTTTGGGGCATTGAATGGGAAACTTTCACCAAAAAAGTAGTTACCATATGGATTTTTAGAGATTCCTAAACTAGCCACTGTAATTATGAAGGAAAAGAAGAATAGAAAATTGAGAGAGTTGCTTAATGTTTTAGCCTATTACCCACCATAAAGTTCTTTATTTTCCTTCAAAGCATTAATAATAGATAAGTGCTCTGGTTGATCTTTTTCTTTTGGAGAAGTATCCCTTTAGCATCTTTGTGGGCATATCAAAATAATCCTAAGGTGAGGAGAGAATAGAGGTTCCAAATAGGAAACCCACAGCAAACTACCATGATTTTTCTGATGACTCTAAAAGTGATCAAATGAATGGTCAGCTGTTTTGGGAATGTTGTGACTCTTCCATCTGGCTCAGCTAGACTGCAGAATTAGACTGCAAACACAGAGAAGAACAAATTCCTCAGGACCAAAGAAGTAATGGACATTTCAGCAAATTTTTGCTGTGTTCCTATCATAAACAAGGTCTTGGGGTAGGCAATGGAGATAAATACTTAGATAAGAATGGTCAGTGTACTCAAGGTCTCGATGGGAAGATGACATCTAAACAATTTTCAAAATGATGTGACAGATACTATGACATAGGTAGCTATGGACTTACAGGGAATCATCATGCAAGTCAGATTTGGGATTGGAGAGTGACTTTTGGAAGAAACAGTGCTAAATCTGAATCTTGACTGTTGAGTAGGGCTTATCCAGGCAAAGAAAACAGAGATAAATATTTCAAGAAAGGAAGAACAGGAAGACAAATGAGAGTTTGGCATAGACAGGCAATTTTAATCAATGTATTGTTCCTGGAGCATAAAGTCTAAGTAGGGGATAGAGGCTGGAGAGGGACACAGGACTCAGGTCGTGGAGTGCCTCTACACCACACGAAGGAGTCTGGGCTTTATCCCATGGGTGAGAATCAGCTGGTGAGGGATTTTCTGCAGGGCTGATTCATGGTTGGTTTTGTGTTTTGGATGAACAACTCAGATGTCACTGTGGAGAAAAACAGTGAGACAACAAACAGGCACCCATGAACTCTTACAGCCACTCAGGAATGGAATATGAGAATCTGGT
Source organism: Giraffa tippelskirchi (assembly GCF_054371585.1). Taxonomy (NCBI): domain Eukaryota; kingdom Metazoa; phylum Chordata; class Mammalia; order Artiodactyla; family Giraffidae; genus Giraffa; species Giraffa tippelskirchi. The sequence continues at coordinate 36,444,348 of NC_137288.1, read as the reverse complement.
CTCTACCAGCAGAGATAACTGGGTATAGATTTGGAAAATGGGTAGGAGTTTATACAAACAGAATTTGGGAACCCCTTAACATGTGTGAAGTGGGGAGGGAATGAACAAATGGATGAGAGAAGGGATGTGACTGGAATAATCTTTAGTTTTCAGTGTTGAGCACAAAACACACTGATATCTATGTTACCCAACACAAAAGGAGAATCCTTTTAGGGAAACAGTGTAATATTCAATTCGATACGTATTGAATTGGATGTGCTGGTGAGGCATCAAAATTGTAATTGCAGTAGGCAATTGACTAAATGATTCTGAAGCTTTGGAAAAAGATCTGAGCCAAAGCTAAATATTAGCAAGTCATCGCTTATACATAAATGCTCAATATCATTAGAATTAAGGAGAATGTTCCAGGATAGTGTGTAGCAAGAAGAAACCATTGACTTGAGGACATAACTCTGGGAAACCCCTATATAAATGGAGGTGCTGGAAACACAAGTACCCCCAAAGGTGACCGAGAAGTGATGGTTTGAGTAAAAAGAGAGCAAGAAAAAATGTCATAGAAGGGAAGGGTTGGAAATATCACATGCAGCTAAAAGTATCAGCAAAAGTCAGAATGTAAAGATATTCTGTGTATTTGGAATTATGGATTTAAAATTTTCTGAAGCATTTTGTGATATGTATAACTATAAAATGACTGAGTGAGTACCAGATCAAATCCTACAATAATTCAAAGTATTTTGTGAAGAGCCAGAGGTGACAACATAGCAGCTGAGGAATGAATTAAAAATAAGAAACTGGATGCAACAAATACAGACAAAACTTTCCAGAGGCTGAAGAAAAACGGGAAGATGGGACCAGTAGAAAAAGAGTGATGCAATGTTAAGAGGATTTTGTTTTGTTTCTGTGTGCTCTATTTCTTATTTTTAAATAAAAGAGCCTTTAGCATGTTTATGGCAAAATTGCCTTCAATCAGGAGAAAGAGACATTGAACCTACAGGGACATTAGGAAGTATTGGAGGGACAAAGAACCACAAAAAGTGGTGTGGAAACCAGTTGAAGATATTGGACTTTGAAGGGTCGAGATTAGAGAGAAAGAGGTTAGGATGCCTGCAAATATAGACAAGAGTGCTGGGCTGGGGAGAAGTGTGGTTCATTAACTCTTGGAGAAAACATGCATGCTGAGTGTAATGGGGTCTGGGCATGGAATGCATATGTAAATCCTTCATGACTCTAACTAGGTAAGGATTGCCTATTAAACCATTTAATTAGAAGTGATTATTGACTCAATGCTTCAGAGCTCCGAGGCTTTGTGTTCTCAAAGATACTCAGAATTAAAGCCTTTTATCTGGACTTTCAGGAAGAAATATAAAAACAGGCAGTCATAATATCGACTTTTCTTCTGATTAACCTGCCCATACCACTTGAGAGAAAGGAAGAGAAAAATCACATGATGCTAAAGAGCTCTTTTTGCCCATCACCTTCTGGGTGACATTGTGCTGTGCTTGCCTTCCTGTCTTTCCCACTAGAGGCAGTGTGGTGGAGTGGGAAGAAATTGAGATTTAGAGCCACAGGGACTAGGCTTTATCTTACCCTATCCATTTAGAAGCTGAATTTGTTGTTCAGTCACTAAGTTGTGTCTGACACTTTGTGACCCCCGACTTCCATGAACCCCAAAGAAGCACGCCAGTCTTCCTTGTCCTTCACCATCTTCTGGAGTTTGCTCAAACTCATATCCCTTGAGTCAGTGATGTCATCCAACCATCTCATCCTCTGTCACCCTCTTCTCCTCCCGCTCTCAATCTTTCCCAATATCAGGGTCTTTTCTAATGAGTCAGATCTTCGCATCAGGTGGCCAAAATATTGGAGCTTCAGCATCAGTCCTTCCAATGAATTTTCAAGGTTGACTTCCTTCAGGATTGACTGGTTTGATCTCCTTGCTGTCCAAAGGACTCACAAGAGTCTTCTCCAGCACCACAGTTCAAAAGCATCGATTCTTCGGCCTCATTTTTCCCTATGGTCTAATTCTCATATTTGTACATGACTACTGGAAAAAGCTGAATGCCCTTGGGAAACTACTTCACATCTCTGAGCCTCTGTGTTTGCATTTGTAAAGTACATACAGCTCACAAACCTACTGTATGGGTTTGGTGCGAGACACAAAATCTGAATATTGCTCAGCAACTGATGCTTGGAACTCACTAGGGCTGCCAGTCTCAGTTAGTTTCCTAGGCTGTGAACCCCTAAAGAGCAGGGCATGTCTTAGCTGTGGATTCCCAGTTCTTGGGACAATACTGGATACACACACACACGTACACACACACATACATATACGCACACATTCACTCTTAGAAAATGTAGGTTAACTTGTTGAATGAACAAATAAACCAACTAAAAATGTCCTATAGCTGTTAATATTTTATAATTAAAAAGAAAAAATGAGAACAATATGCAATGATTCATTTGAAAGTCTTGAAGCAGAGGCGTTTTGGGCTCCTGACCTTCCCTCATGCTTAGCACAATGATTCATAATATTTTTTCTTTTTTTAAATTACAGTAATTTTTGCTAGGATTGCCTTTGACACATAATGAAAAATAACTCTTTCCCTTTCATTCTTTTTATAACTTTGATATAGACAAGTTACAGAGTTAACAAGTTACCTTTACTGACTGTGCACGTGTCTCTTTTTTTCTATGTAATTGTCCTCATTATAGGCTTTCCTCCCTAACCTTCTTAGTAGACATAAAACTTAACATATGTAAAGGTAATGTGCGGTTCCCTACTTTGTTTTAAAAGTTTCCCAGGTGCTGTAAGATAGGGCTCCCAAGGAAATCTCATTAAATTCTAGCTTGATTAAAAGCTCCTGTTCCTGGGTTATCAAAAACCTAGTGGGGGGTAGGGTACATAATAAAGAGAGAATATGTATACCTGTAGTCAATGCATGTTGATGTGTGGCAAAACCCGTCACAACATGGTAAAGTAATTATCCTCCGATTAAAATAAAGGAAAAAAGAGGGAATATGTGGACTAACACTTGCAGAAAGCAGATTTTTTAAAAAAAAAAATGTGTTAGCCCATATTTCTATGGTTACAGATGATTTACTTATTCCTTATGTACAGAGAAGTTTGATAACCATGGGATAGGTCACTGAGCAGTGGTTACTGAGTCTTCCAGTCACAGAACAAGGCCGAGTGGGAGGAATCATGACATTTGCTCACAGCGGCCGTGGCCACACTGCTAGCTCATTAGGTTAGTGAATCTTTTCATCCCCTGTTCTCTGTTTCTATCTGGACATGCAAGGGGAAATCTGAGACTAGAACTCTGAATTTGATACCCTTCTTCTGCTTCCACTAAAGCAGCTGAGAGAAATTGTCACCCATGTCTTTTTTTTTCCACCACAGTTCAGTTTGTTAGCTCACTGTGCAATTGATTAGCGTGTTCTTGAAATGGGAATCAGAGCCGACACTCTCTGCAATGCAGAGGGCAGTAGAAAGGAACTGTCAGTCTTTGCTCAGGACCCAAAAGATTTCTGTCCCTCCAGGCTTGGGGACATTTGAGGAGCACAGGCTTCAAGGGGCAGGAGTGGAGAGCTGAAAGTCTTAGATGTTTCACCTGCGATGGATTATTCAGGCTTTCTCCTGTCTCTCCTCGTATGGTATCCAGAGGAGTGGTACCACATGGCCTTATTTTAGAAAATTGTATGACTCGGGCTTTCCTGGTGGCTCAGCAGTAAAGAATCTCTCCTGTGATGTGATGCAGGAGACACAACAGGAGCCATGGGTTTGATCCCTGGGTCAGGAAGATCCCCTGGAGAAGGAAGTAGCAACCCACTCTAGAATTCTTGCCTGGGAAATCCCATGGACAGAGGAGCCTGGTGGGTTATAGTCCAAGGAGTCACAAAGAGCTGGACGTGACTTAGCAAACAAAACAGCAGCAGCGTGTCCGTAGTTATTATAATTCTGCTCTGTACAGGAAAATAGTTGCAGCGCCATCACCAAGCAGTAGTGACTTTGGCAGAAAATTTCTTTGAATGAATTTAAAGATGGATTTATGCTATGTCATACAAAGAGGAAAATGCAATTTGTTTGCTTGGTTTTGTTTTCTTTGTCTTAATTGACAAGTAAAACTGAGGTATTCCTTTTTTTTTTGGCATTTAGGGAACAAAATTATCCCTGTATATGAGGATATCATCATTTATTTTAAAATGGTCTACTATTTTGCTGGTTATCAGATTTTTCTACCTATGAAACAAAAATGTTTACCTTCCTCTTTCAAACATTCTTCCTCCCACACCCCTACAAAACTTTTCTCCTTATCTAAGAGTTTTTCTTAATGGTTTTCCCCATCAAGAAGGGAACTGATTACATATCATTTCAATTCAATTTCCTTCGTATTGATTTTAACCTCCTCAGAAATGTAAAAGTAGAACTGGCTCTTCATTACTCGAAGATGTATTCCTTTTTATGTATTATAACACTGATTTTTATCTCCAGTCCTATATTAGCTGTTAATCATTGATTTTTTAAATTTAATTTTTTTCTAGTCCTCATCCTCTTTCTGTTATGATCAACATTTCCAGAATGACGATAGTTGCTGCAAGTTACTGAGTGTATTACCTATAAAGTGTCTAAATGCCCAGCAAAGATTCCCATTTAATCCCCCAGCAAATATAAAGCGCAGAACTGTCATTGTGCCCACTCTATGCCCCCAGAGGATTACATACAGCCTCTGGGTTCACAGCCACATGTGGTTAATCAAGCTCCTGTTCTTTCTACTGCACTTCACTGAAACATTTTAGGTGTTTACAATTATGGATTAAGTATTTCAGAAATCAAAAATCTTGGCCAAAAAGAAAGCTTCATTTCAGGCATATAAACACAGGTTACTGCATTCATATGAATAACTGCTAGGTAGAAAGCATGAAAGTAAATCATTAAGTCAAATGCAACAGCTTCATCTTTTTTCTTAACTTATGAAACTCCCTTTTTAATTTATTAAAATCTATATTTTATGTTCTAGAAGTCCTTTTTAAGGAATGTTTAAATGATGTAATTATAAAATTGGTAAGTGCAGTGAAAATGGAAAGGACATGAGTGACTATCAATAGAGGGCTGTTAATATAAATTATGGTTTGTGCAATGGTGTTCTCTGTAGCAGTTTAAAAACCCCAAAACCTATATATTTTGATCTGCAAGGGTGACAGAAGTGAGTTATAGGGTAATGCATGTTGTATGGACCAGTTTTTATAAAAATATAGATGTGATTATATGTACATATGGCAATGTCTGTATGAAGGTAGCAAAAAAAAAAAAAATTCCAGCGGGAAAATATCTTTCACCAAAATGTTAATAATGATTGCCTTTGAGGTCTGAAATCAGTGAAAATATTGCTTCATAGTATAAATGCTTAAAAAGAAGTGAGTGATTTTAAGAGAGACATTTGTAGCTTTTGGGTTTTAAAAATTAATGTTTGTTAATGTTAATATCTGACTCTTACCTTATAAAGGTATTTTTCTGTGCTTGGGCATGAACACTCTATATATCTGTACACCATATGTAATCTTCATATGGAATCTTTACTCCCACTGCAACTAAAAGATACCACCAGACAGCAACAACAACAACAAAACATACATATCTTTAAAGTTAATGAAGATCTATGGATACAAAAACATCTAAAAAACAAACACAAAGACCCTAAACTCCAGACAGATGAGCCCTCTGAGACCAGTTGGAGGTGGTGACGGGCTAATAGAGATTCAAGCCTGCACTATTTTGTTAAGACGAGCAGAAAGCAGTTACCTTTGAACAAGGCCATGCACTGGCTTCCCCCATAGCTCAGTTGGTAAAGAATCTACCTGCAGTGCAGGAGACCTGGGATTGATTCCTGGGTAGGGAAGATCCCCTGGAGGAGGAAATGGCAACCCACTCCAGTATTCTTGCCTGTAGAATCCCATGGACAGAGGAGCCTTGGGGTTGTAAGAGTCGGACACCACTTAGCAACTGAACCACCACCACCAGCATGCACTAGCATGCTGGATGCTGGATTTGAAACTGTAGGGGCCTCAAAAGCAGAAAACAACTTTTTCTATCAATAAATTCTCTTACATAGGAATTTTAGTAAGTAAGAAGACAAGGGTGAGCCTGGAGAGCAGAAAGACATCTCTTCAGGTGTCTGCTCTGCAGTCCTAAATTTTGAAGTCTTGTAGTCTCAGAATCTCATGGTTTCACAGATGTACAGAACCATGAGGAACTCTTGTTTTGTGATTCAGTCCCAGGATTCTGTTGTAGGGAGACAGTGAACTCTAACTCAAAGCAGTTGAAACCAGAGATGAACTGAGTCTAATCAAAGTCATAACTAAACTCTCACTCAATTCACCTTCTGATGAGATCCTGTATATCAGTGTTGCAGCCATATGAGAACTGGGGTTGAAGAGCAAAGAGAATTAGTAAACTTCTAATTCTAACATCCTGTTAGAGGAATTAAAGCCACAACCTCACTCCAGATCAGCTCAGCCTTTGACTGAATCAAGCTGAACTCAGGTCTAGAAACTGAACTCAACAGAACAGTAATCCAAGCCTGATTTCTGGCTACCTTACCTAGAGCATCTTTGTAAAGACAGTTCTCTATTAATCGAGATTCAATCAGAAGAGAGAAACCATGAGAAATGTGAACAGGGAAAATGTAGAGAATTGTTACCTTTAACAGGGAATTGGGGATTGACGGATGGACCAGAGATAAGTTAAAAAGAACGCTTTCGACTTATTCCACTGGAGTAGACACCTTGGAAGGCTGAACCCTAGTCCATCCACAAAAAAGCAAGCACACAAACCAACCAAAGTGTATAGCTAATGAGCTGAAAGTGAGAGAAATATCATAATAGTATTTAATTAAAACAAAAAAGGGAAACAGAAAATAAGGAATATTATGAATGCTATAAATAACTTTATACTAATAAATTTAGCACTTTAAATGAAAATGCAGTCCACAGATATCTGTATTTAAATATTTATTGTAATAAATAAATAGAATATTCATTTATTCTATTCATTGTAGCCAAAAAAATAAAATTGAGAGCAATCCAAATATCTGTTAACAGCTGAGTAAATAAACAATTGATGGCATATTAATACAATGGAATGAGATATAGCTAGCAATAATGGTGAATGAGCCAGTGATATACCCAATCACATAGATGAACATCACAACTGTATTGGATGGAGCAGCCTGATAAAATAATATATACTGTATGCTTCCATTTATATGAACTTCTGTAATAGGTGAAACTAAGTGTAGTTGGGCTTCCCTTGTGGTTCAGCAAGTAAAGAATCTGCCTGCAGTGTGTGAAACCTGGGGTTGATTCCTGGGTTAGGAAGATCCCCTAGAGAAGGGAAAGGCTACCCACTCCAGTATTCTGGCCTGGAGAATTCCATGGACTGTATAGTCCATGGGGTCACAAAGAGTCAGACACGACTGAGTAACTTTCACTGTAACTTTCAAGTGAAGTTGCAGGATTTAGGTGGTGTTGTCTGTTGGCAGTGGGAAGGGAGTTGTTGAAGGAATTGTTGAAGTGAGATAAATTTTTTGGCTGATAGAAGTATTCTGTATCTTGATTGAGGAAGCAGTTGGAGAAGTGTATATATTTGTTAAAATTCATGTAACTGTATATTTAAATCTGTTCATTTGGAGGTAATTTATAACTCATCAAAACCAATGAAATAGTTAATTGAATAATTAGATTCTATACTGTGTGTAAGGCACACTTCTGGGTGTGAAGTCTTAATGCATCATTTCTAGTTACTTACAGGAGATGATCTTTCTCTTCTATGTAGATGTCAGTCACCTATAAAACGATCTTTTTTTGATCCCTCCTTCCTGCTCTCTACCTTTCTCATCCACATGCAGTATCATTATCTTGTTTTTTTTTTTATTCTTGAGAATGGTTTGATTTAAGTAAGAACCATGATCTTAAGAAGTTTATTTGTTGCTTTTATTAGTTTTGAGAAGATGTAGCCACACCTATGTTTTAAAAAATTGGCACACTGTAGAGATGAACAGATAAGCATACAGCACTCATTGTCATCTCTAGCAGTTATTTCATACCATAAATCCTTTAATATCAGTTTGTTATTATTTCCTTTTACAGATGAAGACTGTGAAGCTCAGGCCAAATAGTGTTGTCAGATTAACATATCAAGACCCCAAATCTCTGGGTTTCGGGTGTCCTCAGGCCCCCTTTCATATTCTTGAAAATTTGTTTTCATTGTTCAATTGCATGTATATACCTCACATACTCCTCCATAATTTGGGGGAATAAATACTTCTACTCCTGTCCTGCTGCTGCTGCTGCTGCTACTTAGTTGCTTCAGTCGTGTCCGACTCTGTGCAACCCCATAGATGGCAGCCCACCAGGCTCTGCTGTCCCTGGGATTTTCCAGGCAAGAACACTGGAGTGGGTTGTCATTTCCTTCTCCGGTGCATGAAAGTGAAAGTGAGGTCGCTCAGTCGTGTCCAACTCTGCATGACCCCATGGACTGCAGCCTACCAGGCTCCTCTATCCATGGGATTTTCTAGGCAAGACTACTGGAGTGGGTTGCCATTGCCTTCTCCACTCCTATCTTACCATAATCCAGTTCATGGAAACTGCCCCTTTGCATCTTGTATATGTTTTCCTTTTGATGTTGCTATAGATGTAAAAGAAAGGATAGGATAAGAGAAAAATAGTGATTTTTTTTTTTTCACTGTGTCGTCGTTGTTTAGTCACTAAGTCGTGTCTGACTCTTTGCAGCCCCATTGTCTGTAGCCCTTCAGGCTCCTCTGTCCATGGAATTTCCCAGGCAAGAACACTGGAATAGATTGCCATTTCCTTCTCCAGGGGATCTTCCCAACCCAGGGATTGAACTCATGTCTCCTGCATTGGCAAGTTCTTTACCACTGAACTACCAGGAAAGCCCACTGTTTTCTTTATACTTCATTTATATAACATACAGATCTTGGCTGTAATTCTTTAATTGTTCTTTGGAATTTCAACAGATTGGATTAAGAGTACCCTAGAGATTTCTTCATGGATTTCTGATTGTATTTCTCTCCATTTGTGGACTGCTAGTGGGGGCTTCCCAGGTGGCGCTAGTGGTGAAGCACCTGCCTGTCAGTGCAGGAGATATAAGAGATGTGGGTTTGATCCCTGGGTGGGGAAGATCTCCTGTAGGAAGGCATCGCATCCCACTCCAGTATTCTTCCCTGGAGAGTCCCTTGGACAGAGGAGCCTGGCGGCTATAGTCTGTAGGGTCACACAGAATCAGACATGACTGAAGAGACTTATCACACACACCACAGTCTTTTTTTTTTTTTTTAAATAAATTTATTTATTTTAGTTGGGGGATAATTACTTTACAATATTGTAGTAGTTTTTGCCATACATTGACATGAATCAGCCATGGGTTTACATGTGTTCCCCTTCCTGGACCCCCCTCCCACCTCCCTCCCCATCCCATCCCTCTGGGTTATCCCATTGCCCCAGTCCTGAGCATTTGTCTCATGCATTGAACATGGAATGGTGTTCTGTTTCACATATAATAATATACATGTTTCAATGCTATTCTCCCGGAACGTCCCACCCTCACCTTCTCCCTCAGAGTCCATAAGACTGTTCTATGCATCTGTGTCTCTTATCTGTTTCGCATATAGGGTTATCATTACCATCTTTCAAATTCCATATATATGCATTAGTATACTGTATTGGTGTTTTTCTTTCTGGCTTACTTCACTCTGTATAATGGGCTCCAGTTTCATCCATCTCAATAGAACCGATTCAAATGTATTTTTTAATGGCTGAGTAATATTCCATTGTGTATATGTACCACAGCTTCCTTATCCATTCGTCTGCTGATGGACATCTAGGTTGCTTCTATGTCCTGGCTATTGTAAACAGTGCTGCGATGAACATTGGGGTACACGCATCTCTTTCAATTCTGGTTTCCTCGGTGTGTATGCCCAGCAGTGGGATTGCTGGGTCATATGGCAGTTCTATTCCCAGTTTTTTAAGGAATCTCCACACTGTTCTCCATAGTGGCTGTACTAGTTTGCATTCCCACCAACAGTGTAAGAGGGTTCCCTTTTCTCCACACCCTCTCCAGCATTTATTGCTTGTAGACTTTTACACCACAGTCTTTTAGTGGTTAGTGTGACACAAGAGAAAGTTTAAATGTGAAAATTCACATTCTTATATTCTTCATTTGGGCTTCCCAGGTGGCACTAGTGGTAAAGAACCCCCCTGCCAATGCAGGAGACATTAGAGATGGAGGTTTGATCCGTGGGTGGGGAAGATCCCCTGGAGGAGGGCATGACAACCCACTCCAGTATTCTTGCCTGGAGAATCCCATGAACAGGGGAGCCTGGTGGGCTATGGTCCGTAGGGTTGCAAAGAGTCGGAAACAGCTGAAATGACAGCACGCATGCATGCTTCAATTACTATGAATGAGGCGTGTAACTTACATGTTAATTTGTTTAAAATATATGTGTTTGATATAGCACACTGACCAGCTGCTTCATGTCATAAAAATTATTTGCTTTAATAACAACTTTGGGGAGTTGTTATAGAATTCTTAGAAATGGGAAAGGAGAAAAAGAAGTATACTTGGATTTTGCAGAAATGTTCTCCCAAGTCAATAGTAATAAATAATTAACTTACCTCGTTGGAAATATTCTTTAACCTTGGACTAGTTCACAATTACATTATTCTTTTTGATCAAAATGGTATAAACAAGTCATAGGCAAAATACTCTGTTGGCTTTCGGATCTGAAACAGACTTTTGATCATGTGCCTTCAGGCCTATCCAGTCTTTGTTCTACTTGGTTGAATTTTCTGTCTTTGTGATGAAAATGAAAGAACCTAAAACATTGCATGGTATAGTATATTTCTACCTATGATTTACAATACTCTTTTTTCCTCTCTCTCCTTATCAAGGCTCAGCTGATATTACTCTGTGTTTTCCTTGCTGAAAATGTATTAACTCAGATAAACCAAAGTCCTTTCTTTTACCATTTTTAGAAATAGTCAAATCTCAAAGAGACTTGTTCTGAGGACTAAACTATGTACAAATAAATACATACCAAAGCCCAATTCATGGTCATGCGCTAGCTTTGAGAGTATCAAATAATTTTCTCTTTGAATTAGCCTTGCATAGTTTGTCTTTTCCCACCTAGAAGTAGTGATGGACATGTGTGTTTCAGTCAAGCCCAACTCTGAGAGATGTCTATAGCTTGTAGAAGATGTGAACAAGGAGGGGAACATTCTCTTGGCCACCTTGGGGTCATATATATCCATTGTCCCTTTGTGTGCCATTTCTCTGGCCTGTGTACCTGAAGCCTGAACTATGTTTCTTATTGAGCCTTTGAATGATCTTGCTACAAATATCAGAATCATGTATGTGTAGATATGCAGGGGGGAAAGTGAAAGTGTTAGTTGCTCAGTCATGTCTGACTCTGTGATCCCATGGACTGTAGCACGCCAGGCTCGTCTGTCCATGGAGTTCTCCAGGCAAGAATCCTAAAGTGGGTAGCCATTCTCTTCTCCAGGGGATCTTCCCGACCCAGGGATTGAACCCAGGTCTCCCACATTGCAAGGAAGTTCTTTACCATCTGAGACATCAGGGAAGCAGAGTGGGGAGGGCTGTCAAGTGGGAGGCAAAGTTAAATGTGACTTTGCTCTTGCTCAGACAAAAGCTGAACTGCCTGCTCTCAATTCATTAATAGAAGGACATTATTCAAAACCATCAAATACTGAAAAGTATCTTTTTTGAAAAAGCCAGCTGGATTACTTATATACAAATATATGTTGTTTTAGCCTTAGTTTTCTGGTCATGGAGGCTGAAAGCATGGATCATTGAGTCGCCAGTGGGTAGCATGTTTATTTGCCCACTCCTATACAGTCCTTGGGTTGCAAAGAGTCAGACACAGCTGAGCGGTTAGGCACACATGTATCTTCCATTCTGGATCTCTGGTAGGTGTTGCTGATCACGCAGAAAATGGGAAATCAGAGCTAAGTCATCTTTTTTGTTGTTGTTATTGTTATCATCCTCAAAATGAGGAAGAGAAAGGGTGGGGGAAGAGCAAAAAGGAACTGCTCATAAGGTAAATTTAATTATCTAGATTTTTGTATAAAAGGGAGGGTTGGCGGAGGGAGCTGGTGAATTAAATACCCTCCAGAGGCAACCAGGGAGCAAATATTACACCTCTGAGGTAAAGAATCCAACCCGACTGACAGTTACTAATCTCCTGGGCCACAGCATTAGGACAGGCTGCCCGAGTTACCTGGGTGTCCCCTGTATGGCCAATAGTAAGGTCAGAATTTTGCTCCAGCAGGTGCAAAACCTGTTGTTTACTTAACAATGTTGGCGGCGGCAGCTGCTGGGTGTGTTGTTTGAAAGCAATTAAGGAGGGAGCTGTTTATAAGGTTGCCAGGTGCTGCCTTCCCTGTGTGCTGTGACAGGTGGGGCAAAATTTCATGGAAACACCTGCCAGCCTCCAAGACAGATTGGTACTAACTGGCTGTTATGTATTTAATCTTTTGTGGGTTTAGCTGACAAAGCAGGAAGCAGCTACAGTGCCCTCCACCAAGGGCTGGAGAGATATGATATGTCAGCACTTTCTTGCTCGCCACTTTAGAAACAAGCATATTTTGGATATTATGAAGATTTTATGACTTTACATTCATCAGTTGTGTTTGGAGAGCATAGAAAGCACCCCAAATGGAAAAAAATGTGTTATCTAGAGACATCATGTGTTAATCATTAATTATCATTACCAACGTGATTTGTGAAACAATAAATACTAGCAAACTATCTCTCTCAATGCTGAAAACTTTTCACTTTCATTTTAGTTAGTTTTTTTCTTCTTGTAATAGTTAATGTAGGAAAAGTACCTAATACTCATCCTAGAAATAAATAAATGAAAGGAATTACTACAGTTTTTGGATTTTTTTTTTTTTTTTTTGGAACACATATGTGACTTAGGTCTCCAGTTTTCTTTTATATAGTGGAAAACTTCTTATGGAAGAAATAGAAATCTAGAGATTTTCCAAAGATTAGATTACAACTGCTTTCTCTTTGGTAAATAAAACCTCAGATGAACTCAAGAGGCACTTATAGACCTCCTTCCAAAATATGCTTGATAAGTCTTAGCCATCTACCAGGAAAAAATTCTTCCATCAATTTTAGAGCTGTGGAAACTCAATAAATTCATAAGGAAGTCTAATGATGTTATCTTAGAGATATGTTTTTTGTAATTCTAATTTTCCGTTGAGAGAGTGCCTAATATTCTGCCCTCTGACAAGCTAGCTATACAGAGGTAACTGTGGTATTTGAATTGTGTCTTCAACCTGCCCTTCATACACACCTTTCTTTCGTTAAAAGTTGCCTTTCCTTTATATGCTATTACAAAACATTGAATATAGTTTCCTGTACTATACAGTAGGTCTTTATCTATTTTATTAATATACACAGTAGTATGTATCTGTTAAACCTAGACGTCTACTTTATCCCTCCGCCTTCTCTCTTTGTTAACCATAAGCTGTTTCCCATGTCTGTGAGTCTATTTCTGTTTTGTAAATAAATTCACTTGCATCATTTTTTTTTTTTAGTTTCCACATGTAAGAGATATCATATGATACTTGGCTTTCTCTTTCTGACTTAGTATGATAAACTCTAGACATAATTGAATCCCTTTGCTGTATACCTGAAACTAATACAACATTGTAAATCAACTATATTTCAATAAAAAGTTGTTTGCTTTAAAATTTTTTTAATAAAATAAATTAAGCCAAAAATGTTACCTTTCCAGAAAGAAACTTAAGAATTTATTCATATTAAAGCATCAGTGATTGATATAGAATATTCTGTTGCCTGTCCCTAAAACATTTGCCTTTTAGGAGCAAATAATAAATATTAGCTCAAGGGAAACAAACAAACAAAGCTCTAACACTGAAATGTGAAGGATCAGTAAAGAGAGAGTGGTTACTTGGGAAGCAAAGGCATTTCTGGTTTGCATGCACACAATTCATGCCTGGCTCTTTCATGTCAGTCCTTAATGAAGCTCACATGTGTTTCCTTAAGAGAGGCTGAAAGTTGGCTAGAGCAGTGAGTTGAACTATTTGGCTATTTGCCAACTAAGTCCAGCATTTTAAGACTCTGTTCCCTCATCTGTGAAAATGGAGTTAATGTCAACACCTTCTGCTAAAAACTATTGAGGGAATTTCAATTAAAGGGCAATATATGAAAACATATAGGATAATCAAGTATAAAGCACTAGAGAAATTGTGATTTTTCTTTCTTTCCTTTAATTGAAATTTCTTTTCAGTAGATAAAGTTCATTCTGAGAGTACCCTTGCTGGTTCATATTCACCAAGGTGGAAACTGACCACGTCTTGGCATTTATTGTTGTAGAGAACCACTCAATAATGATTTATTACTTTTGGTGAAAAAGATTTTTGGATGAAATGTGAATCTTTGATACTCTCCTCCCCATCTTTCAAGGAAATATCTCATAACCGTATGATTTAATTGTGAAACGCAAAGTTAGTTTTATTAAATATATCGAATTTCATATGACCTTCAACTTCCCTTTTCATCTGGCGCAAACATTCATTAATGCTCACCACTGTGATTAAGGTAACATTTTAAAACTGTCACAGAATAATCTAGAGGTTATTATACTTGAGAAAAAATATGGCCCCACTTCCAAGTTTCTAAGAATCTATGTTGCCTCCATCAAAAATTCTTTTAAATCATGTAGAGCAGCTGATTTTTTAAATCAGTAAAAGCCCCAGGTGGCAAATAGACATTTTCTGTAACATAGACCTGACCTTTTGCCATCATTAAACATAGGAAGAGAAGAGTAAAAATATGTGAAGGAGAAGCAGATTTTCACATAGGAAAGAAAATTCCCTCTTGTGACAATCCAAGGATATGTCCCGTCATGGATTCTCTTAAGAATTTAACATGATCAGATAGAGATATGGGGCAGTGTGTCTTATGGGAAAGCAGGATCATGTTTTTATAGGAAATGACATAAAAGAGACATTTTCTTGGTAGGGAGACCAGAAGAATGATGATGAATGACATGGGAAACAAAGATTATAAAGAAAATATAGAAAATATGTAAAAATCTATTTTTATAAAAGCTTAAGTTTCTATTTACACATACTAGAAATAAAGGGGAAATTGTTCTTCATTCACTTTACATTTTAGAAGGACTTCGTACCATAGGTTTGGCATGTGTTTGTTCTTGATGTACATGCCTGAATGCTAAGTCGCTTCAGTAGTTTCTGACTCTGTGACCCCATGGAATGTAGCCCTGCCAGGCTCCTCTCTCCGTGGGATTCTCCAGGCAAGAATGCTGGAGTGGGTTACCATGCCCTACTCCAGGGGATCTTCCTGACCTAGCGATCCAACCCATGTCTCTTATGTCTCCTGCGTTGGCAGACAGGTTCTTTATCACTAGTACCACCTGGGAAGCCCCATTCTTGATGTACATATTTAAAATTTTAGGCTGTTTTATTGCAGTTTTACTGGCCACAGCTACAGATAAATAGCAATCCTGGATGTGGACTGGATACTACACTGTGCTGCCCTTGATGTGAGTAGGACATGAATAGGATGTTGCAAGCAATGATGGTAAGATTACAAGGGGTACCCTGAGCCAAACAATTCCAGCTGTGTGTTGTGGGTGACCTATGTTCCTTGTTTATAGGTTTCACCTTTAGTAAAATGAGATGAAATATTATATTTCATATGTCCACTGAAAGGACTCAATAGACAATGTAAGTAAAGTTTTTAAAATAGAGCCTGGCTCTTAGTAAAAATTGCTCTCATGATTAACAATTAAAATTAGATTTTATCCCATTTTCTTTTAACAGATAGTGTTTTTGAAGAAATTAGCTCTGCAAAACCCACAATACACAGTCCTTTTCTTTCTTGTTTACCTTCTGACCTCCATAAAGTAAATTTTATCTCCTTCTTAGGTTAAAATGTGAAAACTCCATATTGCAAATGTAAAATCTCATAATTGGGTTTTCCTAATGCAATAATCAAAGAAGATGAAATCTGAATTTATATTAAGATGTTACTCTCTTAATATTTATGGACTTTCCATGTCAGATAGTCAGTAACTAAAGGAAGTCGATGCTAAGAAAAGTGATTATCATATAAAAGAATGATGTTAATGATTGAAGACCTGTGGGCTTGGGTGGAAAAGAATAGCCAATTAGGAGGCATTTCCTCATCATAAAGAAATTACGACCCAGGTTACCAAAATTGTTTTGATTTACAAAAGAAAGAAATAATTAAAATTATGCCAATACACACAGCATGTGATTTTGTTTGTGATTATCAGAGAACTCTTTATTGAAATGTAATTATGGTCTGCTAGAGGCACTCTTGTATATTATTTGTAATCTAGACGCAAAAACTAGACCCAGCATTATGAATATTCTTCTAACAGAATATCCCAAATAATTTATTTCTTGAGACAAAAGACTGGTCAATTCATTTTCAATTTTGATGAAAATACTTTCTGTTACAAATATATTCTACAGACTAAATTAAAAATATCAATACAATGTTTTGTATCCCTCATGAAGGTTGAATGTTTTGTTTTGGAGGAGATGGAACAAAAATGATTTAGTTCCCTAGCAAAAACAAACACCAAATTAATTTGCAATTCCCACTGAATATCTCTTGAAGATGATGTTGTTTTTTCAGTATTATAACTAAGACATGGCAGGAGACAAGCTTTCACAAATGGAAATAGAACCTTTCCTCTGCATCTCACTTGTTTCTTGCCCTGCACTTAGTTTACTTTGAGTCTGTGATCACCAGATGAGATGGTTGGATGGCATCACCGATTCAGTGGACATGAACTTGGGCAAACTCCGGGAGATAGTGAGGGACAGGGAGGCCTGGTTGTACTGCAGTCCTTGGGATTGCAAAGAGTTGGACATGACTTGAACAACAACAATGATCACCAAATACAAATATTCTAACCTAACCATTTTAATTTTGAAATGTTGAAGTTTTGATCAATAATATTCTCCCATCGAGTTTATAAATATTTTTGCGACCTTTCAATTTTAACAACACTGGGTCAAAATTTTACAGCACTAGACCCATATGGATACTCTCATGGATTCTACCACATTTAAGGAAGAAATTGTCAGAAGCAAGTGGAATATTTCCTAACTCATTCTATGAGACCAGAATACCACAATACCCTAAACAGACAAAGACATTGCTAGAAAGGAAAATCACAGATCACTATCTCTCATGAAATTAGATACAAAATTCCTCAGCAGAATATTAGCATATAAACTAACATTGTATAAGAAAGTTTGTACACCACTATCAGGTGTGATTTACCCCAGTATACAAGGTTGGTTCAACATTTGAAAATCAATTAATGTAATCCACCACACCTGGCTTCCCAGATGTCGCTAGTGGTAAAGAACCCAGCTGCCAATGCAAGAGACCTAAGGGATTCTGGTTCCATCCCTGGGTTGGGAAGATCCTCTGGAGGAGGAAATGGCAACCCGCTCCAGCGTTCTTGCCTGGAGAATCCCATGGACAGAGGAGCTTGACAGGCTACAGTCTGTGGGGTCGCAAAGAGTCAGACATGACTGAAGCACTATATCAACAGTCTGAAAAGAAAAGTCAAACGATTATATCAAAAGTTAAAGGGAAAAAGCGACACAATTCAGCACCCATTATATTGAGAATTCTGAGCAAATTAGGACTAGGAAGGAATTTCCTCAACCTGAAAAAGAACATCTCCAGAACCCCCCCTGCCCCTAAACACTAGCTGCTTCTGGATGATGGGGTCCATGGTAAGACAAGTAAAATTCAAGGCAATTAGACTGTTAAACTTCTTTTGCTATAAAATATTTCAAAGTCAAAGATGATATCATGTGGGTTACTATGGCAATAAATAATGCATTCAGCCTTTCCAAGTATGATAGTTTGGCAGTAGCACATGGGAAAGTGAAGGCAAATTCACATCTAGAACACAGAGAATGCAATCACTGTCAGAAGTGTCATTAGGCAGGTAGAAAGACAACAGAAAATACCAGGACCTCTCTTCCCACCTTTTGATCTCTTCCCGTGACCCACATTAGCCAAACCCACATTAAAGCCAGAAATTACAGATCCCCCCAAGTCTGCACAAAATAAGGCAGAAAAGGGGGAAATGGTTCCAGAATGGTGGGAAACAGAATAACAAACACGTTCACATTCTTATACTCTTCTACTTGCACCAAATGTATAATGTGCTCCAAATCTCTAATTCAGTCTCTAGTGCTGCTTTGAAGAAACCAGAAGACACATTTTTTCAAATAGGAAAAGGAATGAGGTTGCCTGGGATAAACTGCACACCAGGCAAACCAAGGAATGAAACATCTTGATTGATTGTTCCAATAAACTGTCAATAAGCATGTTTCCAACTTGAACTGGCAGTTAGAACAAAAAAAAAGATAGATCCTCAATGTAAAAAAACAGCTATCATGGGCCAAATATGGTCATTGGGTCTTGTTGCCTCTCTAAGAATAATCAAGTATTAGAAGGCAACAGATTATTGAGAAAGGAAATGTATTCTATTCACAATCAAATGAAATGAGGTGGGTCCAAAGTCAGAGAATATTCTTGATTGAAATTTTATTGCCCTAAATTTAGCTAGGTGAATTTTGTTAAGTATCATCATATTCAAGTTTTGAAACAGAGGCTTTGGCACTTGTAAAATCTCATTTTTATTGCAGAGATATCATAAGGCTCTATACTTACCCACACAGAAAACAGTCTTTTTTGGACACAATATACACAGCATATGGTGAAGTCTCGTATTACTGTTAACAGGTTGCCCTGGAGAAATCCCCACATGAAGATTTGGAAACTTGATGAGAAGACATGGAAAACAAACTGTCATTTACAAATTGCCAGCGGTTCATCTCTTTTCTAGAAATAGCATTTTTAACATACATTTGGGGCAGATTTTTCTTCCGTGTTAAGGAAACTCCAGGAATTAGCCTTCAGTTACACAAATATAAAACATACGTCTTCATGCTGTGAGGCAGGATGTCATTTCCTGTACAACTAATACAGTTGTAATATTTATTTTGGTAATACATTGTATGTCTTTGAGATTGAGCTGGGGCATAGCGTATTTTTGGGGTTTATTAATTGAGCCCATATTTTCCATGAATTCTCATATTTTTAAAAGATTTTTTAGAAACCTTTTATTTTGGAATAATTCTAGACTTAAAGTTACAAAATAATACAGAGTCCCAGTTTACTCTTCAACCAGTTTTTCCTGATGTTATCTTACATAACTATGGTACAGCTATCAAAACTAAGAAGTGAGCATTGGTATAATACTGTTAACTAAAGTCTGAATTTGGATTTACCAGTTTCTTCAGTAACATAATTTTCTTGCCCGGTGTCCAATCTTATGTTGCACTTAGTTGTTATATCTACTTAGTTGTCTCCCATCAGTGACTATCTCTCAATTTTTCCTGCATATCTTTGAAGAATATTGGTCCGTCTTTAATAGAATGTATCTCAATTTGAGTTTGATGATTTCTGATGATTATATTCAAGTCCATTTTTGGCAGGAACACCACACACATGTGATGTAACTTTCTCAGTGCTTCATCACACCACAGGGCATACGGGTTTGAAATGGCTTATCAGTAGTGATGTTAACCTTGATCTATTGATCCAGGTTGTCTTGCATCTCACGCTTCCCAGTTTGGTGGTGATTTGGTTGCTAAGTCATGTCCGACTCTTGCGACCCCACGGACTGTAGCCTGCCGGGCTCCTCTGTCCATAGGATTTCCCAGGCAAGATTATTGGAGTGGGTTGCCATTCCTTCACCAGGGGATCTTCCTGACCCAGGGCTGGAATCCAGGTCTACATTTCAGGCAGGTTCTTTACCAACTGAGCCATCAGGGAAGCCACAATACAAACATTCTTTCTTTTCAAATTTTGCCTCATTGATGGATCTTGTCTGGAACAAAATTATCACTGGGGCATTCTAATGGTGATTTTCTCTTATTCTTTCAACACTAATTAATGAAAGTTCTGGAAAGAATTCTTCTCCATACATTCATATTTTTTCCACTGATTTATATTTGTCAGTAGAGACTTTTGGGTACTTGTTTTGTGTGTTATAATCCGATGTTATAGTTATTTAGTGTTTGCTTAAATCACTCCATCTTTGGCCACTGGGAGCTCTTTTGGGTTGGCTCCTGTGCTATTCATCATGTCCACATCCTGTCTGAGAAGTTATTTACTTTCAGGTACTACATGGTGCCCCAGTCTCATCTGATTTTTCTTGCTTCATCTCTGGAATCAACCACTTTTCCAAAGAGCTCTAGTTCTTTGTTTTGTTTTGTTTTTGGAAAACAATATTTATAAACCACGGTCTTGGCTCCTAGACATGTTCATTGCTAGTAGATTGTCATTACTTCTAAATCTGTCATCGAACAGAGGTTGGAATATATGTATGTATACTAGTCTATGTGTGCAAACACATCTATATTCCTTTCTGTATCTATATGGTTGTAAAAAATGATACCTTTGATTCCAGTCTTAGTAGAACATGATTCCCTCTAGTCTTTCCCTTTTTCTTTTTCCCTCCTTTTTCTTATTTTTAACTTCCTTCTACAACAGGGAGAAGCCTGGCTCTCATCATCTAGCAATATATTTGCCTGTTTGAACAACCCTAGTATACACATAAAGTATCTTCAGAATTTTTAACTCGTATCCCTGTAAGAAACAACATGCTAAATAACTAAAGTACAATAGCTGTGTACAAATCTTTCTGTCTTTAGCCTATCTGCATCTGATAAAACTATTGTTTTCTTACATTAGTAGGTTAGTTATTTTCTTCATGATTCCCTTAGTGCAATCATGTTATTATTAAGTATTTCATAGATTTCTTTAATAGATATAGAGCTATTCAGATTATTTCTTCTTGTGTGAGTTTTGGCAGCTTGTGTCTTTCAAGAAATTGATCCATTTTATCTGGATTATCAGATTTGCAGTTGCAGAGTTGATCATATTATTCCTTCATTATCCTTTGAATTTCTGTGGGATCAAAAGTGATATATTCTCTTTCTGGTATTGGTATTATTGCTATTAGTAATTTGTATCCTCTCTTTGTTCTTAGCCTTCCTAAAGGCTTATTCATTTTACTTACCTGTACAAAGAACCAGATTTTGATATTGCTGGATTTCTCTATTCATATCAGTTTCATCACTTTTGTATTAATTCTTTTTTTTTCCAACCATGCCACCTGGCTTGGGGGATGTTAATTCCCTGACCAGGGATTGAAACCTGGCCTTGGTAGTGAAAGTGCCAAGTCCTATCCACTGGACTGGCAGGGAATTCCCTGCATTAATTCTTACTATTTCTTTTCTTTTGCTTCCTTTGGATTTAATTTGCTGTCCTTGATCTACTTTATTAAGGTAGAAACTTAGATGATTGACTTTGGATCTTTCTTCTTTTTGCATGTATACATTTAACCCTATAAATTTCCCTCTAAGCATTGCTTTTATTGCATCTTATAAATTTTGATGAATTGTGGCTTCATTTTCAAAAATATTTTTCTTGAAATATCATCTTTGATCCATGTGTTATTTAGAAGTTCATTGTTTAAGCAGCACATATTTTAAGATTACCTAATTATCTATTACTGATTTTTATTTAATTTTAATAATCAATAATTATCCTGGTGGGACTGTAGCCCACCAGGCTTCTCTGTCCATGGGATTCTTTAGACAAGAATACTGGAGTGGGTTGCCATTCTCTTCTCCAGCGGATCTTCCCAACCCAAGGATCAGAGCCAGGTCTTCTGCATTGCAGGAGGATTCTTTCCTTTCTGAGCCACCAGGGAAGCCCATATAGCTCATTAGCAATACTTTTTGCTTTCATTTTTCCCTTAGGATTGCTATTGCTCTGCTTACATTGTGCATCTGTTTCTGCATGTTGTCTATATTTTATCCTTTAGAGCCCTTAAAATACTAATCACAATTATAAAAAAAATTCCCAGTCTGATAATCCCAACATCCCGGCCGTGTCTAATGCTGATGCTACTCTTGTCTCTCCAAATTGTGATTTTAGCCTTTTGGTACGACATAATTTTTGCTTAGTAGCTGGACTCGATGTATAATGTATATGGAACTGTTGTAAATAAGCCTTTAATGATGTGGTTTTGAGGTGCGTGGGGGAAGGGAAATATTCCAAGTCCCGTGATTCTGTCTCGGTCATTTAGGGCAGGGGTGCCCAACTTCCAGGATCTAATGCCTACTGATCTGAGGTGGAGCTGATACAATAGTAGAAATGAAGTGCACAATAGATGTAATGTACTTGAACCATCCCCAAACCTACTCCTCTGCCCCGTCCATGGAAAAACTGACTCCCGTGAAACTGGTCCCTGCTGCCAAAAAGGCTGGGAACCGTTGTTTTTGTGAGCTTGTGCCTATGGATTGGGAACTTCACAAGTGTTTCTCAGTTTATCCCTCCCCCTTCATTGGGACAGGGAAGCAGGTGGTCTTGAGTGGGCTGGAATTGGGTATTTTCCTTTGTTAGGCTGTGGTTAATTAGTTTCTCCTGATGGGAGGCTATTTAAGAAGAACAGCCTGCTCTGGCTTATTTCAAAATGGCTCCTGTACCGCTCCCTTGTCAGATACCCAAGGAGATTTTTCTCATGCTACTTACTGTGGGAATGTGGTTGAGCTCCTGGAGTGAATGTCACATGTTGCAAGGAGCCCCTCTGACTCGGTCCCCCTGGATTTTGTGACTCTCAGACTCGTCCACTCCGAGCCTCCTGCAATTCATCAGTCTGAGTCCTGGTTCTCCTTCTCCAGCTCTGGTTCCTACCATGGATTCTGCTCCTTGGTCTCTGCCAAGGTAAGATGTTTTTCTCTGTAGCCCCATCAGTCTCTCTTGCAAACCATGCTTAGGAATCCAAGAATTGTTGGTTTTTCAGTCTGTTCAGATTTTTACTCGTCATTAGGTCAGAGTGGCAATTTCCAAGTTGCTCTCATGAAGAATTAAAACAAAGCCTGATTTCTATTAAAAAATAAAAAAGTATATGTGGTTAAAGTCACTTTTTGTGGAGTACAGTTCTGTGGGTTTGATGCATATATGATATAGAAGAGTTCCATTACCCTATTAAAATTCTCTGAGCTGCCTCTTTGTACAGTCAACTCGAACCCCTGATCCCTGACAACCTTGTTGTAAAACTTTTGCTTTTCATCCTTAAAATTCTCCCTGTCACATGAAGGGAATCATACAATATGCAGCCTTTTGGATATGGCTTCTTTTACTTAGCAAAATGCATTTGAGAGTCACCCATGTTGTCGTGAGAACCAATAATATGGTGCTTTTTAATGCTGAGTAGTATTCTGTTCATATACTGCTGAGAGTTTATCCATTCTTGAATTTATGCGTATGGGTTTCCAGATTTTGGCAATTATGAATAAAGCTTCAATAGATATTCACACATGGGTTTGGGAGTGAATGTAAATTCTTATTCACTTTGGTCAAATACCTGGGAATGGGGTTGCTGCCTCCTGTGGTAATGTGTGCTTAACGTTATCCAAAACCACCAAACTGTCTCCAGAGTAGCTGTACCATTCTGCTTTCCCACCAACAGTGTATGAGAATTCTAGTTGGTTCACATCCTCCCCAGACTGTGGTATTTTAGCTTTTTTCCCCCTACGATTTTAGTTATTTTGAAATTAGAATTGGCATGTCATGGTATCCCATGTGGTTTTAATTTGCATTACCCTAATGTTACTCAGTTGTGTGAATTTTTCTTAAATCATTTTTAGCTGGTTGGTAGGTGGAAGGAAAGTGTGAGAGTTCTTGGCAAGAGCTGGGGCGTGGTGGGGAGAGATGAGGGTTTTTTGTTTTTTTTTTTGCTTGTGTGTGGTAGAAGGGCATGAAATATTAGATGTAAGCTATGATGGTTTTCAGGCCAGATTACTGTGTAGATTTTTTTTCTCTGAACCCTCAGGCATATGTTCAGGTTCCCTGAACCTGAGATAATTCTGATGCAATAGGTGAAAATGCTGAGGTCATTGGAAAGTTACACCCAAGACATATGCAATAACTCTGTTGTGAGGGGCTCATTATAAGAGGCTATAGTGTAAGTCCTCCCGTGGTTGCTGGAGCCCTAGGAGAATAACCCTGGGTGACTGTCACTCTTTACCTTTTCTGATTTCACTATCAGAAAAAAATAAATTTTTTTTTCTGGCTTCATTGAGATATAATTGACATACAGCTCTGTGTAAGTTTATGGTGTACAGTATGATGAGTTGACTTCCATCATGGAATGATTATCACTATAAGGTTATTGAACATTCATGGTCTCATAAAGATACAAAACTTAAAAGTAGAAAAAGTATTTTCCCTTGTGATGAGGACTTTTAGGATTTACTCTTAACAGCATCTGTATATGACACAGCAGGGTTGATACCATATTGAACATTATATCCCTAGTATTTATCTTACAACTGAAAGTTAGTATCTTATGACTGCCTTCATCTGATTCCCCTTCTCTACCCCCACCCCACCCCCGGCTCTGGTACCCACTAACCTGATCTCTCTTTCAGGGGGTTTGTTTGTTTTTAAAGTATAATTGACCTACAACACCATGTTAGTTCCTATTACACAATATGGGACAAGTCACCATACAAAGGATATTACAGTTATTGACTGTATTCCCCACACTGTATTTCACATGTGACATTTATTTTGCAACTGACATTTGTTTTGTACTTAATCTCCCTCACCTCTTTCTTTCCTATATTCCCTCCCCTCTGAAACCCACTTGTTTTCTGTATCTATTAACTCGGCTCCTGCTTTATTACGTTTAATCATTTTTTTATGATTCCACGTATAAATGAAATCATACAGTATTTGTCTTTCTCTTATGTCACTTAGCATAATATTCCATAGGTCCATCAATATTATCACAAGTGGCAAGATTTCGTTTTCTATGGCTGAGCAATATTTCATTATATATGCATATATAGGTACATCTTCATTCATCTGTTGAGGGGCACTTAAGTTGCTTCCTATTTTTAACAAAGACATTTTGGTATACATTGTGTTGCTTCAGATTCACAGTTGCACAGAAATAGTGCAGCAAGAGTTGTGGAGAAGCCGAGTCCTAATTCTATGTGGAATGTAGCATGAATCTGGGACAATGGAGAGTGAAGGCAAAGAAGTGCCACCCTTTGCACTGGAATAGTCTGCATATTCCAGCTGGCAGAACTTGCCACAGAGCATGGAAATGCTGCTGCCTCAGAGAATGAGTGCCAGCCAGCATGTGACATTGGGATGTATAATGGAAACTGTCCATTCCATGAGCACATGGGAGACATACTGGGGTCCCCAGAAACAACTGAGGAGCCTGGGGGGGTGGTCAGTGAGGTCCTAGGGTGAGGCAGCTATTGGCTTAGCATGATCTTAATATGACCTCTCATACCCACAGGCTGATACAGCGTGGTGAAAGCTGGGTTACACCTGGATCCTCTCCTGGTAGAGAATTACCTTCTCATCAGGGAACTTGATAAGCAATGTGTGTGTTTAAATTTTTCAAAAGCCAGGGTCAGGATTTTATTGAAGAACACTGAAAATTTCCACTGTATATAAAAAATAAAATGAAAAAGTCCAAGTTCTTCATGGATAGACCTCTTTTACATGATGCACATCTCAATGGCCTTCCATTCTCTATGCTGGAAATGTCTCTGTCTCGCCGTTCCTTATAAACAAAGCTTTTTACTGTTCCTATAACAGCATCATCTTTCTCGGGTAACACTTTAAAGCTGTTCCAGAGGTCAGGTGACCTCACACCATTCCCACAAATCAGGGCGAAATATGGTCAAATGTCTTCATTACAGAATGAGTTAGAAAGTGAAGCTGGCATTAGTCATGTGTTTTGTAATTACAAGGAGTGGAAAAAATGACTGTCACCATGGATATCAGAGGCATGAGTGTTCTGTTTTCACCTTTCCAGTCTGAGCTCACCCCAGTGACAGAGCCACAACAAAAACTCCGATTCCAGATATTCATGCATCAGGAAGAAACACCCTATGCCCACTGCTCATAATAACACGTGTCAGTCATCAGTGATGGTGCTTGAACCTGAGCCCTTGCTCAGGTGGCTGCTTCCCAAGTGGATCTTCTCAGCTGACAAGGAGCAGCTGTTGATCTTACCCTCTCCCCACAATTCCACCCTCTTCTGCTACCAATACCCAGAGAACAGCAGATATGGTCCTCCTCTGGCTGGAGAGGCTGGAGGCTTTTGGGTCTGAATTGATGTGGGGAAATCAATGGCTCTGTTTTAATAAGTTGATTCATCTTAAGAGCACATTCAGATTTATTACACAGGTTCTCGTTGGTGTCTGTGCCTCTGAGGGATGTAATCTCAACCAGAGAGGATGAGCCAGAGTAGTAATAACATTTCTATTCTAAGACTTCGGTTCTGTTATGAAGTAACTGATGATTTGGGGTATTATACCTGTAGTAGTTAGTAGTTTAGTTGCTAGTCATGTCCAACTCTCATGACCCCATAGACTGTAGCCTAACAGGCTCCTCTGTCCATAGGATTCTCCAGGCAAGAATACTGGAATAGGTTGCCATTTCCTTCTCCAGGGGATCTTCCCAGCCCAGGGATTGAACCGGGGTCTCCTGCACAGCAGGTGGATTCTTTACTGAGATATGAGGGAAGCCATGGGACACTATCATACCTGGGACACTAGCAAAGCCCAAATCTCCACTAGCTGCAAGATTTAGCATCTAAAGTACTGGTTACAGAGCTCTAGATTTAATGGAGGAATGATTTTAAAAAAATTAATAGCTAAACAGGAATAAAAATAACAAATGGTTAAAGTTTCTTGAATGTTGATCAAT
Source organism: Giraffa tippelskirchi (assembly GCF_054371585.1). Taxonomy (NCBI): domain Eukaryota; kingdom Metazoa; phylum Chordata; class Mammalia; order Artiodactyla; family Giraffidae; genus Giraffa; species Giraffa tippelskirchi. Next base: position 36,417,386 of record NC_137288.1, on the reverse strand, counting down.
ACCAAATGTGTTGAGTCTGTCGTTCATAGCTCTTTCAGTATCTTAAGCCAGCCCACCTTTTCATCCTTACATTTCTGTCACTTTCTATCCCCGTGACCTGACCGCTCTGGACTACTCATGCCTCCCCTCACTACTCAACATTTTTTGGACTTCATACCTTGATTTCTCCCTCCTTGACCTTTTTTTCTATTTATGTATTTTTCACATATTAAGAACTAGGTCTCATGATGGTGAAACCTACTCCAAGTCAGTAAGAATCACTTTCTCTCTTCTATGTTCACTCATTACATTTGTTTATACATCTAGTGTATTACTGATCATGCTTTTTTTTTTTTAGAATTTCTTGCTGTGGTAAAGAATTCTTCCCATATCCATTCTGACCTTCTCCCTCAGGCTTAGAACTTGTAAATTTTTTTTTTTTTTAGAACTTGTAAATTTTTAAATGGTCTATTTCCCAACCACCACTGCAGCCAAGAGCAGCTTTGTGGCTAAGTTTTATCAAAGAAAAACAAATAGAATTAATGTTTCAAAGATCCATGTAATATCATAAAAGGTGAGAAGTGTGCCCTTTTCCCTTTCTTGTTACCATTAGGAATGCAGATGCAGTGGCTGGAACAGTAGCTGCCGTAGGGGGGGGTGTGAGGAGAAGAGACCATAATCTTAATTATCATGGAACTCCCATAGTTATGTACTGCTTGCATTTAATGAGAAGATAATGTATTTCTATCTTATTTGAACCTGTTATTTTGTGTTTTAAGTTATTTAAGTGGAAAGCTAACCCTAACAATTGAAACTTTAAAAGTTGGACCATATCTCAAGATTTTGATACCAGGTGGTAGGGTTTCTGTTTGCTTTGTTTGTGGCTGCACTGGGATTTGTTTCTGTGCTCAGGCTTCTCATTGCTGTGACTTCTCTTGTAAAGCACAGGTTCTAGGGTGCACAGACTTCAGTAGTTTATAGTAGTTGTAGTACACAGGCTTTGTTGCCCTCTGGCATGTAAAACCTTCCCAGACCAGTGATCCAACCCATGTCTCCTTCATTGGCAGGTGGATTCCTAACCACTAGACCACCAGGGATGTCCTAGGTGGTAGATCTTATGTCTTATTTTGCATCCATCTCAAGTCACTTCCAAGCAATTAGCACAGTGCATAACATATATCAATGGACAAAAAATGTTTAAAATCATACATGTAGAATTTAGTCAAGGTAAAAATGTACTTTTTGATATTTTCTCAATACAAGGCAAGAAATGGAAAAAAAATAACTGATAATTAAGTACATGAATGCAGTGACAATTCAAAACAATTCACTTGAAGAATGTGCTAAAGAAGGGGAATTGCAGTCCATACATATACTAGACATATATGGAAGACAGATATGAGAACAATTCTTGTGCATGCAGAGTATTTAAAGCTATTTTAAGTGATTTTATGTGTTTAATGAAGTGTATGTTTTTATTCTACCAATATAAATTTTTGGAATATTGTCAGGTGCTACAATAGTCGGTAGAGATGGAATGGTAAACAATTGTGTGTGGCCTTGCCCTCACAATCTAATGATTAGATTTTTATTGTAAAAATTCTCAGAGTGATTACAAATTGTTCATATAATTCATATAATGTAGTTTATAATAACTCATATAATTTATTTTTATTGAAGTATAGTTGATTTACAATGTTTTATTTTAATTTCAGATATTGTTTAGTCACTCATATGTATAACACAGTAACTCAATATTTTTATAGATTATACTAGATTTAAAGTGAAAATGTTAGTTGCTTAGTTGTGTCCGACTCTTTGTGACCCCATGGACTGTAGCCCGCCAGGCTCCTCTGTCCATGAAATTCTCCAGACAAGAATACTGGAATGGGTTGCCATTCCCTTCTCCAGGGGATCTTCCCAACCAAGGGATCGAACCCACGTCTGCATTGCAGGCAGATTCTTGACCATTTGAGCCACCAGGGAATTCCATACTGTATTTAAAGTTAATACAAAATAATGGCTATATTTCCCTGTGCTGTACAATGTATCTTGTTGCTTATTTACTAGATACATGGTTGGTTGAGTCTATCTTGCCCCTCCCCTCCTTTCCTCTCTTCACTGGTAACCAGTAGTTTGTTCTCAATACCAGTGAGTCTGTTTCAGTTTTGTTATTAATATAAAAACTCATTTATTTTAGATTCCACACATAACTGATAACAGTATATATATGTCTTTCTGTGTCTAACTTATTTCACTAAGTGTATTTTGTAGGTCCATCTATGTTGTTGCAAATGGTAGAATTTCATTCTTTGTCTGAATATTATTCCATTAGGTATGTATGTATCATGACTTCTTTATACATCCATCTGTTGATGCACACTTATATTGCTTCCATATCTTGGCTATTATAATGAATGAGCATTGGGAAGCATGTTTCCTCTTATTAGTTTCTTCATTTTCTCTGGGTATATACCCAGGAGTGGAACTGCTGGATCGTATGGTGGCTCTATTAGTTTTTGGAAGAATCTCCATACCTGTTTCCATAGTGGCTGCACCAATTTACATTCCCACCAACAGTGTAGGAGGATTCCTTTTTCTCCACATCCTCACCAACAACTGTTACTTGTGGCCTTTTTGATGATAGCCATTCTAACAGGTGTGAGGTGTTTTCTCATTGTGGTTTTGATCTGTATTTCTCTGATTAGCAATGTTGCGCATCTTTTCATGTGCCTGTTGGCCATCTGCATGTTTTTGTTGGAAAAATGTCTATTTAGAGCCTCTGCCTATTTTTTTAATTAGTTTTTTTTTTGCTTTTGATATTGAGTTGTATGAGCTGTTTATGGATTTTGGGTACAAACACTTTATTGGTCATATAATTTCCAAATACTTTCTGCCATTTCTTAGGTTGTGTTTTTATTAATGGCTTCGTTTGCTTCACAAAAGTTTGTGAGTTTAATTAGGTCCTATTTGTTTTAGATTTTCTTTCACTTTTATTTATTTTGCCTTAGGATACATTCAAAAAATATTATTACAAATTATGAGAAGAGTGTTTTTCCTATGTTCTCTTCCAGGAATTTTATGGTCTCAGGTTTTACATTTAGGTTGTTTTTTGAATTTATTTTTGTATGTGGTGTGAGGAAATGTTCTTTCTCTCTCTCTCTTTTTTTTTTTACATGCAGTTGGCCAGCTTTCTCAGTACCACTTACTAAAGAGATTGTAGTTCTCCACTGCATATTCTTGCCTCCTTTGTAGATTTATTGACTTTGAGTGCATGGATTCTGGATTCTCTATTTGGTTCCATTGATCAACGAGTCTGTTTTGTTTTTGTTTTTTGTTAGTGCCATGCTATTTTGATTAATATAACTTTTGGTACAGTCTGAATTTAGGGAGCAAATCTCCAGCCTTGTTCTTTTCTCAAGTTTGTTTTGGGAATTTGGGGTCTTTGTGCTTCCATATAAATTCTAGGATTTTTTTTTTCTGTGAAAAATGCCATGGGTATTTTGATAGAGATGCATTAAACCTGTAGATTGCTTTCGATAGTATGGGTATTTTAGCAACTTAAATTTTTCAATACAAGAATATTGGATATCTTTACATTTCCTTGTGTCATTTTCAAATTCCTTCAAGATTTTATAGTTTTCAGAATATAGATCTATTGTCTCATTGATTAAGTTTATTCTTAGGGATTTACTCTTTTTGATACATTATAAGAGCAATCATTCTCTTGCTTCCTCCTTCTGATAGTTCATTATTAGTATATAAAGTAATAGATTTCTATATATTAATCTTGTATCCTGAAACTTTACTGAGTTCATTTATTAACTCTAATAGTTTCCTGGTGGTGACTAGGAATTTTTTCATATATAGGATCATGTTATCTTCAAATAGTGGCAGTTTTAGTTTTCCCTTCTAACTTGGACATTTTTTATTTATCTGAATTCTATGGCTAGGACTTATGGACTACATTAAATAGAAATAGAGAAAGTGGGAATCCTTGTCTTGTTTCTGATTTTAGAAGAAAGGGTTCAGCTTTTCACTCTTGACTATGATGTTAGCTGTGGGTTTGTCCTAGATGGACTTTATTATGTTGGGATATGATCCTCTATACCAAGTTTGAGAGTTTTTAATCATGAGTGGATGTTGAATTTTGGGCTTTATCTGTGTTTATTGACATGTTCATATGCTTTTTATCCTTTTTAATTCTCATGATTTTATCTTTCCAGTGTGGTGTATCAAATTGATTTTGTGAATACTGAGTCAAGTTTGCATCCCTGGAAGAAATGCCTCTTGCTCATGGTGTGTGATCGTTTTTGTAAACTGTTGAACTTGGTTTGATAGTGTTTTCTGGAGTATTTGTGCATCTTTATATATCACATATATTGGCCTGTAATTTTCTTTTTTTATAGTGTCTTTGTCTGGTTTTGCTATCAGGGGAATGGCCTGAATTTGGGAGTGTTCCATCCTCTACATTCTCTTGGAACAGTTTGAGAAGGAAAGGTTTTAGCTCTTCTTTATACATTTGGTAGAATTCCCCTGTGAAGTAGTCCAGTATTTAAATGGATTAAATATTTAAATTGGCTGGGAGTATTTAAATTACAAATTCAATTTCAGTGCTGGTGATCAGTCTGCTCAGATTGTCTTTGCTTTTCTAGATATTTGACTATTTCTTCTAGTCCGTTCAGTTTTTAGATATAAAACTGTTCTTGGTATTCTATGATTATTTGTATCTCTGTGATATTTGTGGTAATTTATCCTTTCATTTCTTATTTTGTTTGAGTTCTCTTTTTTCTTTAAAAGCCTAGCTGAAGGTTTATCATTTTTAAAAATCTTTTTAAAAAACAACCCATCTCTTTGTTTCATTGACTCATTCTATTGTTTTTTCATCTTAATTTTATTTCCTTTCTTATGTTCACTTTTTTTTTTTTGCTTCTGTTGACTTTGGGCTTTCTTTTAGTTTCTTTAAATGGTAGGTTAGGTTGTTACGGATCTTTCTTATTTCTTGGGGTAGACCTATATTGCTGTAGGGACTTCTTAGAACTGATTTTGCTGTGTCCTGTATATTTTGATAAGTCATGTTTCCGTTTTCACTTACCTGAGGTATTTTGTGATTTCATCTTTGACTTCATTTTTGACCTATTGTTTTTTCAGTAGCATGGTGTTTATTCTGTGTGTTTGTGCTCTTCCTATTTTTTCTTCCTGTGATTGATTTCTAGTTTCATACTATTGTGGTAGGAAACAATGTTTTGAATTGTTTCCTGATAAATTATTTGTTTTGTTAGTTGTTTCAGAGTTTTTTCTTGTTCTTTCAAATCAGATGAATTCTTGCTCTTCTCATTGTGCTTAACATTCACCGTCTCTACAAAAATAGGGAAACGGTTACCTGTTACGGTTAAAGGGGTATCCTTATGTGGGAGCATCCCTGTACAGCCTGTGTGTGCCCAGTGGCTTTGTTGAGAGAGCCAGATTTGATGTGAACAAAAGTCATGTCTTTCCTTATGATGTGCTGTCAGCTGTCACCTTAGTGGGATGTGGATCTGGAGCTGGAGAGGCCAGAGTCAGAAACAAGTATGAGCCAAGGATTGCCCTCTGCTAAGTGGCTGTACTGCCCTCTCTGGGCAGGGTCTGGTCCCGCATTGCTAGAGCAGAAGTCCTGAGACTGGTGTGAGCTGGCTCTGTTCTCCTTAGGTGTGTCTCCTCCCTCTCGCAGCACTGGCACCCTTGCACTGGTGTGGAGCTGCTCCAAAGGGGCCTCAGGGGGCTCTTGGTATGGGTTGGGGTGTGGGCGGTGGCCGTCTGGCCTCTCTCCTAGACCCGTACTGCTTTGGATGCCCTACCTGTGTGAGCACCAATAATGGTTGCTCCTGTCCTTCTCAGATGCCAGTTTGGGTGTGAGCCACCTCTGTGTCTCAGGTCTCTGTGATGTTTGGCCTTGGCCTTGGCAGTGCAGACCCCAGTGTGGAACTACGTTGTGAAACCAGCAGAGTTGGAGCACTCACTGGGCTCAGGCTGGGGCATGTACCGAGACAGCCATGAGAAGCCAGCCAGTCACCACCCGGTTCTCTGCCGAGAATGCAGCAAGCAAGGGTGGGCATGCGCTCCTCACAAACAGAGTCTAGACTTCTCACAGCCCTCCTATTATTCTCACAGGCTCTCTAACCAGCTAGGAGTGCTCATCTTCCCTGTGTCAAACCCCAGATCTGGGGCACACAATATGTGACTGAAACTGCTCACTCCCCAGAGAGGCTCTCCAATCATGTAACCTCCTTTTCCCCCTGAGTCCTCTTCAGGGATCCTGGTCCTGATCTGATCACTTTTCTTTTATTCCTGATCAGTTTTTTGTGAATCTTTCCTACAGCCTTTGTTGGGCAGGAATCCTTCTGTTGGTCCAGTTTTCAGTGAGAATTGGTCAACATATAGATGCATTTTTGGTGTGTTCTTGGAGGGAGGTGCACCCCACAGGCTTCGATTGCTGTACCTTGATCTCTTCTTACAATTCATATAATTTATAATGGGCATCAGTATGTTCCAATGGTTTATAACCATGACAAGTATGATGAAAAAAGTACATGCATTCCATTAGGGAATTGGCGACACAATTGGTAAACTGGAGAGAAATGGGGATAGGTATGGAGCTGGATTTTTTTAACTATAAAAAGTTTTGAAAATATTGTGGAGAAGAGGAGAGTGAACTCATAATATAAATGTTTATCTTTGCAGTTTTGAGTGACCTTTGAAACCAGCATTCATGAATTTGTTGAGAAGCTAATATTCCCTTAAATGTGACTTTTTCTGCAAGCTCCTGGCTTCACTGATGCAATCACAAAAGAAATAGCTATGTTCATCTAGGGTTGTGGTTTTGCTCAATGGCTATGACAAAAAAAGATGATGGGCCAGTGAATTGTTATTGAACTATTGGCAAAAATTTATTCAAATGATCCCTGAGGGGTTCTTAGCCACATAATATAAAAGGGAAAGTATGGAGGTTTGGAAACAAGGAAAGAGGTCAAGGACCTGGAAGTTCCAAGTTCAAGTCAAGGCTGCAGTTTGAGATAAGAATGTTGGATGGGGTAAATAGAGTGGGTGGTGACTTGTTGAAAAGAGGAAATTGGTGAGGGGGTGGGATACTTGCATTTGTAATTTTATTTATTTTCTAAAAAATTTATTTCATCTTGGGATATAACTGATTAACCATGTTGTGATAGTTTCAGGTACACAGCAAAGGGACTCAGCTATACATATACATGTATCCATTCTCCCCAAACTCCGCTCCCATCCAAGGTACCACATAACACTGAGCAAAGTTCCCTGTGCTATATGGTAGGTCCTTGTTGGTTATCCATTTTAAATATAGCAGTATGTACAAGTCCGTCTCAAACTCCCTAACTATCCCTTCCCTCTGTCCATCCCCCTGGCAACAATAAGTTCATCCTCTAAGTCTGTGAGTCTGTTTCTTTAATAAGTTCATTTGTATCATTTCAGTTTAGATTCCACCTATAAGGGATGTCATATATTTCTCCTTCACCGTCTGACTTAACTTTACTCAGTATCATAATCTCTAGGTCCATCCATGTTGCTGCAAATGGCATTATTCTTTTGAATACTAATATTCCATTGTATATACGTACCACATCTTCTTTATCCATTCCTCTGTCGATGGACATTTAGATTGCTTCCATATCTTGGCTATTGTCGGAGAAGGCAATGGCACCCCACTCCAGTACTTGGAAAATCCCATGGACGAAGGAGCCTGGTAGGCTACAGTCCATGGGATCGCTAAGAGTCGGACATGACTGAGCGACTTCACTTTCACTTTTCCCTTTCATGCACTGGAGAAGGAAATGACAACCCACTCCAGTATTCTTGCCTGGAGAATCCTAGGGACGGCGGAGCCTGGTGGGCTGCCGTCTATGGGGTCGCACAGAGTCAGACACGACTGAAGCGACTTAGCAGCAGCAGCAGCAGCTTGGCTATTGTAAACAGTGCTGCAATAACACTGGGGTCCATGTATCCTTTCAGATCATATTTTCCTCCAGATATATGCCCAGAAGTGGGATTGCAGGATCATATAGCAACTTCATTTTAGTTTTTAAGGAACTTCCATACTGTTTTCAATAATGGCTGTACCAGTTTATATTCCCATCAACAATGTAGGAGGGTTCCCTTCTCTCCACACCTTCTCCAGAATTTATTGCTTGTGGATTTTTTGATGATAGCCATTCTGGCTGGGTGTGAGGTGATATTGTAGTTTTGATTTGCATTTCTCTAGTAATTAGCGATGTTGAACCTCTCTTTATGTGCCTCTCGGTCATTTGTATTTCTTGTTTGAGAAATGTTGATTTAGATCTTCTGCCCATTTATTGATTCAGTTATTTGTTTGGATGGTGTTAAGCATCATGAGCTGTTTGTAAATTTTAGACTAGTCCCTTGCCAGTCAAATCATTTTCAAATGTTTTCTACAAATTTATGGGTTGTCTTTTCATTTCATTTCCTTTTCTGTGCAAAAGCTTTGGAGTTTAAGTAGGTCCCATTTGTTTATTTTTATTTTCATTATTCTGGAAGATGGAAAGAAATAAGATTGTTGTGCTTCATGTCAGAGAGTGTTCTGCCTATATTTTCTCTAAGAGTTTTATAGTGTCTGGTCTCATATTAGGTCTTTAATCCATTTTGAGCTTATTTTTGTGTTTGGTGTTCGCATGTAGCTGTACAGTTTTCCCGTCATTTGTTGAAGAGACTGTCTTTCTGACACTGTGTAGTCTTACCTCCTTTGTCACAGATCAACCATAGGTGAGTGGGTTTGTTTCTGGGTTTTCTATCCTATTCTGTTGAGCTATGTTCCTGATTTTGTGCCAGTACTGTACTACTTGATGACTGTACCTTTGTAAGATAGTCTAAAGTCAGGGAGCTTGATTCCTCCAGCTCCATTTTTCTTTCTCAAGATTGCTTTGACTATTTGGGGTCTTTTGCATCTCCATACAAATTTTAAGATGTTTTGTTCTAGTTCTGTGGAAGATGCTATTGGTAATTTGATAGGGATTGCATTAAATCTGTAAATTACATTGAGTAGTATAGTCATTTTGACAGTATTGATTCTTCCGATCCACAGGCATGGTATATCTTTCATCTGTTTGTGTATTCTTTGATTTCTTTCATCATCGCCATATAGTTTTCAGATTACAGGTCTTTTGTTTACTTGGATAGGCTTATTCGTAGGTATTCTATTTTTTTTGATGTGATGGTAAATGAAATTATTTCTCAAATTTCTCTTTCTGATCTTTCATTGTTAGTGCATAGAAATGCAACAGATTCTGTGTATTAATTTTGTAACCTGCAACTTGACTAAATTTATTAATGAGTTTTAGTAATTTTCTGGTAGCATCTTCAGGATCCTATATGTAGTATCATGTCATCTGCAGTGACAGTTTAACTTCTTTTCCAATTTGGATTCCCTTTGCTTCCTTTTCTTTGACTGCTGTAACTAGGACTTCTAAAACCATGTTGAATAAAAGTGGTGAGAGTGGTCATCCTTGTCTTGTTCTTGATCTTAGAGGAACTGATATCACTTTTTCACCACTGAGTATAAAGTTAGCTACAGGTTTGTCATTGATGGTCTTTATCATGTTGAGTTATGTCCCCTCTATGCCCACTTTTTAGAGAGTTTTTTTTTTTTATCATAAATGGTTGCTGAATTTTGTCAAAAGCTTTTACTGTATCTATTGAGATAATCATATGTTTTTTTTTTTTGTTTTGTTTTTTGTTTTTTGTTTTTTTTTGTTTTTCCCACTTAATTTATTTTATTTTATTTTATTTTTTTTTAATAAATTTATTTATTTTAGTTGGGGGCTAATTACTTTACAATATTGTAATAGTTTTTGCCATACATTGACATGAATCAGCCATGGGTTTACATGTGTTCCCCTTCCTGGACCCCCCACCCACCTCCCTCCCCATCCCATCCCTCTGGGTCATCCCATTGCCCCGGCCCTGAGCCCTTGTCTCATGCATCGAACATGGAATGGTGTTCTGTTTCACATACGATAATATACATGTTTCAATGCTATTCTCCCAGAACGTCCCACCCTCACCTTCTCCCTCAGAGTCCATAAAATTGTTCCATGCATCTGTGTCTCTTATTCTGACTCGCATATAGGGTTATCGTTACCATCTTTCAAATTCCATATATATGCATTAGTATACTGTATTGTTGTTCTTCTTTCTGGCTTACTTCACTCTGTATAATGGGCTCCAGTTTCATCCATCTCAGTAGAACCGATTCAAATGTATTTTTTTTAATGGCTGAGTAATATTCCATTGTGTATATGTACCACAGCTTCCTTATCCACTCGTCTGCTGATGGACATCTTGGTTGCTTCCATGTCCTGGCTATTGTAAACAGTGCTGCGATGAACACTGGGGTACACGTGTCTCTTTCAATTCTGGTTTCCTCGGTGTATATGCCCAGCAGTGGGATTGCTGGGTCATATGGCAGTTCTATTCCCAGTTTTTTAAGGAATCTCCACACTGTTCTCCATAGTGGCTGTACTAGTTTGCATTCCCACCAACAGTGTAAGAGGGTTCCCTTTTCTCCACACCCTCTCCAGCATTTATTGCTTGTAGACTTTTGGATAGCAGCCATTCTGACTGGTGTGAAATGATACCTCATTGAGGTTTTGATTTGCATTTCTCTAATAATGAGTGATGTTGAGCATCTTTTCATGTGTTTGTTAGCCATCTGTATGTCTTCTTTGGAGAAATGTCTGTTTAGTTCTTTGGCCCATTTTTTGATTGGGTCGTTTATTTTTCTGGAATTCAGCTGCAGAAGTTGCTTGTATATTTTTGAGATTAATTGTTTGTCTGTTGCTTCATTTGCTATTATTTTCTCCCATTCTGAAGGCTGTCTTTTCACCTTGCTTATAGTTTCCTTTGTTGTGCAAAAGCTTTTAATTTTAATTAGGTCCCATTTGTTTATTTTTGCTTTTATCTCCAATATTCTGGAAGGTGGGTCATGGAGGATCCTGCTGTGATTTATGTCGGAGAGTGTTTTGCCTATGTTTTCCTCTAGGAGTTTTATAGTTTCTGGTCTTACGTTTAGATCTTTAATCCATTTTGAGTTTATTTTTGTGTACGGTGTTAGGAAGTGTTCTAGTTTCATTCTTTTACAAGTGGTTGACCAGTTTTCCCAGCACCACTTGTTAAAGAGATTGTCTTTTCTCCATTGTATACTCTTGCCTCCTTTGTCGAAGATAAGGTGTCCATATGTGCGTGGGTTTATCTCTGGGCTTTCTATTTTGTTCCATTGATCTATATTTCTATCTTTGTGCCAGTACCATACTGTCTTGATGACTGTGGCTTTGTAGTAGAGCCTGAAGTCAGGCAGGTTGATTCCTCCAGTTCCATTCTTCTTCCTCAAGATTGCTTTGGCTATTCGAGGTTTCTTATATTTCCATACAAATTGTGAGATGATTTGTTCTAGTTCTGTGAAAAATACCATTGGTAGCTTGATAGGGATTGCATTGAATCTATAGATTGCTTTGGGTAGTATACTCATTTTCACTATATTAATTCTTCCAATCCATGAACACGGTATATTTCTCCATCTGTTTGTGTCCTCTTTGATTTCTTTCATCAGTGTTTTATAGTTTTCTATATATGTCTTTTGTTTCTTTAGGTAGATATATTCCTAAGTATTTTATTCTTTTTGTTGCAATGGTGAATGGTATTGTTTCCTTAATTGCTCTTTCTGTTTTCTCATTATTGGAGTATAGGAATGCAAGGGATTTCTGTGTGTTAATTTTATATCCTGCAACTTTACTATATTCATTGATCAACTCTAGTAATTTTCTAGTAGAGTCTTTAGGGTTTTCTATGTAGAGGATCATGTCATCTGCAAACAGTGAGAGTTTTACTTCTTCTTTTCCTATCTGTATTCCTTTTATTTCTTTTTCAGCTCTGATTGCTGTGGCCAAAACTTCCAAAACTATGTTGAATAGTAGTGGTGAGAGTGGGCATCCTTGCCTTGTTCCTGACTTTAGGGGAAATGCTTTCAATTTTTCACCATTGAGGATAATGTTTGCTGTGGGTTTGTCATATATATAGCTTTTATTATGTTGAGATACGTTCCTTCTATTCCTGCTTTCTGGAGGGTTTTTATCATAAATGGATGCTGAATTTTGTCAAAGGCTTTTTCTGCATCTATTGAGATAACCATATGGTTTTTTTCTTTCAATTTGTTAATGTGGTGTATTACATTGATTGATTTGCGGGTGTTAAAAAAACCTTGCATTCCTGGGATAAAGCCCACTTGGTCATGATGTATGATCTTTTTAATATGATGTTGGATTCTGCTTGCTAGAATTTTATTAAGGATTTTTGCATCTATGTTCATCAGTGATATTGGCCTGTAGTTTTCCTTTTTTGTGACATCTTTGTCTGGTTTTGGAATTAGGGTGATGGTGGCCTCATAGAATGAGTTTGGAAGTTTACCATCTTCTGCAATTTTCTGGAAGAGTTTGAGTAGGATAGGTGTTAGCTCTTCTCTAAATTTTTGGTAGAATTCCGCTGTGAAGCCGTCTGGTCCTGGGCTTTTGTTTGCTGGAAGATTTCTGATTACAGTTTCGATTTCCGTGCTTGTGATGGGTCTGTTGAGATCTTCTATTTCTTCCTGGTTCAGTTTTGGAAAGTTATACTTTTCTAAGAATTTGTCCATTTCTTCCAAGTTGTCCATTTTATTGGCATATAGCTGTTGGTAGTAGTCTCTTATGATCCTTTGTATTTCTGTGGAGTCTGTTGTGATCTCTCCATTTTCATTTCTAATTTTGTTGATCTGATTCTTCTCCCGTTGTTTCTTGATGAGTCTGGCTAATGGCTTGTCAATTTTGTTTATCTTCTCGAAAAACCAGCTTTTAGTTTTGTTGATTTTTGCTATGGTCTCTTTTGTTTCTTTTGCATTTATTTCTGCCCTAATTTTTAAGATTTCTTTCCTTCTACTGACCCTGGGGTTTTTCATTTCTTCCTTCTCTAGTTGCTTTAGATGTAGAGTTAGTTGATTTATTTGATTTTTTTCTTGTTTCTTGAGGTACGCCTGTATTGCTATGAACCTTCCCCTTAGTATTGCTTTTACAGTGTCCCATAGGTTTTGGGTTGTTGTGTTTTCATTTTCATTCGTTTCTATGAATAATTTGATTTCTTTTTTGATTTCTTCTGTGATTTGTTGGTTATTCAGAAGCGTGTTGTTTAGCCTCCATATGTTGGAATTTTTAATAGTTTTTTTCCTGTAATTGAGGTCTAATCTTACTGCATTGTGGTCAGAGAAGATGGCTGGGATGATTTCAATTTTTTTGAATTTACCAAGGCTAGATTTATGGCCCAGGATGTGATCTATCCTGGAGAAAGTTCCATGTGCACTTGAGAAAAAGGTAAAATTGATTGTTTGGGGGTGGAAAGTCCTGTAAATATCAATTAAATCTAATTTGTCTATTGTATCATTTAAAGTTTGTGTTTCCCTCTTAATTTTCTGTTTAGTTGATCTATCCATATGCGTGAGTGGAGTATTAAAGTCTCCCACTATTATTGTGTTATTGTTAATTTCCCCTTTCATACTTGTTAGTATTTGCCTTATATATTGTGGTGCTCCTATGTTGGGTGCATATATATTTATGATTGTTACGTCTTCTTCTTGGATTGAACCTTTGATCTTTATGTAGTGTCCTTCTTTGTCCCTTTTCACATCCTTTATTTTAAAGTCTATTTTATCTGAAATGAGTATTGCGACTTCTGCTTTCTTTTGGTCTCCGTTTGCATGAAATATGTTTTTCCATCCCTTCACTTTCAGCCTGTGTGTGTCCCTAGTTTTGAGGTGGGTCTCTTGTAGACAGCATATATAGGGGTCTTGTTTTTGTATCCATTCAGCAAGCCTTTGTCTTTTGGTTGGGGCATTCAGCCCATTTACATTTAAGGTAATTATTGATAAGTATGATCCCGTTGCCATTTACTTTGTTGTTTTGAGTTCGTGTTGAAACATCCTTTCTGTGTTTCCTGTTTAGAGAAGATCCTTTAGCATTTGCTGGAGAGCTGGTTTGGTGGTGCTGAATTCCCTCAGCTCTTGCTTGTCTGTAAAGCTTTTGAATTCTCCTTCATATCTGAATGAGATCCTTGCTGGGTACAGTAATCTGGGTTGTAGATTATTCTCTTTCATTACTTTAAGTATGTCCTGCCATTCCCTTCTAGCCTGAAGGGTTTCTATTGAAAGATCAGCTGTTATCCTTATGGGGATCCCCTTGTGTGTTATTTGTTGTTTTTCCCTTGCTGCTTTTAATATTTGTTCTTTGTGTTTGATCTTTGTTAATTTGATTAATATGTGTCTTGGGGTGTTTCACCTTGGGTTTATCCTGTTTGGAACTCTCTGGGTTTCTTGGACTTCTGTGACTATTTCTTTCCTCATTTTAGGGAAATTTTCAACTATTATCTCCTCGAGTATTTTTTCATGGCCTTTCCTTTTATCTTCTTCTTCTGGGACTCCTATGATTCGAATGTTGGGGCGTTTCATATTGTCCCAGAGGTCCCGGAGGTTTTCCTCATTTGATTCTTTTTTCTTTTTTCCTCTCTGCTTCGTTTATTTCCATCATTCTATCTTCTACCTCACTTATCCTATCTTCTGCCTCCGTTATTCTACTGTTGGTTCCCTCCAGAGTGTCTTTTATCTCCTTTATTTCATTATTCATTCTATATTGATTCCTTTTTATTTCTTCTAAGTCCTTGATAAACATTTCTTGCATCTTCTCAATCTTTGTCTCCAGGCTATTTATCTGTAACTCCATTTTGCTTTCAAGATTTTGGATCATTTTTATTATCATTATTCTAAATTCTTTTTCAGATAGATTCCCTATCTCCTCCTCTTTTGTTTGGCTTTGTGGGCATTTCTCATTTTCCTTTACTTGCTGAGTATATCTCTGCCTTTTCATCTTGTTTAGATTGCTGTGTTAGGCGTGGCCCTTCTGTATTCTGGTAGTATGAAGTTCCTCTTTATTGTGGAGGTTCCTCACTGCGGTTGGGGTTGGACAGGTGGCTTGTCAAGGCTTCCTGGTTGGGGGAGCTTGTGTCGGTGTTCTGGTGGGTGGAGCTGGATTTCTGCTCTTTAGAGTGCAATGGAGTGACCAGTATTAATTTTTGAGATGTCTATGGATTTGGTGTGCCTCTGGGCAGCCTGTATATTGATGCTCAGGTCTATGTTCCTGCGTTGCTGGAGAATTTGCGTGGTATGTCTTGCTCTGGAACTTATTGGCTCTTGGGTGGAGCTTGGTTTCAGTGTATATATGGAGGCTATTGGATGGTCTCTTATTAATTAATGTTTCCCCTGGCTTTCAGTCTTATTCTTGTAGTAGCCTCTAGACTTCTCCTTCCATACAGCCTCAATAATAAAACTTTTAGGTTAATGGTGAAAAGATTCTCCACAGTGAGGGATACCCAGAAAGGTTCATTGAGTTACATGGAGAGATGAGGTGGGGGGGGGGTTTGGGGTGACCAGGAGGGGAAGAGGGGAATTCAAATGTGGAGAGAGCAATCTAGCCAGTAAGCATTTCCCTCTGTGCTTTCTACAGTTTGGAACCCTCAGAGTGGTTCGCAGAGATACATAGAGAGGGGGGAGGAAGGTAATAGAGGTGAGCATGAGTAGAAAGGGAGGAATCAAGAGGGGAGAGAGAGATCTGGGCAGTATCCTGTTCCTGAAGTGTTCTCCGGTACCCAGAACACCCTCAGAGATTCACAGAATTGGGTTGAGAAGAGAAGGAGGAGGGTGGGAGATAGAGGTTCCCTGGGGGAGAAGAAAGAACATCAATAGGGGGAGAGAGTGATCAGGCCAGTGATCACACTCCTGAGTAAAAATGGGTCCTAAAGATTGGGTTCTTAAATGTACAAAATTGATATCAAATATGTAAAACAAAGATTAAAAATCTAGAGTAGAGGTTAGACTCTTATAAAACTTACAATATAAAAAAAAAAAGAAAAAAGGAAACAGTGTAAAAAGAAAAAAAACCAGTAAAACAGTAAAAAAAGAAACAGTAAAAAAAAGTAAAACAGGAAAAAAAAACATTAAAAAAAGAAAACACAAAAGGTATAAGATATATGTATGTAGTTTGCTTCAAAAATAGGGTTTTTTTTTTTTTGCAAGTTAATAGTGGGTTATGAAAATGAAATTTAAAGGTGTAATAGAGGACTTGAAGAAAAAGGAAAGAAGAGAAAAAAAAATTTTTTTTTTAAATAAAAAAAAAAATAATAATAATAGTAAAAATATATATATATCCCGGACTTTCTCTGGAGCTGTTGTGAGCAGTGTGGGATCTGCTCAGTTTCAGATAGATCCTTATTCCTGCTTATACTTTTCAAGATCTATAGGTCCTTTCCAATGCAGTCGGTATTAACTACAGGGATTTTAATCTGTTTGCCTGTCCCTTCCAAAGCGCTTCCCTCTGTTTATTTGGCTTCTGTTTGGAGA
Source organism: Giraffa tippelskirchi (assembly GCF_054371585.1). Taxonomy (NCBI): domain Eukaryota; kingdom Metazoa; phylum Chordata; class Mammalia; order Artiodactyla; family Giraffidae; genus Giraffa; species Giraffa tippelskirchi. The sequence goes on along the minus strand of NC_137288.1, from coordinate 36,400,918 downwards.
TCTCTTCAGTATCTAATTTCCGCCCTGCAACAAAGCGGTGGAGGTGATCTCTTTAGGTTCGCTTGTTCAATCGTGCTGTGGGGAGGAAGGAACACTGCAAATCTGGCGTGTGTGTGGTAAGCTCGCAGTGTCTCGGCCGCACTGGGTTCGCCCCCGCTCACGGCGTGTGTGCTTTCCCCGTCTACCCTGCTCAGGCTTCAGGTTACTCGGCCGGGGAGCGGGCCCTGAGCTGCGTGCACTTCCCAGGTCTAAGCCGCTCAGGTTCAGGCTCCCGGTTACTCCACAAAGGCGCAGACTCGGTTTCGCCCGCGGCTTGTGCCGTTCCCGGTCGGAGCTGCCCCGGCGGCCAGGAGTTTGGCGAGCACGCTCTTCCCTGCTGGGGCGGTGCGGCTTATCACCTCCCTGGCCCCCGCCTCGGTTTACGGGCGCGCCAGGCTCCGGTGTGCTTTGCGTCGGTTCTGGGGAGCTGGTCTCTGGCTGCGACCCTCCCGGCGGCTGTCGACCCTCCGGGATCTCAGGCAGTCTTTGCTTAGAAACTGGGAGCCTGTTTGCAGTTTGGTAGGGGGTGCCCTCTCTGGAGCCGAGTTTGCCCCTTTCCGGCTCTGGCGGGCCCCGCCTGCCCGCTGTGTCCGGCGGGGGATGGGGCGGTCCGCAGCCGGCTAGCTCTCCTCTCGTATCGCTCAGTCCTTTGTTCTGTGAGCGGGCCGGCAGTGCCTTAGAGTTGGGCTTTTCGCGGGATAGTTCTCTCTCTCTGGCTGTCCCACAGTTTAGGTTACTATCTCACGTTAGCTCCCTCAGATTGCCCTCGGGGCACTCGGGCCCGGTCCTTACCCTAGGCAGTGCCGCCCGCTCCTCTCCGTTCAGCCCCCACTTGCTGGTGGCGGATGATGCGAGCGTCTGGGGTTCTTTGCTGGGAGTTGCTTTAGGCACGTAATCTGTGGATTTTATTTATTTTTTCCTCCCAGTTACGTTACCCTCCGAGATAAGAAATCTTCCCCCACACCCGCCGGTGGGAGGGTTTCCTGGTGCTTGGAAATTCCTCCTGTTTTACGACTCCCTCCCCAGGACGGGTCTCCGTCCCTAGCTCTTTTGTCTCTCTTTTTATCTTTTATAATTTCTCCTACCTGCTTTTGAAGATAACGCGCTGTCTTTGTGGAAGCCTGATGTCCTCTGCCAGCCTTCAGAAGTAGTTTTGTGAAGTTTGGTCAGCGTTCAGATGTTCTTTCGATAAATTTGTGGAGGAGAGAGTGGTCTCCCCGTCCTATTCCTCCGCCATCTTAGCCCCGCCTCTCAATCATATGGTTTTAATGGTTTAATCATATGGTTTCTTCAGTTTGTTGATGTGTATCACATTGATTGATTTGCAGATATTGAAAAATCTGCATCTCTGGGATGAATCTCACTTGATCATGTTGTATGATTTTTTTAATGTATTGTTGAGTTTGAATTGCTAGTATTTAGTTAAGGATTTTTGTGTCTGTGTTCCTCAGTGATACTGGTCTGTAAATTGTTTTGTATTGTCTCTGTCTGGTTTTGGTATCAGGGTGATGGTGGCCTCATAGAATTGAATTCCTCTGTAATGTTTTGGAAGAGTTTCAGAAGGATGGGTGTTAACTCTTCTCTAAGTATTTGATAGAAATCACTTGCAAAGCTATGAGGTCCTGGACTTTTATTTGTTGGGAGTTTTTAAATTAGTTTCAATTTCAGTACTTGTGATTGGTCTGCTCATATTTTCTGTTTCTTCCTGGTTCAGTCTTGGTAGACTATACCTTTCTAAGAATTTGTCCATTTCTTCCAGGTTGTCCATTTTATTGGCATACAGTTGCTCATAAGTTTCTTATGATCCTTTATATTTCTGTGGAGTCAGTTGTAACTTCTCCCTTTTCATTCCTAGTTTTGTTGATTTGAGTCCTCTCCCTTTTTTTCTTGATGAGTCTGGCTAATCAATTTTCTTTATTTTTTCAAAGCTTTTAATTTCATTGATCATTGGAATTGTTTTCTTGGTCTCCATTTTAGTTATTTCTGCTCTGATCTTTATGATTTCTTTCCTTCTACTAACTTTAGATTTTGTTTTGTTCTTTTTCTAGTTGTTTTAGCTGTAAGGTTAGGTTGTTTATTTGAGATTTTTCTTGTTGAGGTATGATTGTTATAAACGTCCCTCTTAGAAGTGCTTTTGCTGTATCCTGTAAGTTTTGGACCATTGAGATTTCATTTTCATTTGTCTCTAAGTATTTTTTAATTTCCTCTTTGACTTTTTCATGGTCCATTGGTTGTTTAGTAGTATATTGTTTAGCTGCCATGTGTTTATGTATTTATAGTTTTTTTCTTTTAGTTTATTTCTAATCTCATAGCATTGTGATCAGAAAAGATGCTTAACGTGATTTCAATTTTCTTAAATTTACCAAGGCTCACCTTGTGGCCTAGCATGCAGTCAATCCTTTAGAATGCTCTCTGTTCACTTGAGAAGAAGTGTCGTCTGCTGTTTTTGGATGGAATGCTCTATAAATATTAAGTTCATCTGGTCTAAAGTGTCATTTAAGGCCTGTGTTTGCTTATTAATTTTCTGTCTGGATGATATGTCCATTGATGAAAATGGAGTGTTAAAGTCCCCCACTGCTGCTGCTGCTAAGTCGCTTCAGTTGTGTCCGACTCTATGCGACCCCACAGACAGCAGCCCACCAGGCTCCCCCATCCCTGGAATTCTCCAGGCAAGAACACTGGAGTGGGTTGTCATTTCCTTCTCCAATGCATCACAGTGAAAAGTGAAAGTGAAGTCGCTCAGTCGTGTCTGACTCTTAGTGACCCCATGGACTGCAGCCCACCAGGCTCCTCCGTCTGTGGGAGTTTCCAGGCAAAAGTACTGGAGTGGGGTGCCATTGCCTTCTCCGACTAGGATTTGTAATTTTAGAGATAGGGCACTGGCACATGATAAGAGCCAGCCTATGACCACGATGTTGGAGGCTTAGATGGAAGGGAAAGAAGCATTGGGCACAAGGAGGTCAAGAATCAGAGTGACCTAAACATTCAGGACACTTGAGTGGGTAGTCCATTTTAATGTTAATGTCACCAAGGATGACAAGGTGAGGATGCAGAGAAAGATGTAAAACCAATGGAGACTGACCAGAACATTGGCCAATGATCACAACAGGGGTGAGAAAGGGATAAAAGATCAGAGTGGCAACTGTGTTTGTTTATTTTCTTGTTCCTTTAACTCTAACTCTAAAATTCAAACTGTTCTAAAATGAACAGTTACAAAACTTATGTCTACCAAATCCTCTTTTGCTTCTAAATAAGCTTGTGTGAAATAGATCATAGAGGACAAGAAGGAACAAATGTATTCCTTAAAAATGATTACCTTTAAATTACAATTATGACTGTGATTCAAAGCACTGATTGTAATTCAGCTCAGGGTCAGAAGTTGAAGATGAATTAAGCTGAAGGTTTTTAAATTTCTGTTTTTTTCAAACAGCCCTTTTTAGTCTAATCTGGTTTGCAAATACAAACACTGTAGTTCTGCTAATTAAGACTTCTGTGGCAGGCTAAGACTTTTGGACAGGGAAAACAATAGGCTGGGTGAGGAGAGGAAGATCTGGAGATAATAGCCCCTGTTTTATGAACTAAATCATATTACTTCTTTCTAGAAATATGAAACAGAAACTCAGAAGTTTTGCAGGTCATTTGCAGGAACTTGAGCTAATACTTATGTAGAGGAAGCCCAGTAAAGTTAATTGAGGTTAAAACCATAAGGAAAAGTCTAGAAAGAGAGTAAAACAAGAGATATATGCCGAGCACCAGGGTAAAAATTTGCATTACCCTTAAACAGAGAGAAGCAAGACATAGAGCCTGATATTTTGTGTCCAATAATTTTCCTTGTGAGAACCAGCTGTATTGCACTTCCTAGTCATAGATTTATATGTAGATTTCTATAGTAAAGCAGACCATAAAGCTGCTTTTTTTTTTTTATTCAGTTCAGTTCAGTCATTCAGTCGTGTCTGACTCTTTGTGACCCTGTGGACTGTAGCATGCCAGACCTCCTTGTCCATCGCTAACTCCCAGAGCCTGCTCAAACTGGTGTCCATTGAGTCGATGATGCTATCTAACCATCTCATCCTCTGTCATCCCCTTCTTCTCCCACCTTCAATCTTTCCCAGCACCAGGGTCTCTTCCAGTGAGTCAGTTCTTCACATCAGGTGGCCAAAGTACTGGAACTTCAGCATCAGTCCTTCCAATGAATATTCAGGACTAATTTCCTTTTGGATTGTCTGGTTTGATCTCCGAGATTTTTTATATAGGCTAATCAAATTCTTCATTTGTATAGAAGTCTCAAGTAGAAAAGTACCCACCCCAGCATTTGATATATTCTTCTAAAATCTGTATACTTCTTTTTTACTTCTAAAACTATTTTTATTAAACTCTGGAATTCATTGCATCATGTGAGAAAGAAATATCTCTACTTGATTGACCCATATATTTAGGCAATTCTTTCAACATCATCTATTGAATACTAATTATTTCTACATTTATTTTTTGAATCCCTTATTTATGAAGTTGTATTTATTACTATTTCAGAGCCTTGAGCATTTTATCACATTAATCTACCTGTGGACATTTTTCTGGTCAGTACTGCACTATAATCAGTGAAGGATTGCAATCTGTATTCATATTTGATAGTGGCAGGTATCTTATTTTTTTTCCAAAAATTTAATTTCTCGCTTGTTTGATCAGCTACAGAAACTTGAATTTCATCAAGTTACCTCATGATTCCAAGATTTTTATCTTAATTGTGTTAAACCTATAAATTATTTGGAAAGGTTTAACATTTTATCATATCTTTCTATTGTAGAATTTTTTTGTTGTAGAATATTTTTCCTTTTGTTTCAAACACTTAAAAAATCTTAGTGAGATTGCATAGCCTTCTTTACAAGAGATCTTTACATTTTTCTTTGAGATACTTTTTTTTTTTTTTGTATTTTTTCTGTTAAATATTTTCTCTGTGGTCCTTAGTCCTTTATTGCTTGTATGTAAAAGTTAATAGTTGAGCATTTTTCTTATATCTGCACACTTTCAGTTCCGTTCAGTCGCTCAATTGTGTCCGACTCTTTGTGACCCCATGAACCGCAGCATGCCAGGCCTCCCTGTCCATCACCAGCTCCCAGAGTTTACCCAAACTCATGTCCATTGAGTTGGTGATGCCATCCAACCGTCTCATCCTCTGTCGTCCCCTTCTCCTCCTGCCCTCAATCTTTCCCAGCATCAGGGTCTTTTCAAACGAGTCAGCTCTTTGCATCAGGTGGCCAAAGTATTGGAGTTTCAGCTTCAACATCAGTCCTTCCGATGAGCACCCAGGATTGATCTCCTTTAGGATGGACTGGTTGGATCTCCTTGCAGTCTAAGGGACTCTCAAGAGTCTTCTCTAACACCACAGTTCAAAAGCATCAATTCTTTGGAGTTCAGCTTTCTTTATAGTCCAACTCTCACATCCATACATGACTACTGGAAAAACCATAGCCTTGACTAGACAGACCTTTGTTGACAAAGTAATGTCTCTGCTTTTTAATATGCTGTACACTTTTACTTTCCTCTTAATTCTAAGCATTTTGTAATTTATCATTATGAATTCTCTATATTATTATATCATCTGAAAATAATTTTATCTCCTTTTCAATAATTATTTTTTATAATGTTTTCATTGGGCTTATTTCACCAAATAAAGTGGAAAACTTTTAAATAGTAATGGTGAGATGTGGCTGGACATTATTCTCTTTTGACGGATTTTAGTAAGTTAAATTAATAAGATACATTTCTCAATATGTTCCCCATGGAACAGTAATCCTGCAAGATTATCTTTGAAGATGAGATCTAAGGATTTCATAATGGGGAAACACTCTTCACTATATCACCCCACCTTGAGATTAGCAATTTGCTCTCTTCTATCTCCCCAAAAATCTTCTATAAAACATATTTACTAGTAAATTATATTGTACTTGATTTCATGTAGTTTTTTCCCAGGTACCTTCAAGATTACAGTTGATTAATTATGATAAAAAGTATACATATTAGGGAATCCCTTAATATCATTTAGTACTTTTGCATTGAATGTTAACACCCCACAAATCTCTAAGCACCTGAAAACCCCGATAGTAGCAAGAACTATGGTAATAAAAAATTTGACATTTAATTTGTTCAATATATAATATTTACATTATGAAACCAATGGTGATCTGATAGAGACAGTGATAAAGGAAATTTTAAAAAGCTAAGTTTTATATTCTTATAATACAGTTATCAAAATTGTGTATAAAAACTAAAACTTGGCAGACATTTCTATTACAAAATTCTTAATTATCTGAGTTGTAGTCATTAACTCGCTCACAATTTACATGCAACATCTGCTAGTACTGATATTTGATTCCCACCCCCCCCAAGAAAGTGTGAGTAGGTATTTAAGAGCAGACATTAATTTACTGTGGACAGAAAAAGATAAAACTACTCAACATTCATACTGGTCATAGCCTCTTGTACCTAAGAAATGTTAAAGCAGTAAGACTGAAAAAAATTCCAGAAAGGAAATGCATAGGGAAAGTGAAGTCGCTCAGTCATGTCCAACTCTTTGCGTCCCCATGGACTATAAGAGTACCATAAATGGCACAGTCCAATAAAAAATCTTGGGACCAATTAGACACACATCTTTGCTTTCTCCTTAAATGATTAGAGATCTGTTTTGCCATCAAATTACAATGACTGTAGCAATAAGGGGCACCAAGTATACAACTACTTAAATCTTGCAAAATACTAAGATGAGTAGGGGTGGCCAGATGAAGGAACAATGTATATGCAATTCAAACTATGTATAGCATAACCAGAGTGCAGTTCATTCCAAACTGACTGTGTGAAACAAATGGCCCTTTATGAATCATGGTTAAAATTATAACAAGTGTAATACTACAAAGATTTCCATGGGAAGCAAAATCCAAGGGACACTTTGTATTATTTACTGTATATTTCAACTTAAAAATAATTTTGCTAAGTATACATCTTGACTGACGTCTATGTGTAAAATGTCCAAATAGATATATATGTTTACCTTTGGTGCGTTACCGACCTTTTTTGTGAATTCTGTCTGAAAGGCAGGTAGAATGCTAGATGTAAACACACATGTGGGAAAAACTCAACCCGAGGTGATCCAAAATAATGCTCATATACCTCATATACCTCAAAGACTGGAGGTACTTTGAAAGTCAGAGACTCTACCAGAAACCCAAAACAGGTTACAGTGAGGATCAGTTCGTTGCTCAGTCGTGTCCAACTCTTTGCAATCCCATGGACTGCAGCATGCCAGGCTTCCCCATGCATCACCAACTCTGTTTCTCAAACTCATGTCCATCGAGCTGGTGATGCCATCCAACCATCTCATCCTCTGTCATCCCCTTCTGCTCGTGCCTTCAGTCTTTCTTCAAGGTCTTTTCTGTTGAGTCAGTTCTTCATATCAGGTGGCCAAAGTATTGGAGCTTCAACTTCAGCATCAGTCCTTCCAATGAACATTCAGGACTGATTTTCTTTAGGTTTGACTGGTTTGATCTCCTTGCTATCCAAGGGACGCTCAAGAGTCTTTTCCAATACCACAGTTCAACAGTATAAATTCTTCAGCGCTCAGCTTTTTTTATAGTTGAACTCTCACATCTATAATGACTACTGGAAAAACCATAGCTTTGACTAGACGAACCTTTGTCAGCAAAGTAATGTCTGCTTTTTAATATGCTGTGTAGGTTTATCATAGCTTTTCTTCCAAGGAGCAAGTGTCTTTTTAATTTTATGGCTGCAATCACCATCTGCAGTATTTTGGAGCTCCAGAAAATAAAGGCTCTCATTGTTTCCATTGTTTCCCCATATATTAACCATAAAGTGATGAGACCAGATGCCATGATCTTCGTTTTATGAATGTTGAGTTTTAAGCCAACTTTTTCACTTTCCTCTTTTACTTTCATCAAGAGACTCTTTAGTTCTTCTTCACTTTCTGCCATAAGGGTGGTGTCATCTGCGTATCTGAGGTTATTGATATTTCTCCTGGCAATCTTGATTCCAGCTTGTGCTTCATCCAGCCCAACATTTCGCATGATGTACTCTGCATATAAGTTAAATAAGCAGGGTGACAGTATACAGCTTTGATGGCCTCCTTTCCAAATTTTGAACCAGTCCATTGTTCCTTGTCTGGTTCTAACTGTTGCTTCTTGACCTGCATACAGGTTTCTCAGGAGGCAGGTAAGGTGTTTTGGTGTTCTCATCTCTTGAAGAATTTTCCACATTTTGCTGTGATCCACACAGTCAAAGGCTTTGGCAGAGTCAATAAAGCAAAAGTAATGTTTTTCTGAAACTCTCTTGCTTTTTCAATGATCCAAAAGATGTTGGCAATTTGATCCCTGGATCCTCTGCTTTTTCTAAATCCAGCTTTAACATCTGGAAGTTCTCGGTTCATGTATTGTTGGAGCCTCTCTTGGAGAATTTTGAGCATTAGTTTGCTAGTGTGTGAGATGAGTGCAGTTGTGTGGTAGTGTGAACATTCTTTGGCATTGCCTTTCTTTGAGATTGGAATGAAAACTGACCTTTTCTAGTCCTGTGGTCACTGCTAACTTTTCCAAATTTGCTGGCATATTGAGTGCAGCACTTTCACAGCATCATCTTTTAGGATTAAATAGCTCAACTAGAATTCCATCATCTCCACTAGCTTTGTTCATAGTGATGCTTCATAAGGCCCACTTGATCTCACATTCCAGGAGGTCTGGCTCTAGGTGGGTGATCACACCATTGCGATTATCTGGGTCACGAAGAGCTTTTTTGTATAGTTCTTCTGTATATTCTTGCCAACTCATCTTAATAGCTTCTGCTTCTGTTAAGTCCCTACCATTTCTGTCCTTTATTATACCCATCTTTGCATGAAACATTCCCTTGGTATCTCTAATTTTCTTGAAGAGATCTCTAGTCTTTCCCATTCTATTGTTTTACTCTGTTTCTTTGCACTGACCACTGAGGAAGGCTTTCTTATCTCTTCTTGCTTTGGAAGTCTGCATTCAAATAGGTATATCTTTTTCTCCTTTGCCTTTAGCTTCTCCTCTTTTCTCAGCTATTTGTAAGGCCTCCTCAGACAATCATTTTGCCTTTTTCTTGCCTTTTTGCATTTCTTTTTCTTGGGAGTGATCTTGATCACTCCCTCCTGTGCAATGTCACAAACTTCCATCCATAGTTCTTCAGGCACTCTATCAGATCTAATCCCTTGAATCTATTTGTCACTTCCACTGTATATTCATAAGGGGTTTGATTTACGTCATACCTGGTCTAGCAGAAGAATTGATGCTTTTGAACTGTGGTGTTGGAGAAGGCTCTTGAGAGTCCCTTGGACTGCAAGGAGATCCAACCAGTCCATCCTAAAGGAGATCAGTCCTGGGTGCTCATTGGAAGGACTGATGTTGAAGCTGAAACTCCAATACTTTGGCCACCTCATGCGAAGAGCTAACTCATTGGAAAAGACCCTGATGCTGGGAAAGATTGAGGGCAGGAGAAGGGGACAACAGAGGATGAGACGGTTGGATGGCATCACCGACTCAATGGACATGGGTTTGGGTGGACTCTCGGAGTTGGTGATGGACAGGGAGACCTGGCATGCTGCAGTTCATGGGGTTGCAAAGAGTCGGACACGACTGAGCGACTGAACTGAACTGAATGTTCTAGTGGTTTCCCCTACTTTCTTCAATTTAAGTCTGAATTTTGCAATAAGGAGTTCATGATCTGAGCCCTAGTCAGCTCCCAGTCTTGTTTTTTGCTGTCAGCAAATACAGTGAGGATGGCAACAAGGAATGGAATGCCAATATGGCAGTAAAACTTTTTTTTCAAAACAGAAAGAAGTCCTCCTGTACCAGCAGAATCCTGTATAAGCAGTTTTTAACCTTTTTGGTGGTGGGACCTGGCACGAAAATGAGCTGGCGTTGTTCTCAAAGCAAGCTAGGATGAGCTCACCTGGGCAAATCAGGAGTCCCTGTCACTTGGAGATGACACAGTTCATGGTTCCTTAAGCACACTTCCAATTACAGAATGAGATTTCATCCTCCACTTCTTGCAGGCATTCTCCATCTTCATGAAGGATAACTACAGACAGCACCTCTCCCATGGTTAATGGGAGGGGACAAATGCCAGGCATGCAGGCCGCACAACACTGCCACAGGTCAGAGAATCAGGACCAGATTTGTGCTTTCTGTGCAAGCCCTATTCTTCCTCTCATAGAGCCTGGAAGGTGAGGGGGTCTGGGACTATGCTACAGTGGTACTCAGACAAATCTTCCGAGTTTGTCTCTTAATAAACCCATGGGGCTGAGTGTAATCTGACCTCAATTTTTACCTTTCTTTAAAATTTGGGGACTTTTTTCTCTTTGCCTTTGACTAAGAGTTCTAATAGCCATTTCCAAGAAACAGAAAATGTTTACTAATCACACTGTTAAATGTTTTCGAGGAAGATGAAAATATGTACTATAGATAAGGAAAGATTTTTAATTAAAAAAAAATTTGATATTCAGTCTGAGTTTATTGGCAGAAGAAAGTGTAAAAGATCTTTCAAAAGCTCTAGGAGAACCTGTGGGGTTTCTGTAATTGAGAGCTTTGCAAATAATCATTAACTCATAGCAAAGACTAGAACAAATGATTCTTTGAAATAGATTCCAGCTCTCAGATTATATGTTTCTGTGAGATGAGTGTAAAACACGTCACAATAATAGTCCTTGTTATTTTGCTGGCAATTAGTGCTCTTCAATGTGACAAGTACTGTAATGACTCTGTGACATAAGAAAATTATATCAAAAGATGACAGAGCCATTGTGACATTACTGCTCCATTAGTGTGGTTCAAAGACAGTGAGGCAACTATGAAAATAAGTAACTTCATCAGTGATTAAAAGGATAAATGCCATCACTCTGTGGCAGCTATAATTTATTCTTGTATTCCTCAGGATTATACTTTGAACAATACTGATTCATTCATTCATTTATTTGTTTTACTTTATCTTATTTTAAAAAGTTTTAAGGGAGAGTACAGAGATCTACAGATTATGGCATGGTAAAAATAAATGGAAAGAAAAGAATATGGTGAAAAGAGTTCATGTAAGATGACTGCAGCATAATGTGATTTTAGTGGCCAAACACACACCAGGAAGGATGATGATGCCTTTCAGAGGATGATGCAAACAGAGAAACACCAAAAAGTGTATAATTTAGAGGATTCAAAATTTGTATCAATCAGTTCCTATGGGAAGCAAAATTCTATCTGATACTGAGAGCTGATACCCATTGGTGCTCATAGAGAGGGCAGTTCTTATTGTAAAGAACAAAGTACTAGATGATATCATCTGAGTAAATACAGTAAATAATTTCATAGGACTGTGCAAAACTGACATTTTAAACTAATAAAAAATCACATTCAGTAACATTATCATTTTTTGTTCAGTTTAGAGGAGCCTGGCGGGCTACAGTCCATGGGGTTATAAAAGAGTTAGACACAACTTAGTGACTAAACAACAACAGGAACTGTATAATAGAGCATTTAAATCCACCCTCCAGACTTTATAACATTGTTGTCATTCATTTCACTTATCCTGTGTTGTGATTCCCTGATACATTATTACAGTTATTATTTTAAGGTGTTATCTTTTAGATTAAGAAGGAAAAAAACTTTGATGTATTCCTCTTCTAGTACTCTTTCCTTTCTTGATCTAGATCCAGATTTCTGACCTATGTAATTTTCCTTTTTTTTCTTTTTTTAAAAAAACAAGCTCTGGCCAGTTTTATTAAAGAAAAATTGTACACAATTTACTTTTCACCAGTCTGTTCTGGCATGCTTCTAATAATATCAGAATCACCTGGATCAATGATAGCCAGTGTGCATACTCTGTAGTATTTTCCACATGCTGTGTGCAATTCAATATTATTGCCACTGTAGTGATGGACACCAGTTTTGGCCAACATGGCATAATACTCGATTTCAGATTTCCTCAAGGCTGGGCAGTTGTTGGCGAGGATGACCAGTTTCGCTTTGCCTTGTCTGATCATTTTCAGAGTCTGTTTGTACCCCAGCACATACTTTCCATTTTTCATAACCAGCTGGAGCCTAGAGTTGATCGACTCCAGTGACTTTTTCATCTTTGCGGCCACCATCTTCCTGCCTTAGATGCAGGACTCCCCCAACCAAGATTAGCCACCAAGATGGCTGGGGAGCGAGAAAGGCTAATTTTCCTTTTCTTGAATAACTTCTTCTAACACTTCTAAGACTAATCAGCTGGTGAAGAGTTGCATCTGTTTTTGATTTTGTTTTGTTTTTCCTAAGAAAGTCTTTTTTTTTTTAATTTAATTTTTATTTTTGGCTGAGCTGGGTCTTCATTGCTATGAGCAGGTTTTATCTAGTTAGGATGAGTTGTTGCAGTGCGTGGACTTCTTGTTGGGGTGGCTTCTCTTGTTGCAGAGCAGAGGCTCAGTAGTTGTGGCACATGGGCTTGGTTGCCCCACAGCATGTGCTTTCTTCTCGGGGCAGGGATCAAACCCATGTCCCCTCCATTGACAGGTGAACTCTTAACCACTGGACCACCAAGGAAGTCTGAGAAAGCTTTTATTTATTTTTCATTGTTGAAGAAAAAAATTTCTGGGTATAAAATTATAGGTTAGGTTTGTTTTCTTTCAAAACTTTAAAGATTTCATGGCTCCCAAACCAAACTCTGAACCAAATGAATCAACCAGAAAATTAGAAAGTTAACTGAAAATCAGTTGTTTGTAAAATAAACATATGTAGTCCCTGTATTAGTAACTTTCAGCTGCATAACAACTGATAATATGGTCAGTTAAGAAAGTAAATACTGTAAACCACAACTTTAGGAGGGAGAAGAAGAAATAGAAAATAAAGACTGGCTAAAATAAAATCAAGTAACTGCCTCTAAATCTGGTCCAAGATGCACCCATAGTCAAAAACTGTGAGGCAGAATATATTTACATTCATCAATTGCCTTTTAACAAAGACTGTCAAAATATTGTCTTATTTACTTAGCTTCTGATGAGAGGTCTGTTTTAATTATTTTTCTTGTCCCTCTATAGATAAGGTACTTCTTATTTCAAGAATTTGTCTTTGTCTTTATTCATTTTTAAAATGTATGCCTACCTATTGTTTGTTTTATTTTATTAGTTTACTTTTTACAGTAGTTTTGGGGTCATAGCAATTTTGAGCAGAAGATGGAGATTTTCCATTTATCCACTGTACACAAACATGCATAACCTCACCCACATCAACATCCCCCATATAGTGATGCATTTGTTACAGCTGATGAGACTACATTGGCACGTCTTATCACCCAGGGTCCATAATCTACATAAGAGTCCACACTTGGTGTACATTCTATGTGCTTAGTCACTCAGTTGTGTCCGACTCTTTGAAATCCTATGGACTGCAACCTGCCATGTACTTCTTTCCACAGGGATTCTCCAAGCAATAATACTGGAGTGGGTTCCCATGCCCTCCTCCAAGGAATCTTCCCAACCCAAGGATTGAATCCAGGCTTCCCTCATTGCAGGTGGATTTTTTACCATCTGAGCCACCAGGGAAGCCCAAGAATTGTACATTCATGGGTTTGGACAAATTTATAATGATATGTATCCATCACTACAGAATCATACAGAGTATTTTCCCCACTAAAAATCCCTGAAAATCCTCTGTGCTCCACCTATTAATCCCTCTCTTTCCCCTAATATCTGGAAACTGGTGATCTTTTTTACTGTCTTGATAGTTTTGCCTTTTCCAGAATGTCATATAGCTGGAATCATACAATATTGAACCTTTTAAGGTTGGTTGCTTTCACTTAGTAATATGGATTTATATGTCTTCATGTCTCTTCATGGCTTGAAGACTCATTTCCTTTTAGGGCTGAATAATATGCCTTTGTCTGGATGTACCACAATTTATCCATTCACCTACTGAAAAACACCTTGACTGCTTCCAAGTTTTGGCAGTTATGAAAAGAGCTGCTACAGACATCTGTGTGCAGGTTTAAATTTTCAACTCCTTTGGATGAATACCAAGGAGCCTAATTACTGAATTGTACGGTAAGTTGTATTTACTTTGGTAACAGACCCCCAAACTGTCTTCCAAAGTGGCTGTTGTTGTTCAGTCACTAAATCATGTCCAACGTTTGCCACCCCATGGACTGCAGTACACCAGGCTCCTCTGTCCTCCACTGTCTCCCAGAGTTTGCTCAAATTCATGTCCATTGAGTTGGTGATGCTGTCTAACCATCTCATCCTCGGCTGCCTGATTTCTCCTTTTGCCTTCAATCTTTCCCAACATCAGAGTCTTTTCCAGTGAGTCAGCTCTTTGCATCAGGTAGTAAAAGTATTGGAGCTTCAGCATTAGCTCTTCCAATGAATATTCAGAGCTGATTTTCTTTAGGAATGACTGGTTTGATCTCTTGCAGTCCAAGGGACTCTCAAGAGTCTTCTTCAGCACCACAATTCAAAAGCAAAAGTGGCTGTACTATTTTGCATTTTCCCACCAGCAATGAATGAGTGTTCCTCATCCTGGTCAGCATTTGTTGTCAGTGTTCTAGATTTTGGCAATTCTAAAAGTATGTAGTGGTATCTCATTGTTTTAATTTGCATTTTTCTAATGACGTATGATATGAATAATTTCATATGCTGATATGCCATCTCCATTATCTTTCCTAGGAACATCTGTCCATTAGTTATTCTTTAATTTCTTCCATTAGAGTTTTCCTCATGTATAACTTGAGTATATTTTGTTAGACTTATGCCTAAATATTTCATTTTGAAGAAAATTATGGAATTTTGAAGATTTTTTCAATTTGAATTTCATTTTGAAGGTATTGCTTTTATTTTCAAGTTCTACTTATTCATTGACTTTTGTATATTAGTTAACCTTATATTCTAAAACCTTGCTGTAATCATTTAATAGTTCCAGTAGTATTGTTGATTCTTTCAGATTTTCTATAGATGATCCTGTCATCTACAAACAGTTTTCATTCCCAATTTGTATATCTTTTTCCTTTTCTTGCCTTATTACATTGGCAAATAATTACAATATAATTTTGAAAAGGAGTGATGAAAGGGGACATAGGGATGACATGAACCTAATGTTATTGAAAGGCTTCAAGTTTCTGAACAGTAAATGTAATATTAGCTGTAGGGTTTTTTTATGTGTGTGGATACTCTTTATCAAGTTGAAAAAGTTTCCCTTTATTCTCAATTTGCTCAGAATATTATAAATGTGTTTTGAATTTTGTCAAATGTTCTTCCTGCATCTATTTATGTGATCATGTAATTTTTATTCTTTAGCCTGTTAATGTGATGAATTATATTAGTTGACTTAATGCTGAAACTGCCTCATATACCATGAATTCTTAATGGTGGTACATAATTCTTTATATACATTGTGGATTCAATTTGCTAATATTGTTGATTTTTGCATCTATACTCATGAGAGGTACTGTTTTATAGTTTACTTTTCTTACAATACCTTTTCCTGGTTTTAATATTAGGATAATGCTGGCCTCAGAGAATGAATTATGAATATTACCTTTGCTTCTATCTTCTGGAAAGGATTATAGAGAATTATTAAAATTCCTTCCTTAAATGTGGCTAAATTCAACAAGGTGGTACACATTTGTGCCTTACACTTTCTGTTATGGACGGTTTTCCATTCCCTTAATAGATAAGGCCTATTCAGATCATTTATACCTTCTTGTGTGAATTCTGGATGATTTTGTCTTTCAAAGAACTGGTCTATTTCATTGGTTATTAAAATTTGTGGGTAAAGTCTTTAGTAGTATTTCTTTTTATCTTTTTGATGTGTATGAGTTCTGCAGTGGTGTCCCTTGTTTCATTTGTGATATTAGTAATTTGCACCTTTTTTTTTTTTTTTTTTAGTTATTTTGGCCTCTATGCTTATTAGTTTTAGTAACCTTTCCAAGCACCAACTTTTGGTTTTGTTGATTTTTCTCTATTGATTTTTTGCTTTTAATTTAATTGATTTCTGTTCTGTTTTTTATATCTGCCGCTTGCTTTGAATTTAATTTCATCTTTTTCTAGTTTCCTCAAATGCAATCCTAGATTATTGATTTGGGGTCAATCTCATTTTCTAATATTTACATTCAATGCTATAAATCTCATTAGAAACATGGTTTCCATTGCATCCCACAAATTTCGATAAATTTGATCATTTTTGCAATTTTAATTGAGCTCAACATATTTTTAACATCTTGTTTTCTTATTTGACTATGCATATTTAGAGCTGTGCTGTTAAGTCTCCAGGTATTTGGGGATTTTTTTTTTTTAGCTATCTGTTACTGATTTTAGTTTAATTCCACTGTGATCTCAGAGCATATGTATTCTGATTTATAGTCTTTTAAATGTGTTATGGTATGTTTTATGGCCCAAAATATGGTCACTATGGTGAATGTTTCATGTGAGGTTGAAAAAACAATGTGTATTCTCCTGTTACTATGAGGTCGTCTATGGATGTCAGCTATATCAGTGCAGGTGGTGATGGTGCTGTAGAGGTCCACTGGTCCTACTGATTTTCCACCTGCTGAATCTGTCTATTTCTGAGAGAGAGGTATTGAAATCTCCAACTATAATAGTAGATTTGTCTATCTCTCCTTGCATTTCTATCAGTTTTTGCCTCAGATAGTTGGACGTTCTGTTCGGCAACATAAGCATGAAGGATTGTTCTGTCTTCTTGGAAGGTTGATTGCTTTGTCATTCTGTAACATCCGTCTGTGGACCTGACAACCTTCCTTGCTCTGAATCTGCTCTGCCTGAAATTAATATAGCTACTCTTGCTTTCATTTGATTAGTGTTAGCATTTGTCCCCCATCTCTTGACTTTTAATTAATATATGCCTTTATATCTCGGAGAGGTTCTCATAGATAGAAGATAGCTGGGTTGTGCTTTTTGATCCACTCTGGCAATCTGATTTTGAATTGGTGCATTTAGATCATTGGAGGCTGATTATTGACAGAGTTGAATTAATAGCTATCACATTTGTTGCTGTTTTCTACTTGTTTCCTTTGTTGCTTCTAGTTTTGTCTTCCTCTCTGCTTCTGCCTTTTGTGATTTTAACTGAGTTTTATTATTCCATTTTCTCTCCTTTCTTAGCATAACAGTTACACTTCTTTATTTAAAAAATATTTTTAGTGTTGCCTTAAAGTTTGCAATATGTGTATAAATGATCCAAGTCCATTTTCACATAATACTACATCATTTAAAAGTAACCTGAGTACCTTGTAATGAGAGAACCCTAATTTCTCCTCTCATCCTTGTATTGTCATTCATTTTGCATATACATAACACACACAATCAAATTATATTGTTGCAAACTGTTGTCAGATCAATTAGGAAAAAGAAAATGACTTTAATTTTTCTTTCATTTATTGTTTCTCTGATGCTTTCTTTCTTTATGCAGACCTGAATTTTCAGTTATGTCATTCTCCTTCTCTCTAAAGAATTTCTTTTAACAATTCTTGCAAAGCATGTCTTGCTGTTGCTGTGCTGTGCTTAGTCATGTCTGACTCTTTGAGACCCTTTGGACTGTAGCCCCCCAGGCTCCTCTGTTCATGGGATTTTTCAGACAACAATATTGGAGTGGGTTGCAATTTTTTTCTCCAGGAGAACTTCCCAACCTAGGGATGGAACCCACCTCTCCTGTGTCTCCTGCATTATAGATGGATTCTTTACTGCTGAGCCATAGGTATATCTACTCCCTCGATTTTTGTTCGTTAAGAAAGTCTATTTCTCCCTTACTTTTGAAGAAGAATTTTGTTGGGTACAGAATTATAGGTTGGTGGCTTTTATTTTTCTCTGAGCACTTTAAATATTTAAAAGAGTCAGCAGCCTGTAATTCTGAAGTGTTTAAAAGAAATTCTCAGTTTCCTCAGTCAGGTCCAGTGTACTAATGAACCTATCGAAAGCATTCTTCATTTCTATTACAGTATTTACAGTATTTTCCTTTTTATTTCTAGCATTTCTTTTTGGTGTTTTTTTAGGATTGTTTCTGTTGACATTGTCCATCTGTTATATTCTGTTTACCAGTTAAAATGCTAAGCATATTAATCATAGTTTTAAATTCTTTATCTGGTAATTCCAGTGTCCCTACCATGTCTGGTATGATGCTTGCTCTGCTTTTTCAAACTGTGTTTTTTGCTTTTTAGTATATATTGTTATTTTTTTCTTGATAGCTAGGCCTGATTTACTAGGTAAAAGGAACTGTTGTAAATAGACCTTTGGTGATGTGGTGTGAAGTGTCTTGTGCATGGTGTGGAAGGAGGGGAAGCCTTCCATAGTCCCATGATTAGGTCTCAGTCTTTAGTGAGCCTCTATCTCTGGATTGGCAACTTCTTGTTTGCTTCTCATATCTCTCGCCTCTTAGGTGGGACAGGGTTGTTGGGGTGGACAGGAGCTGCTTAGGCTCCGATGAAACTCCAGCAGGCTAGGATCTGATGTTAAGTTTTTCCCAAGGGCAGCTCTTCTTAATAAGAACAGACTGCTCTGGTATATTTCAAAAGAGATTATTTTTGCTGAAATTCATTGTGAGGACCTGGTAGATCCCCTGGAGATATAATTCATCAAAGTGTGAGGTGTCTCCTTATGACTGGATCCCCTTGGAGCTCTCTCAGACTTGTCCACAGTGAGCACCTAGCAACCTGTTAATTGCAGTTCAGGATTTCCTACCCTAGTACTAGTTTCTGCCAAGTGTCCTGCTTGTGAGGTTCTGCTCCAGTAAGATGTGATTCTCTGTATTCACTGTTGGTCTCTGCACATTTGGGGGTAGCAGTTTGCCCTGTGACCTCACTTCTCTTAGGATCTAAGACTTGTTAAATTTTTTCATTTGTTAAGCTTTTTTACTTATTGTTGGTATGAAATGGCAACTTCTAAGCTTCTTATCTGATGAACCAGAAGTCCCCTGTAGACTTTTCCCCCATGTGTTTCTGCTTGATAACCTGCAGTTTCTATATTCCTATATGTAAACTACCCGTATTTGCTGGGTTTTTTCTGTCATTAGTTTTGGAAAGTTCTTAGTCACTATTAATACAAATGGTTCTTCTGCTTCATTCTCTTTTCTTCTCCTCTGACATTCTAATTATACATATGCTAAACCTTTTTAAACTTGTCCCACATTTCTTAGATATTTGCATTTTTAAAATTCTGTTTTTCTCTTTGCATTTCAGTTGGAGAAGGTACTATTGTCCTATCTTTGAGCTCGGTTTCTTTTTTCCTCATCTGCATCCAGTCTACTGATGAGCCCAGCAAAACCTGTTCCATTTCTGTTAGTGTTTTTGGCTTCTAGCATTCATTTTTATTCTTAATGTTTCCATCTCTGTCAACATTACCTCTATGTTCTTTCTTGTTTTCTTTTTCATCCATTAAAGACTGAAACATATTGATCAGTTATTTTAAACCCCTATCTGATTATTTTAACGTCTGTACTGTAGAAGCCTGGTTCTTAGGTTTCCTTCGTCTCTTCTGATTGTGTTTTTTTTTTTTTTTTTTCTCGATATTTTTCATGGCTTGTCATTTTTGTTGAAATCCAGACATGTTTTATTGGGTCATGGGAACCTGACCCAATAGTGTGAGGATTTATGCTTATGTGTCTAGGCATTTGGCTGTGTTTAACATTTGTTGTAGGTGTGGGTGTCAGAGGCTTTTGGTTTCTTGTTTGTTTTCTTTTCCTCTTGATTTTGGCTTTAAGCTGTTCTTCTCAGGGAAAGTATGCATCCTCAAGTTTCCTTAGCTGTAGTCCACTATTGTTATACTGAAATCCTGTTGGTGGTATGGTAAGGTATGTAGGAAGGGGGAGCATTCTATTGGGTTGGCCAAAAAGTTCACTTGGGCAAGATATTATGGAAATATCGGAATGCATTTTTTTGACCAACCCAGTATCATGTTATGATTACATCTCTTTCAGGGGCCTTTGTCTCTGGGCTTCAACCTTCACAATGGTTTATTTCTCCACTAGTGTAGCTTCCCACCACACCTTAGTTGAGACATGAAGAAATGGGGGCCCAGAGTAGGAGGAATGCCCATCCATTAATTGGGATATGGCTCCAATGAGTCTTTTCCCATGGAGAGGAGACAATTGCTATGGAGAGTGCTCTTTGTTTCACACTGAGGATTCTTCTCTGCCTAAGCCACTAAAGAATCTTTCTTGCTGTTTCTCTTCCCGACTTACTTCACTCTATATAATAGAGTCCAGTTTCATCCACTTCATTAGAACTGACTCAAATGTGTTTGTTTTTTTTTTTTATAGCTGAGTAATATTCCATTGTGTATATGTACCACATGGCAAAACCCACCACAATACTGTAAAGTAATTAGCCTCCAATTAAAATAAATAAGTGTTTAAAAAAGAATCTTTCTTGGATCTCTACTGTGACACCCAGATGGGGTTCCTGGGGATAAAGTCCCTGATGGTAGGCCCTCTACTAAGAAGGCAATCCCCCAAGTTTCTCATTGTCCTGCTAGTCCACACTCAGCCATCAGAAAATGGTCTGAATGATTGAATATCTCTACTACTTTGTCAGTGGCTGCTGTTCCAGAAAGCAGATCTCAGTTGTGGTCCTATTTTGCCTGTCTTTCTATACTACTAGGTGGTTATTTACCCTGAATCATCAATTCTCTGATGGGTTGTTTATATTCAACTTTTTCTGATTATTAGTATAGGGGAGACGGTTTCTAAGATTTTTACACATCAGAGCTAAAACTGGAAGACCCCTGTTCTTGATTGATTAGTTGTTGTTTTGTAAGATAAATTTTTTAAAGCAATTCTGTCTTCATCCTACTGGCCTGAAGGGGGCACACATCCTTTTCAATGGGTGGGGCCTAGGTGTGGAAATAGACTATCATTTGTATCCTTCCTTAATACAGACTGTTGGAACTTTGAAACAAGATTTTTCAAAAGATTTGAGGCTCACATAGAGAAATCTTCATCATTGAAATAGTATCTAGTTTATAGGCTACAGATTGCTTTATTTAAGTTCAGGGTTATCCACAGGTTCTTCCCAGGTGGCGCTAGTAGTAGAAGAACCCACCTGCCAAGGAGACATAAGAGACACGCGTTCAATCCCTGGGTTGGGAAGATCCTCTGGAGGAGGGCATGGCAACCCACTCCAGTATTCTGGCCTGGAGAAATCTCATGGACAGAGGAGCCTGGTGGGCTACAGTTTGCAGGGTCATAAAGAGCTGGACATAACTGAAGCGACAGTACGCAAGCACACCAAGCTTCTACTCTGCTTCTCTGTGGCAAATGTGATTTTATATATAACCTCCTGGAGCCTTCTCACATATTTCTACATTCATCAAAGATATTGAGAGAGAGAGGTGACAAAGCCTACTAAACCTATTCTAGCTAAAGATCTGAACTTTTCATATGAGGGCTCCCTTCAGTGGACAATTCACCTTCCTACTTTGTGTTGTAAACTTGTCTCAAAGTATCAACAGGTTATCCCTCCCCAAAAGGTAACAATCGATCATGAAGTTGAGGAAAATTAGGAACGACTGGATTTATATCCCTATTGGATAGTAGATACCCAGCAAGCATTTTTTTTTAAATTGATGAATGAATGAAACTTAGTCTATGAATTTGAAGCAGAGAAAAATATATTTGAGGTAAGATAATAAATTGGTTTTGAATGCTTTCTGATGATCTTGCCCTTCCAGAAAACAAGAGGGAAAAGTGGATTAAAAGAAAAAAGTCTAAGGAAAGGATGGTGACAATGATTAGATGCAGAATTGTAGCAATCACTTGCCTTTCCAAAAAAAAAAAAATGCAGATATTTTGGGGACGTTTAGAATTGAGAATGAAACTAAGGTGCTTTAACAAACATGGGAGACTAACTTGGTTTCTTTGCTCCCAGCCCTGTCCCTACTCCCAACTTTTTGACCCCATTACAGTTTGTCCTCTATCTGTGCACTCAGAATTTTTCAGAATATAAATTTGCTTATATAGTTTCCCTGTTAAAAATCGCTGAATTCCTACCACCTAAAATTAATAACTTAATTTTGGTATTCAAAGCCAATTTGTTATCTTGCCTTAAACCTTTTTTTCCTTTCTGCATCTTTAGACACTCCTCAAATATATCCTCCAGTCAAAAATCTTGTCAATTTCAACATCAGCCATCCACATTTCCTGTAGCTACACCACCATATTTTGCTTGTTGAACTTCTATGTATCTCTTAAACTCAGCTCACCTTCTGTGTCAAGACATGACTGAAGAGTCCCTCCCTTTGGCAGGTTTAGTTGCTCTTCATACCATTTTGTTAACATTTTGTAGTAGGGAATTTACATATTTTATTGCTTCTTGTGTGCAGCTGTATCCTGTTAACAGAATTTGCTTGCTAAGTATTGTGCAAGATGAGGTGTGAGAAGCAGAGCCTGTGGCTAAGAGCACAGACTGTAGAGTTTCAGCTGCCTGCATCTGAAGCCCTGTTCAATCTCAGTTGATACCCTCTATGTAATTTTTGTCAAGTTACCTCACCTCTATGCCTTGGTTTCCTCAACTATAAAAATATAAATGATAATAAAACCTAACCCATTATGTTCTTGTGAGGATTCAGTGAGTCAGTCCTTACAGTGTTAAACACATAAATACACATAAAGTTTGCTCTGTTCCTGGTCATGAGGATCGTGTCGGCCATGAAACAAATACCAATATGAATTGGAGGTACTGAATTGCTTTGTCTGATAAGTGGTGGAGACATTTGAGCTTGAGTGCAGGAGTGGGGAGAATTCAGTAGGGAAAAGACACAGGTTAATGAGGCTGGGCAGAGAAGGAACAACTGTTGGTACTGTAGGAAGAATGAATTTTGGAAGACAAAGCCGTCTGGTTAAAATTAATTCTTTTCTTCTGTATGTAACTTTCCTCGCTCCCCATCTTTCATATGAGAAAATAAAATGAACTTTACAAATAACACTTTTGATGCTACAAAATTCCTTCTGGGTTGAGAGAAGAGACACAGATCTATTTCAGTGTAACATGGGGCACAAATATCATTTCCTATGAGGAAAGCTGACTTCAAATTCCAAGTTTGTGTCTTCTAACAATGAATTTGGAGGTCAGTACCCATATCTTGTTTATCCTGTAAACATTTACTCTCCCGCTTTCACTGCCTAAGAGAGAAAACGTAACAAGGGCAGCGAGGATACTAATATTTGTTTATGAATGTCTCAAAACTACTAGAATCCCTACAATTTTTTCTTTCTTTCCACTCCTAAAAAAATTTCTTAATCATCAGCTGTGGGTACTCTGAAATGGTTCTGATCTTGGGTGGCCTTGGCCTGCAGAAGCTTGAAGCCAGGCTTAGGTTACCTGCCAAAGATAGAGGTTGCATCATGGCAGTGCACTAAATCCTAGCCACTAGGCCAGTGGTCAGTGACAAGGCCCTGGCCCTTTAGCTTTGCAGACAAAAAATTCCTGCAATGACAGTAAGTAATAAAACAAGTAAAATACTTATTAGGAGGGGAAATAAAAAAGAGTACAGTATGTATGGATAGATACATAGGCAGACTCAGTGTTGCTGAGTTTCTCCCTTTTGGTAGCTTGAAGTACTTTTATGGGGCCTTTCTTCCAAGTTTCCTTTGGCCAATCATTTTGATTTACCTAGTTCAGAATCCATATTTGGTCTATCTCAGGATCATCCCATATATGAGCAGGTGTCTGTCAGCCAAGATGGATTCCACTGAAAAGGCCTATGGGTAATGAGCATCAGTTGGCATCACTCCACTTTTGTCCTCCAAGGAGCCTTTCTGTGCATACGTAGTCAGGGAGGTCTCCTGACCTGACAGTGAGGAACATGTGGTCTCTTCTAGGTAAAGCCCGGCCTCCTTTCTCAATTTTCCTGCTGTTGATATTTTGGAGTTTGGGTCCATAGGGAAGAAATCTATTATTGCTTTATTCTGGGAGGGGGAGGAGAATCTAGATCCTGCCTCACTTCCCTTAGCCGCACTTGGTTGACTCACAGTCAACAATGATGACACGTGTTTCTTGCTGATTTCTTTTCGTAACAGTGATACTTTACCATTATGACTCCCCGTGTCTTCCAGTAGGACAGCTTTGTTCCATCGGTTTCTGAAAATACCTCTTGTGTGTCAGGTCTTTTCCAACCTTTTAGTTTTTAGGCACTTCACTTTTGAAACTTAGAATACTTTCTTGGGGCTGGTAAGAGAACAATAAGACTGATGTTTCTTGTTACACAACCCCAGATTCCATCCCCAGCAATTATGTACCCAGACTACAAACCCTTGAGGAATGACACCCGTTTATTTTGAGGGACACTCCTCAGGATTTCAGACAGAGTTTTTTCCTCGTTTGTGTTTGAGAGTTTAAGTTCTGAGGACACCTATCCATTTTGACAAGTTTTATCTACATTTCTCCCAGGAGGACTCTGAGTTTCATGCAAACCTGATCAATCTGTTCTGATAAACTTGCACTCCACACTGGGTCCCCTTTCACACTCTTTACTGGAAGCAGACTCTGCTGAAAGTTGATTTCACTTTATTCTAAGCACAGGGCTGGTAGACTAAAGCTGCTCTGCACTTCACTCTTTTTCCATGCAAGTGTCAATGGGCATGGACCCCCATTAGCACATTTAACATTTGAAAAGGTATCTTTTTATATGGATTTATTAAACCACGAACAGGAGAGTGTGCCATCAAAGTATCCTCAAAATAAAATTAGATTTTTAAATTCTGAATTTTCCTACACATGGACGATAATCATATTCTAAAATGTGCTCTCTGAAATTGATGTGACCTAATTTAAAAGTATTTTACAAAGCAGAAGATTAAGTAACCTGGTCTGAAATCATTGGCCAAAGAAACCAAGGGCAATTTAGTCTACCTTATTTATAAGTTGAACTTTGTTCATTGCCTTAAAATATTTAAAGTCAGTTTATGTTAATAAAAGATGTAAAACTGAGCAATTACAATAAGTAAATCAGAAAAGAGGGAGACAGAAAAAGCAGGTGTCAGGGATCAGTCAGTTATAGCAATAGAGTGGATACACTTAGCTCTGAGCCTCCTGTCCAGGGTCAGGTGCAGAAACAAATTGGTTGTCACGGTCATCTCTTGAATACTTACAATGAATGTGTCAGGCCCAGTTCTAAGTGTCTCTTTATGTGTGAATTTCTTTTACTTCCACAGCTATCCTGTGAGGCAGGTATTATCAACACCCACATCTTATTTTACTAAATTTTTTTTTTAACTTATTTGCTTTGGCTGTGCTGTTTGTTTCTGCACATGGGCTTTCTCTAGTTGTGGCGAGCAGGGGCTATTCTTTAATTGCGGTAAATAGGCTTCTCACTGTGGTGGCTCCTCTTGTTTCGTAGCACAGACTCTGGAGTATGTGGGCTTCAGTAGTTGTGGTGGATGGGCTTAGTTGCCTCATGGCATGTGGGGTCTTAGTTCCTGGACCAGGGATTGAACCTGTATCCTCTGCATTGGAAGATGGATTCTTAACCACTGGACCACCAAGGAATTCCTGACATCCACATTTTACAGATGAATAAACTGAGGCAAAAGAAGGTAAAATAATTTGCCCAAGTTAGTAAAGCTAGTGTCAGTTCAGTTCAATAGCTCGGTCATGTCCAACTCTGTGTGAACCCAAGGACTGCAGCATGCCAGGCCTCCCTGTCCATCACCAACTCCCAGAGTTTACTCAAACTCATGTCTATCGAGTCAGTGAAGCCATCCAACCATCTTATCCTCTGTCATCCCCTTCCCCCCCGCCTTCAATCTTGCACAGCATCAGGGTCTTTTCAAATGAATCAGTTCTTTGCATCAGGTAGCCAAAGTTTTGCAGCTTCAGCTTCAGCATCGGTCCTTCCAATGAATATTCAGGACTAATTTTCTTTAGGATTGACTGGTTGGATCTCCTTGCTGACCAAGGGACTCTCAAGAGTCTTCTCCAACACCACAGCTCAAAAGCATCAATTCTTCATCACTCAGCTTTCTTTATGGTCCACTTATCACATCCATACATGACTACTGGAAAAACCATAGCTTTGACTAGACAGACTTTTGTCGGTAAAGTAATGTCTCTGCTTTTTAATATGCTGTCTAGGTTGGTCATAGCTTTTCTTCCAAGGAGCAAGCGTCTTTTAATTTCATGGCTGCAGTCATCATCTGCAGTGATTTTAGAGCCCCAAGAAAATAAAGTCTTAACCACAGTGGTTCTTCTTCTCCAGTAGGAGTCAAGCAAGAGGTAAAAGTTTCCCCTTGCCTCAATTTTTAAGGAAAAAAAAATGTAATTAGTGTGGACTTAGTCTAGGTAGTATAATAGAGAAATGAAAATCAAAAACTTGATGAAGTTTTTGCAGAAGAACATATTATCCATGAGGCAACTTCTTGCTTCAGTGTTCTAAAGTTAGGGGAATAGCAGTTATCTAGAACTTAGAGGAGCATGCACTTTGCTTTATAATGTTTTCACAAGCTCAGATTAGGTTTTAAAAGTACTAGGAGATACTCCACTGAAGTAGTGTCTTAGACTGTCTTACTCATATAGCATGTTTTAAGTAGATTTTGAAAGTGTCTGCTTGAATTCAATGCAGAGTTGCTGTGTTTAGCCAATGCTTAAAAACATAGTGCAGATTATTGATAAAAAGCCTTCTAAGACTCAGAATGCTGGTTTGTGGGATGGCATCATCATCCAGGTGAGCTCAGGATTATGAGGTATGGATGGTTCCTTTTTCTCTACGTGGATGAGGGATTTGGTAGGGAGACCTGTGGAACTGCTGCTGCTGCTACTGCTGCTAAGTCGCTTCAGTCGTGTCCGACTCTGTGTGACCCCATAGACGGCAGCCCACCAGGCTCCGCCGTCCCTGGGATTCTCCAGGCAAGAATACTGGAGTGGGTTGCCATTTCCTTCTCCAGTGCATGAAAGGGAAAAGTGAAAGTGAAGTCGCTCAGTCATGTCCGACTCTTAGCGACCCCATGGACTGCAGCCTACCAGGCTCCTCCATCCATGGGATTTTCCAGGCACGAGTACTGGAGTGGGGTGCCATTGCCTTCTCCGACCTGTGGAACTGGAAGACCACAAATTTGATGAGGAAAAAGAGTCAGCTGTAATTAATCATCTTGCCTGTAGAATATACTTAATATTTTATAAGATATATTTTAAAAAATAAAGGACTATATTTGTTATCATGGCATTATATTTATAATATACATGAAATTTACTCCATTAAGAGTTAAAAGTGTGAGCTGAACACATACCTGGTGGCTCAGAGGGTAAAGAATCTGCCTCCCTGGGTCAGGAAGATCCCCTGGAGAAGGAAATGGCAACCCACGCCAGTATTTTTGCCTGGAGAATTTCATGGACAGAGGAGCCTTGCATGGGCTCACAGAGTCCGACATGACTGAGCAACAGTATTACTACTAAGAGTTAAAGAGAAACTAAAATATGTGTTAATATAAGTAAATATGTGTATTGCTGCCTCTAATATTCAGAAGAAGTCTTTTTAGAAGTTGAACTTAGATAGCTCTTTCAATTATATTCTTCGAGAGAATGCCAGATGGTGAGAGTTTATATAGAGATGATTATTAAATAACTCACATTTTAAAAATAGCTCTACTGGGAAAAAATTAATTTTGTTTTCAAAACATGTTCTATGTATAGGCTTTCTATTTCACTGATAGCCACCTTATGTTCCCCTTGCTTCACTGTTTATTTTGGAAGTAGAAAGTAATATAGGAGGTTGGGAAAGCAATTGAGCATGTAATTTACTCTAGCAAAGGGAAAATTTTTGGATAGCATCACCGACTCAATGGACATTAGTTTGAGCACACTCCAGGAAATAGCGAAGGACAGGGAAGCCTGGCGTTCTGCAGTCCATGGAGTCTCAGAGTGCGGCATGACTTAGAGACTGAACAACAGAAAAATCTTTGAAGTGCTTTTTGGCTGCACACTGTTTGTTACTCTTTCTTCCAGTAGGGGGCAGGAAGTCGCAGTCTGTGAACTCGCAAACTTTTAAGAGGTTAAAGAAAGAACAGTAGCTCGTTCATTTGAAATTAGTTTATTTAATTAAACAGCTGTTATTTTTCTTCATGTATAGATTCTATTAAGTCCTCAAAAAGAGATTGTGATCATTTGAAAAATATTGTAACTAATCAGTAGCTCTCACATGAGAGTACTCCTCCAGAGTAACATATATGCTTTCACAGATTTCAAGAAAGTATTTTTCATTTTTTTTTTTTAAAGCAAATGGAAATTTACTACTAATATATACTCCAGTCTCTATCTAGATGTGAATTAGGACAAGAAGACAGTATAGATATTTGTTGTTAACTAAGAAGGAGTCACATATCAATACTGTGCAGCAATAGTTAGGCCTCACAGGCTTCCAGGCGTTACAGAAATAAATGGAACAAAACTCTGCCTGCAAAGAGTCTGAATTCTAGAAGACAGAAGATCCACTAGAAGTTATCAATTAAATAAAATTACTTGTTGTTCAGTCACTCAGTCGTGTCTGACTTTCTGTGACCCCATGGACTGCAGCCACTCATAACTGTTAGAAAAATAGGTTAGAGAGTGAAAGGGCTAGACTGGTGGTCAAGAAGACGTCTCTGGGAACAAAGAGGCAGTCCCCAATTTTATATGGGTTGCTTTCTTTTTTTTTAAGTCTTTATTGAGTTTGTTACAATATTGTTTCTGCTTTGTTTTTTTGCCCCAAGGCGTGAGGGATCTTAGCCCCTGGACCAGGGATTGAACCCATACCCTCCACATTGGAAGGTGAAGTCTTAACCACCAGACCATCAGGGAAGTCCTTGGGTTGATTTCTAATAGTTCATTTTTAGGCCCATGGTTTGCCACTAAGAACTACTTTTCCCACTAAATATCTAACATAGTAATTAGATCCTTAAAAAAGTGAAGTGTTAGTCACTCAGTTGTATCTGACTCTTGTGACCCCATGGACTGTAGCCCAACAGGCTTCTTTGTCCATGGAATTCTCCAGGCAAGAATACTGGAGTGGGTTGCCATTCCCTTTTCAGGATATCTTCCTGACCCAGGGATTAGACCCAGGTATCCTCATTATAGGCAGATTCTTTACCATCTGAGCCATCAGAGAAGCCTAATTTTATCCTTCAAACAGCTCATAAAGGAACTGATGTCAGGAAAAAACATGACAAAGCAGTGTTTGAACTCTGGATGTGATACTAGCAGTCTACTTTAGACATACGTGTTTTTTCTAGGACTCTCTGCTCACTTGCAATGCCATGATCATAGTACGACTAGCAAAATTATTGAGAGCATTAAGGATCATTTGTAGAAAGAGCCTAGTAGAGTGTCAAGTCACACAGTTGGAGAAGTAGATATTGATAATCTGTAATACAGTTGACTTGATGAACATGAGTTTGAACAAGCTCTGGGAGCTGGTGATGGATAGGGAAGCCTGGCATGCTGCAGTCTATGGGGTCGCAAAGAGTCGGATATGACTGAGAGACTGAACTGAACTGATAATACAGTCTTCCAGAACATGAGTTGTATAGAGGTTCAGATAGTAAAGATTTTTGGCTTTGTGGGCCATAGTCTCCAATGCAACTACTTTGTTATTATGGTGTGAAAACAGCCATATACAACATGAAAGTGAATGAATGTAATTGTGATCCAATAAAACTTTATTTGTAAAGCAATGAGTAGGCTGTATTTGACCCACTGGCTGTGATTTTACAACCTCTGTTCTGGAAAACATGTATGACTTCAACTATATTTATAAAAGTGTTAGTAATTGGAATACATTATAACTGAACTCGGACTTCCCTTGTAGCAGTAAAGAATCTGCCTGCAATTCAAGAGACCTGGGTCAATCCTTGTGCTGGGAGGATCCTCTGGAGAAGGGAATGGCTATCCACTCCAGTATTCTGGCCTGGAGAATTCCATGGACTGTATAGTCCACGGGGCTGCAAAGAGTCAGATACGACCGAGCGACTTTCACTTTCACTTTTTCATAACTGAACTCAGTTGCTAAATGTGGCACTAATTCTGTGATATAAAGCATTCAGTGGTCTGTCTTGGTGTGCCAGAAACTTGTCTTCCTGATGAAGGGATGGAAAAGACTGGGTGGTTAGCAATGTCCCTAATTATTATAAATCAGAAGTCCATGGCCTATGGCCATCCTTCTATCGGAGCAGAACTGCTAATAGAGTGGAGTCTCTTGGGTGAGAAAGCGTTTTGGTTTCCTATTTGGTGGGAAAGGAGAAGCTATGGGGTTCAGAGCTTTTCAATAGCATAATTTTCTAAGAACATTTCTTGACCTTGGGTTCAAGGTGACACTTTATTGTCCTTCGATCATGGCCACTTACTGGCCTATCTCTTCCCTTTAGTCGAGGCCAGAAGTTCTGAAACTTTCAAGTTGCATTCAAATGACCTAGGAGAGCTTCCAACAGTGACAGACTACTGTGCCCCAGTTACTCTGTAACCTCACCTTTCACATCCCCATTCTGATTCAGAAACACCTAGAGTGATGCTCTGGAGTCTAGATTTTTAACACATGCAAACTGTTAAAAGATCAAACAAGATGTATTAAAAAAAGTTAAGATTCTATTTGAGTAAAAATTGATTCCATGGGGCAGCACCAAACCAGCAATGATTAAAATAACTCTGCCAGCAGGAGCCAGGGAAAGACTGTTACTGAGAAACTGTGGAAGCAAAGAAAGGGAATTCTGGGTTGTCTATAGCTTAAAGCCTAGTTGGCTGCTGGTGATTGGTTTTCTTTGGAGTTTGGATTTCACAGTGGTGAGGCGTTTACAGGCTGAGGTGTGGGTTTGCTTATGTAGTAGGAAGCCATGGCTGTAGAGTACCCTCCGTCAGAGTCTCCCTGTGCAGTCATGTGACCCCCAGGCTCACTCGGCTGACACTTTGAGAAATACTGCCCTAAGGGAAGGACTTGTTTGGTGTCTAAGAGAGATGGACTGGCATAAAGATGGGTTCCTGTTCCTAAAGGACAAAAAGGGCTCTTCCTTTTGTCCTCTTTCTCTCTCCTCTTCAGGTGATTCTGCCACCACAGATATATCACTATTTGTCCTACCTGGTAAATTTGGGGTTCAGGGGAGCAGACTGGGAAGCTGAGAGTGATGACAGGGCATTTGGGAGGAAAGGAAATAGGAAGCATGCATAAGACCTGTGTGGCCTGGTGAGTTGCCTTACCTTACTTTGGCCTTGAGATGTGACCCAGCCCACGGAGACAGGCCAGCATTAGGTGCTGCCTGTCCCTGTGGCTAGGGAAGCAGTGGCTATTGAATACCGGTTTTGAGAGAAGGTGCAAGCGTCTTAACTAGTCCTGCAGAAAATGCAGTCCATCCTGCACTGAGTCTACGTTTTTGGATAAAAAATTAGCAGGACCAAAGTTTTAATTATCTTCAGTGAGAGCTTCTTAGGGAAATATGGAAATTGTGGCTCAGGTATTTCAACAGAGTGGCCAAAAGTATGGGAATTATACATAATGCATGCATCATTAAATTCAGAGTAAGACTAGAAAATGACATACGGAAAGTTCTTGGCTCCTAGTAAGAGCTCAGAACATATTAGTCATGGGCATTATTCCAACATAAGAGGGGAGGTGGGACATGGAGGGAATCATATGGCACCAGAGGGAGGGGGATCCTCCAGACCATTTTGGTGCCTTTTATGGGTAAATGGGGCTTCCCTGATGGCTGAGTGGGCAAAGAATCTGCCTGCAATGCAGGAGACACAGGAGATGTAGAGTTTGATTCCTGCGTAGGAAAAATCCCCTGGAGGAGGAAATGGCAATCCACTCCAGTATTCTTGCCTGAAAAATCCCATGGACAGAGGAGACTGGTGGGCTACAATCCACTGGGGTCACAAGAGTTGGATACAACTGAGCAACCAAGCATGCGCACATTCAGTGGATAAATGATGTGGGTTTCCATCTGGATCATAGTCTTAAAGAATTAAAGAAAATAATCCACATGAGGTTTAAATGTGAATTGAAACGATGTTTGATACTGTTTTTTCCAAGTCTTCAGTTGCCAAATGTGTGCTAAGTCACTTCAGTTGTGTCCGACTCATTGCAACCCCATGGACTGTAGCCGGTCAGGCTTCAGTGGATTGCCATGCCCTCCTCCAAGGGATCTTCCTGACCCAGAGATCAAATTGGCATCTCCTGCGGCTCCTGCATTGCAGACAGATTCTTTACTGCTGAGACACTGGGGAAGCCTCCAATGCCAAATAACTGTGTCTAAAACAAGAATGAGCAGACAGAACACTTGTTATGGCTCAAGTGTGCCCTACTTTCTGAGTTGGTGTGCTTTTTGTGCCCATGGAGACCCAACACAGGCCTGGTGGAATCCATACACCTGTGGATATTACATTGCTGCCTAGGTGTGCTGAGTAGGGCTGAAGAACATGTTTCCTGTCAGACAAGATCTTATGTTTTAAACTTTCATTTGGTTATGTTGGTCTGGCAGGAATTGTTCTTATTTTCTTAAATTAAACAACACTGCTGAGGCTTTGAATAGAAATGTGAGAAGGAGTAGTGCTCTTTAATTCTGAATTTTATTTGGTGTGTACCTTAAATCTGTTCTATCTTCATATGTACTACCATGCTCATATTTGTGAAACAGCTTACTTTCATCTTGTGCATGGACGAATGTATCTAGCCCAGTGGTGTCAGCACACGGCCTGGTGCCAGAATCCTCGCTGGTGACCTGCAGGCCGTCTACAAACCTATATTTCTTTTCTGTCTAAATCTCCTGCCTCTGATACCAGAGCAGCATGGGGTTCTGCAGGTTAGAAGCATTTCATGCATTCTGGTTGAATGACTTTCCTAATGAATTTTTATTAGGAAAAAACCCAAACCTACAGGCAAAGGAAGAGAGAAAAATCAAAAGATAATTCTAGTTTGAATGTCTCCGAGGTTATAAATGTGTTAAAGGGATAGGTAATCAAGTAGAAAAACATAGATACAAGGTATGTTTGTAACATATCAAAGAAACAACACTTCAAACTGTGATATGATATAATGGAGAGGGGGCAGGGACAAGAAAAATATAGGATTCAAAATTAAAGGTCTGACTTCTTGTCTTGGCTGTAACAATTAGGAGAGGCCCCCAACTTGGAGCATCAGTTTCAGAAAATGATGATAAAGCCTTCTCTCTTGTTGTATGAATCAGATACACCAATGCATCAGTGCTTTCTGAACAATAAAAAGCTCTCCAAATGGTCCAGTAATAATTATACTTTCAAAGATAGAGATAAATATCATCTGCTAATACTTTTGTAATATATTAAGAATATATGCACAGTTTCTTCTGCTTAATATTCAGTGAGGTTTTGAAAGGGCTATGATGAGGTGGTGAAAAAGGAAATAAAAGATTGTGTGATGTGGGTTTGCCGAATTCAGCTCGGTTTTCCTTTGTGAGCATCCATAACTGTCTGTGTATTTAGGATTGATTTCTAGGGTCAGAAGAGGTGGCCTTTCCTGTCATGACACCAGCAACAATGTCTCAACTAATGAGGAGAGGTTGTCCCAAAGGACAGATGCCCCTGTACGCAGGTTTTGCTTCGTATATGGGCAGGCCTCTGATTCAAAAAGGTCTGTTTCATTTTCTAGCCATTTCTCCTTACTCCCCAGGCTCCAGCCTCATCCAGTCTGGACAAAGAGTCACTGGGCCTGAAACCTCTGTCGCCACTCCCTTGGGGCTCAAGAGCAGATGAGGGGTGGGCTGCTGAAAGCCCTCACCCTGAGGGCTCAGCAAAAGTCCACCCAACACAGCCTGCCCATAAGCGTGGAATGAGAGTGAAGATGCCCAGACTGTAAGTGGCTCTGGGAAGATGGATGCATCGCTTATGTCCCGTGGTGGGGGTAGCAGTCAGTGAGACAGAAATCCTCCCCAAACATGACATTGAAGCCACTGGAGAGCACTGTGGCTTCCTATTTAGTTCTGGGATCCTACGCAGAAATCTGCATTTGACCTTTGGCGTTGGCAGTCTCTGTAGCCAAGCTGCATAATAATGAAGAGAAGAGGAATAATTGACTTAGAGATGGAAGAGGCACGCCCTAGCCTTCCTGCTGGTCTAGGATCAGCTCCGCTCCCCTCTACATGGCATGTGGTCATGTGTCCCACAAGAGACACACAACTCACGAGGAATTTTCATTTCACCAGTACAAACAAAACAAAAAGCCAGCATGGATACCCCATTAGGAGGCTGCAGTTTTTGTGTCAAACATGTCCCAGTCCAGTGCCAGGCCCACTAGGGAAATTCCGATGGTTCTTTTTTCCAATCTCCAGAGGTGCCTCATCCTCTCCTTGGTCTGGCATGGTGTATAAGCCATCCCTCTTATCTGTTTCTATAATGGATAGGAAATATATGCAACAATAGATTTTTCTGTCTTTTTCTAAAGCACTCTTGAAGAATGATTGCTTATAATGAAAGCTTTGTCATAGGTGACATTGTTATAATTTAGGGTTGTCAAATGACGTGAGAAATTGTTTCTTTGGTCTTATGGGTTTTTGTTGCAAGCAAAGCATTTATTGTAGATAAAAATGTTTTATTGGGAGATTTTATTTCAAATGCATTTTTTTCAAATGTATAAACTGTTCTTCCCTGTCTACCTGACTTTCATTCTCAGCTATTGGTTGGGTATACGGGTGCCATGCTCTTCATTTACATTTTATTCATATTTGTGGGATATGTCCATCGTTCTACCTACTGTTTCTCTTAATACAGTATGATTAGATTCTTCCTGACATCTCTTCCCCCCTTTTATTTTTCTATATATATTTACACTTCTTATTGACCTGCAGCCTGGGAGTGGCAGATTTGAGTTCTGCCTTTTTTTTTAATTAATTTTTTAGTGAAGGATAATTGCTTTACAGAATTTTGCTGTTTTCTGTCAAACCTCAACATGAATCAGCCATAGGTATACATGGCTTTTGAAACTCCCTCCCACCTCCCTCCCCATCCTACCCCTTTAGGCTGATACAGAGCCCCTGTTTGAGTTTCCTGAGCCAAACAGCAAATTCCCATTGGCTATCTATTTTACATATGGCAGTGTAAGTTTCTATGTTACTTGAATTCTGCTTTTGTTTTGCTGAGGGCAGGGAGAACAGAGTTCTGGGAGGTGATGCTAGCCTTTGAGATTGGGGCATCCATCTGTGATCATTGTCTTCTGCGATGTCGTTGGTAGTCCAGTTTTAGAACTCACTCCACATGGGAGTGTGCGATCCATATTTGGGGATGGGAAATTGAAGATTCCTAAATTCCCCAGTTTCAGGGAGGACCTTCTGAAGTTTCACTTTTGACAGAAGCAATGAGACCCAATAACTCGTTTCTCTTAACACCTTCCCTTTCCTTCAGCAACTTTGCCTGTTTTCCTGCTCAGAAGAGAAAATCAAAGAAGACAAGGGAACCTCTTAAGTTTTGGCTGCTGACTTACTAATCACTGGTGG
Source organism: Giraffa tippelskirchi (assembly GCF_054371585.1). Classification (NCBI taxonomy): domain Eukaryota; kingdom Metazoa; phylum Chordata; class Mammalia; order Artiodactyla; family Giraffidae; genus Giraffa; species Giraffa tippelskirchi. The sequence continues at coordinate 36,365,429 of NC_137288.1, read as the reverse complement.
GGAGGAGGTAAAGGAGAGGAGAAAAAGGACGGGACAGGAAGTGGGCCAGGGAATGCTCACCGAATCTCCATTTCTTTTTTGTAGAAAACATACCCTGGTGTCACTCTCTTCCCATCTTTACCCCTCAGGCTGTGTTTTCCGCCAGAGAGCTCATGAAATGGCAAGTCCTGACAGTGTTTCTACTTCTGGAGATTCGTCCTTAGGGCAGCGAGGGTCCTGTGTTTTTGTAGGGTTGTATACCTACTTTCCAAGCTGGTCTGCTCACCCCTCATTCTCTTTTCTCCCAACTTGGGCTTAATAGTGGTGGTGGTGGGGGGGGTGTGTCAACATTCTTTTCCACTCAGTGTTCCTTCAGGTCTGTTTCCAAAGGATGAAGTCACATTAATGTGTGACACAGACGGAATATTCCTGGTTCCCCCCTTTCTGTGGTTTTAGGACTAAGCCCATTCCTTCCTTGTCCCTAGGCTACTTAGGTGGTACTAGTTGTTTCTCATTATTAGGAGTTTGATTTACTTTGGAGGATGGAGGGTGGTCCTGTGATCTAGCACTAGGTCATCTTCTTGAGCTGAAGTTCCCACAAGTAGTCAACAGAGATGCCAATGATCTGGCTCTTTGATTCCTCTCCAGCAGTCTCTCTTCATCTCAATATCTGCCTTCTGGCAGCTGCTTGAGTGACTGCGCCCCATGCTTTACAGTGCCTCCTCCATCCTCAACTTGTGGTGTCCTCTGTAGTTGAAAATATCTTTAACTGACTCATCTTTCATTCTTCTTCCGTCCTCCCTGAACACACTCAACAGCTTTGCCAGGTATTCCTTCCCCACAGCTCCAGCTTTGTGACCAGCTCGCCTCTGGCACCATCATCCCCCGCCCCCACCCCTGATACAGACAAGACTGCTAGAGAGATCTATGACCTCATTTGACCTGTCTGACATGTTTCTATTCTATCATTACATGTCACACTGTTCTATCATGACATGTTACACTGTTTCAATCATATCATGACATGTTACACTGTTCTATCATTGCATGTCATGCTCTCCTTATTCTTCATATTCTAACCATCTTTACTTCTATCTCTTCCACTAAATGTAACCCCTTGAAGCAGGAATAGTTTCTCTGTATCAGAGTCTGATGCCTCCACATAGTAGGTTAAAGAAGACACTAATCAAATGAATGGAAATTAAAATGCTAAGAATCAAAACAGATTTTGGAATCTTTCTACCAGTGAAAGAACTAAGAGTAAATAATCTACTGTGGAATTTCTGGCCGCTTGTCCTGTCACTGTAATGGAGTGCTTTCAATAAGTAAAGCATTTTTCACGGGCAGCCTGATCTCCTCCATTCCCCAATAAACAAAGAATATGAGAAGTCAATATTTTCAAGGGAAAAAAACTGGTGTAGTTCCACACTTTGAGTAATAATATCTGCTCTCTGTGGTCTGTTTTTCTTTTTCTCTCTTACATCATTATAAATGGTCATGAATTATCTTTGATCTTTTTCAGTGGATGGCCATTGAAATGGGAAAAAAATAGCCCAGTAAATTATGGGAAATAAAAATTTTAATATGTAAATAAAGTATAGTTTTCTCACAAAGAAATGGAGGTAAAGAGGTTTAATTTTTAAACCTGCTTGCTTATCCTAAATTCAATAGGTGTGTTACTGTCAAACCTTCCCTTTTAAAAGACATGTAATCTAATAACATCTGATGTTAATACCTTTTATTGTTCAGAGTATAAAACATCACTGGTAATTACCACCAGAAGTTTTATGAATGTGGTTGGATTGCTTACAGAAATTAATTAAGCTTTGGATCCTTCCATACCTATTCTGGTCTAATAAGACTGCCTAAAAAGCATTTCAGGAAATTTCTTGGGCAGAATCACTTTCTAAGAAATCAAAATAAGGAAAGATTTCAGAGGTATTTTTGTTTCATTTCACTTGAAAGATTTAGCTGCACGCTTAACATATGCATTTACTACATTTGATTTGAATGTGTGATATTTGAGAAAAATGCCATTAAAACAATTTCCTAAAGACTCTTTATACAGAAGAAAAAATACAGATACAGCAGCTGACAACCATTTATAAAATGTTTGTGCTGCTGACTTGGGAACTTTACTATAGTGAATGGATGAAATACAGCTAGGTATGAGAGAGATTTAAAAGGGAATAAAAGGAAATTAAAATACTAGAGTAGGCAGAATAATCCCCTTCCCTGAGAGAGATGTCCACATCCTAATCATCAGAATCTGTTTTATTACATGTTAAAATTAATGAGTTAGGTTTGTAGATGAAATTAAGGCTGCTAATCATCTGACTTTGAAGAGGTTGTCATATTTTATTCATATGGGCCCAGTAAACTCAGAAGGGTCCTTAAAGATGGAAGAAGGGATAGAAGTGGAGGTCAGAGTTACAGAGATTTGAAGATTCTAAGCTACTGGCTTGGAAGATGAAGGGACCCCAAGTCAAGGAATGCAGGCAGCCTCCAAGCTAGAGTAAGTCAAGAAATGGATTCTCCCCCAGATTAACCAGAGAGAAACATAGTCCTTTCGATACCTAGATTTTAGCCCAGTGAGAATTCCAACAGTAGGGAGAGAGCAAATTAGCCAAGATGGCAGTGGTCAGGCTCTCTCATCCCATGGCCTCTTGCTCTTGCCCATGTTTTGTAAATAATTATGTAACAGCTGAGATCACTTATAGCACTGAGCATGGTGTCATGAGGTAATCGCTTGGCCATGGGCTACTTTTATTATATAAGCTCCACCTCAAAAGCCCTTAGGGCTATGTTATGTGATGTAATGGCTGCTTCATCAGGCAGGAGAGAATAAACATGTCTGCAGTTCAGTCTTCTTAGCTTATGCCTTGCCTACCACGCACTCAACGAATAGTGTGTTCAGTGAGATACAGTGAAACAGCTGGCTCTAAGCAGGATCAGCAATACATCAACTTACCAGACTGGAATACATTTGTAGTGTTTGGGGTAATTTGTTACAGTTGTAATAGAAAAGTAATACAGGTACATTCATACAGTATAATACCATACAGTCTTCAGAAATAATAAAGAGAATACCTAATGATGTGGAAAGTATTCCCGGTCCACTTTCAGGACAGAAAAGCAGAGGAGGAAACACCATGCAGAGCAAAATAAAAAGTTTACTTGTTTAGATAAACTTTGAAAGATACACTGTAAAATGTTATCATCGTTCTTCATGGATGCTGGGATTTCCCCCCTTATTTCCTATATTTGCTAGGTTCCTTTCGTAATCAGAAAATAAAATGTTGAAGACGATTGACCTTAAAATCTGAGACAGACTATTAGCAGCGTTTTATCTCCTTTCAAAATATTTTTAAGAAAGGAGATTTTAATTCTCTTAAATGGTAAACTCCTGTAGGTTAGCTTTTGCTTTACTTAATTTCTGCATGTCAAACACAGTTTAAAACATAAACAATTAATGTAATGTCTACCTTATTTATTTTTGGATTTTTTTTTAACAAACTACAGTTTGAAACCTGGGCCTTATGAATTATTTTTGGCATACCAAGACTAACCTTTGAATATTTTGTTAATGGTACCAGGATTAATTAAAATAACCAGATAGCAGTTGCATAGTGACTAAAATCCCAGGTGAATGAACTTCATGAACTTTATGTATGAACATCAGTTGGATAATCCCTTTTCTTTTTCCTTACCAGATTCATTATTGCACGCATCATGTTTAAAAACAAGTCACTGCCTTTCCTTCATGCACCGTGTGTTTGATTTTCATTAGTGGTGGCTTTTATGACTTCTCTTTATATCTGTAGAGAACATAAAGGAAATTAAACTTCCATAAGTTGGATAAAATGCTCAGTGTTTAGTAAAATGCTTTATTTGATGTCAAGTGCATTTTTAATAACTATTATTTATCTTTTGTAGATAAATAAAACTGCTAAACTTTAGTATAAACTGGTCAGGTTCCAAGTTGGTACAGAATGTAAAGATTTAGTGTGTGTATAGTTGCTCAGTCATGTCTGACTCTTCATAACCCTTTGGACTTGCCAGGCTCTTCTGTTCATTGGATTTTTCAGGCCAGAATACTGGAATGGGTTACCATTTTCCTCCTCCAGAGGATCTTCCCCACCCAGGGATTGAACCTGCATCTCCCATGTGTCTTGAATCGCAGGTGGATTCTTTTGAACTGTCAGGGAAGCCCTGGGAGGTAATAGACCATGGCCACCAATAGAGGGGCCTCCAGCATCAGGCCTGTCTGGGTCAAATAAGGGCTTTAGTTCTCATTCTCTTGGGGCTCCTAGCAAGTTACTTCATCTTCTTGAGCCTCATTGTAAAATAAAAAGTGACTATCCTGATCTCCTAGTGTTGTCAGAAGTAAAGGAAATAAATGCCTTTTCCATGTGTAAATAATCAGTAAATGGTGGCTATCATTATCTGAATGCCCTTTTTATCCAGTTGTTACTTTACACAACTTAGGAAGATTCAGTATCTACTTGTGTTTGCATTCTCTGCTGTTACTTCAAGGAATGTTTTCTTACTAAGTGTGATAAAGTAATACATATGTGACAAGAAACTGTGGCTGTTTGAAAAGCTAACTGTCAGAAGTGACAGAAATGTCTATTTGATCTCCATGTGTATGACAGTTTTCTATCACCTCATTTGAATGAGAATATGAACCTGTACCCAGTTTCTCCAAACTGCTTTATAAAGGGGATGCGACAGAGAATTTATAAAAGACCGGGGTGCTTTTCAGGTACAAGTTACAAAGGGAAACAAAGTGGTACATAGGTTTGTCCTCAGAGCTCTCCTAGGGAAACAGTGGGAGTCCTGGAGCTCTTATTCTTTTAGATAAATGTGTAAAAAGCAGAAGGCATGGGGGGATTTAGTCCTTGGAGGATGGGTGTGGGAGTTATAACTGAATATGAAAATGAAATGAAAACAAGAGTGCCTTGCTGGCACTTGCCTTCTCTAATCAAACAGCTTAATAAGGATCACTATTATGGATTTTTATATATAGGTTGAACCCAAACCTGGGTGTTACTTTTTGAAATAGTAACCATGCCAAAGCCTCAAATACTATTCAATAACAAATCCCAAAGCATAAAACAGGGACTTAAAACTGGTATGTTTTTCCCAAAATGCTAAATATGACTTAAAGAGCCAGATTAGTCATGTTAAAATGGGGAATGAAAGATAAATTCTCAAATCATATTTAATCAAATGAAATACCGATGGTTTTCTAATCTGATTTAATCCTTCTTGGAATAAGTTATTTACTAGCCTGTGTGTGGAGACTCTGGGGGACCTTGGGATGCTCTTGAAATATATTTAAACTGTCAATTTTGTGTTAAATGTAGATAAAAAATATTTCATATGATTCAGAAAATTTAAAAGTTTTCACAATCATTGTTTTAACACAGAAATCTCTTTATTAAACCCAACAAAACAGAAAATTATACCAGCCCTCAATATTTTGAATTTTCAATTAAATAAGCAAATTCTAAATCCACACCTTAAAAGATGTTTGTGCATCTATGTATTTCCAAAATACTCATATTTTAATAAGATTTTCACATTATATTCACCAACAGTATCACAAAAGTTTTTTTTTTGTTTGTTTTTTGTTTACATAACTGTAAGGAACTGTAATTCTAGAAACACTAGAAGAAAAGAGCATAGCAATGTCCACAGTTACAGGAAAAAGTGCACATTACTTGGTCACAACCACAGTCATTACTTGAAAAACTATATGTAACAAGTAGTTAAGAAATGTCACTGATGCCTTAAACTTATCAAAACCCAAATGACATAAATTTTACATGAAATAAGGCAAATTCAGGAATGCACAAAGAATCTGTAATCCAACCAAAGCTAAACAACAGAAAAAGTGTACAAGAAGCGTAAACGGATGTACTCCTCCCTAAATATTTTAAAAATAGGCTTGCCTCAGTGCACAAAGAGAACACCATTCATGTGTATCCAACACTATAAAATAAGAAGGGTCAAGTATGGGAGAGAGGAGGGGACAGTTCATTGTAAGTTGTGGCTGCATCCACTGAGAGTTCTTTACATCATTGTTACTGACAAGTGTAAATTATACAAATCGTTTCAGGAGAGGTAATGTCTCTTTTTGGAAACTATTTCTGAAAGAGAAAAGAAAACAACACACAGAGTGCAAATTTTCAGATTGTCACTTGCAACCTCTTTAACATTCAGTCATCAACATCCAATGGCTGCTTAGAAGGATGCCCGTAAGACAGCAGCGGCAGTCCAGGGGAGAGCAGCTGTAAGAAATCAAGGTGTGATTTTTTTTTTTCAATGATATGTCTCTCTTGAATATTGAAAAAATCCTGTGGTGAAACCGCTATGGTAAAGCTGCAGTGCTGAGTGGAATGCTTGAGAGCAGCCTGAGTGCAGAAATGCAGGCTTCTCTTGGAAGTCGTTCCTGACGTGACGATTTAAAGAACATAGGTAAGGGTATCATTTTTTTTTTTTTTCCCCAGCATCAAGTGTTATTTTTGTAGAAAGAATTTGGAAAGAGGAGAAGGCAAAGGGATGTGGAAAAGGTACTTACAGTAGTTTCTCAAAACAGTTTTCTTTTAGGACCTATGAAAAAGTTACCAAAGTAAAAATGACAATTCTGAATGAAAAACAAGTTTTCTTTTTATAAAAATTACATTTTTTTTTTTAAAATACAAGATCCTTTTCATTGCTATATCCTGTAGCAACAAGAAATTTTGGCTTTTTTTTTTTTTTTTTTTGCCAGATACTGTAGCTTTCAGTCCAGTAAGTCAGTAGCAAATTCCACTAATATTTCAGCTGGACCTTGAACTATTTTTTATACCACAAGCTTCTTCTGTTTTATCCTTGAATTAGGAAAACACAGCCTTTTTTTTTTGGCCCCAGATATTTATGCTGGCACACTGAAACAAAAAGCAGTAGGCTGGACACATTAACGTATCTCAAGTACTTCAGAGGCCAGGGTTCCTCTGAAGCACCGAAACACATCACTTTATGGATCAAGGACAATGTGGCATAATGGAAGTATTTCTCTTAAGACTGTGCGGTTAAGACCAGATGCATCTCTGCTGGGAAATCAAAATGTCATTAGTGGAAACTGCAAATTTAGACCTCAGTGAAGAGGATCGTCGTTGGACTCAGTTCTGTTGTAAAATAAGATTTTCCAGTTCATCTGCAGAACGCAGTAAAAATGCGGCGGATTCTCGATAGCCCGCAACCAGCTGTCTCACTGCGTTGATTTCAGTTGGACTCAGCTGAGGTCTGGAGCTTGAACTGCTAGATGATCCTGAGCTGGTCGCCAACTGCCTCTTCATACTGAGATCAGTGGGTCCTAGAAAAAAATCAGCACAGATGAGACATGAACAAGTTTTTTCCTAGTATCTTGAACACAAAATAAATTAGTTGATTTAATTCAGCTATTCTTTCATGAGAAGCTACTGATACCCTTAATCAAATAAATACACCTGCTCTAAGAAAGATAGCTTGCCTGGAGAATCCCAGGGACAGAAGAGCCTGGTGGGCTGCCATCTGTGGGGTCGCACAAAGTCGGACACAACTGAAGCGACGTAGCAGCAGAAAGACAGACAAGCGACATGATGGGGAAAGAACGGTTAGGTTTTTTTAGACTCTGGTCCAACCACTCTGGTGGTTGCTTCTTACTGCAGAAAGACACTGAAGACCTTAAGTCCAAAAAGTACATATTAAATCCATCTTCAATGCATAGGAATTTCTCTAGACTAGTGGAAAATGATAGGAATCATGAACACTTTTTATTTGCTACATTTGTTAACAAATCATTTGGACCTGACCAATTCAGAAGTGAGAAAAGCCTACATGGTGAGGCTAGTGACCCCAGATTACAAACTTCACAACCTAGAACAGAGGGAACTGAGGACCGCAGGCGTTCAAGGATATGTGTAGAGGGCAATAACTTATAAGTGGCACAATAGGGATATGAGTTGGCTATTTCTTTTTGTTTCAGGCCAATGCTTTGTATACCAGGTTGACTACACTGAAGTTTAGAAGTGTATTGCTTTAGAAGTGTATTTTATATGTATGATTAGTGTAAACAAGACTTGGACTACTGCTCTAATACCTGAAGGGGAGAGTGGGATGAACTGAGAGAGTAGCACAGACATATATACACTACCACGTGTAAAATAGATAGCTAGTGGGAAGCTGTTGTATGACACAAGGAGCTCAGCCAAATGCTCTGTGATGACCTAGAAAGGTGGGAGTAGGAGAGGGGAGGGAGAGATATATGTATACATGTAGCTGATTCACTTTGTTGTACAGCAGAAACTAACACAACAAGGTAAACCAATTATACTCCAATAAAAACTCCAATAGTCCAATATTTATTTGCATAAAATAATCATATGGTCGCATCACCAACTGGATGGACATGAGTTTGAGCAAGCTCCGGGAGTTGGTGATGGACAGAGAAGCCTGGAGTGGTGTAGTCCATGGGGTCGCAAAAAGTTGGACATGACTGAACGACTGAACTGCATGATATATGTCTACTTTTTGATGACATTTTTGAAATTTTTACTGAAAAATAGTGATTTAAAACTCTTAAATTATTTGTGTTTTATATGATGATTATTCTTGCCTGGAAAACTCCATGGACCGCAGAGCCTTGTGGGGTACAACTTCATGGGGCTGCAAAGAGCAGACGTGAGTGAGCAACTGAGAGTACACACACATACCTAAGCGTTCATTTTTATATTCTTGCCTTTCATTAAGCAATTATTATAATTATTAAATTTATAGTAATAAAATCCTTGAAAAATATTCTTAAGCACATAAGTAAAAGCATGCTCCAAAACTGTAGTGATTCTAGAACTTGGAAGTATTTTAACAAAATTTTTTCCTAATCATAATTTTTCAGATAATATTCATTTCCTAAACTAAAATGAGGGATGTTATTTCATCTTTCTAGTTCTCTTTGAGGCATAATGAAGACAGGTCAAGATCCATCCCCTCCACCCTCTCTCCCAAAGGGAGAAAAGGACTTCTGTCAGCCAGGAGGCAAATGTCCCATAAGAGGCAAGTAGCTTCACTTGGAATTTAATTAGGACAGAGACAAGAGAGGCACTCAAGAACTCTGACATCTGAGAGAAACTTCTCTCCACTTCTGCCATGGCCTTTCAAAGCTTTGATTTTCTAGAAGGAGTTGGCTGCCATTTGTTCTCCTGTTCACAAAATCATGACACAGATAGAACAGCTGAAAGGCAGAGGCAGGGATGCCATGCTTGCAAACAGGAATACTGAACAAGCAAATCATTAATAGCTACTGTTTGGGAAATTCTTAGTGGATTAAGAAAGCATCATGACATAAGAGGAGTTTGGGTCTCTGAATGAACCAACTTTAAATTTTACTTCTTTCCTTTACATTCGAGAATCCTAGTACAAATATTTAAGTATAGTTGATCGACCATGTTTTCGTTTCTGTTGTACAGTAAAGTGATTCAGTTATATATATTAGATTTTCCCTGGTGGCTCAGATGGTAAAGAATCTGCCTGAAGACCTGGATTTGATTCCTGGATCTGGAAGATCCCCTGGAGAAGGGAATGGCTACCCACTCCACTGTTATTGCCCAGAGAATTACATGAATAGAGGAGCCTGGCGGGCTACAGTCCATGAGGTCGCATTCTTTTCCATTATGGTTTATCACAGGATATTTAATATAGTTCCCTGTGCTATATAGTGGGACCTTGTTCATTCTATATTCTGTACATTCTACATTCTATTCATTTTTTTTTTTGCAGCATTAAGTCACAACGTACTTTATTATTAAAGATTGCTGACATAGAAAAATGGATAAAATAGTACAAAAGACCCCTGTATAACACCAACAATTGTCAACATTTTGCTGTGTTTGGTTGTCTATATAGGTTTCTCCCCAGAATCTTTAAACATTGCACAAATATGGCTATTCACACTGAAGTTTTTATTTATTTATTTTTTAATTGAAGGATAATTGCTTTACAGAATTTTGTTGATTTCTGCCAAACATCAGCGTGAATCAGCCATAGGTATACATATGTCCCCTCCCTCTTGAACCTCCCTCACATCTTCCTCCCCACCCCACCCCTCTAGGGTTGTTACAGAGCCCCTGTTTGAGTTCCCTGAGTCATACAGCAAATTCCCATTGGCTGTCTATTTTACATATGGTAGTGTAAGTTTTCATGTTACTCACTCCATACGTCTCACCCTCTCCTCTCCCTTGCTCCCAATCTATTCATTCTATACATAATAGTTTGCATCTGCTAATCCCAAGCTCCCAATTCATCCCTCCCCACTGGCAACCACAAGTCTGTTCTCTGCCTAGTACAAATCTTTATGAAAGAAAATTAAACGGATTTTCCTCCCAGTTATGTATATACCCGGTATTCTACTGACTGATTGTCATTGTTTTATAAGAAGGTGTAACATTTTGTGATGATTTTGCTGCCAAGATGCTGACTGACATCTCAAACTGGAATTGAGAAAGGGTGGGGCAAGGGCTTCAGTTCCTTTTGGGGTGAAGGAGGTTGTGATTTCATTCTAATATTGCAGTTTATGGATAACTCCCCACCTCTGGCTCAAAGGTGTACTCTCACAAACTGCAATGTGGCTTTCGTTTTCTTTTAGATCATTAGTAACGTTGGCAAACTGTAGATGGCTCAGCAATTGAGAAGCCATTCACAGCTCTACATTTCATTTTGGAAGAAAGCTGACTTCATTATCTTTGGTTTTTTTTGGATCCACAGGATTAGGACTGAGAATATAAATCAAAAGTACAAGGAATTCTTTATGTAACTGTTGATTATTAAAATCTTCAACCTTATGAGGTTGGTTAGTGAAGCAAAAAAAGAAAATATTCACAAATGAATAAATTATTTAACTAGTGACTACTCAAACAGCCCTTCCCCATTTTTCACTAATACTCATTTCTGCCTCATTGAGTCAATGTCATACTTGAGTGGTTTGGCTTAACCCAAACAATATCATGTAATTAGAATGCATGTTGAGTGTAAAGCAAAATTTAAAAATTTATGAAGATACTGAATTTAAAGAAGTCGAAAACATTCTTGGTGACCTGGTCAAATTACAGACAAGGCCACTGAAAAGTGTGGTTCTAGAAGAGCAAAAGCAGTTAATAAGAAAATGAGAAAGGAAAATGTCCCACTAGATGCTTCAAGAGAAAATGATTTGAATATCAAATGTTAAGGCATACATTTAGGAAATGTGACAAGGACAGTTTTCTTTTTGTGGTTCATAACTTTTTTCCTATTGTTATTTTTTATTCATTTTTTTTAAATTTTATTTTGTATAACCAATTAACAATGTTGTGACAGTTTCAAGTGAAGAGCTTAGGGACTCAGTCATACATATATATGTGTCTATTCTCTCCCAAACTCCCCTCCCATCCAGGCTGCCACATAACACTGAGCAGAGTTCCATGTGCTATACAGTAGGTCCTTGGTGGTTATCCACTTTAAATACAGCAGTGTAGTGCAGCTGACCCTTGAACACATGGGGGTTAAGGGTGCCCACCCTGTGCCATGGTTGAAAATCTCCATGTAACTTCGAATCTGCCTTCTGTGTCTCTGGATGCTCTGCCTGTGTGGAGTCAATTAACTGCAAATAGTGTGCCTACATGTATGATAAGTCACTTCAGTAGTGTCTGACTCTTTGTGACCCTTTGGACTGTAGCCCACTGGGCTCCTCTGTCCATGGGATTCTTCAGCAAGAATACTGGAGTGGGTTGCCATGCCCTCCTCCAGGGGATCTTATTGACCCAGGGATTGAATCCGTGTCTCTTATGTCTTATGGATTAGCAGGTGGTATCCTTACCACTAGCGCCACCTGGGAAGCCCTGCAAATAGTGTAGGACTGTAGTATTTGATATTGAAAAAAAAAAAAAAAAACCTCTGTAAGAGGATGCACATGGTTCAAATCCCATATTGTTCAAGGTCAATTGTATGTAGTATTTTCACCCAAATGATGCAGATCTTAATGTTCATTCTGAAAAGTTTGTTGTTCAATTGCTCAGTCATGTCCGACTCTTTATGACCCCATGGACTGCAGCATGCCAGGCTTCCCCATCCTTCACCATCTCCCAGAGTTTGCTCAACTCATGTCCATTGAGTCAGTGATGCCATCCAACCATCTCATCCTCTGTTGTCCCCTTCTACTGCCTTCAATCTTTCCCAGCATCAGGGTCTTTTCCAATGAGTCGACTCTTCACATCAGGTGACCAAAATACTGGAGCTTCAGCTTCAGCAAAGAGTGTGCATACATGCACGCTAAGTCACTTTCTCCTTTGCCTCCTTGCAATGAAGGAGGTTGAATTCAGGGCTGAATTCCTTTCGAATTGACTGGTTTAATATCCTTGCTCACAAGTCTTCTCTAGCACCAGAGTTCAAAAGCATCAATTCTTTGGCGCTCAAGTTTCTGTATGGTCCAACTCTCACATCCATACATGACTACTGGAAAAACCAAAGCTTTGACTAGATGGACCCTTGTTGGCAAAGGGATGTCTCTGCTTCTTAATATGCTGTCTAGGTTTGTCATAGCTTTTCTTCCAAGGAGCAAGTGTCTTTTAATTTCCTGACTGCAGGCACAGTCCACAGTGATTTTGGAGCTCAAGAAGATAAAATCTGCTACTGTTATCACTTTTTCCCCATCTTTTTGCCATAAAGTGATGGGACTGGATGCCATGATCTTCATTTTTTGAATGTTGAGTTTTATGCAAGCTTTTACACTCCTCTTTCATCCTCATCAAGAGGCTCTTTAATTCTTCTTTGCTTTCTCCTATTAGAATGATATCATCTGCATATCTGAGGTTGTTGATATTTCTCCCAGCAATCTTCATTCCAGCTTGTCATTCATCCAGTCTGGCATTTTGCACAATGTATTCTGTGTAGAAGTTGAATAAGCAGGGTGACAATATACAGTCTTGATGTACTCCTTTCCCGATTTTGAACGGTCTGTTCTATGTCCGATTCTAACTGTTGCTTCTTGACTTGCATACAGGTTTCTCAGGAGGCAAGTAGGTGGTCTGGTATTCCCATCTTTTACACAATTTCCCAGTTTGTTGTGATCCACACAGTCAAAGGCTTTAGCATAGTCAGTGAAGCAAAGGTGAGCCATAACTGTGTTTGAGAGTCTCCTGCAGAGGTATGGATCAGCAGTGGCCTGCTGCATGGACAGGGGCTTGGGGTGCAGCAGACACGGGTATGGGATAAGCCCTCTTGGAGGAGATCGCCATTAACCCCACCACAGAGCCACCAGAACTTACACAGGACTGGGGAAACATACTATTGGAGGGTACAAAGAAAACCTTGTGTGCACGAGGACCCAGGAAAAAGGAACAGTGACCCCACAAGAGGATGACCCAGACTTGCCCATGAATGTCCAGGAGTTTCTGGTGGAGGTGTGGGTTGGCGGTGGCCTACTGCAGGGTCAGGGGTAGTGAGTTCAGCAGTGCATGCATAGGACCTTTTGAAGGAGGTCCCTATTATCTTCATTACCTCCACCATAGTTTGGCCTCAGGTCAAACGACAGGGAGGAAACACAGCCCTGCCCATCAACAGAAAATTGGATTAAAGATTTACTGAGCATGGCCCTGCCCATCAGAACAGATCCAGTCTGCCCCTCAGTCAGTCTCTCCCATGAGGAAGCTTCCTCTTATTCTTATCCATCAGAAGGCAGACAGAACGAAAACCACAGTCGTGTTATCCTCTTAATGTATCATTGAGTTCAATTTACTAATATCTTGTTGAGTTTTCCTCGATGTTCATCAGAAATATTGGTCATTAATTATTTTGATATCTTTGTCTGGTTTTGGTATAAGCATACTACTACAGAAAATCATCAAATCACAAATGAAGAGAGAAAAAGAACAAAGGACAGAGAAATTACAAAACAGCCAGAAAATAATTAACAAAATGGCCATAAGTACATACTTATCAGTAATTCCTTTAAATATAAATGAACTGAATTCTATTATCAAGAGATATAGAGTGGCTGAATGGATTAAAAAAATAAGACCCATCTGAATGCAACCAGTCCATCCTAAAGGAAATCAGTCCTGGTTGTTCATTGGAAGGACTGATGTTGAAGCTGAAACTCCAATACTTTGGCCACTTTATGCGAAGAGCTGACTCATTGGAAAAACCCTGATGCTGGGAAAGATTGAGGGCAGGAGAAGAAGGGGATGACAGAGGATGAGATGGTTGGATAGCATCACTGACTCTATGGACATGAGTTTGAGTAAGCTCCAGGAGTTGGTGATGGACAGGGAAGCCTGGCATGCTGCAGTCCATGGGGGTGCAATCAATCAATTTTGTTGCAATCAATTTTCACAATATTGTGAAAATGACTATACTACCCAAGGCAATCTTCCAGATTCAGTGCTGCTGCTGCTAAGCCGCTTCAATCGTGTCCGACTCTGTGCGACCCCACAGACAGCAGCCCACCAGGATCCCCCCCCCCGGGATTCTCCAGGCAAGAACACTGTAGTGGGTTACCATTTCCTTCTCCAATGCATGAAAGTGAAAAGCGAAAGGGAAGTTGCTCAGTCATGTCCGACTCCTAGCGACCCCATGGACTGCAGCTTACCAGATTCCTCCGTCCATGGGATTTTCCAGGCGAGAGTACTGGAGTGGGTTGCCATTGCCTTCTCTGACAGACTCAATGCAATCCCTATCAAATTCCCAATGGGATTTTTCACACACTTTGAAAAAAACTTTCACAATTTGCATGGAAGCACTAAAGACCCTGAAGAGCAAAAGCAACCTTGAAAAGGAAAAATGGAGCTGGAGGAATCAACCTGACTTCAGACGGTACTACAAAGCAACAGTCATAAAGACAGTATAGTGTTTGCACAAAAATATAAAAATAAACCAGTGGAACAGGATAGAAAACCCAGAGATAAACCCATGGACCTGTGGGCACCTTATCTTTGATAATGGAGGCAAGAATATACAATGGAGAAGAGACAATCTCTTTAATAATTGGTGCTGGGAAAACTGGACAGCTATGTGTAAAAGTATGAAATTAGAACACTGCCTAACCAACATACACAAAAATAAACTCAAAATGGAACTGAATTAAAGACTTAAATGTAAGACCAGAAATTATAAAACTCTTAGAGGAAAACCTAGGCAGCACACTTTTTGATATAAATTGCAGCAAATCCTCTTTGACCCACCTCCTAGAGTAATGGAAATAAAAAACAAAAACAAATGGGATCTAATTAAACTTAAAAGCTTTTACACAAAAAGGAAACAAACAATAAACAAGATGAAAAGAGAACCCTCAGAATGGGAGAAACCAAATGCAAATGAAGCAACTGACAAAGGATTAATCTCTAAAATATATAAGCAGCTCATACAGCTCAATATTAGAAAAACAAATAACCCAATCAAAAAATAAGCAGAAGATGTAAATAGACATTCTTCCAAGGAAGACATACAGATGGCAAATAAACATATAAAAAGTGCTAAATACAACTCATCATTAGAGGCACATCAGTACTACAATGAGGTATCACCTCACACTGGTTAGATGGCCATCACCAGAAAATCTACAGAAAATAAATGCTGGAGAGGGTGTGGAGAAAATGGAACTCTCTTGCACTATTGGTGGAAATGTAAATTGATATAGTCACTATGGAGAACAGTATGAATATTTCTTAAAAAACTACCACATAACCCAGTAATCCCACTGCTGGGCTTATACACTGAGAAAGCCATAATTCAGAAAAAAAAAAGTACCCCAATGTTCATTGCAGCACTGCTTACGGTAGCTAGAACATGGAAGCAACCCACATGCCCTTTGACAGATGAGTGGATAAAGAAGTTGTGGTACATGTATAAAATGGAATATTACTCAGCCATAAAAAGGAAGAAATGTGAGTCAATTCTAGTGAGGTGGAGGAACTTAGAGCTTGTTATACAGAGTGAAGTAAGTCAGAAAAAGAAAAATATCATATTTTAAAGCATATACATGGAATTGAGAAATGGGGCTTCCCAGGTGGTAGGTAAAGAATCTGCCTGCCAATGCATGAGATTGCAAGAGATGCAGGTTCGATTTCTGGGTTAGGAAGATTCCCTGGAGTAGGAAATGGCACCCCATTCCAGTATTCTTGCCTGGAAACTGCCATGGGGAGAGGAGCTTGGTGGGCTAGAGTGCATGGGGCTACAAAGAGTCGTACACAATTGAGCACATGGAATCTAGGAAAATGGTATTGATGAACCTATTTGCAGGACAACAATAGAGACACAGACTTAAAGAACAGATTTGTGGACATTGTGTGGGAAGGAGAACGTGGGACAAATTGAGAGAGTTGCACTGAAACATACACATTACCATATGTAAAACAGATAGTCAATGGTAATTTGCTGTATAATGAAGAGAGCTCAACCTGGTGCTCTCTGACATCCTAGAGGGGTGGGATAGAGGGTGTGGGAGGGAGGGGACATATGTATACCTATGGCTGATTCATGCTGTATGGCAGAAACCAATACAGCATTGCAAAACAATTATCCTCCAGTTACAAATATAAGGGAAAAAGAGGCTACAAATGAGAAATGTTGGAAAGGGTGTGGAGAAAATGAAACCCTCCTACACTGTTGGTGTAGATGTAGACTGGTTCAGCTACTGTGGAAAACAGTATGGAGGTTCCTCAGAAAACTAAAAATAGAGTTGCCATATTATCCAGTAATCCCACTTCTGGGCATATATCCAGAAAAAAACTATAATTTGAAAAGATACATGCACCCTTATGTTCATAACAGTGCTATTTACAATAGCCAAACAACCTAAATGTCCATCAACATTCATATATATGTGTGTGTGTAATGTGATGTGTAAGCACGTGCATGTGTGTATAATGGAGTATCATTCAGCCATCAAAATGAAATAATGCCATTTGCAACAATATGGGTGGGTCTAGAGATTATCATATTAAGCAAAAGTATGTCAGAAAGAGAAAGACAAATACCATATATCACTTATATGTGGAATCTAAAATACAGTACAGATCAACATATCTACAAAATAAAAACAGACTCGTAGATATAGAGAACAGATTTGTGGTTGCCTAGTGAAGAGGCTAGGGGAGGGGAAAGAATGGGAGTTTGGGATTAGCACAGGCAAACTATTACATATAGGATGGATAAGCAACAAGGTCTTATTGTATAGCAGTGGAACTATATTCAATATTCTATGACAACTCATAATGGAAAAGAATAAGAAAATGTATTACATATATATAACTTGAGTTATTTTGCTATACAGAAGAAATTAACCCACAATTGTAAATAAACTTAATGTAAAGATTTTATATACATATATGCACATTTATATGTGTACAGTGTATACACACATATACACATATAAAGTGAAGTTGCTCAGTCGTATCCAACTCTTTGTGACGCTATGTACTGTAGCCTACCAGGCTCCTCTGTCCATGGGACTTTCCAGGCAACAGTACTGGAGTGGGTTGTCATTTCCTTCTCCAGGGGACACAGACATGTATATATACATATTAAGTCTGCCTCACCATCTTCCCAGGGCACTGAACAGAAACTCTGAACAGGAGCACCATCTTCCCAGAGTCCCTTGAATATCAAGGAGATCAAACTAGTCAATCCTAAGGGAAATCAGTCCTGAATATTCATTGGAAAAACTGATGGTAAAGCATCAATATTTTGGCCACCTGATGCAAAGAGCTGACTCATTTGAAAAGACCTTGATTCTGGAAAAGATTGAGGACAGGAGTAGAAGGGGGTGATAGAGGATAAGATAGTTGGATGGCATCACTGTCTCAGTGGATATGAGTTTGAGCAAAGTCTGGGAGATGGTGAATGACAGGGAAATCTGGCATGCTACAGTTTATGGTGTCACAGACTTGGACATGCCTTAGCAATTGAACAGTAACAGTAATGTTTTTATATAACATTTATATGTATACTCACATCACTTAGCCATATAAGGAGAAAGAAGTGTTGCCATTTGTGATAACGTGAAAGTACCTTGAGGGCATTTTGCTAAATGAAATAACTCATAGAAAGACATACTATTTGATCTCAGTTCATGAAGAATTGGACCAAAAAAACCCACTATGAAAACACTTTTGCTGTCTTGCATATATGGTCATCGTTACCATCTTTCTAAATTCCAAATATGTGTTAATATACTGTATTGTGTTTTTCTTTGACTTACTTCAGTCTGTATAATAGGCTCCAGTTTCATCCACCTCATTAGAACTGATTCAAATGTGTTCTTTTTAATAGCTGAGTAATATTCCATTGTGTATGTGTACCACAGCTTTCTTGTCCATTCGTCTATCAATGGACATATAGGTTGCTTCCATGTCCTACCTATTGTAAACAGTGCTGAGATGAACATTGGGGTACATGTGTCTCCTTCAATTCTGGTTTCCTCGGTGTGTGTGCCCATCAGTGAGATTGCTGGGTCGTATGGCAGTTCTATTACCAGTTTTTTAAGGAATCTCCACACTGTTCTCCATAGTGGCTGTACTAGTTTGCATTCCCACCAACAGTGTAAGAGGGTTCCTTTTCTCTGCACCCTTTCCAGCATTTATTGTTTGTAGACTTTTTGATAGCAGCCATTCTGACTGGCATGAAATGGTACCTCATTGTGGTTTTGATTTGCATTTCTCTGAAAATGAGTGATGCTGAGCATCTTTTCATGTGTTTGTTAGCCATCTGTAAGTATTCTTTGGAGAAATGTCTGTTTAGTTCTTGGCCCATTTTTGATTGAATCATTTATGTTTCTGGTATTGAGCTGTATGAACTGCTTGCATATTTTTGAGATTAATTCTTTGTCAGTTGCTTTGTTTGCTATTATTTTCTCCCATTCCGAAGGCTGTCTTTCACCTTGCTTATAATTTCCTTCATTGTGCAAAAGCTTTTAAGTTTCATTAGGTCCCATTTGTGTATTTTTGCTTTTATTTCCATTACTGTGGGAGGTGGGTCATAGAGGATCCTGCTGTGATTTATGTCACAGAGTGTTTTGCCTATGTTTTCCTCTAGGAGTGTTACAGTTTCTGGTCTTACATTTAGATCTTGAATGCATTTTGAGTTCATTTTTGTGTATGATGTTAGAAAGTGTTTTAATTTCATTCTTTTACAAGTGGTTGACCAGTTTTCCCAGCACCACTTGTTAAAGAGATTGTCTTTTCTCCATTATATATTCTTGCCTCCTTTGTCAAAGATAAGGTGCCCATAGGTGCATGGATTTATCTCTGGGCTTTCTATTTTGTTCCATTGATCTATATTTCTGTCTTTGTGCCAGTAAAATACTGTCTTGATGACTGTGGCTTTGTAGTATGGTCTGAAGTCAGGCAGCTTGATTCCTCCAGTTCCATTCTTCTTTCTCAAGATTGCTTTGACTATTCGAGAATTTTTTGTATTTCCATACAAATTGTGAAATTATTTGTTCTAGTTTAGTGAAAAATACCATTGGTAGCTTGATAGGGATTGCATTGAATCTATAGATTGCTTTGGGTAGTATACTCGTTTTCACTATACTGATTCTTCTGATCCATGAACATGGTATATTTCTTTATCTATCCGTGTCATCTTTCATTTCTTTCAACAGTATTTTATAGTTTTCTATATATATGTCTTTTGTTTCTTTAGGTAGATTTATTCCTAAGTATTTTATTCTTTTCGTTGCAATGGTGAATGGAATTGTTTCCTTAATTTCTCTTTCTGTTTTCTCATTGTTAGTGTATAGGGATGCAAGGGATTTCGGTGTATTAATTTTATATCCTGCAACTTTACTATATTCATTGGTTAACTCTAGTAATTTTCTGGTGGTGTCTTTAGGGTTTTCACTGTAGAGGATCATGTCATCTGCAAACAGTGCGAGTTTTACTTCTTCTTTTCCAATCTGGTTCCTTTTTATTTCTTTTTCTTCTCTGCTGTGGCTAAAACTTCCAAAACTATGTTGAATAGTAGTGGTGAGAGTGGGCACCCTTGTCTTGTTCCTGACTTTAGGGGAAATGCTTTCAATTTTTCACCATTGAGGATAATGTTTGCTGTGGGTTTGTCACATATGGCTTTTATTATGTTGAAGTATGTTCCTTCTAAGCCTGCTTTCTGGAGGGTTTTTATCATAAATGGATGTTGAATTTTGTCAAAGGCTTCCTCTGCACCTATTGAGATAATTACGATTTTTATGGTTTTTATCTTTCAATTTGTTAATGTGGTGTATCACATTGATTTGCAAATATTGCGGAATCCTTGCATCCCTGGGATAAAGCCCACTTGGTCATGATGTATGATCTTTTTAATATGTTGTTGGATTCTGTTTGCTAGAATTTTGTTGAGGATTTTTACATCTATGTTCATCAATGGTATTGGCCTGTAGTTTTCTTTTTTTGTGGCATCTTTGTCTGGTTTTGGTATCAGGGTGATGGTGGCCTCATAGAATGAGTTTGGCAGTTTACCTTCCTCTGCAATTTTCTGGAAGAGTTTCAGTAGGATAGGTGTTAGCTGTTCTCTAAATTTTTGGTAGAATTCACCTGTGAAGCCATCTTGGTCCGGGCCTTTTCTTTGTTGGAAGACTTTTTATTATAGTTTCGATTTCCGTGCTTGTGATGGGTCTGTTAAGATTTTCTATTTCTTCCTGGTTCAGTTTTGGAAGATTATACTTTTCTAAGAATCTGTCCATTCTTTCCAAGTTGTCCATTTTATTGTCATATAGTTGCTGATAGTAGTCTTTTATGATCCTTTGTATTTCTGTGTTGTCTGCTGTGATTTCTCCACTTTCATTTCAAATTTGGTTCATTTTAATTCTTCTTCCTTTGTTTCTTGATGAGTCTGGCTAATGGTTTGTCTATTTTATTCATCTTCTCAAAGAACCAGCTTTTAGTTTTGTTGATTTTTGCTATAGTCTCCGTTGTTTCTTTTGCCTAAATTTTATGATTTATTTCCTTCTACTAACCCTGGGGTTCTTCACTTCTTCTTTTTCTAGTTGCTTTAGGTGTAAAATTAGGTTGTTTGATTTTTCTCTTGTTTCTTGAGGTAAGCTTGTATTGCTATGAACCTTCCCCTTAGCACTGCTTTTACTGAATCCCATAGGTTTTGGGTTGTTGTGTTTTTATTTTCATTTGTTTCTATGCATATTTTGATTTCTGTTTTGATTTCTTCTGTGATTTGTTGGTTATTCAGAAGTGTATTGTTTAACTTCCATATGTTTGCATTTTTAATAGTTTTTTTTCCCTGTGCTGCTGCTAAGTCGCTTCAGTCGTGTCCGACTCTGTGCGACCCCATAGACGGCAGCCCACGAGGCTCCGCCACCCCTGGGATTCTCCAGGCAAGAACACTGGAGTGGGTTGCCATTTCCTTCTCCAGTGCATGAAAGGGAAAAGTGAAAGTGAAGTCGCTCAGTCGTGTCTGACTCTCAGCGACCCCATGGACTGCAGCCTACCAGGCTCCTCTGTCCATGGGATTTTCCAGGCAAGAGTACTGGAGTGGGGTGCCATTGCCTTCTCCATTTTCCCCTGTAGTTGGCATCTAATCTTACTGCATTGTGATCAGAAAAGAGGCTTGAAAGGATTTCAATTTTTTTAAATTTACCAGCTTTATGGCTCAGGATGTGATCTAACCTGGAGAATGTTCTGAGTACACTTGAGAAAAAGGTGAAATTCATTGTTTTGGGGTGAACAATATCTCAATTTCTAAAACTCCATAGCCACTGTTCTTGTATACTACTAATGGTCAAAGAAGTTTATTTTCTGTGGACACATTTCTTCAGCTGGTACAGTCCAACAAAACTTAATAAATTCATCACCAGTAAGTGAAGTGATTTTTCTGGCTTGCCTAATGGAGCCACTTGGAAACTTACATTGGCTGGAGGTTCATTTTATATTTTGATCAAGTGTTTAATAGAAGTATTTTATTTAAAATATTGTCATCAGTTCAGTTCAGTCACTCAGTTGTGTCTGACTCTTTGCAACCCCATGGACTGCAGCATGCCAGACCTCCCTGTCCATCACTCCTAGAACTTGCTCAGACTCATGTCCATTGAGTTAGTGATGCCATCCAGCCATCTCATCCTCTGTCATCCTCTTCTCCTCCTGTCTTCAATCTTTCCCAGCATCAGGGTGTTTTTCAGTGAGTCTGTTCTTCCCATCAGGTGGCCAAAGTATTAGAGCTTCAGCTTCAGTCCTTCCAATGAATATTCAGGACTGATTTCCTGTAGGACGGACTGGTTGGATCCCCTTGCAGTCCAAGGGACTCTGAAGAGTCTTCTTGAACACCACAGTTCAAAAGCATCAATTCTTCCGTGCTCAGCTTTCTTTATAGTCAACTCTCACATCCATACATGACTACTGGAAAAACCATAGCTTTGACTAGACCGAACTTTGTTGGCAAAGGAATGTCTTTGCTTTTTAAAATGCTGTCTACATTGGTCATAGCTTTTCTTCCAAGGAGCAAGCATCTTTTAATTTCATGGTGCAGTCACTATCTGCAGTGATTTTGGAGTCCAAGAAAATAAAGTCTCTCATTGTTTCCAGTTTTCCACTTTCATCAAGAGGCTCTTTAGTTCCTCTTTGCTTTGGTGTCATCTGCCTATCTGAGATTATTGGTATTTCTCCTGGCAATCTTGATTCCAGCTTGTGCTTCATCCAGCCCAGCATTTCTCATGATGTACTTTGCATATAAGTTAAATAAGCTGAGTGACAATATACAGCCTTGATGTACTTCTTTCCTGATTTGGAACCAGTCTGTTTTTCCATGTCCAGTTTTAACTGTTGCTTCTTGACCTGCACACAGATTTCTCAGGAAGCAGGTAAGATGGTCTGGTATTCACATCTCTCTCAGAATTTTCCAGTTTGTTGTGATCCACACAGTCAAAGGCTTTGGTGTCATCAGTAAAGCAGAAGTAGAT
This sequence comes from Giraffa tippelskirchi, assembly GCF_054371585.1. NCBI lineage: Eukaryota > Metazoa > Chordata > Mammalia > Artiodactyla > Giraffidae > Giraffa > Giraffa tippelskirchi. The sequence continues at coordinate 36,342,496 of NC_137288.1, read as the reverse complement.
GTTTTTCCAGAACTCTCTTGCTTTTCTGATCATTCAGTGGATGTTGGCAATTTGATCTCTGGTTCCTCTGCCTTTTCTAAAACCAGCTTGAACATCTGGAAGTTCACGGTTTATGTACTGTTGAAGCCTGACTTGGAGAATTTTGAGCATTACTTTGCTAGTGTGTGCGATAAGTGAAATTGTGTGGTAGTTTTTTTAACATTCTTTGGCATTGCCTTTCTTTGGGATTGGAATGAAAACTGACCTTTTCCAGTCCTGTGGCAACTGCTGAGTTTTCCAAATTTGCTGGCATATTGAGTGAAGCACTTTCACAGCATTATTTTTCTGGTTTTGAAATAGCTCAAGTGGAATTCCATCACCTCCACTAGCTTTGTTCATACTGATGCTTCCTAAGGCCCACTTGACTTCACATTCTGGGATGTCTGGCTCTAGGTGAGTGATCACACCATCATGGTTATCTGGGTCATGAAGATCTTTTTTATCCATACACCAATATGATATCAAAACCAACAACTGTGAGGACAGTACAAATGGAACACATTAAAAATGCATTTAAAATTAAAAGGACAGCAACTTAAAAGAATCTCATTTATATAGAGAGAAATGAAATAGTGCTATAGTGAAACCTCATGGTAACTGGAGATTGAAAATCTATAACAGATACACACAAAAGAAAAGGTACTCTGAACAAAATACAAATGTTAGTCATAAAATCACAAGAGGAAATAGGGAAGAAAAAACACCTACACCTACAATAACATTCAAAACAACAAAATGGCAATATGAACATGCATATTGATAATGACCTTAAATATAAACAAATGTTCCATCTAAAAGATACAGACTGGCTGAATGGATTAAAAAAACAAAACAAGACCCTTATATATGTTGTCTACAAGAGACTGACATAAGACATCAACTGTACATTTCTAGAAACTTGTCCAATCTCCCATGACTGAACCAGGAAGAAATAATAAATGTAAATAGACTGATAAGTACTGAAATTGAAACTGGGATTAAAAATCTCCCAACAAATAAAAAGTCCAGGACCAGACAGCTTCACAGGTGAATTCTATCAAACATCTAGAGAACAGTTAAAACCTAGCCTTCTGAATCTATTCCAAAAGTCTATAGACGGGACCCTCCCAAAATCATTCTATGAGGTCACTATCACCCTTGTACCAAAACCAGATGAAGATACCACTAAAAAAAAAAAAAAAAAGAAGAAAATTATAGGCTAATATCACTGATTAACAAAATACTAGCAAACTAAACCTAACAATACATTAAAAGGGTCATATGCTATGATCAAGTAGGGTTTATCCCAGGGATGCCAGGACTTTTCAATATCTTAAAATCAGTGTGATACATCACTTCATCAAATTGAAGAACAAAAACAATGCAATCATTAGATGCAGAAAAAGCTTTTGACAAAAATAAACACCCATTTGTGATAAAAATTCTCTTGAAAGCAGACAGAATATACCTCAACATAATAAAGGCCATATATGACAAGCCTATAACTAACATCATATTCAATGGTGAAAGTTGAAAGCATTTCCTGTAAAATCAGGAACAAGACAAGGATGTCCACTCTCACCACTTTTATTCAACATAGTTTTGGAAGTTCTAGTTCTGGAAATCAGGGGAAAAAAAGAAATGAAATAAAGGAATCCAAGTTGGAAAAGAAGTAAAACTGTCACTATTTGCAGATGATATGATACTATACATAGAAAATCCTAAAGATGCTACCAGACTACCGAACTCTACACATAAACATTAAGATGGTTTTTTTTTGCACAACAAAGGAAACTATAAGCAAGGTGAAAAGACAGCCTTCAGAATGGGAGAAAATAATAGCAAATGAAGCAACAGACAAACAATTAATCTCAAAAATATACAAGCAACTCCTGCAGCTCAATTCCAGAAAAATAAACGACTCAATCAAAAAGTGGGCCAAAGAACTAAACAGACACTTCTCCAAAGAAGACATACAGGTGGCTAACAAAAGATGCTCAACATCACTCATTATCAGAGAAATGCAAATCAAAACCACAATGAGGTACCATTTCACGCCTGTCAGAATGGCTGCTATCCAAAAGACTACAAGCAATAAATGCTGGCGAGGGTGTGGAGAAAAGGGAACCCTCTTACACTGTTGGTGGGAATGCAAACTAGTACAGCCACTATGGAGAACAGTGTGGAGATTCCTCAAAAAACTGGAAATAGAACTGCCATATGACCCCACAATCCCACTGCTGGGCATACACACTGAGGAAACCAGAATTGAAAGAGACATGTATACCCCAATGTTCATCGCAGCACTGTTTATAATAGCCAGGACATGGAAGCAGCCTAGATGCCCATCAGCAGATGAATGGATAAGAAAGCTGTGGTACATATACACAATGGAATATTACTCAGCCATTAAAAAGAATACATTCGAATCAGTTCTAATGAGGTGGATGAAACTGGAGCCTATTATACAGAGTGAAGTAAGCCAGAAAGAAAAACACCAATACAGTATACTAACACATATATATGGTATTTAGTCAATTGGTAAAGATAATCCTGTATGCAAGACATCAAAAGAGACACAGATAAATAGAACAGTATTATGGACTCTATGGGAGAGGGTGAGGGCGGGATGATAAGGGAGAATGGCATGGAGGCATATAAATTAACAGCATTCCCCCCTCCCTGCACTCTTTGATAAAGGTACTAAAATACAAAATTTTTCCCTTTTTCAAAAAAAAAATTAAAAAAAATCTATCTTTCATATAGTTATATGCATGCTTATGTTCATAGTAGCACTATTTACAATAGCTAAGACACAGAAACAACCTAAATGTCCATCATTAGATGAATGGCTAAAGATAATATGGTACATATACCCAATGGAACACTACTCAGCCATAAGAAGAAATGAAACAATGCCATTTGCAGGAACATGGATGGACCTAGATATCATCATACCAAGTGAAGTAATTCAGAAAGAGAAAGGTGACATATGATATCACTTATATGTAGGATCTAAAATAGGACACAAATGAACTTATTTACAAAGCAGTAACAGACTCAAATATAGAACAGACTTGCGGTTGTCAAGGTGGAGGGGTGAGGGAGAGGGATGAATTGGGAATTTGGGATTAGCAGATGTCAACTGTTATATGTAGAACAGATCAACAAGGTCCTACTGTATAGCACAGGGAACTATATTCAATATCCTTTGATAAACTATAATGGGAAAGGATGAAAAAGAATATGTATATGTATAACTGAATCACTTTGCTGTACAGTGGAAATTAACATTGTAAATCAATTATACGTCAATAAAATAACAAATCTTTCCAAAAAAAAAAAAGGATGCTACCAGAAAACTGCTAGAACTCATCAATGAATGTGGTAATGTTGCAGGATACAAAGTGAATACACTGAAATCTGTTGCATTTCTGTACAGTAACAATGAAAGATCAGAAAGAGACATTCAAGAAACAATCCCATTTACCTTCATATCAAAAAGAATAAACTGTCCAGGAAAAACCTACCTAAGGAGGCATAAGACCCAAACTCCAAAAACTGTAAGATGATAATGAAAGAAATCAAAAGATGACACAGATGGAAAGATATACCATTTCCCTGAATTGGAAGAATCAATACTGTCAAAATGACTATACTACCCAAAGCAAACACCTTATTCCAACAACACAAGAGAAGACTCTACACGTGGACGTCACCAGATGGGCAACACTGAAATCAGATGGATTATATTCTTTGCAGCCAAAGATGGAGAAGCTCTATACAGTCAGCAAAAACAAGACTGGGAGCAGACTGTGGCACAGATCATGAACTGCTTATTGCCAAATTCAGACTTAAATTGAAGAAAGTAGGGAAAACCACTGGACCATTCAGGTATGACCTAGATCAGATCCCTTATGAGTATACAGTGGAAGTGACAAATAGATTTAAGGGACTAGACCTGATAGACAGAGTGCCTGATGAACTATGGACAGAGGTTCGTGACATTGTATAGGAAACAGGGATCAAGACAATCCCCATGGAAAAGAAATGCAAAAAAGCAAAATGGCTGTCTGAGGAGGCCTTACAGATAGCTGGGAAGAGAAGAGAAGTGAAAAGCAAAGGAGAAAAGGAAAGATATTCCCATCTGAATACAGAGTTCCAAAGAATAGCAAGGAGAGATAAGAAAGCCTTCCTCAGCGATCAGTGCAAAGAAATAGAGGAAAACAACAGATTGGGAAAGACTAGAGATCTCTTCAAGAAAATTAGAGATACCAAAGGAACATTTCATGCAAAGATAGGCTCGATAAAGGACAGAAATGGTATGGACCTAACAGAAGCAGAAGATATTAAGAAGAGGTGGCAAGAATACACAGAAGAACTGTACAAAAAAGATCTTCATGACCCAGATAATCATGATGGTGTGATCACTCACCTAGAGCCAGACATCCTGGAATGTGAAGTCAAGTGGGCCTTAGAAAGCATCACTACGAACAAAGCTAGTGGAGGTGATGGAATTCCAGTTGAGCTATTTCAAATCCTCAAAGGTGATGCTGTGAAAGTGCTGCACTCGATATGCCAGCAAATTTGGAAAACTCAGCAGTGGCCACAAGACTGGAAAAGGTCAGTTTTCGTTCCAATTCCAAAGAAAGGCAATGCCAAAGAATGCTCAAACTACTGCACAATTGCACTCATCTCACATGCTAGTAAAGTAATGCTCAAAATTCTCCAAGCCAGGCTTCAGCAATACGTGAACCGTGAACTTCCAGATGTTCAAGCTGGTTTTAGAAAAGGCAGAGGAACCAGAGATCAAATTGCCAATATCTGCTGGATCATCGAAAAAGCAAGAGAGTTCCAGAAAAACATCTATTTCTGCTTTATTGACTATGCCAAAGCTTTTGACTGTGTGGATCACAATAAACTGTGGAAAATTCTGAAAGAGATGGGAATACCATACCATCTGACCTGCCTTTGAGAAACCTGTATGCAGGTCAGGAAGCAACACTTAGAACTGGACATGGAACAACAGACTGGTTCCAAATAGGAAAAGGAGTCCGTCAAGGCTGTATTTTGTCACCCTGCTTATTTAACTTATATGCAGAGTACATCATGAGAAACGCTGGGCTGGAAGAAACACAAGCTGGAATCAAGATTGCTGGGAGAAATATCAATAACCTCGGATATGCAGATGACACCCCCCTTATGGCAGAAAGTGAAGAAGAACTAAAGAGCCTCTTGATGAAGGTGAAGGAGCAGAGTGAAAAAGTTGGCTTAAAGCTCAACGTTCAGAAAACTAAGATCATGGCATCTGGTCCCATCACTTCATGGGAAATAGATGGGGAAACAGTGGAAACAGTGTCAGACTTTATTTTTTGGGCTCCAGAATCACTGCTGATGGTGACTGCAGCCATGAAATTAAAAGACGCTTACTCCTTGGAAGGAAGGTTATGGCCAACCTAGATAGCATATTTAAAAGCAGAGACATGTACTTTTGTTGGCAAAGTAGTCTAGTCAAGGCTATGGTTTTTCCAGTAGTCATGTATGGATGTGAGAGTTGGACGGTGAAGAAAGCTGAGTGCCGAAGAATTGATGCGTTTGAACTGTGGTGTTGGAGAAGACTCTTGAGAGTCCCTTGGACTGCAAGGAGATCCAATCAATCCATCCTAAAGGAGATCAATCCTGGGTGTTCATTGGAAGGTCTGATGTTGAAGCTGAAACTCCAATACTTTGGGCACCTCATGCGAAGGGTTGACTCACTGGAAAAGACCCTAATGCTGGGTAGGATTGGGGGCGGGAGGAGAAGGGGACGACAGAGGATGAGATGGTTGCATGGCATCACCAACTTGATGGACATGTGTTTGGGTAGACCCCGGGAGTTGGTGATGGACAGAGAGGCCTGGCGTGCTGCAATTCATGGGGTCGCAAAGAGTCGGACACGACTGAACTGAACCCAAAGCAATCTATAGATTCAATGCAATCCCTATTAAATTATCAATGGTATTTTTCACGGAACTCAGACAGTAAGGAATCTGCCTGCAATGCAGGAGACCCAGGTTCAGTCCCTGGGTCAGGAAGATCCCCTGGAGAAGGAAATGGCAACCCACTCCAGTATTCTTGCCTGGAGAATGACTTGAACAGAGAGGATCCTGGTGTGCTACAGTCCATGGGGGTTGCAAAGAGTCAGACATGACTGAACGAACCAGCAAGTTATCAAAAACAAACAAAAAGTTTGAATTTTTAAAGAGACACAAAAGACCCAAACAGCCAAAGCTCTTGAGAAAGCAAAGCGGACCTGGAGGAATCAGTCCCCCAGACTCCAGATATACTAGAAAGCTACAGTCAACAAAACAGTACCATACTGGTATAAAAAACAAAATACAGATCATTGCAATAGGATAGAAAGTTTAGAGATAGACTCATGAACCTATGGTCAATTTTTTCTATGACAAAGAAATCAATGCTAAACAATGGAGAAAATACAGTCTCTTCAAGCAGTGGTGCTGGGAAAACTGGACAGCTACATGTAAAAAAATGAAATTAGAACATTCTATAATAATATACTCAAGAATAAACTAAAAATAGATTAAAGACCTAAATGTAAATTCAGATACTATAAAATGCTCAGAAAAAAAAAAAAAACATAGGCAGAACATTGTTTGACATAAAATACAGCAATATTTTTTTCAATCTGTCTCCTAGAGTAACGGAAACAAAAATAAATAAATGGGACCTAATTAAACTCAAATGGTTTTGCACAGCAAAGGAAATCATAAACAAAAGCTAAAAGATAACACACAGAATGGGAAAAAAAAATATTTGCAAACGATATGACGAACAAAGGATTAGTCTCCAAATCTATAAACAGCTCAGGCAGCTCAACATCAAACAAGCAAAGAACCCAATTAAAAAATGGGCAGAAGAGCTAAATATATATTTCTCCAAAGATGTACAGATGGCCAAGAAGCACATGAAAAGATGTTCAATACCACTAATTATTAGAGAAATTAAAATAAAAACTACAATGAGGTATCACCTCACACCAGTCAGCATGGGTGTCATCAAAAATATCTACAAGTAATAAATGATGGAGAGGTTGTGGAGAAAAGGGAACCCTCTTGTGCTGTTGGTGGGAATGTAAGTTGGTACAGCTGCTGTGGAGGAAAACATGGAGGTTCCTCAAGAAACTAAGAATAGAGCTACCAGAGTATCCAGCAATCGCACTCCTGGGCGCATATCCTGAGAATGACTGAAAGTATATATGCACACACTCCAATGTTCATTGCAGTGCTGTTTAAAATAGCCAAGACATGGAAGCAACCTAAATGCCCCTCAACAGGTGAACTGATGAAGACCATGTGGTACCTATATACAACAGAATATTACTAAGCCATCATAAAGAATGAAACAATCGTATTTGCAGCAAGTGATACAGATGAACCTGGAGATTATCATACTAAGTGAAATATGAGAAAGGCAAAATATCATATGATACCGCTTATATGCAGAATCTTAAAAATGAATTTGTTTACAAAACAAACAGACTTACATACTTAGAGACAGAACTTATGGTTACCAGGGAGAAGGGAGTTTGGGATTGACATGTACACACTGCCATATTTAAAGCAGATAACCAACAAGACCTAATGTATAGTACAGGAAATATTGCTCAATATTCTGTAATAACATAAATGGGAAAGGATTTGAAAAAGAATGGATACATGTATAACTGAATCACTGTACTATGCACCAGAAACTAATATAACATTGTTAATAAACTATACTCCAATATAAAATAAAAATTAAAAACAAACTTAGGATAACAACAACCATAGCAGAAATATTGATGACTTATGAGGTAAGACTTACATGAATTAGTGAAGTAATAGGTCCTCTGGAATTGGGATTACTAATAAGTACCAATCAGATTGATAGTTAATAACTAATACTGTAATATTACAATATCATAAGAATCTAACACTGACTTTCCCCCTGGTAATTATGTTAGAGAAAAATTTTCAGCAAAATTCCTTAATGTATAATAGTTAATTTGTCTCTGTTTCAAAGAAGAAAATGATTTTTCAAAACAATAAATTTAAAAGATAAACTTACTAGTATTCTCATTACAATCAATATGTTTTCATTTCATTAATTTTAAATCCCTCAAAGTTCACTGTAAATAAGTAATAATTACAGAACTCATAGGATAAAACATATTTGGAGGATCCTATATATTTGAATTTATAAGTTATATATGTATAGAAAAGTAAAAAGAATGTTTGGTCTGAGAAATTTGGTTTGCAAAATTCTCAGATATTTTCTATTTTTAACATTTTTGTGCAAAGCATCTCAAAAATTTTTATCAACATTTATTTTAAGAAGTTGTTTAAATGGTATATATCCAAGGTAATTTCTATACTTTTGCCTTGGAAGTGGTGGTGAAAATGGGATGGGTTGATACTGCTACCTCTGAGGTATCCATTTTGCTCTTAGAGACTAATAGTGAAAGGTTACAAAGAAAAGAAAAATCACTAACTCTGTGAAAGAATAAATGAAGTCTATTATAGTAATTATAATTAAATCAAGTCTATTGAATCATTAAGTTGAAGCTAAGGTCAGCAAGAATTGCTGTTCTTCATGTTCTTCATGTTTCAAAGAATTTAGGAATGACACCAGCATTTTGGTGGTTTAAGATATTCTTCCTCTTCCTCCCCATTTTTGAATAATTAATTAGACATTCAACTGACAATCTTTGTGGGAATTGCAGGATTCAGCAGTATATGCCATGGGACTTTGGGGATGTTTCATCCCCCTGAGCTCTGAGTAATAGCTACCACCAACTCCTCTCCATTTAGTCTGGAATAAAACCTAGAGAGGGGTGACCTGGGCAAATATCCAGATGAGGGAGAATTCGCAGAATTTCAGTCTTCCCAAGGGTTGATTTCAGCACCCAATGGGAACAACAACAAAAATATGAGTTTGATTGTAGGGATGGGGTAAGAGTAATTTTCCCTGCACCACTGTCCTTCCCCCAACCTCTGGCCCCAAAGCAAAATTGCGTGAAACTAAATTATTGGGCAGTAGCAACCTCTCTTAAAGCAGAAGTGAAGTGAAGTTGCTCAGTCATGTCCACCTCTTTGTGATCCCATGGACTGTAGCCTACCAGGCTCCTCTGTCCATGGAATTTTCCAGGCAAGAGAACTGGAGTGGGTTGCCATTACCTTCTCCAGGGGATCTTCCTGACCCAGGAATTGAACCCAGGTCTCCCACATTGCAGGCAGATGCTTTACCATCTGAGCTTAAAGCAGAGTGGGGAGCAAATAGCTGGCTACCCCAATTGTGTGGGATGCTGCTGGTGAAATGCGTTTCTTTCTAGTAGCACCCACAGTACTTAAGTCTTTATAATTGTGGGGAGGCAGGACATCAAGAAAGAGGCAGATAAGAATACAAAAAATCAGTATCAATATCAAAGAATATCAAAGGTGATCCTTGCTATCTGCACCCGAAACTTCAACAAGAAGTCTACCCCTGATTGTGGGACTACCTCACCCAAGGATCTTCCCAGAGTCTGAGTACCACCAATACCCCAAGTGCTAAAATCATACCTCCCTTCACTGTGCAGCCTGCTCCTTATACATGCTCTTGAGTATAGTGGTGCCTGCAAGTCTGCTAAACAGAGTGCTATCAGAAAAACTGGATCAGGATCTGTGGACAAGGGAGAAACCGCAGACTTGAACCTTCAAAGGTGGAGAAAACCCCAGGGATAACAGTACCAATGAGTAGCATATCCCATCTGAAGGCAACTAATATCATTTTAAGGACCTTTCTGCCACTTCAAATGAGAGAGCAGCAATGCAAACATGCACAAGGGACATGAAAAATCAGGGAAACATAGCATCACCAAAAAATAACTATTCGCCAAAGACCAAGCTCTTAAGCAGGCTATTTTGAAGAAACTCAGTGAATCATAAAGAAAAAACAAAAAGACAATGAAATCATGGAAAAATGAACAAAATGACATATTTACCAAGGAGATAAGATTCATAAAGAACCAAACAGAAATTCTGGATGTGAAGAATTTAATGAATGAAATGAAAATTGCAATAGAGAACATCTATAGCTAGTAGAACAAATAGAAAAAGTGAATTCGAGGACAAGGAATTGTGAAATAACTCAATTAGAGCAGAACAAAGGAAAAAGAATAAAGAGTGAAGAGTCTGTGATCTATGAGATTCCATCAAAAGAACAAATACTAGAATAATTAAGATTCTAGGAGCAGAAGGGAGGTATAAGAGGAGCAGAAAGCTTATTTAAATAAATAATAGCTGAGGATTTCTCAAATCTGGAGAGACTTGGGCATCCAAGTTTATAAAGATATCAAAGTACTTAAATGCAAAAAGACCTTTAAGACATTATAATAAAATGGTAAAAATCAAAGAGAAGGAGAGAATCCTAAAAAATGTCTGCGAAAAAAAGACTTTAACTTTCAAAGTAAACTCACCTAGGCTATCAGCAGGTTTCTCAGGCCAGGAGATAGTGAAATGACATATTCAAAGTGCTCAAAGAAAGAAAACTTCCAGCAAGAGATACTCCATCTGGCAAAGTTATTCTTCAGACATGAAGGAATAGTAAACACTTACTCAGGAAAAATAACAACAACAACAAAAACTTGAGTCTTCAAACTGAAAAGAAATGAGGCCTCAGTGATTAGAAAAGACGAATGTATACAACATGTTGGTAACACAAAGGTAAATAAAGCTGTAGTAAAAATGTAGCTACTATAACTCAATGAATACAAAAGAAGTAAATAATGACATCAAAAATATAAAAGGGTGAGTAAACAGGTGAAGCTTTTGTAGGCAATTACTATGTTGCTATCAGCTAAAAATGGGCTATATCATCTATTAGATGTTTAATGTAAGCCTCATGGTAACCAAACCACGTGGGCTTCCCTGATGGCTCAGTTAGTAAAGATTTCGCCTGCAATGCAGGAGATGCAGGAGACCTGGGTTTGATTCCTGGGTCAAGAAGATCCTCTGGAGAAGGAAATGGCAACCCACTCCAGTATTCTTGCCTGGAAAAATCCCATGGAGAGAGGAACTTGGTGGGCTACAGTCCATGGGGTTGCAGAGTCAGACACAACTTAGTGACTAAACCACCACTACTAGTATCATGGTAACCAGAAAGCAAAAGAAAAGGGAAATAGAGAATACCACCCACCATTAAAACTGTCTAACATACAAAGGTAGGCAGAAACAGAGGGAAAAAAAGAATTAAAATACTTAACAACCAGAAAACAATAAAATGGTATTAGTAAGTCCTTACAAGTCAATAACAAGTGTAAATGTGAGAGAAGAGATCAAGACAATGGAGTAAGAAAACACTAAGCTCGCATCCTCTCATACGAATACCAAAATTACAACTATTTACAGAGCAGCTATCTATGAGAATGACCTAAAGACTAGCAGACAAGATTTTGCACAACTAAATAAAGACCCAGGTCCTCAAGTGGGTAACTCAGAAATGGAAGGTTATCACAAACACATAGTCCCTCCCCCAGGAGCAAGGGGTCCAAGCCCTATACGGGGCTCCCAAGTTCAGGAGCCCTACACTGGGAAGATGAACTCCCAGGAAGCTGGGCTTTGAAAACAATGAGGCTTACATTCAGGAGAACTGATGGGCTATAGGAAATAAGGACTCTTCTATTAAAGGGCACACATGAAAACTCATAGCAGTGAGTTCCAGTACAGAGGCAGTAATTTGAAAGGCACCTGGATCATACCCACTTTCTGATATCTGAAAGCCTCTCAGAAGGACAGGAGGCCTCAAGGACTCCTCCTGGGGCCTGAGATGCTGATGGCAGTCATTTTTGGATCCTCTTGTACCACCTTGACAATGGTGCTGGCAATCAACACTTTGGATTTCTCTCTAAAGCCTACTAGCACGGGGTGGCCACCCCATCCACCCACAGGCCTGCACATCTGGCAGCACTGGGTGGCGGGGGAGCCAGCTCTGCCCCCCAGAAGCCCGCAGAGCCTAATGTGGAAGGGCCTCACACCTGGCCAGGCTGTGGGCCAGGCATCTTACCAGCACTTACAGCCTGACCACAACCAAAGGGCGCCTGGAGCATGTAGCTCTGGTGACCAGCCAGCACATGCTGCGGTGCCCCATAGGACTGTATAACCTACAAGAAGGCAACTTCTCTAAGACTGGGAGAATATCTGGATGTACATAAATACAGAAAAATAAACAGAAATAAATACAGAAACTTAGGCAAAATGAGGAAGCAGAGGAATATGTTCCAAATGAAAGATAAGACAAAACTTTCCAAAAAGGTGGTAAATGAAATGGAGATAAGCAAAAATCTCCCTGATGTAGAGTTCAAAACAATAATGATAAATGTATTCACTGATCTTGCAAGAAGAATGGATAAGCACAGTAAAAATATCAATAAACAGAAAATAAAAGAACCAATCACAGCTGAAAAATTACAATTAACTGAAACAAAAAAACCCAAACAAAACACTAGAGAGAATCAACAGACGTCTAGATGATACATAAAAATAGATCAGTTATCTGAAAGACACAATAGTTCAAATCGCCCAAGCTGAACAACAACAAAAAAGAAAACAATTTTTAAAGACACTTTAACCATAGTAGCATGCACATTATAGGGTTCCCAGAAGGAAAAGAGAGCAAGAAATGAGCAGGAAATATGCTGGAAAAAATATTAGGTAAAAATTCCCTAGCCCTGGGAAAGAAAAATACATCCAATTATCACACAAAGTCCCAAACAAGATGAACTCAAAGAAGTTCACACCAAGATATATTATAATAAAAAACAGCCAAAATTAAAGAATCTTTAGAGCAGTAAGAGAAAAGCAAATATTTATGTTTGGAGAACTCTCATAAGACCATTACTAACTTTTCAGAAGAAGCTTTATAGCCCAGAAGGGAGAAGCATCATAATTCAGAGTTCTGAAATTTAAGAAGAACTATAAACAAGAATATGTGACCTGGTAAGGTTATTATTCAGAATTAAAGATGAGATAAAGAGTTTTATAGACAAACAAAAGATAAAAGAGTTCATCACCACTAAAGCAACTTTACAAGAAAAGATATGGGTGGGGACTTCCCTAAGTAGAAAAGAAAAGACCACAATTAGAAACAACAAAACTATTAACAAAAAAACTCACTGGAAAAGGCAAATGCAAACATATACCAAAAAGCAGATCACACACTTATAAAGTAGGTAGAAAGGTTAAAAGACAAAAGTAGTAAAATCATGTATATCTACAATAGGTAGATAAGGGATACATGAAACAAAAAGATGTAAAATATGTCAAAAACATCAAACATTGAGGGAGGGGAGTGAAAATTCAGGACTGTTAGAATGTGTTAAAATTTAAGGGGTCATCAATTTAAAATAGATACATCTACATTATTACAGATGAAGCTAATGGAAACTATAGACCAAAAATCTATGATGGAGGCACAAAAAATAAAGAGAAAGGAGTCCAAATATCAAAAACAGTCATCAAATCACAAACAATAAGAGAATAAAGGAACAAAGACTGCAAAAACAATCAGAAAACAGCAAAATTTCAATAAGTACATAACTATCAATAATGATATGTAAATGAATTAAATGCTACAGGCAAAAGACATCAAATGGTAGAATGAATAAAAAAGCAAGATCCATATATATGTGGCCTACAAGAGTGTTGTTTTATATCTAAAGACAATTACAGACTAAAAGGGGATGGATAAGGATAAGCGATGCAAATGGAAATAAAAAGAAAACTGGGGTAGCAACACTTATATCAGAGAAAATATATTTTAAAACAAAGACTGTAACAAGACACAGAGAAAGGCATTACATAATTATGAAGAAGTCAGTCCAACAAGAAGATTGAACACTTGTAAATATATATATTTACCCAACAAAGGCACACATGAATATATAAAGCAAATACTGAAAGACATAAAAGGAGAAATTCATAATAACACAGTAATTGTAGAGGACTTTACATCAATGGACATATCATCCAGACAGAAGATCAATATAGAATCATTGGCCTTAAATACATTATTTAATCCATTGTGCTTTAGAGATTTATATAGAACATTTTATCCAAAAGCAGCAGTGCACATGGTACATTTTCTTTTCAAGTGCACATAGAACATTCTGTAGGGAGATCACATACTCAACCAGATAGAAGCCTCAGATAATTTAGAAAGAGAAAAATGATATCTAACATCTTTTCCAACTACAACAAAATGGCAGTAGAAATTAGCAACAAGAAAAAACAACTGGGGAAAACAAACACAAGGAGCCAAACAATATGCTACTAAACTATCAATGAGTCATTGAAATCAATACAAAATAAAAAAATACATAGAGACAAAGGAAAGTGGAAGCACAACATCCCTAAATCCTCATCCCAATTCCCAAGAAGGGTAGTACTAAAGAATGTGCTAACCATGGGACGACTGCACTCATCTCCCAAGCTAGTAAAGGTCATGCTTAAAACCTTGCATACTAGGCTTCAGCATTACATGAACAAAGAACTTCCAAGCGGCCAAGCTGAGTTGAGAAAAGGAAGAGGAACCAGAGATCAAAATGCCAACATTTGCTGGGTCGTACAGAAAGCTAGGGAATTAAAAAAAAAAAAAAACCTACCTCTGTTTCATTGATTATGCCAAAGCCTTTGACTGTGTGGATCATAATAAGCTGTGGAAAGCTCTTAAAGAGATGGGAATACCAGGTGGCGGGGCTAAGATGGCGGAGGAATAGGACGGGGAGACCACTCTCTCCTCCACAAATTTATCGAAAGAACATCTGAACGCTGACCAAACTTCACAAAACTACTTCTGAAGGCTGGCAGAGGACGTCAGGCTTCCACAAAGACAGCACATTATCTTCAAAAGCAGGTAGGAGAAATTATAAAAGATAAAAAGAGAGACAAAAGAGCTAGGGACGGAGACCCGTCCTGGGGAGGGAGTCGTAAAAGAGGAGGAATTTCCAAGCACCAGGAAACCCTCCCACTGGCGGGTGTGGGGGAAGATTTCTTATCTCGGAGGGCAACGTAACTGGGAGGAAAAAATAAATAAAATCCACAGATTACGTGCCTAAAGCAACTCCCAGCAAAGAACCCCAGACGCTCGCATCATCCGCCACCAGCAAGTGGGGGCTGAACGGAGAGGAGCGGGCGGCACTGCCTAGGGTAAGGACCGGGCCCGAGTGCCCCGAGGGCAATCTGAGGGAGCTAACGTGAGATAGTAACCTAAACTGTGGGACAGCCAGAGAGAGAGAACTATCCCGCGAAAAGCCCAACTCTAAGGTACTGCCGGCCCGCTCACAGAACAAAGGACTGAGCAATACCAGAGGAGAGCTAGCCGGCTGCGGACCGCCCCATCCCCCGCCGGACACAGCGGGCAGGCGGGGCCCGCCAGAGCCGGAAAGGGGCAAACTCGGCTCCAGAGAGGGCACCCCCTACCAAACTGCAAACAGGCTCCCAGTTTCTAAGCAAAGACTGCCTGAGATCCCGGAGGGTCGACAGCCGCCGGGAGGGTCGCAGCCAGAGACCAGCTCCCCAGAACCGACGCAAAGCACACCGGAGCCTGGCGCGCCCGTAAACCGAGGCGGGGGCCAGGGAGGTGATAAGCCGCACCGCCCCAGCAGGGAAGAGCGTGCTCACCAAACTCCTGGCCGCCGGGGCAGCTCCGACCGGGAACGGCACAAGCCGCGGGCGAAACCGAGTCTGCGCCTTTGTGGAGTAACCGGGAGCCTGAACCTGAGCGGCTTAGACCTGGAAGTGCACGCAGCTCAGGGCCCGCTCCCCGGCCGAGTAACCTGAAGCCTGAGCAGGGTAGACGGGGAAAGCACACACGCCGTGAGCGGGGGCGAACCCAGTGCGGCCGAGACACTGCGAGCTTACCACACACACGCCAGATTTGCAGTGTTCCTTCCTCCCCACAGCACGATTGAACAAGCGAACCTAAAGAGATCACCTCCACCGCTTTGTTGCAGGGCGGAAATTAGACACTGAAGAGATCTCCAAACAGAAGCCAAATAAACAGAGGGAAGCGCTTTGGAAGGGACAGGCAAACAGATTAAAATCCCTGTAGTTAATACCGACTGCATTGGAAAGGACCTATAGATCTTGAAAAGTATAAGCAGGAATAAGGATCTATCTGAAACTGAGCAGATCCCACACTGCTCACAACAGCTCCAGAGAAAGTCCGGGATATATATATTTTTTTACTATTATTATTATTATTATTTTTTTTAATTTAAAAAAAAATTTTTTTTCTCTTCTTTCCTTTTTCTTCAAGTCCTCTATTACACCTTTAAATTTCATTTTCATAACCCACTATTAACTTGCAAAAAAAAAAAACACCCTATTTTTGAAGCAAACTACATACAAATATCTTATACCTTTTGTGTTTTCTTTTTTTAATGTTTTTTATTCCTGTTTTACTTTTTTTTTACCGTTTCTTTTTTTACTGTTTTACTCTTTTTTTTTCTTTTTACACTGTTTCCTTTTTTCTTTTTTTTTTTAATATTGTAAGTTTTATAAGAGTCTAACCTCTACTCTAGATTTTTAATCTTTGTTTTACATATTTGATATCAATTTTGTACATTTAAGAACCCAATCTTTAGGACCCATTTTTACTCAGGAGTGTGATCACTGGCCTGATCACTCTCTCCCCCTATTGATGCTCTTTCTTCTCCCCCAGGGAACCTCTATCTCCCACCCTCCTCCTTCTCTTCTCAACCCAATTCTGTGAATCTCTGAGGGTGATCTGGGTACCGGAGAACACTTCAGGAACAGGATACTGCCCAGATCTCTCTGTCCCCTCTTGATTCCTCCCTTTCTACTCATGCTCACCTCTATTACCTTCCTCCCCCCTCTCTATGTATCTCTGTGAACCACTCTGAGGGTTCCAAACTGTGGAGAGCACAGAGGGAAGTGCTTACTGGCTAGATTGCTCTCTCCACATTTGAATTCCCCTCTTCCCCTCCTGGTCACCCCAACCCCCCCCCCCACCTCATCTCTCCATGTAACTCAGTGAACCTTTCTGGGTATCCCTCACTGTGGAGAATCTTTTCACCATTAACCTAAAAGTTTTATTATTGAGGCTGTATGGAAGGAGAAGTCTAGAGGCTACTGCAAGAATAAGACTGAAAGCCAGGGGAAACATTAATTAATAAGAGATCATCCAATAGCCTCCATATATACACTGAAACCAAGCTCCACCCAAGAGCCAATAAGTTCCAGAGCAAGACATACCACGCAAATTCTCCAGCAACGCAGGAACATAGACCTGAGCATCAATATACAGGCTGCCCAGAGGCACACCAAATCCATAGACATCTCAAAAATTAATACTGGTCACTCCATTGCACTCTAAAGAGCAGAAATCCAGCTCCACCCACCAGAACACCGACACAAGCTCCCCCAACCAGGAAGCCTTGACAAGCCACCTGTCCAACCCCAACCGCAGTGAGGAACCTCCACAATAAAGAGGAACTTCATACTACCAGAATACAGAAGGGCCACGCCTAACACAGCAATCTAAACAAGATGAAAAGGCAGAGATATACTCAGCAAGTAAAGGAAAATGAGAAATGCCCACAAAGCCAAACAAAAGAGGAGGAGATAGGGAACCTATCTGAAAAAGAATTTAGAATAATGATAATAAAAATGATCCAAAATCTTGAAAGCAAAATGGAGTTACAGATAAATAGCCTGGAGACAAAGATTGAGAAGATGCAAGAAATGTTTATCAAGGACTTAGAAGAAATAAAAAGGAGTCAATATAGAATGAATAATGAAACAAAGGAGATAAAAGACACTCTGGAGGGAACCAACAGTAGAATAACGGAGGCAGAAGATAGGATAAGTGAGGTAGAAGATAGAATGATGGAAATAAACGAAGCAGAGAGGAAAAAAGAAAAAAGAATCAAAAGAAATGAGGAAAACCTCCGGGACCTCTGGGACAATATGAAACGCCCCAACATTCGAATCATAGGAGTCCCAGAAGAAGAAGATAAAAGGAAAGGCCATGAAAAAATACTCGAGGAGATAATAGTTGAAAATTTCCCTAAAATGAGGAAAGAAATAGTCACAGAAGTCCAAGAAACCCAGAGAGTTCCAAACAGGATAAACCCAAGGCGAAACACCCCAAGACACATATTAATCAAATTAACAAAGATCAAACACAAAGAACAAATATTAAAAGCAGCAAGGGAAAAACAACAAATAACACACAAGGGGATCCCCATAAGGATAACAGCTGATCTTTCAATAGAAACCCTTCAGGCTAGAAGGGAATGGCAGGACATACTTAAAGTAATGAAAGAGAATAATCTACAACCCAGATTACTGTACCCAGCAAGGATCTCATTCAGATATGAAGGAGAATTCAAAAGCTTTACAGACAAGCAAGAGCTGAGGGAATTCAGCACCACCAAACCAGCTCTCCAGCAAATGCTAAAGGATCTTCTCTAAACAGGAAACACAGAAAGGATGTTTCAACACGAACTCAAAACAACAAAGTAAATGGCAACGGGATCATACTTATCAATAATTACCTTAAATGTAAATGGGTTGAATGCCCCAACCAAAAGACAAAGGCTTGCTGAATGGATACAAAAACAAGACCCCTATATATGCTGTCTACAAGAGACCCACCTCAAAACTAGGGACACACACAGGCTGAAAGTGAAGGGATGGAAAAACATATTTCATGCAAACAGAGACCAAAAGAAAGCAGGAGTCGCAATACTCATTTCAGATAAAATAGACTTTAAAATAAAGGATGTGAAAAGGGACAAAGAAGGACACTACATAAAGATCAAAGGTTCAATCCAAGAAGAAGACGTAACAATCATAAATATATATGCACCCAACATAGGAGCACCACAATATATAAGGCAAATACTAACAAGTATGAAAGGGGAAGTTAACAATAACACAATAATAGTGGGAGACTTTAATACTCCACTCACGCATATGGATAGATCAACTAAACAGAAAATTAACAAGGAAACACAAACTTTAAATGATACAATAGACAAATTAGATTTAATTGATATTTACAGGACTTTCCACCCCAAAACAATCAATTTTACCTTTTTCTCAAGTGCACATGGAACTTTTTCCAGGATAGATCACATCCTGGGCCATAAATCTAGCCTTGGTAAATTCAAAAAAATTGAAATCATCCCAGCCATCTTCTCTGACCACAATGCAGTAAGATTAGACCTCAATTACAGGAAAAAAACTATTAAAAATTCCAACATATGGAGGCTAAACAACACGCTTCTGAATAACCAACAAATCACAGAAGAAATCAAAAAAGAAATAAAATTATGCATAGAAACGAATGAAAATGAAAACACAACAACCCAAAACCTATGGGACACTGTAAAAGCAATACTAAGGGGAAGGTTCATAGCAATACAGGCGTACCTCAAGAAACAAGAAAAAAATCAAATAAATCAACTAACTCTACACCTAAAGCAATTAGAGAAGGAAGAAATGAAAAACCCCAGGGTCAGTAGAAGGAAAGAAATCTTAAAAATTAGGGCAGAAATAAATGCAAAAGAAACAAAAGAGACCATAGCAAAAATCAACAAAACTAAAAGCTGGTTTTTCGAGAAGATAAACAAAATTGACAAGCCATTAGCCAGACTCATCAAGAAACAACGGGAGAAGAATCAGATCAACAAAATTAGAAATGAAAATGGAGAGATCACAACAGACTCCACAGAAATACAAAGGATCATAAGAGACTACTACCAACAGCTATATGCCAATAAAATGGACAACTTGGAAGAAATGGACAAATTCTTAGAAAAGTATAACTTTCCAAAACTGAACCAGGAAGAAATAGAAGATCTTAACAGACCCATCACAAGCACGGAAATCGAAACTGTAATCAGAAATCTTCCAGCAAACAAAAGCCCAGGACCAGACGGCTTCACAGCGGAATTCTACCAAAAATTTAGAGAAGAGCTAACACCTATCCTACTCAAACTCTTCCAGAAAATTGCAGAAGATGGTAAACTTCCAAACTCATTCTATGCGGCCACCATCACCCTAATTCCAAAACCAGACAAAGATGTCACAAAAAAGGAAAACTACAGGCCAATATCACTGATGAACATAGATGCAAAAATCCTTAATAAAATTCTAGCAAACAGAATCCAACATCATATTAAAAAGATCATACATCATGACCAAGTGGGCTTTATCCCAGGAATGCAAGGTTTTTTTAACATCCGCAAATCAATCAATGTAATACACCACATTAACAAATTGAAAGAAAAAAACCATATGGTTATCTCAATAGATGCAGAAAAAGCCTTTGACAAAATTCAGCATCCATTTATGATAAAAACCCTCCAGAAAGCAGGAATAGAAGGAACATATCTCAACATAATAAAAGCTATATATGACAAACCCACAGCAAACATTATCCTCAATGGTGAAAAATTGAAAGCATTTCCCCTAAAGTCAGGAACAAGGCAAGGATGCCCACTTTCACCACTACTATTCAACATAGTTTTGGAAGTTTTGGCCACAGCAATCAGAGCTGAAAAAGAAATAAAAGGAATACAGATAGGAAAAGAAGAAGTAAAACTCTCACTGTTTGCAGATGACATGATCCTCTACATAGAAAACCCTAAAGACTCTACTAGAAAATTACTAGAGTTGATCAATGAATATAGTAAAGTTGCAGGATATAAAATTAACACACAGAAATCCCTAGCATTCCTATACTCCAATAATGAGAAAACAGAAAGAGAAATTAAGGAAACAATACCATTCACCATTGCAACAAAAAGAATAAAATACTTAGGAATATATCTACCTAAAGAAACAAAAGACTTATATATAGAAAACTATAAAACACTGATGAAAGAAATCAAAGAGGACACAAACAGATGGAGAAATATACCGTGTTCATGGATTGGAAGAATTAATATAGTGAAAATGAGTATACTACCCAAAGCAATCTATAGATTCAATGCAATCCCTATCAAGCTACCAATGGTATTTTTCACAGAACTAGAACAAATCATCTCACAATTTGTATGGAAATATAAGAAACCTCGAATAGCCAAAGCAATCTTGAGGAAGAAGAATGGAACTGGAGGAATCAACCTGCCTGACTTCAGGCTCTACTACAAAGCCACAGTCATCAAGACAGTATGGTACTGGCACAAAGATAGAAATATAGATCAATGGAACAAAATAGAAAGCCCAGAGATAAACCCACGCACATATGGACACCTTATCTTCGACAAAGGAGGCAAGAATATACAATGGAGAAAAGACAATCTCTTTAACAAGTGGTGCTGGGAAAACTGGTCAACCACTTGTAAAAGAATGAAACTAGAACACTTCCTAACACCGTACACAAAAATAAACTCAAAATGGATTAAAGATCTAAACGTAAGACCAGAAACTATAAAACTCCTAGAGGAAAACATAGGCAAAACACTCTCTGACATAAATCACAGCAGGATCCTCCATGACCCACCTCCCAGAATATTGGAAATAAAAGCAAAAATAAACAAATGGGACCTAATTAAAAATTAAAAGCTTTTGCACAACAAAGGAAACTATAAGCAAGGTGAAAAGACAGCCTTCAGAATGGGAGAAAATAATAGCAAATGAAGCAACAGACAAACAATTAATCTCAAAAATATACAAGCAACTTCTGCAGCTGAATTCCAGAAAAATAAACGACCCAATCAAAAAATGGGCCAAAGAACTAAACAGACATTTCTCCAAAGAAGACATACAGATGGCTAACAAACACATGAAAAGATGCTCAACATCACTCATTATTAGAGAAATGCAAATCAAAACCTCAATGAGGTATCATTTCACACCAGTCAGAATGGCTGCTATCCAAAAGTCTACAAGCAGTAAATGCTGGAGAGGGTGTGGAGAAAAGGGAACCCTCTTACACTGTTGGTGGGAATGCAAACTAGTACAGCCACTATGGAGAACAGTGTGGAGATTCCTTAAAAAACTGGGAATAGAACTGCCATTTGACCCAGCAATCCCACTGCTGGGCATATACACCAAAGAAACCAGAATTGAAAGAGACACGTGTACCCCAATGTTCATCGCAGCACTGTTTACAAAAGCTAGGACATGGAAGCAACCTAGATGTCCATCAGCAGACGAATGGATAAGGAAGCTGTGGTACATATACACAATGGAATATTACTCAGCCATTAAAAAAAATACATTTGAATCGGTTCTACTGAGATGGATGAAACTGGAGCCCATTATACAGAGTGAAGTAAGCCAGAAAGAAAAACAACAATACAGTATACTAATGCATATATATGGAATTTGAAAGATGGTAACGATAACCCTATATGCGAGTCAGAATAAGAGACACAGATGCATGGAACAATTTTATGGACTCTGAGGGAGAAGGTGAGGGTGGGACGTTCTGGGGGAATAGCATTGAAACATGTATATTATCGTATGTGAAACAGAACACCATTCCATGTTCGATGCATGAGACAAGGGCTCAGGGCCGGGGCAATGGGATGACCCAGAGGGATGGGATGGGGAGGGAGGTGGGTGGGGGGTCCAGGAAGGGGAACTCATGTAAACCCATGGCTGATTCATGTCAATGTATGGCAAAAACTATTACAATATTGTAAAGTAATTAGCCCCCAACTAAAATAAATAAATTTATTAAAAAAAAAAAAAAAAAAAAGAGATGGGAATACCAGACCATCTTACCTGTATCCTGAGAAACCTGTATGCAGGTTAAGTAGTAACAGTTTGAACCCTGTATGGAACAACTGATTGGTTCAAGATTGAGAAAGAAGTACGACAGTGCTGTCTTGCTGTCACCCTGTTTGTTTAATCTATATGCTGAGCACATCAAGAAAAATGGTGGGCTGGATGAGTTACAAGCTGGAATCAAGATAGGCAGGAGAAACATCAATAATGTCAGATGTGCAGATGATACCACTCTAACCGGCAGAAAGTGAAGAGGAACTAAAAAGCCTCTTGAACAGTGAAAGAGCCAGTGTAAAACTAAATATTAAAAATCTAAGATCATGGCATCCGGCCCCATTACTGCATGGCAAATAGAGGGGGAAAAGGTGGAAGTAGTGACAGATTTTCACTTCTTGGGCTCTAAAACCACTGTTGATATTGACTACAGCTATGAAATCAGAAGACTTTTGCTTCTTGGCAGGAAAGATATAACAAACCTAGACAGTGTGTTGAAAAGCAGAGACATTACTCTGCTGACAAAGGTCCGTATAATCAAGGCTATGTGGTCTTCCCAGTGGGTACGTGCAGTTGTGAGAGCTGGACCGTAAAGAATGCAGAGCACCGAAGAATTGACCCCTTCAAACTGTGGTGCTGGAGAAGACTCCTGAGAGTCCCTTGCACAGCAAGGAAATCAACACTGAATACTTGTTGGAAGGACTGATACTGAAGCTGAAACTCTAGTATTTTGGTCATCTGATGCAAACAGCTGACTCACTGGAAAAGTCCCTGATGCTGGGAAAGATTGAGGGCAGAAGGAGAAGAGGGCGTCAGAGGATGAGATGACTGGATGTCATCACCAATGCAATGGACATGAACTTGGGCAAACTTTGTGAGATGGTGAGGGACAGAGGGCTGGCCTGCTGCAAGCCATGGGATTGCAAAGAGTCGGACATGACTGGTGACTGAACAACAACAACAACAACAACCTAGAGACAGATGAAAGTAGAAACACAACATTCCTAAATCTATGGGATGCAGTAAAAGCAGTTCTAAGATGGAAGTTTTTAGTAATACAGGCCTACCTCAGGAAACAAGAAAAACCTCATATAACTGATCCAATCTTAAATCTGAAGAAATTAGAAAAAGAGGAAAAAAAGCAAAACTCCAAGTTAAAAGAAAAATAATAATGATCAGAACAAAAATAAACAAAATTGAGACCTAAAAAATTAGAAAAGATCAATGAAACTAAGAGCTAGTTCTTTGAAAAGATAAAATTGATAAATTTTTAGCCAGTGTCATAAGGAAAAAAAGAGAAGGCCCTAATAAATAGCATCAGACATGAAATATTAACAGTTGCAATCAACAGCACAGAAGAACAAAGGATCATAAGAGATTACTATAAATAACTATAGGCCAACAAATGGACTACCTAGAAGATGAGTATATTCCTAGAAATGTACAATCTTCCAAGACTGAATGATGAATAGAAAATTTATATAGAACAATTACCAGTAATGAAATTAAATAAAAACAAATCCCAAATAGTAAAAGTCCAGGACCAGTCTGTTGCACAGGTAAATTCTATCAAACATTTAAAGAAAAGTTAATATCCATCTAAGCCAACTATTATTAAAAAAAATTGAAGAGGAAGGAAATCTCCAAACCTCATTCTATAAGGCCACCATCATCCTATTCCAAAGCCAGACAAGGACACCACAAAAAGAAAATTACAGGCCAGTATCACTGATGAATATGGATGCAAAAATCCTCAACAAAATATTATCAAATCAAACAAAACAATATATAAAAAGGACTATACACCATAACCAAGTGGGATTTATTCCAGTGATGCATGAATGGTTCAGTATTCCCAAATCAAGGTAGTACAAAACATTATGTAAAAAAATATAAAAATCACATGATCATCTACCTAGATACAGAAACAGCGTTTGACAAAATTCAACATCTATTCACAACAGACACTCTCATCAAAATTGGTATAGAGAGAAAAGTTCTTATGTAATAAATGCTATTTATGACAATCTCACAGCTAATATCATACTCAACAGCAAAAGTCTTTCCTTTAAAATCAGGAATGAGGCAAGGATCCCCACTTTTGTCACTCATATTTAACATAGTATTGGAAGTCTAACCCACAGGAATAAAACAAGAAATAAAAGACATCCAAACTGGAAGGGAAAAGCTAAATTGTTACTATTTGAAGATGACATAATACTATTTATAGAAAACTCTAATATTTCCACGAAAAAACTATTAGAACTGATAAGATGAATTCAGTAAAGTGGAAGGATACAAATATACAGAAATCTGCTGCTTTTCTATACACTAATGAGCAATCAGAAAGAAAAAGCAAGAAAACAATCCCATTTAAAACAGAGTCAAAACCTTAACCAAGGAAATGAATGACTTATACTCTGAAAACTATAAGATAATGATGAAGGAAATTAAAGATTATGCAAATAAATAGAAAGATATGCACTATTCATTGATTGGAAGAATTAATATTGCTAAATGTTCATACCACCCAAAGCAATCTACAGATTTAATGCAATCCCTATGGAAACCATCATGACATTTATCACAGAACTACAACAAATAATACTAAAATTTACACAGAACTACAAAAGATGCTGAATAGTGAAAAGAATCTTGATAAAAAAATAAAGCTGGAGGCATCATACCTACTGGTTTCATACTATTCCACAAGGCTGCAGTAATCAATACAATGTAGTAGACTTGATAGGTGAATTTTACCACACATTAAAAAAAGGTATGCCAATCCATCTTAAACCTTGCCAAAACTTGAAGAGGTGGAGACACTTCAAACTCATTTCAAGTTGTAAGAACTGTCCTGATACAAAAGCTAGATAAGGATACAAGAAAGTTATAGATCTATATTTCTGATGAATATAGATGCAAAAATTCACAAGAAAATATCAGTAAAATTAATTCAGCAACATATTAACAGAATTATACACCATGACCAAGTGGGATTTATCCCTGAGATATAAGGATGGTTCAATATATGAGAATCAATAAATGTGATATCTCATATTACTAGAATGTCAGAAAAATATATTATCATTTCAACTTCCCAATGTTATATGTCAATTATATCTCAATAAAAATGTTCACATATATATATACACACACACACACACACACAATTATCCGAAACTATGAAGAAAACCTAGAATCATGTGAAATACAAAGTATTTATACTGACAGATTATCTTTATTATCCTTTTAGTCAATAAACCTTGGAAGGAAAAATATAGATTCAAGGTGAAAGTGAAGTCGCTCAGTCATGTTGGACCCCATGGACTGTAGCCGACCAGGCTCCTCCATCCATGGGATTCTCCAGGCAAGAGTACCTTGGACCCCATGGACTGTAGCCCACCAGGCTCCTCCATCCATGGTATTCTCCAGGCAAGAGTACTGGGGTGAGTTGCCATTTCCTTCTCCAGGGGATCTAGACCCAGGGATCGAACCTGGGTCTCCCACATTGTAGGCAGACGCTTTACTATCTGAGCCACCAGGGAAGTCTAATTTCAAGGAATATAGAATTTCAGGAAGCAGTATTTGGAGACATGTACATGTGTCTGCCTTCCTTCAGTAATTTCTTGACAAATATGTGCTTTGCCAACAGTCAAGATATTCAAATGTTAAAAAGGACCATTCCTATGAATCTAGACAAAATATTCTTTTTTGTATGTAAAGGGAGATGAGATTGATGAAATCAATCCATGAGGTTAATATCATCCTTCCCATTTCTCACCTTTATTTTTAGGTTGCAATTAAAGCAATTAATATTTTATAGGAAACAGAAGAAATCATGGGAACAGTCCATAATTAGAGTAGTGGGAGAATAGCCTATGGAATATGACAATATGAAAGAGGAAATTAAAACAAAGACACAAGAATGTATCTGCTTGGAAAGATCACACTCAAACATAGTATGGCTTTTCCCATAATTATACACACACAGGGCCTTAGGAAGCACCACTAGGAACAAAGCTAGTGGAGGTGATGGAACTCCAGTTGAGCTTTTTCAAATCCTAAAAGATGATGCTGTGAAAGTGCCACACACAATAAACCAGCAAATTTGGAAAACTCAGCAGTGGTCACAGGACTGGAAAAGGTCAGTTTCCATTCCAATCCCAAAGAAAGGCAATGCCAAAGAATGTTCAAACTACCACACAATTGCACTCATCTCACACACTAGCAAATTAATGTTTAAAACTCTCCAAACGAGGTTCCAACAACAGGTGAACTGAGAACTTCCAGATGTTCAAGCTGGATTTATAAAAGGCAGAGGAAACTGAGATCAAATTGTCAACATCTGCTGGATTATAGAAAAAGCAAGTGAGTTCCAGAAAAACTTCTATTTCTGCTTTATTGACTATGCCAAAGCCTTTGACTGTGTGGATCACAATAAACTGTGGAAAATTCTGAAAGAGATGGGAATACCAGACTATCTGACCTGCCTCTTGAGAAATCTATATGCAGGTCAACAAGAAACAATTAGAACTGGACATGGAACAACAGACTGGTTCCAAATCAAGAAAGGAGTATATCAAGGCTGTATATGGTCATCCTGCTTATTTAACT
This sequence comes from Giraffa tippelskirchi, assembly GCF_054371585.1. NCBI lineage: Eukaryota > Metazoa > Chordata > Mammalia > Artiodactyla > Giraffidae > Giraffa > Giraffa tippelskirchi. The sequence continues at coordinate 36,315,080 of NC_137288.1, read as the reverse complement.
TATATGCAGGGTACATCATGTGAAATGCCAGGCTGGATGAAGCACAGACTGGAATCAAGATTGCCAGGAGAAATGTCAATCACCTTACATATGCAGATGCTGCTAAGTCGCTTCAGTCGTGTCCGACTCCGTGCGACCCCATAGACGGCAGCCCACCAGGCTCCGCAGTCCCTGGGATTCTCCAGGCAAGAACACTGGAGTGGCTTGCCATTTCCTTCTCCAATGCATGAAAGTGAAAAGTAAAAGTGAAGCCGCTCAGTCGGGTCCGACTCTTCGCGACCCCATGGACTGCAGCCTACCAGGCTCCTCTGTCCATGGGATTTTCCAGGCAAGAGTACTGGAGTGGGTTGCCATTGCCTTCTCCACATATGCAATGACACCACCCTTATGGCAGAAAGTGAAGAGCAACTGAAGAGCCTCTTGATGAAAGTGAAAGAGGAGAGTAAAAAAGCTGGCTTAAAACTCAACATTCAAAAAACGAAGATCATGGCATCCAGTCCCATCACTTCATGGCAAATAGATGGGGAAACAATGGAAATGGTGACAGACTTTATTTTCTTGGGCTCCAAAATCACTGCAAATGGTGACTGCAGCCATGAAATTAAAAGACCTTGCTACTTGGAAGAAAAGCTATGACAAACCTTGACAGTGTATTAAAAAGCAGAGACATTACTTTGCCAATAAAGGTCCGTCTAATCAAAGCTATGGTTTTTCCAGTAGTCATGTATGGATGTGAGAGTTGGACCATAAAGAAAGCTGAGTGCTGAAGAATTGAGACTTTTGAACTGTGATGTTGAACTCTCAAGACTCCTGCACTGCAAGGAGATCAGACCAGTCAATTTTGTAAAGGAAATCAGTCCTGAATACTCATTGGAAGGACTGATGCTGAAGCTGAAGCCGAAGCTCCAATACTTTGGCCACCTCATGTGAAGAACTGACTCATTGGAAAAGACCCTAATGCTGGGAAAGATGAAGGCAGGAGAAGAAGGGGACAGCAGAGGATGAGATGGTTGGATGGCATCACCGACTCAATGGACATGAGTTTGAGCAAGCTTCAGGAGTTGGTTATGGACAAGGAGACCTGGCATGCTGCAGTCCATGGGGTTACAAAGATTTGGACACAACTGAGCAACTGAACTGAACTGAAAGACACATTGTGTTTATAAATATGTTTTTAGGAACTGTGCTGAGAGAACATTATGATGCCAAAAATACTGCCTCAAAAAAACAATGAAGAGAAATTTATATTGCCAGATATAGAACCAAAAAAAAAAAATCACTAAAGCTAGAGTAGTACACAAGCTACCTTTAGATATGTTCTGAATACTCAAGAGGATTGTATTCCCTAATGGTTTAAATTACCAGAAACAACTTTTCTCCCTATGACCACAGAGATGTTGGTCAGAATGTTAGTCATCACACATTTAATTTTATAATCTTGAGTGGGTGGACCAAACAGCAACTCAGGAGGCAAAGTTGCACTGTGTGAATGCACATTTAAGCACATTCACTTCCACAAGTTCTAGCAACAGTACATGGATGGGAGAAAGGGTTTCAGAAAAAGCTTTTGTATATTAGTCGAGTCACATGTCATTTTAAATGACTGTGTGCCTTGAAATCACAAAAGGAAATGTTAGCATTCTAATTGTATTCATACTTGGAACTTGAATTTTTTTTAACACAAAAGAGAAAAAAAAATAGACAACTCTGGCCTCTTGTCCAGTTAGGCAGACTCAAGATCTCTAGGGAGGCTAAGGGCGCAGTCCAGTGCCTGTTTCAGAAAGGTGCATTGATACCCTTAACCCAGGAAAGAGGGATATGGAAAGTGGCTAATTCAATTTCCATATAGAAAATGGTATTTCTGACTTCCTAGAAAAGCAGAACATTCTGAACTTCCCAAGAGAGCTTCTTCCTGGAGCTGAGGGCTGGCAAGGCCAGGAAATTTTAACTGGTTCGTTTAGATGGATTCCCAGAGGACATGTCAAAGTTCAAAGGAAGTTGTTACAAAAAGAAACTGGAGCCAACCATAATGAACTCATGCCACCTGGAAAGCCCCTGAATGTTACACCAACAGACTCAAGAAGAAAGGTCGGAGAATACTAATGAAGACTTCTTTTCTTTCCATATCTTCAGTGAGTAGGCACAAACATAAAATTCTCAAGAGGATTTTAAGTGTACATAAGATCCATTTTATGGTAGAGAGCAGACTTTCAGGATGCTTCTGCCAGAAAAGCCTGATCAATATAGAGCTGTAAAACCAATTATATGTGCTGAGCAGTGCAGGGAAAACACAGGGTCACTCACCTCTCTTTTCAGAGCCCTTTCTCTGAGGCTCCCTGACCTACCGAAATCTGCTGGAATATATGAGGGTTCAGTAAGATAAACTGAAAGATGCTTCAATTTATTTCGCAGATAATTCATATCATTTTCCAGAGAACAGTTTATATAATTTCCAATCATTCAGTTCAGTTCAGTCACTCAATCGTGTCTGACTCTTTGCGACCCTGTGAATCACAGCACGCCAGGCCTCCCTGTCCATCACAACTCCCCGAGTCCACCCAAACCCATGTCCATTGAGCTGGTGATGCCATCCAGCCATCTCATCCTCTGTCGTCCCCTTCTCCTCCCGCCCTCAATCTTTCCCAGCATCAGGGTCTTTTCAAATGAGTCAGCTCTTCGCATCAGGTGGCCAAAGTATTGGAGTTTCAGCTTCAACATCAGTCCTACCAATGAACACTCAGGACTGATTTCCTTTAGGATGGACTGGTTGGATGTCCTTGCAGTCCGAGGGACTCTTAAGAGTCTTCTCCAACACCACAGTTCAAAAGCATCAATTCTTTGGCGCTCAGCTTTCTTTATAGTCCAACTCTCATATCCATACATGACCACTGGAAAAACCATAGCCTTGACTAGACCGACCTTTGTTGGCAAAGTAATGTCGCTGCTTTTTAATATGCTATCTAGGTTGGTCATAACTTTCCTTCCAAGGAGTAAGCGTCTTTTAATTTCACGGCTGCAATCACCATCTGCAGTGATTTTGGAGCCCAGAAAAATAAAGTCTTTCCACTGTTTCTACTGTTTCCCCATCTATTTGCCATGAAGTGATGGGATCGGATGCCATGATCTTGGTTTTCTGAACGTTGAGCTTTAAGCCAACTTTTTCACTCTCCTCTTTCACTTTCATCAAGAGGCTCTTTAGTTCTTCTTCACTTTCTGCCATAAGGGTGGTGTCATCTGCATATCTGAAGTTATTTTAATTCCAATCATTAAAAGTTACAAAAAAGCAAAATTTCCCTGAAACTCTGTATCTCATTATATATGTGGACAAAAACATTCAGTCTCAGTTGCTGCAGCTGCTGCTGCTAAGTCGCTTCAGTCGTGTCCGATTCTGTGCAACCCCAGAGACAGCAGCCCACCAGGCTTCCCCATCCCTGAGATTCTCCAGGCAAGAATACTGGAGTGGGTTGCCATTTCCTTCTCCAATGCATGAAAGTGAAAAGTGAAAGTGAAGTCGCTCAGTTGTGTCTGACCCTTTGAGACCCCATTGACTGTAGCCTACCAAGCTCCTCCGTCCATGGGATTTTCCAGGCAAGAGTACTGGAGTGGGTTGCCATTGCCTTCTCCACAGTCTCAGTTGAATTCTAAGTTATTATTATAGTATGGAGAAGAGCTGGAAAAACAGAATGAACTATGTCAAAATTGTGGTCACATTTCAAATATATGAAGTTTAGGCTTGCTGTCTCTAAATGCATAATTACAAATTCTGTTACAATGAAATTCTCTTAGAATTTGTCTTTGATTTTAAATAATCCCAGCCTATGCCAAAAGATTTTCAACACCTATGTTATGTTGACTTCAATTAGATCACACAGTTGTCTTTCTTCACACACTATGTTATCATGTGGATCCTCCCATTGTATAAAGGACCTATGAGTTACTCAGGGGGAATTGCTTAACTCTGTGAATTACTTTAGGCACTACTCTATAAAATCATTATCTACACAGTTTATCTACAAAAATTATGTATTTTTCACACCTGAAACACCCACCTGGTCTCCTGGAGCAGGCTGGTTTTCTATCCATGCATTTATACTACTTGCTTCCATGTTGCTAGTGAGCCAGAACAAATTATTAAGAAGGTAAGGTCAAAGTAAAAACCATACCTTCCCAGTTCTCTAGATAACTATGGTAAACATTTCTTTTCTGAATCAGATGACTTAAACTGAATATAGTTACAAGTTATGAGCTCTGCTCAGTCTGCTAAAAAAAATGGAAAGGTATTTAAAAGCTTAAGGGCATACTTATCTGAAGGTGAGCAGAAATAAATGGGGGCATTTGCATTTCACCCCACAATTTCCACACTATTTGAAGTTTTAAAACTGTAATCATGAATATTTTTATAATAAAAATGATAATGTTAAACAGATTAAAAATAAAATAAAAGCTGAGCAGTTTGAATTATAAGTATTACTATTTAAGAATTGACATTTAAGTTTTTATAAGGTTATTCATTGACTGACCATTTATTTTATTAAAGAATTAACGATACATGATGAAATGCAAAAAGTCAGTGGGATAAATGTAGAAAAGGTTTTCTGAAATAATAAACCAAGGGTCAATATAATGGTGTAGGTGAGACAATTAAACCTAGAATCAGTGCTATTCAATAGAAATTTCTGTGCTGATTGAAATGTTCCTCCACTGTGCAATACAGTAACCACTCACCACTTTGGCAATTGGACACTTAGAATATTTCCTAATGTGACTGAGGAAATGAACTTTAAGTTTTAGTTAATTTCAATTAATTTGAATGTCAATAGCCACATGTGGCTCATGCCTGTCATATTGCATAGCACAGATATCGATAAACTTATATTTGAAAGAAATGGAAAACAATCAAAATAATGATACAAATCAGGATTTAAAGTGTGAAGATAATCTTATAAATCAGCTCATTAAAGGAACATGAGTGGGAGAAATGAACTTACTAAGAATAATCACAAGTTGCACACAGTGATGGAAAAATCTCTAGATACAAATCAAGTTTCCACTGTGTTCTGTAGAATATGATTTGACAACTCACTGAGGTTTATTGGACCTCTACTGAGATAATAACTGCATAATCCCAATTATGTTGACTTCAATTAAATCACACAGCTGTCTGTCTTCACATACTATGTTATCATGTGGATCTTCCCATTGTACAAAGGACCTGTGAATGACCTAGGAGGAATTGCTTAACTTCTGTGAGTTACTTTAGGTGCTACTCTATAAAATCATTATCCACAGAGTTTATCTACAAAAATTATGTATTTTTCATGCCAGAAACACCCAGCTGGTCTCCTGGAGCAGGCTGGTTTTCTATCCATGTGTTTGCACTATTTGTTTCCACATTTTAGTGAGCCAGAGCAAATTATTAAGAAGGTAAGGTCAAAGTAAAAACCATACCTTCACAGTTCCCTAGATAACTATGGTAAACATTTCTTTTCTGAATCAGATAACTTAAACTGAATATATTTTAAAACAGAATCTACATGAATTTTTCAAAATATGTGTCTCCAATGTTTGATATGGAATACTTTCCTTCGATATTGTGCTCTTTCAAGTATTAGGAGAAAAAGAGAACAAACTATTAGAAGATATCCCTAACTTCAACTGATTTTCCCCATGCTCAATTAGATTTAATTAAGTACTCTAAAAACACACAATGTTTTATTGAAATGACTTTTCTGACTGAGTCATTCATTTACTATACATTAGGAAGAAAAGTTAATGGGTGAGACAACCAGAAAATAATCAAGATAAGGTAATAGCTGATACAGATCAGATGTCAGGGAGGGCATTTCTATGTAAGATAACCCCAGAAACAGGCAATAATATCTGTGTGGGTGAATGTTTCACTCTTAATTAAAAATGAAGTTTCTTGGGATGCCTGGATCATGGAACATGGTAGACAATTGCATATAAAATTTGAAGCTCAAGGTAAAGCATGGGGGAGATTATGCAAGTGTGGGCACATTCTGAAGTTGAAACCATGAGATCTAGTGGGCTCTCCTTTGAACAGTGTGCAGGATTAAGGGACTAGAGCAGGATGCTAGGAGAATCCCAGCAGGGAAGGGTATGGATTGAGGCAAAAGGCGTAAGGCAACAGGAGAAGAATTCTCTGGTGATTAGGTGACATGGGGGTCAGACGGTAAAGAATCTGCCTGCAATGCGGGAGACCTGGTTTCGATCCCTGGGTTGGGAAGAGTCCCGAGAGAACCAGGGCAACCCACTCCAGTATTCTTGCCTGGAGAATCCCCAACAGAGGAGCCTCTATCGGACACGACTGATCAGCTAAGCACACAAGGTGACGTGGAAGCGAAGAGAGTGGATGTTTCAAGGCTCTAGTCATCAACAGATTAAAATATTACCCAAGACATCCGGTAAGATCAAGGGCAAAAAGCATTTTTAGCGTGGCAATAAGTGGAATCACTGATAGACTTAACCTGATCAGTTTTAGCAAAATGTGGGGCATAAATCAATTATAGTGGATTAAAGAGTAAATGGTTGATGAGGAGTGAAGACAGTAAATGAACAGAAGCCCTCCTTTGACTATTTCAGATGAGCAGTGATGTCTCAGAATGTCGATGCTGAGGCACAGCAATGTCCACATACCAAACAGGTCACACCACTGTGAATCACATCTAGTGTGGTGATGAATCTTCCAGCCAAGCTCCCTTAGACTCATAAGTATAGGCTCTGGTTCAAAGCATCTTTACAGCTGACAATCCTCAATACTACCGAGGAGCAAAGAACGTCACAGATACAAAGATTTGAGCAAACTAGAAACTGCCATACAAATGTTAGCTATTATGGTCATTATTACTACAATTTGGTCTTGTTAGATTGTGGTCTGTATATTAGCCCAGTTTATAGGAGAGTTGAAAAACAAATTGAAAAGGCTGCCCAATGGAGTTTGTGGAGAGGAAACATCAGTAGTTGACTTATGCATTATGCATATAATTTAGACTCAATAGATGCAGTGGATGACTGCTGCGAACAATTGCCCTCTTTAGACAGCACCACGTGAACTTCCTGATAGAAAGAAAGCATTCCAAGGTCCTATGTAATTGGATGTGATAATAACGGGAGGATTGGCTGCTTGCTTGCTTCTCATTTCAGTGGGATGATTTGAATAAGTTCTTTATAAAAATTGTAACTGCTGTCATTTTGATAACAGTCCAAGTTGAAAATCCGGATTGTTGGGTGCAGACCCTTGCCAGCTCTAAACAAATGGAGGTTGGCTAACAAAGGATTTGAAGTGCACCCTTTTCCATGCTACGAAGTCTCCAACATGGGCACGATTTTCCTATTGCTATTCAAACTTAAGCACGGGTTTATAGAATCTTTGAAGTCTTCCTCTTTGACCCCAGAATTCTCAATTTCAGCCACTTTGCTTTATCTAAGATAAATCCTTCAGCCTTCATCCAATACACATCAATAATTCTCTGTACTTTTTTTTTGATTTTGGAACTAAATATTCTATTTTTAAAATTCATTCATTAATTAACCCAGTATGATTGAACACTTACTATATTTCTGACCTTATTCAAGGGATGTAATAGTGGACAGTTCTTGCTTTCCAGGAGTGAGTATGTCACAACTCAGTGAGATAAGTGCTAGAATAAAGGAAGGAGAGTGATTAATCTTCCAAAGGGTGGAAAAGTGGTGAGGGAGAGTCAAGTTTCACAGAGAAAGTACGATTTAAATTTGGGTCATTTGCAGAAACATGGATGGACCTAGAGAGTGTCATACAGGGAGAAGTTAGTCAGAAAGAGAAAAACAAATATTGTATACTAATGCATACATGTGGAATCTAGCAAAATGGTACAGATGATCTTATCTGCAAAGCAGAAATAGAGACACAAGGGTAGAAAATAAATATATGGATAGCAAGGGGTAAAGGGGATGAGGGGGCCGGAGGAATTGAGAGATTGGGATTGACAAGTATACACGATTGATACCAAGTATAAAATAGATAACTAATGACAACATACTGTATAGCACAGGGAACTCTATTTAAAGCACCAAAGTGACCTGAATCAGAAGGAAATCCAAAAGGGAGGTGATATATGTATATGTGTGGCTGGTTCACTTTGCTGTACAGTAGAAACTAACACAATATTGTAAAGCAACTATACTCCAATAAAAATTAATTTTAAAAATAGTCTTATGTCAATTTCACCGTAATAAAAATGGGTTTCTCTAAAAAATGAATTAGTCTTAAAGAATTTTGACATTCAGACATGGGGAAGAGGAATGTTTTATCTTTTTGATCTTAACGTTAGAGATTCTGCCTTATTCAACTCTTTTTTTTTCTCTTAATGTACCTGCTATAGATGGCATGTTTGCATTCCCCTCCCTCCCAAATTCATTTGCTGAAATCACAAGTGATGGTAGTAGATGGTGGGGCCTTTGGGAGCTGATTGGGTCATGAGGGCAGAGGCCTCATGAATGGAATTGGTGCCCTTATAAGGAAAAGACCTCAGAGAGCTCCCTCATCCCTCCACTATGTGAAAGGGGCACAGTGAAAAGATGGTCCGCTGTGGACCAGAAAGCAGGCTCTCACCAGACACCAAACATACCAGCACCTTAAGCCTGGACTGCACAACCTGCAGAACTATGAGAAATAAATGTTTGTTGTTTAAGCTACCCAGTCTTCGGAATTTTTGTTATAGCAGTCCAAGCAAGTAAAGCACTTAATACAGTGAATTGAACATGAGAATCCAAAAATACTTGTTAAATTAAATCTAAATATTGTTAAAAGTATCCTTTTCATTCTTTGGCCTTTACATTCTTCTTGAACATAGTATATAATCTGTAGGGTTTATGTTCCTATTACATTTGAATTGGAAGACTGGATTGATACATATACTCTACCGTGGCTAAAACAGGTACCTATTGGGAACTTTCTGTGTAGCACAGGGAGCTGAGCTCAGAGCTCTGTGATGACCTAGATGGGTGGGAGGTCCAAGATGGAGGGGATATATGTACACATACAGCTGATTCACTTCACTGTACAGAGGAGACTAATTCAACACCATAGAGTATTTATACTCCAAATAAATACAGGTTCTGCAAATATTGTATCTCTTTTAAACTCTGCCGTCCTATTTACGCTACCAACTCAAATTACCTCCCAGTTTCTCTGTTAATGGTTTGAATTCTGATGGTCGTCTTCTCCTTTATAAATTAAGTCAGATGTATAGCTAGTTCAACTTTGTCTCTTGAAAGTTGTTGCTTCCTTCCATACATTTTGGAGGATCTCTACAAATTCTAAAATTAAGTATTCTCAAACTTAGATTAACTGGAGTTGTCAGCCATCAGATATGATGTTGGCATCTCATATAATGCTAATTTGCTGCTACGCCTTTTTAGATCTCAAGATTTATGTATATGTATGTAGTTTCTTTCTTCACAGTTCCAAATCTGTTACAGGGAATGACTATTCTGATGTCGTACAAATGAAAAAAACAAGCTAAAGATGATACCGTTTTAAAAGTCAGAATGCATGGGGTTCCCAGAATTTATGAAGAAAGTCCCCAAATAAAGGTATTTGCAGGTCTGATCAATCTTGGTGCCCTCCTGTGGTTAAAACAAGCAAAAACTATACAAAATAAAAACAGCAGTAGCCAATACCAGGGTTACAGGCAGAATGTGTTTTTGAGAAGAAATGTTATTTAAAGTTCCTTCACAACATGAAATCAACCATTTGCTTTGCTATCGTCACTATAGCTAGAGACCTTTGTCAAATGTGAGCTAGAGTAACTCTTTCTGATTTAAGTCTAAAGCTATTTGAGTCTAAAGTCTAGACTAGTCTTTGCTCCCCTCACTCAATTACGCTCAGCCCAAGGCCAAGGCTCAAAGGAAGCCATCTCATTTTTGCTGCAGGCCATTCTGATTATTCTGCTACTCTTGTTTCTTCTCAGTAACACACAGTCTGAATTGCTCAAAGTTGTTCTTTGCTATATTCTAAAGAGACTTTTGGGGCTTCCCTGGTGGCTCATACAGCAAGGAATCTGCCTGCAATGCGGGAGACCTGGGTTTGATCTCTGGGTTTGGAAGATCCCCTGGAGGAGGGCATGGCAACCCAGTCTAGTATTCTTGACTGGAGAATTCCATGGTCAGAGACTGGCAGACTACAGTCCTTGAAGTTGCAAAGAGTCAACACAACTGAACGACTAACACTTTCACTTTTCAAAGAGAATTTTATCTCATCATACAAAAAATCAAAAGATGTATTAACTAAATACCCAAAAAGTCAACATGTATGGTGCCTTGAGCAAGTCACGTATCTTTCCTAGCCTGTTTCTTTCTTAATAGCCCCTAAATAATAAGGAGGTGGTTATCAAATTATTTCTCAAGTCTATTCAGATTTTATGATTCTATGGTGGTAAAGTTTTTACTGTGGGGAGACTTAAAGAAAAGTTAGTTGTTCAAACTGGATTTAGAAAAGGCAAAGGAACCAGAGATAAAATTGCAAACATAGAAAAAGCAAGAGACTTCCAGAAAAATATCTACTTCTGCTTTATTGACTAAGCCAAAGCCTTTGACTGTATGGATCACAACAAACTGGAAAATTCTTCAAGAGATGGGAATACCAGACCACCTTACCTGCCTCCTGAGAAATCTGTATGCAGGTCAAGAGGCAACAGTTAGAACTGGACATGGAATAACAGGCTGGTTGCAAATTGGGAAAGGCTGTATATTGTCAACCTGAGTATTTAACTTATATGCAGGGTACATCTTGCAAAATGCCAGGCTGTGTGAAGCACAAACTGGAATCAAGATTGCCAGGAGAAATATCATTAACCATGGATATGCAGATACCACCACCCTTATAGCAGAAAGGAAAGAGGAACTAAAGAGCCTCTTATGAAAGTGAAAGAGGAGAGTAAAAAAAACTGGCTTAAAACTCAGCATGCAAAAAAAATGAAGATCATGGAATCCAGTCCCATCACTTCATGGCAAATAGATGGGGAAACTATGGAAACAGTGACAGAATTTATTTTCTTGGGCTCCAAAATCACTGCAGATGGTGACTGCATCCCTGAAATTAAAAGATACTTGCTCCTTGGAAGAAAAGTTATGACCAACCTAGACAGCATATTAAAAAGCAGAGGCATTACTTTGCCAACAAAGGTCCGTCCAGTCAAAGCTATGGTTTTTCCAGTAGGCATGTATGGATGGAGAGTTGGACCATAAAGAAAGCTGAGTGCCAAAGAATTGATGCTTTTGAACTGAGGTGTTAGAAAAGGCTCTTGAGAGTCCCTTGGACTGCAAGGAGATCCAACCAGTCAATTCTAAAGGAAATCAGTCCTGAATATTCATTAGAAGGACTGATGCTGAAGCTCCAATTCTTTGGCCACCTGATGCAAAGAACTGATTCATTTGAAAAGACCCTGATTCTGGGAAAGATTGAAGGCAGGAGGAGAAGGGGATGACAGGATGAAATGGTTGGATGGCATCACTGACTCGATGGACATCAGTTTGAGCAAGTTCCAGGGGTTGATGGCGTGGGAGTTGAGGCCTGGCATGCTGCAGTCCGTGGGGTTGCAAAGAGTTAGACACGACTGAGCAACTGAACTGAACTGATAACCTCATCATAGCACCATAGTATCTATATTCAAGTGGCAAATTTATGGAAATCATTTTCTAATAAAACTGCTTTCTAAAAGAACAGACCCTGGGGCTTCAAAGAGTCGAACACGACTGAGTGACTGAACTGAACTGAACTGATAAGAACTGCTCACTTGTATGGCTGCATACCTGGAACCTACACCAGATTTCCTATGTGGCTTTTGACCATCACTGAACAATACAACTGGGGATTTAATAACAGCATATTGTGATTACACATGTATGTATATGTTTATGTGCTCTGTGGTACATGCTTCGAGGGACAAATTCAGGATTCTATCAAGAGTTATGACTGTACCTGATCTAGACCTGCAGACTTCAGGATTTTAAAAATGAGCAATAAATGAGACATATGGGAGTAAAAAATGATCAAAGAAAACTTCAGGAGGGAGGATCCTGAGGCATGAAGAGCTAGCTAATATCATTTTTCTAAGAACAATGAGAGCCTATAGAAGGGTTTTAGGTATTGAAGTGATGTGCTCAGGTTTTCCTTTCCTTAAAGATTACCCTAATTTCTCTGTGGAGAATGGGTAGAAGGCAAGAAAACTTTTAGAGTCCTGCTAATTAATAATCCATAGCAGCATTTTCCCTTTAATTTCCCTCTCAAGTTTTACTCTTGATTGGCAGTTCCTCCCAAGTTCTCTCTTCTCAAAAAAACTCTCTAAAAATATTCTCACTTGTGTCTTGAATCTTTTCCCTCACTGTATATAGTATCTTTCTCTTTACCAGTAGCTCCCTGCCTTTTTTATGAAAACATGATGCTTCCTCCAACTTGCTGAATAAATCAAAGGAACAAAATGGGACAGGAAATATATAGTCCCACAGGATTGTGCTCAAAATTGTCTCATGCTTTGCTCAATGCTGTGTTGTTACCGTCTTGAAATTCTTCATTCTTAAATACGAGGCTCCACATTTTCATTTGGCATTGGGCTCCCACAATTATTTTGACATTTAGGGAGTAAAGATAAATGATTTTGGTTGTGTTTGAGTAGAGGTAAACATTTGCTCTGTATTCTTCTATATGTCATTTCCATGTCCAAAGCTTTGGCCACTTCTCTTCATTTTTAGTATCACCATGATAATCTAAGTTACCATTCTCTTTTCCTGATATTACATCAGTAATTAATATTAGGCAAAATAGACTTTTATAAAGTTTTTAGATAAAAAGGGGAATATTTTACAATGACAAAGCATCAGTCTGTCAGGAAGATATAATAATATAAACAATGCGTGTGTGTGTGTGTGTGCCAGTTGTGTCCAACTCTTTGAGACCCTATGGACTGTAGCCCGCCCGGCTTCTCTGTCCATGGGATTTCCCAGGCAAGAACAGTGAAGTGGGTTGCCATTTCCTTCTCCTTCTTCCCCACCCAGGGATCCAACCTGTGTCTCCTGCATTGGCAGGCAGAATTTACCACTGAGCCACCTGGGAAGCAGTATAAACAATATATGTACATAATGACTGAGTGACAAATGAATGAGACAGAACTGGCAGAATTGAAGGCAAAAATAAATAATTCAACGACAGTAGTTGGAGATCTCAATACCATTTTTTCAACAATGGATATAAAAACTAGGCAGATGATCAACAAGAATATAGAAGACTTCAACACTGTACCCCAACTAGGCCTACTCCATATTTACAAAATATCCTACTACCAATGGTAGAATATACATGCTTATCAGGAATATGTGGAACATTCTCCAGGATAGACCATAATCCGGGTCATTAAGCCAGCATCAATAAACTTGAAAGGACTGAAATTTTTCAAAGTCATCACCAGAAAGAAATTTGGGAAATTCACAATTATGTGGCAGTTAAACAACATATTTGTAAAGAATCAATGGATCAAAGAAGAAATGATACAGGAAATTACAATATACTTTGAGGTGAATGAAAGCAAAAGCACAACATACCAAAACTTTTGCAATACAGATAAGGCAGTGCCTAGAAGGAAATTTATAGCTGTAACCCACTCTAGTACTCTTGCCTGGAGAATTCCATGGACAGAGGAACTGGGCAGGCTGCAGTTCATGGGATCACAAAGAGTCAGACACGACTGAGCAACTAACTTTCACTTTCAAATGCCTATATTCAAAAAGATTAAAAAAAAAACAAACTTCAAATAAATGTCTTAACTTTTCAGGTTAAGACATTGGAAACAAAGAGCAAACTAAATTTACTGTAAGCAGAGTGAAGGAAATAATAAATAGGGGAGTAGAAATCAGTAAAATAGAGAATAGAAAAGCCATAAAGAAAATCAATGAAACAAAATGCTCTTTGAAACGATCAAGAAAACTGACAAAACCTTTACCAAGAATCACCAAGAAGAAAGAGAACACTTAGATAACTTGAATCAGAAATGACATCAGGAGCATCACTACTGACCTTACAAAAATAAAAAGGTTTGTGAAAGAAAACTATGAACACTTGTATCAATAAATTAGATAATTCTGGTGAACGGATCAACTCCTGCAAATATACAAACTACTTAATTGCAGTTTAAAGAAGAAAGAGACAATATAAGTAGCCCTCTAACAAGTAAATAGAGATTGATTCAGGAAACAAAATCCTTCCAGAAAAGCCCAGGCACAGATATCACCAAATTCTACCAAATACTTAAAGAATTAATATCACTACTTCACAGACTATTCCAAAATAATAGAAAATATATAAAGTAATGTTTTAAGGAAAACATTCCTTCTATAATAGCATCACAAAGGGAAATAGTTAGCAATAGAGTTAATGAAAGAAGTGCAAAGTTTGTATTGTAAATACTGTAAGACTTGTTGAGAGACATTCTAAAAATTGAAAGAGCCCATGCTCAGTCTGTAAGTTCTTTAAAATGTTAAACATGGACCACATGTATGAATCAGCAATTCCACTCTCAGGTATTCCCCCAAATAATTGATAGCATATATACACAAAGTTTTATGTAAATGTGTATAACAGCATTATTCATAGTAACCCCAAAGTGGAAAACACCAAGTGCCCATCAATTGAACTAAATAATTGATATATTGCTAAACAAAAATATGACATATCCACAGAATGGAACATCATTTGGCAATAAAAAAATGAAGCAGTGATACATGCTATAACAGAGATGTTCCTTGACAACAGCATCTAAGTGAAAGAAGCCAGACACAAAAGACCACATATTGTATGACTGATTCATTCATTTATATGAAATTTCCAGGCTGGGAGAGTTTCCAGAGAAAGTAGATTAGTGTTTACCAGGGGCTGTCACTTACTTCCTTACTTGCTTCCATTATATTCCATTATAGATTGCCAGCTCAGTGGTTTACATCGTGGTCTCTGATGTCAGGATTGTCAAATCCTGGCCCCTTCCCTTCCCTTATTAAGGAGGGATTTGGGGCAAGTCACTCATCTTCTCTGGGCCTCACAAAATAGGTTTCAATCACGTTAGAAAAAAAGGAAGTAGTACCTAGACATTATTTTTTCAAGTGGGGGCAAATTCAGTTTTATAAAACATTTCCCCCAAATTGCAGAATATATTTCCTAGGATTGTATAAGGATTAAACAGAGACTACATGGAAACACCATAATGATTCAGAAGTGGTAGTTATTGTTATTAATTAATGTTAATAAATTAATTTCATAAATGAACAATCTTTTTAAATCTAGAAGACAAAAAATCATGTCATTATTATCTTTAGTGACTATACTTCCCCCGCCTCCCCGTAATTTTTTGATTTGGTGGTTAAGTTCTGAGCTACCTATCAGTTTTTACTTGCTATGTAAAACATTTAAAAAGAAGTGTAACTGTTTCTAGCTTTATAGGCTAAAAGAAAGCTTACCTTTTGTTTATGTTTTCCATTTCTGGTCTTAGACTTCCCCTTTCCTGCTGATTTGTTGTTCAAATAATAATAAACATTGAAAACAGCTAAGAAGGCTTACTAGTTGGATTTTGAAAAGATGCATATACACTCGAAACATTTTTTTCCCCCCAAAATAAGCTGCTTTCTTTTTCTCTTCCACTTCAGGCATCGCTCTTTTGAGCTGGAGGTCAGTTGATACAGACTAATGTTCAGTGACTCTGTCCTTAGAGGACTTTTAATTCTAAGGCAGACCAAAGAGCCCCAGCCTTCCAGCAGAATCACTCCAGGAGACACTGGGAGCATATTTCTAGTATTGTAAAGATAGGTAATTTTCTAGAGTATATACCCATTTGATAGTATTATAATAATACAGTTACCTCCCCAATATATTAAAAACTCACCAGCCCTAAATTCAAAATTTCAAACTGGTGTTTGTTTCCACACATTTTCAGCAGAAAAGATAGGAAGTATGTTTTTCTTTTAAAACCAAACTACACTGAGCTCTCAGTGATACTACCAATTCAACTACAAAATTATGGAGTTTTTGCTTCAACTTATTGATTTCACATCTGTGTCTACTTTGCCCCCTGCTGAAAATTCCACCTTTCACTGACACCAACATAATTACAAATTTGTTCTAAACTATAGTACACAGACAACAGTTCCAAAATAATAATATGATTACTGAAAATAGTTTAAGGTTTTATCATAAGCTTTCACACTGTGGCATCAAATTATGACTGTTGAGATCACTTGGAAAAGTTCTTCTCTATGGGGTTATGTCAACCACTTATTAAACAGATAAAGTTCATTTGCATAATTTTTCTTTCAATACTAGGGATTCTTCAGATCAGATTGTTCCATAATTATGTAAATTGTTTCAGTTAAATTTAAAAAACCAAGTATAAAAACCAAGTGTACTCATTCATACATATACATGTATCCATTCTCTTCAGTGTATGTGTATGGTGGAGTACCCTCACTGTTCACCTGAAACTACCACAACATTGTCAATTGGCTATACCCCAATACAAAATAAAATGTTTAAAATTACCAAAAAAAAGAAAAAAAGAAAAAACCACAACCAACTGTAATCAGAGAATAATTCTGGCTTATAGTCCTTTCTTTATTCTGTTCATTTTCCATTCTGGTGTGTGTGTCTCTCTCTCTCTCTCTCTCTCTCTCTCTCTCTATATATATATATATATATATATATATATTCTTTAATGTTAGCATACTATAAATACTTTTCAATATTGAGAGTATATAAATATATTTTTCTTTACTTTTTATAACTTAACATTACTTTCTTATGTGGATGCAGTATAATTGAATCGACTAGCCATCTCTTGATGGACACTTTTATTGGTAACCTTTTTTTGTGCATTTATAAATAACACTGCCACAAATAAATAGCCAAGTGCATATGTCTTGTATTTTTGCCAGTGTGTCTTTGAGATAAACTGCTAACAAGAGATTCCTAAAGAAATTGCTGGGTCAAATGGCAAATGAATATTTAATTTTGTCAGATATTGTCAAGTTTACTCCAAGTTTTTGGATTTCTACAGGCAAATCTACACATTTCCCACAGCCTAGTCAAAGAAATATTCTGTAAGTATTTGGACTTTTGTTAATCTGACAGATAGAAGCTGCATCTCTCTTACTAGAAGTGAGTGAGTTTTGAGTAGCTATACCTGGATTTAAGATCATTTGCATTGCTTTCTATGAGAATTGCATGTTCATATTTATAGCTTTATATATTAAATATGTAGTTTTGAGTATTTCTTTCTTTTTAGAAGACCTTCACGTATTGGCCTATTAATTCTTTGTAGTATAGTTAGCTAGTAATTTTGCAGTTTATCATTTAATTTTTACTTTATGTATTTTGTTGTGTGTGTGTGTGTGTATGATGGAACATATTTTTCCCTGGATTTTAAGTAGTTTTATAGTTTATAAAACTGGATTTTATGGTTTAGGAAAACTTTTCCTACAACTCAGTGATAGGAGATTCACCCAGGTGTATTATTCCTAATAGATGTATGACTTTATATTACACATGTGGACTTTATTCTGGTATATAAGGAGCAAGAAATTCCTAAAAATTTACCACTGCTGGTGGAACACACCATTGTCATTGACAAGCTTTTGGTTAGAGATCCATGGTTTGTTTCTGGGTGTTGTTTCAGTTTGTATCTTCTTACTTAAAAAAACTGTATGTTTCAATAAATCAATAAAGTTCCCGGTACCTCAAATTTTCCAAATTAAAAACCTCTTTGAACATTGAGAAAATGTGTCATTATTTTTGACGAGTAGTACATTACAGCTTCACGGAAAGAATATGTGACTGTTTCGTTAAAAAAAATTGCTATTTCCCTAGTTGAGATTTTTGAGTTTAAAACAGCAATTGTTCAGTTCCTTAATAGTGCTGCTACACATAGAAACAGCAATGGAATAGGGAGATGTCCTTGTAGACAGGTGGACATTATGTGTTAAATGGTCTTGTTTTTCAGCAGATTGCCACTGACTATTGCTTATAACACTTCATTCCATTTTTACTCTCAAGTTTAGGAAATTTAATACCCACAAATTGACAGAAAAACATAATATGTAATAAAGACTCACCACTACTAGATGCATCATTGAGATTTAGCAGTCCCCCTCCGAGCCCTCTGTAACTATGGTAACTGTAGGTCCCATTTCCGTTGATGTACAACACCTCCTGGGAGCCTGAAACAGCTGAGGTTGAGTAAGTGCCCTGGGCTGCCTCCGGTTTACACTGTTTGTCTGTTGGAGCAGACTCATCCTGCAATGACAATAGCATTTCGTTATTTATCAAATCACCACGCTATTTCATCTTGAACAGGACTATCTTATTGTTATCTATGTGTCTGCACTGAACAAGAAAAATATAGTCAACATTAAATCAGTACATATGCACATTTTCAACAACTTTGCTGAAAACTAAAAAAAGGAAAGCAAAGTAACAATATGAGACAGATTGGAGATGGAGCAATTTACAATTTCCAACTGAATTTAAAATTACATGAAGAGAGTTGTTGTTCACAATAGCCAAGAGGAGGAAGTAGCCTAAATGTCCACTGACAGATGAATAGCTAAAAAATATAGTATATAAATACAATGCAGTATTATTCAGTCTCAAGAAAAGAAGAAAACCCTGTCATAGCCTACCACATGAATGAACCTTGAGGATATAACGCTAAAGTGAAATAAGCCAATCACCAAAAGATAAACATTGCATAATTCCCCTTATTTTAGATAAATTAGTCAAGCACGCAGAAACAAAGTTGAATGGTGGTTGCAAGGGCCTGGGAGAAGGGGAGGTGGGGAGTTGTTCATTAGGTGATTCAGTCATGCAGAATTTGGGGAATGGTTCTGGGGAATCCTTTGCATAAAAATGTGCATATGGCTGACAATACTGAAAATTGTTGGGAGAGTGAAAACCATTGGGCTGTGCAATATTTTTCTATAGAGATATGTAGCCCTTGCAATTTGGAAAGAAGGCAAAATATTCTACACTTCAAAGCAATTTTGAGGTTCTAGAGAAGAGGCTGGGCTTCCCTGGTGGCTCAGCTGGTAAAGAATCGGCCTGCAATGCAGGAGACCTGAGTTTGATCTCTGGGTTGGGAAGATTCTCCTGGAGAAGGGAACGGCTACCCACTCTAGTATTCTGGCTTGGAGAATTCCACGGACTGTACAGTCCATGGGGTCACAAAGAGTCAGACACGACTGAGAGACTTTCACTTTCACTAAGAAGAGGCTAGCCTCAAACAATTCCACCTTTAGGGTAACTTCCTAGTTTCCTGGTTGAAAACAGCTTGGGCAACGTAATAAAATTGGAGCTTCTAGTTTAAAAAAATTAGTGGCTCCTATGATACATTCCAAATTCATTTTTCTGGGTTTGGAAAATGACAATAAAATATATCCATCGGAGAAGAGTTTCTTAAAAGATGACCAGAAAGGGAGAAGGAAGAAGGCATTGTCTTCCACAATATTTTCTGTCTGATTCTTTGTGTGATGAAATTAGTTTGCATTATTAAACATGCCACTTTTTAAAAGTGCCTCCGTTTTTTCAATATTAACTGTTATTCCAAACCACAGAAACTGCACTGAGCAGGCAGATAATTAATTCCATGAATAATCAAAATAGGCCTTGTAGGGAGTCATTTGTATTCAAACACAGATTTTCACTATTATTGTTTTGGTAGTCCACTATATGTTGAGAAATATAAAGTATCAAAATCCCAATAGAATCTGTTCAGCAGTGTATTTTGGGCAAAAGTTTAATATAAAGTTAATTCATGTTTTTCACGTGAGTGATTACTATTATTGGTTTCAAAGAAGCATAGATTTTAATGACATAAAAAATAAATATCCCCTGGAGTCACATTTTATCTTTATAAGCAACTTTTAATAATCATTAGCTCCTGAAGTTCTCAAAGCTGACAGCTTGCCCCCTAGGTTGCTATGAAGATTACTTTCAAAAGAGGAATATATTAATATCCTACATGACTGCATATCTAAGCAATAAAACACATTTTATTCATCAGAAACCTGAAAAATCCTGTCCCAGATTTTACAGGACATAGTTCAAATTTTCTTAAAAATTCCATAAAAATGATGCATCAACAAGATGAAATGGCCACCAGCATTGCCAGCGTTGTATGAGACAATGGAGAATTGTTTTGATTCAGATTTCTTTTGATCAAAAATATACAACAGATGAAACAGTTATGGTGACTTCTATAATTAGAGTCTGGTCTTATCAATAGATATCTGTTTTATGTATATAAGTATGCAATTCAAATTTGAACAATTGGGCTTAGACTAGGACAAGTGATTACTTATAGATGGAGGGCAAGACTGGAAATTATTTAGAAGAGTAGATGGAGGGCAAGACTGGAAATTATTTAGAAGAGTAGGCATTGCTTGCTCAAGACCGTCTCATTCACACACTGGGAAGACTGGCCTGTATCCTTTGTACTCTATAGAAACTGGAGAGGACAAACTTGAGTTTGCTGAACCTGATCTGGTATGTGGACAATACTGATTGAATTCCTAACTCACTTCAAATGCCAAAGGAATCCTTTACACAGGTATCTTATATAGACATTTTTTTTTTTAATTAAATTTGACTGATTCTGCTCAACTTTGACGGTAGGTTTCAAAAATATTGCATTTATATCTCCCAAGAATTTAAATTTTTCTTAGATTTTATACTCTCTGCTATCTGTTAAATATGCTGCATATTTTCATTAACTTCTCTCTGCCTATAAATATTATCAGCAAATGGCAAAAAGTTTTCTGCTTGATTCAGTAATCTGGATACTTTTCTTCTGTTTTCCTTCACCTTACATTGTTATAGCAATTGGAGATGAAAGGCATTTTGCATCAACATGAAATTACACTTTTAGTTCATCATTGAGATGATCTAGGTACAAGTGAGGAGCTTTTTTAAGGTAAAAAAAAAAAATTGCATAGACCTCAAACAAGTTTATCACTGCAAAACATGTGTATCATTTAGGCATCAATTTACTTGAACTTCCTATAAGATTGTTACTTGATTTCTCCTGACTTTACTCGGTCTTTGTAGTCTGTATGATAGTAGCATTTTTACTTAAGTTGCTGCTCTAAATTTTCTCTGCTCTTCAATTATGGATGACAGGAGGGAGTGCAATTTATTTTGTGTATTAACTGCTGGAAAACCTCTTTACCTTCTAAAAGTGTCTCTTCCTCCACTTCATAGCAAATGTTTCAGAACTAAGCACGTGTGGATAAGAATTTGCAGTGAAATTCATAAAAGATCTGAGAGAACCAGAGCTCTAATTTAAACTGCTTTCTTGCTAAGGAAAAACAGTCTGCACTTAATGTATATGTGCTTACTACTTACGATGATAAGAAGTGATTTATGATGCCATCAAAACACACACACACACTCACTCATGTATATAACAACACTCAGGAAGCAACTTCTTTCATATAGTTAAGAGCATCCACACAGTCTCCACTCGGCCACACAAATGATCAAGATGCCAACACAGAAGATTGAGAAGACTGCTCTTTGCAAAGATGCCGCCAAACCCACTAGGAAAGGTAACAATGGAAGGTATATTTTGACAAAATCTAAATATTATAATGTAAGATCTGAAATAACAGAGAAGATAGATTTTGCTTCCAACTTGAGAAACCAAAGTCATAGCAGGAGAGCTTTCACCAAGAGTTTTAACAAAGTGTTCCCAGACAGGTTATGTTAACAAACTGTGGTAATATTTACACACACAGAGAGACATGATTTTATAAAAAATAAATGCTTGAAAACTATTGACTTAAAGAAAAATACAGAAAAAATACAGTCCTTAAGCTGATATGCAAAGATACATGGCTGGCAAGAAGTAACCTACTACACCGCAAAGCTGCTACTGCTAAATCGCTTCAGTCGTGTCCGACTCTGTGCGACCCCATAGACGGCAGCCCACCAGGCTCCGCCGTCCCTGGGATTCTCCAGGCAAGAATACTGGAGTGGGTTGCCATTTCCTTCTCCAGTGCATGAAAGGGAAAAGTGAAAGTGAAGTCGCTCAGTTGTGTCCGACTCTTAGCGACCCCCTGGACTGCAGCCTACCAGGCTCCTCCATCCATGGGATTTTCCAGGCAAGAGTACTGGAGTGGGGTGCCATTGCCTTCTCCAACACCGCAAAGCTATCTACTCTCAAATTCTTCCTGACGGTCATAACATTTTATAATTACAAACAAGGGTAGAGAATTAACACTTTTAAATTTCAATCTTAAATGTAACAGTACACTATTTAGTTACAGACCAAAAATATCAAATTAAAAAAATAGATGTCTTTTTTCTATAGGTTTCTAATACTTAATTTTGAGTTCTGTTGTTAATATGATCGAAATGAAAATTTTAAAGTAATATTCCTTTGAGGTCATAAAATCTGATTGCAGATATAATTGTTTTGGTCATTAGTTTTCCTATGTATAGCATAATATTTTTCACCTCAGAAAATTCTTTCAGTTTTAACCAAGCAGTACCAAACTGGTATATTTCACATTAAATTGTAATGAAGTTTATGAATAAGAAAGATTTTATTTTAGTCATGGTATCTTGGTTTTGCCTCAGTGTTCCTCTTTAGTTATTTTTAACAATCTACTCTTAGAACAATTCAAAACATTTTTTACAAAATCCTTTTATTTGCAATTGGGCTTTTTTTATTTAAATAACAACTTCCTTAAATCATTTTTTTTTTCTTAATCTTCTTTAATACAATATTCCCTTTTGGTAAGAGAGTTACAGTACTCTATCTGATGATTCTATGGCAGATGTGGTTTCTGATATTACCTATGTAATATAACTGTTACTCTTTAATTCTCACTTCCAATTTCTGCCTTCCCTCTTAGGTTCGTGCCTGAATTTCTTAGTATTCAGTTACATCCATTTAATACTTTGAAATTAATTTATTTTCTCTTTCCTCCAGAGACCACTTGCAAAAATTTTTAATTAAAAAACAAAATAACACCTATTCTATTACCAATGTTTCTTGTTCTATTTACTACACTGTGCCAAGATTTTTTTCTTCTCTTACATAGGTTTCTCTCAGTCAAATAATACCCAAGCCCTCTCAGCTCCATCTTGGAAATGACCCTCATTGGCACACATCTGAGAAGCACTCGTTGCTAATACATAATACAGAGCCCCATAATCCCTCCTTTGGGCCACTGTGATAACCTTCTGACCAGTGTTTGCCCCTGCACTTCTTGTCCACATCTCCTCAAACGTATCTTTTAAAAATCACTTATCATGTTAATTTCTCTTTAAAATTTCCTGAGATTTCTTATTTCCTA
This sequence comes from Giraffa tippelskirchi, assembly GCF_054371585.1. Classification (NCBI taxonomy): domain Eukaryota; kingdom Metazoa; phylum Chordata; class Mammalia; order Artiodactyla; family Giraffidae; genus Giraffa; species Giraffa tippelskirchi. The sequence continues at coordinate 36,291,692 of NC_137288.1, read as the reverse complement.
GAGAACAAAACCCAAAGCTCCTGGCATCTAAAGCCTTTCAGAGTTTGAGAACAATCTTTCCAGCCACATCTTCTGTCACTTCTCCTCACGCATTCTATACTCTGGTCATAGCTCAAGCTGAAAAAATAAATCTTACCAGTGTAATAGTCTGAGTTACCTACATTGCCCCATATGTGCACCGATATACAGAAAGTTTCTTACCTGTAACTACTGTCTCTGTTATAGTCTCTGATGATGGTCTGTCATCGAATTTTTAATCTTTTTTCCAAAATTTTTACATATATATCTAATGATGAATGACAAAATAAAATTTGCTTTTTAGTACTTTATAAAAAACTGTGTGAAATCAAAAAGTTTTATGTAGGTAAAGCAGACTTAGGTATGCCTTTCATCAAAAGGAAGAAAAAGGATGGCATCTTCCTTACTCATCTGAATTCCAGATTGACAAAGTATTTTCTCTCTAAATTTCTAGTCTATCCCCTAGACAGGGCTTCCCAGGTGGTGCTAGTGGTAAAGAAAAGAATCTATCTGCCAGTGCAGGAAACATAAAAGACGAGGGTTTGATCCTTGGGTTGGGTAGATACCCTGGACAAGGGCATGGCAACCCACTCCAGTATTCTTGCCTGGAGAATCCCATGAACAAAGGGGCTTGGCGGGCTACAGCCCATAGGGTCGTGAAGAGTCAGACAGGACTAAAGCAACTTAGCACACAAGCATATCCCCTAGACACCTTCAAACAAAAGAAATTGGGCCTATTTATCTGAAATTCTCATATCTCTTCTACTGTATACAATTATTTATCTTTATGAAAAATGCATGGAAAGCAAATAGAAAGTAAAAGATATCCTAGAAGAGAATAAAGACTTTAACTGAGTATATAAAGTAGTTCTTTACTTCTCAGATTGCTAGAGATCAAAGACCTTGAACCAAACATCCCACTGACTATGAGGTCTAAAAAAATACCAAAACAAAAAATTAGAAATTTCTCCACAACAAGATTCTAAATCCTATAGCTATGCTAGAATCCTTAGCTATTAAAATATTTCAGCTGAAATAAAAATCCAGAACAAAAACCACTTCAGATTTGATAAAAATTCAGAACGTGTGTGTGTGTGTGAGCGCTCAGTCGTGTGTCCAACCCTTTGTGACCCCATGGACTATAGTCTGGCAGGCTTATATGCCCATGGAATCCTCCAGACAAGAATATTGGAGTGGGCTTCCATTTCCTATTCTATTCAGAATAAATATTTTTACCAATTAGACTTTGAGAAGCACAATGGAGGTCAATAAGATTTTTTTAGAGCAGTTAACCATTAGCTACTACATAAGAATCATACTAGCATGGTGATATCAGAAGATTAAGGCTAATATCTGCATAATGGTTAACTAGAGTATGTTGCCAGGCAGCTTGGAGAGGTGCATTATTTTATCGACAATGTGATCAAATTTGATACATAAAGCATGTTTTTAAAAGGATTTAACTAGATTCTGGTACTTAATTTTAGTCTGATAAGATGACTATGTTTTTATTTTATTTTGTTCACATCTAATAGTAATTCTTGCCTGGGAAATCCCATGGACAGAGGAGCCTGGAAATATATATTATTGCTTAATGCTAAAATAAACTCATGAGTTTTAATGCTGTTTTTGATTGTAACATTTTAGATCAAATAAAAAATAATACATGCCATTTTAAAAGATAAATTAAGAGAAACATACTGACTTTCTTTTCATTTCTGTGAATATATAAGTTTTCCCAAAGTACAAGATTAGGCTTCAAAGTACTTGAAGTACTTGACCAAAAGTACAGACCAAAGTACTTGAAAAATGATCTCTCAGATACAATTTATTTATCCCAGATGTCAGTTACCCTAAATCTCCTAAGTATAGTTGTGGGAGGTATTACTACTGGATTAAGAAAATTTGGCTCAACAGGAAAAAGAGATTTGAAAAATACAATGAAAGCTTTTTTAAAAAAATAAACCTGGTCATGGCAGAAATTTTTCATTTTTTCATATTTCGTTTTGAGTAAGTAGAAAAAACTTGACTAATGATGTTATTTCAACACTGATGTTGGGAGGTAATCATAGGTGGTTTCAAAATTAGAAACAGGTGTGCTAGCATGGTCGAATGAGCAGAACAAAGAAAAATCCCTTCCGAATGTCATCTACATAATAGAATCCTTCACAGATACTATTGAATAACATTATGTTCAATCAGAGAGTAAACATAATTCCATCTGAATTGTATATCTTGAATGAGCCATATAATTGAGATCTTAATTTCCAAACATACTGGAATAAAAGCTTACAGGTTATTATAATTTAATTTAAACTGGGTGTAAGAATTAACTTTCCATTTTGATATTTCAAGTATATTCATCATGAAATAGTCAAACTAAGGTAATGAGAAAGCCATCAAAGTGGTGATGCCTGCATCACTGAGTGATAATGCTTTTAATGTGAAATTAAATTTTAAAGGAAACATGTATGAGACAATATGAAATAATCTAAAAATAATCTAGGGATGAATTTAAAATACATCACTGATGTCTGACTACATGCTGGTGTTATGTGTACAAGTAAGTAAAATATTTTTTTGTTAACTTTCCTTTCCTTGATAATACTGCTTTTGATTTACCATGTATAGTGTTTTACAAATACAGAGATCTGATGTACTATGTTGACTGTGGGTGGAGGGTATATATAGGAAGAAGAGAAATATAATTGTTGACATATTTCTTCAAATATAAAGTTTCTAATTTTTTTCCACCTAGTATGAAAAACTAAGTATTCAAGGAGTCAGTAATTTTTAGGAATTCTCTAACTTCTCAAAAATACACACAATCAAGCCCATTAGTGTTCCTGAACATACTTGAATTTGAAAAGTAGTGGTAACATTTTCCTTACAATATTGGATTACTTTACCCTACTCCACAATAAATTTTGGTAGCAACAGTATAACTCAGCTTCTTTTTCCCTTCCATTTTTATTCTCCTGCTCATTCCTCTGCATAATTTCCTCGCAAGATTTCATTCCATTTATGAGTTCATCTACCCCTTTACACCAAAGGCCTCTAAATCTAAATCTATAATTAAGATCTTTTCCCAGGTCCACATTTTCAACTACCTACTGGACATAAATAACTGCATGCCCCACAAGTGCATCCCACTGAGTATGTATGTCATGTTATCTTCCCCCAACTCCTAATTCTCCAGCCATAATATGCTCCACCTCCTCAGTTCTTGATATTGGTAAATGACACCTTCATCTGTCTCTGCAGTCTCCTGAGCAAGAGACTTGTGTCATATTCAACAAGCTCCTTTTTATTATCTCATAGGTACAATCCAGGACACAATCTTATGCAGCCATTTTATTTCCTAGTGAATTATTTAAACAATGTTCTATTGAATCCCTTCCATTCCCTGGGCTACACATTCAGCAAGCAGGTGAAGATAGATCATCCAATTCCTGCCCTTCAGAGACGTATAGAGTTGTGAGGTGGGAAAGAGGCTAGACAAGAGGAAGAAATTAAAAAAATATATATGTTATAATACTAACTTCAGAGAGTGGTATCCATTAAAAATAAAATTAAATAGAGTTACATAAAAGAATGATTGGAGATGGGTATTCAGGAGGGTTAAATCTTTCTGAGAAAAATACATAATCCCATCAGCCAAGAAACAGAATGATAAAGAAGAGGCAGTCATGCGAAGATACAGGGGAAGTGTGCCTGTGTATGTGAACATCACACTGAATCCATTCTACACTTGACATGAAACATTCCTCATATCCAAAGACATCTGATCCAGGGTTTGGTTAAATTCGGTCAGGTAAGCATCATATAGCTTAGACTAGAATTTGCCTTACAATAAGAAATCGTAACAACACATGTTTTTGCTGATATACTGAATATTCTCAGTTTCCCCCTCTAGATGCACTCTTAAACATTGCTTCCTGGGTGTATAACCACCATGAACTTAACAGATGGGTTCACCTGCTCTCTGGCTGCTAGGGAGTCATCAACAGGAAGCCCTGACAGGAGTTTAAAGGAGAGCATGGGGGTATCTATCCCCTAGCACCCTCTCCTGCCATACCACAGTCTGGGAGCAGCTCTGCTCCTGAATCCTATCAGACACCCTCTTGTCCAGGGCTTTGGTTCCCATCTCATTCCCTTCCACTGGTCCTCCAGGCTTCTCTCACTGGCTGGTCCCAGGGTGCTCCACCATCTCTTCTTTATTTCCTCAGCCCTTCTCATATCTATATATATAAATAGTCCCTTTACTAGACAGTCTTCAGTTACTCTTTAGAACAGGTTATCTCTCACCTGCGAGAAACCAGAATGACATAATTCTGTTCACTATTGAGCCAACCAGTGGACAATCAGTACACTTTTGTATCTGAAGTTTTATTTCTTCAGTGTTAAAATTCTTTTTTGGGTGGTGTTTGAGTTCCAAGACACTATTTCTAATTTTTCCCAAAGTCTCTAACACAAATATAAAACTCCTTGGACTATTTTCCATATTATCCAATCAAGGGTTTCATCAGTCCCATATTCCCCTCTGTACTATCTCTATCTCTTTATTCCAATCTGGAAAGAGGATTCCCTAGGCCTGTGAGATGCTACAGGATATAGCATCATCCATTATATTCTTCTTCTCTCTCATTTTGTATTTTCTCTTCTTGGAGTAACTTCTTCATTGGGTTAGGTACTTGTTCCACTGGAGAATATTCTCCAATAACCTTCTGTGAAAGGCTACACTTTATAAAATAGACTCCAAGTATATTAAATTACTTTTACCCTCATGCTTCATTGATAATTTGGCTGGATATAAAATTTTCCATGGAAGTTTGCAAGTTTGGCCCCCATATGTTTTAGTGTTGAGAATGGTTTTTCTGGTTAACATCTGTTGGCTTTCTGATTATTTATGTGTGACTTATTTTTCCTCCCTCTCTGGACTGTTCCAATTTGTCTCTTTATCTCATGTGTTCTTAAACTTTCATGATGATGTGATTGACATAAGTGCATTTACTGTCCTGATAACTTTATGGGCTTTTTTCATTACAGTAATGCAGGTTCTTCACTTTTGTGGAAAATTATTTTTGATAATTTCTTCCTTTCTACTTTCTCTTTAATATCCAGATGTTGGCTCTCCTAAATTGATCTTTCAAAAAAAACTATTTTCCTAAATTTTTATGTTTCTGAGCAATTTCCTAAAAGGCTTTCCAATTCTTAAAATATTTTTTGACAATCATGTATATATTTTATATTCCCAGAGTTTCATTTTGTGTATTGTTCTTTTTTATGCATTGACTTCTAATTTCAAGGAAATACCTTTTATTTTTTTAAATCTCTCTGAGATTATGAACTGTTTTGCTTCAACATTTTCTTCTATTCTTTGCTTCTGGTATTTCAGTGCCAGAATCCATAAGTCTTTCCCTCTCTGACTCCTCCATTTGTGAGAGAATTCTAGACTTCTTAGCGGAGTGAATAACTAGGCTGTTTTTGAAACTATACTCCAATGAAAAGGGGAAAAAAATGATGAATTTCTCATCCCTTTCCTGAGTCTGTGCAGATTTAAATTTTTAATATTCACTTGCAATTGTTTTAGTGGGCTTTTGGAAGAAAGTAGAGATAAAGGAAAGGATTCAATTTTCTATGTTAGAAGACACATACTTTTTAACGCTTTAATATATGTATTAGATTACTGGTAGGAAAACTTTCGGAAGTAATGCAACATGTTTAGGATTTAGAGAGCTATATTAAATGTATCTTTGTATTTAAAATTCTTGTCTTGTAAAGCAGTTTTCTTATGTGAGAAGGTAAACTCTATCTGAAGTTCTCTTTGATAGAAAAAGGAAATTTAAATATGGAAGCAGACAAATTAGTTTATATTATAATGTCAGTATCATTAAACTTTTTAAATTAAACATCTTTAATTTATAAGTTCATTTAAAAACTTTGTTAATAGTGGTAAGAGACAACTCATGCTAAACTTATCTCACTTACTTTATGAAAGAACTACTAACCAAAAGGTAGGTTGTGGTGATTTTCTAAACATAGAACAAAGCAGGTGATAAAAGAAAGTGGAGTTGCTAAAAGACAGCACCATGTGGATGGCTCACATCTAACAGAATGACCACATCCCAGACTGATGAATGGACTGGTGCAACAAGATGAAAGGTCTTTAGAAGGCATTGTCACGGAGTTTTGCCCTAAGCTTTATGCTATTCACTGTTTGAACTGAGACACATAAGTATGCTGATAAAATACTGAACCATTTGGGTGATTAACAACGAACAGGATGTGAGGATGGAAGGAAAATCCTGAACAAGGGGTAAAGTCAATAGCAGGAGGATATGAACGTCACTGCAGGCTAATTTAACAGGGCTAAATGTATAGCCATACGCTTAAATCTAAAACATCATCTATACAAACAAAGTGAGGAAGTAATGTAACATTAGCACCTCTGCAAGAACTGTACAGTTATAATTAGCTAAAACTTTTATTAAAATATTTATGGAGTGCATACAATGTGCAAGACACTGCAGTTACAGTGAATGATACAGATTGGGTGTCTGCTTCTATTGAACTTACAGGTTAATTTGGGAAACAGGTAACACTTCAAAATTAATTATAATTGATTTAAGTCTAACAATAGAGAATGATTAATATTAGGAATACATAATAGGAGACCTAATACACAGATGAAGTAGACAGGGATATCTAGTGCCATCATAGGCTGCAGTGATAAAAGTATATATAATGCCTAGAATGCTGAGCTGCTGGTATTTAATTATTCCTTCAGCAAGGAATGATGCTAATTTTAAAAAAAATGAGAGAAATATTATATTATCAGGTAGTACTGGTTGGGCATTTACTATATGCCGGGAACTGTGCTCATGGACTGTCATATTATCTTGATTCACTCATCCTAATGAATTTGATATGATTAAACCTCATTTTATAGATTGAAAAGACAGAGGCACAGAGGTTGCCTAGGGATTTGTCCAAGTTCACACAGTGGTAAATACAGGAACTGAGATCTAAACATGGGAACGTGGGAACTCTGTAGTTTGGAGGTTAAACTGGTATTCAGGCCTGAACCAGTCAAGGCTTGCTGGGAGACCAGCTATGAACCATCATAAGCCAAATGACATCCAGGTAGGAAAAAACAGGTTGATGGAAGATCTCAACACTTTAATTGAGGAACTGAAGGTATTTAACTAGAGAAGACAAAAAGTAATCTTTAACACACACACACACGTGTTTGTTCCTAAGAAGAATTATCATTTTCAGTCAGACTTAAGCTGTCAGACACTGCTGGGAACTCTTTTATGGGGGTCTAGAACAGGTAGAGGGAAACTGGTAGCCCAAATAGCTCTTACCCACTCAGTGTTCCACAATATGTTAATTTTGTTAGGTATTTAAGACACAAAAGGCAGACAAGAAGGACGGCTATATCATTTTAATACTGTATGTCAGTCACTCAGTCGTATCAGACTCTTTGAGACTCCATGGACTGCAGCCCATCAGGCTCCTCTGTCCATGGGATGCTCCGGGCAAGAATATTGGAGTGGGTGGCCATTCCCTTCTCCAGGGGATCTTCTTGACCCAGTGATAGAACCCAGGCAAATTCTTTATACTATTTGAGCCAACAGGGAAGCCCTGATGCTTATTTATCTTAATGGGAAAGACTGACAACAGAATTGAGAAATTTTCAAATAAAAATATTCCATTTTTAATCTGTTTACCTGATGAATACTTACTATAATGGCTGCTAAATATTACCTTTTTTTGGCATGCCCAGTGCTAAATGTTTCTATTTTTAGGTATATCTTCTGATGTTTAATAGGCAAAAATTCAAATTTAATTTTAATATTTTAAATTTTGCCAACTGCCCTAGACTATAGCTTCAGGTACAAACATCATTCAATTATTAAAGAAGGGGTGTTTACGCAAAGTGGAAAATAATAGAACCGCACATAATGTTTCTCCATGAATTCAGCCTTATCTTCATTTCAGAACTTCTCTTTGATGGGATTTGCTCTGTTTGTTTTAACTCAGCACTATGCAGGAGGCTAGATAAGCAGTTTTTTTTAAATTTCAGTACAAAATCAGCAAGGTGATGAATGGCATTTAATTTCCAGGACCCTAAACTATACAAATTAACTATGATTTTCTTTCCTCTTCCCTTGCCTTTTGTGGGCTTTTGCAAAGGGAACGATGGGACATAGTTCTGTGTGTAAACCAGTGAACAGCATGTTAGAACATTCTAGCACCTGTCCAGTGGCTCATCCAGAGCTGCAGTAAAATGCTGGGTCCTGCCCTCCATCCTTTTTGTCCTGGTGCTTTGGGTGGACAAGGAGATACAGTTCTGTCTGCCTGCTGAGTCCATCTAAGTGAGATTGCATTAACCTTTCTAAAGCTTCTTGAGCACTGTTGAGTAAAATGCTGTGTAGTTAGGGTGTTTAGCAACACCACCACTAAAGAAAAAAAAAATGCAAAAAACAATGTGATCATCTTCAATTCTACAGAAAGCTAATTTAAAAATGAAGACCTCATTCTAAGGTGTGTGCCTATTCAGGGTCGCTTATTGAAGACTGCCTTTTCTTTAATGGGCTCTCTTACTCTTTGACTACTTCAAAGTGTTTTATGAGCTGTGGGCTTTCAGGATCCGTAATGTCAGGCATCCTTCATTTTAAGTGACTTTTTAAAATTTATTTATTTTTGTTTGCTTTATAAATGTCTTCTAATTCTAGTTTAGAGATTCTGGTCCTGGCCCCATTTTTAAACTAAGCATATCTTTGCTCTGACTAAACATAAATAATGTGTTTACCTACTTGGAGACCCAGAGGCTTATGTTCCCTCTGAACTTGCCAGGAGTAACAGACAACTCAGTTTAAAGCCAAAACTGAGAGACTCATGCTCAGGGGTAAAAAAAAAAAAAAAGGTCCAATTATCTCCCTTTCACCTGATGTGAAGAGCCAACTCATTGGAAAAGACCCTGATGCTGGGAAAGATTAAGGGCAGAAGGAGAAGGGGATGACAGAGGATGAGATGGTTGGATGATATCACTGACTCAATGGACATGAGTTTGAGCAAACTCTGGGAGACAGTGAAGGACAGGGAGGCCTGGCGTGCTACATTCCATGGGGTTGCAAAGAGTCGGACACAAGTGAGCAATTGAACAACATGTTTTGTGCCAAGCAAGACTGCTGGTTTCAAGTAGTTCATGGAAGTTACACAAAAAGTTAGGTTTTGAGAAGGAAATAAACCTTAATTCAGTAGCTGGTTAAGGACAAAATTTTTAATTCAGCTTGTTGTTCAGCTTGAGTTTGATTTATATCTGTATATTCTGACTGATGTATATTCATGTACTCAAATTCTGACTGATACACGTATTACTTCTAAAATAGCAAGTATCCTCTCAAGGGCAAAACTACATATTAGTTCAAGTTAAAATATAAAAAGTAAAATTTAAATACCTTTCTTATTCCTATTTCCTATCCTTTAAACATAAGTTTCTATACTGCCACAGAAAAATGTGGAGGAGATAGTATGTCTGCATTCAGGTAAGTTGGAATAGATAAAACATACAAAGACTACAGTATGTCGCCTACACACAAACCTTACATTGCAAACTTTCAAAGATGCAAAAGTGCTCATCTATGCCAGGTGTTAGGCTGTACTGGACTTTTCAAGGTACTGTACTATAAGATTAAAAATGTTTCCTTTATTTTCTGTGTTTGTTTTTATGTATTATTTGTGTGAAAAGTATTATAAACCTACTACAGTACAGTACTGTATAGTTGGCCAACTGTGTTAGTTGAGTACTTAGGCTAAATTTGTTGGACTAATGAACAAATTAGACTAGTGAACACATTCTCTGCATGGAACTTGTTCGTATGTAGGTGACTTACTTTATCTTATTCCTCATCCTAAATATTTTTCTCAAAGGATTAGTAAAGCTTTAATTTTTAAGGCAAAATATTGGCACATATGTTTGGATAATAAAAGACTTGGCTTACACTAGGTAAATCAAAAGTTTTGATATACTACAAGGCATCAAACTCAACTGCCTCAGAGACCAGGCAAAGTACACATGTGAGTGAAGAGGTTTGTCTATGGGGCATTGGGAAGATATGGGAGCCGGGGAAAATTCCAGAGTACACATTCCCTTGAAACGCATTCAGATGCAAACATTTTACAACAATATTCAGGCCAAATAAAACGCATTTGCATTCTGCCAGCTATCCAATGTACTTTTGAAATATACTGGTTTTATGTACTGAGAAAGAATGATTCATTTTTATTTATTTATCTTCAAAATACCAGGGCAGTGCTTTTCAGACTTGTTGAAACAAGTCACATGTTACAATGCAGGGGAACTGAATTATTCCTGGAAATAGCCGTAAGACCTACTGAGTGTGATTCATCTTTGCCTTGAACCCTGGCCACAGCTATAGCCCAGCTCCGGGTTCCTAATCTATGTCTCATGAAAGAGGCTCCTGAGTTACTTGATACAAAAGCATCTACTGTATTGACTGCATATCTGAGATTCAAAGAACGTGAGGTCCTGCTAGGTTACAAAGACCGAGATGCAGGCCCTTTCTTCCTCCTGATTGGGTTGCTCAGGAAGGGATTAAGGGAAGGAATTTGCAGCCAAGCAGCCCTGATGTTAGGGCTTCCCTGATGGCTCAGTGGTAAAGAATACATCTGCCAATGCAGGAGATGTGGGTTTGATGCCTGGGTTGGGAAGATCCCCTGGAGAAGGAAATGGTCAACCCACTCCAGTATTCTTGCCTGAGAAATCCTATGGAGAGAGGAGCATCATGGGTTACAAAAAAAGAGTTGCAAAAACAGTTGCAAAAGAGTTGGATGTGACTTAGTGACTAAACAACAGCAAACACCAATGTTTATCCCCTCAGCCTGGCACAGGGGTGCATCTGGGCTGGGCTGCTAATGTGCTTGCCTTCAGTGGAAAGATATTTTTCAGAATCTACCTTCAGTGGGTACCTCCATAATTAATAAGTCTCTGTCTGATTTTATACAGTGCTTTCATATTCACAGAAAAGCAATACATTAAACAAAGTCTTCCCTGGTGGCTCAGATGGTAAAGAATCTGCCTGCAATGCAGGAGACCGGGGTTTAATCCCTGGGTCAGGAAGATCCCCTGGAGAAGGGAATGGCAACCCACTCCAGTATTCTTGCCTGGAGAATCCCATGAACAGAGGAGCCTGGCGAGCTGCAGTTCACAGGGTCACAAAGAGTCAGACACAACTGAGTGACTTACACTTTCAAACAAGGAAACAAAAGAGGTCAATTTTAGTTTGATTTTAGAGAGGAATACACACATTTAAAGCCTGGTCAGCACTGTAGAGCTAATGAATGAACAGTACTTTACAAGAAACAGCTCATTAATAAATGGTTTCCTCATCATTAAGAAGTACTTATTGGTGTCTAATTACAGACGGCCTCAATCAGGGGATATATACACAGAGTTTATATGCATGAATCACTGGGTTCTATAAGAATTTTTTCTCTAAAACAGAAAAAGAAATATTTAAAATCTATATAATATTCCTATTTTATATGTAATATTTTTAGCAAAAATAAAATATTGAGATGTTTTAATAAAGAACAGATTTTGTGACTATGAGGAAGTGGAGATGTGTAAAGTACTTACTATATTTGACAGTAACAACATAATGGAGTATATATATTTGCTACATTCATGAAAGTAAAGCATATGTCAATAGTCAATAGGGCTAATATATACCTTCTTTTTTAAAAATTGTATTTCCATTATTTGTATTCTCTATATCTATTGCTGTTTTCAGATGATAACATTTCTTCACATTTTGCTATAAAATTTCATTTTGTATAAGAGGTTTTCTATACTATATACAAGAGAGAAAGAGAAAAATTATACATAACTATCTCCTAATGATAAAACTCATGTAATTTTTAAAAGCAAATAAATGAATACAGATATTATCTCTACCTCAAATCTTTAAAAATAAAACTTAGATAGTTTATAAAAGTTTTCCATTTAAATAGCATTTGAAATAGTTATATATTTTGCATTTATAGATACACATTATATTCTATGTCTTCACTGGGTCTGTTCTCACACCTTAAAATCTAATAGCCTTTACTCTGCTGAGTTTTAGATTTGCTTGGGACCTATGATCCCTTTTCTCCTTCCCACTTCTCCCTTTTGGAATGGGAATATCTATCCTGTGCCTCTTCCATCCTTGTATTTTGGGAGCATATGACTTGTTTTCTAGGTTTCACAGGTCCACACATGGATAGGAGTTTTGCTCCAGAATGGTTCATACTTGATTTAGATGATTAATAAGATTTGATATTTTTTTAAGTTAACTATATTTAGATGAGATATTAGAGTTGATGCTGGAATGAATTAAGACTTCTGATGAAGTGGAGAATGTGAATGTATTTTGCAAGTGAGAAAGACATGAATTTGGCAAGGAGGGCAGAAGGCAGACTTTACAAGTTGAGTTGTGTCATCAAAAAACATACTGAAGTCCTAACCCCTAATACCCACAAATGTGACCTTATTTAGAAATAGGGTCTTTGCAGATATAATCTAGTTAAGATGAGACCATAGGGAATTAGGGTGGGCTCTAATCCGACACAACTGGCATCCTTATAAGAATGGAAGTGATGTAGACATAGAGGGAATATGGCCATGTGACAGTGGAGGCAGTGATGGCTGCTACAAGTGAAAGGATGCCTAAGGCTACCAGAAGCTGGAAGAGGCAAGGCAGGATCCTCCCCAAGAGGCTTAGGATAGAGCATGGCCCTTCCAATGCCTTAATTTGGCCTTCTGGCCTCCAGAGTTGTGAGATAAAACACTTCTGTTGTTTTAGGCCACTGAGCTCTCTGTGAGTCCTTTGGACAGCAAAGAGATCAAACTAGTCAATCCTAAAGGAAATCAACCCTGAATATTCATTGGAAGGACTGATGCTAAAGCTGAAGCTTCAATACTTAGGCTACCTGATGTGAACAGACAACTCATTGGAAAAGACCCTGATGCTGGGGAAGATTGAGGAAAGGAGGAGAAGTGGACAGCAAAGGATGAGATAGTTGGATGGCATCATCGACTCCAGGAGATAGTGAAGGACAGGGAAGCCTGGCGTGCTGCTGTCCATGGGGTCACAAAGAGTCAGACACGACTGAGCGACTAAACAACAAGAACAAGTCACTAAGTTTGTGGTACTTTCTCAAGGAATCCCTAGGAAACTAATACAGCCCACTAGAGCAAACATTGTTTTCCTTTGACCTTTCAGCATTCACCTTTCCCCCTCCCTCTTTTAGTAAAGTATATCTGATTTTCCTCTTCCACTCTTATTCCATGTACTGTACATAGATGACCACATCTATGAATCCTAAATTGAGCTTGCAACCTAGGCTGTTCTCTTGACTTCAGCAGTTGCTTTCAGGTTGAATGTGTAGCTCAATCATAGTCAGTGAGGACAATGGAAAGCTGGAGCTGCTGCAGCCACATTGCTACCATGAGGGAGAAACTGTCTGAGAACAGAAGCAATAAGATGAGGTAGAGTTATGAGATCTCTGAGAGAGATCCTGTTTATCTATAAGACAAACAACCACATATAGAACTGGCCTAATGCTAGAATTTTTAGTTACCTAACCAAGTTTATAAATCCTCTTTTGTTTGAACCATTTTTGACTAATTTCTGTAACACTTTCAAGTAAGAGAGTTCTATGCGTTCCAAATCTTGGCACTGCTCTCCTTCAATTATTTTCAATGGTCATCAAATGCCAGATCACACTCTCCTGGATCACTTCTAAACTTAAAAAAGATTTTGGCCTGGTGTTTCACTGCTTAAGGTCTTCCCTGTAGCTCAAATGATAAAGAATCTGCCTGCAACACAGGAGACTCGGGTTTGATTCCTGGGTTGGGAAGATCCTCTGGAGAAGGGAATGGCGATCTACTCCAGTATTCTTGCCTGGAGAATCCCATGGACAGAGGACCCTGGCGGTCTACAGTCTGTGGTAAAGAGTTAGACACGACTGAGTGACTAACACTAACTTCACTGCTTACTTAATGAATGAAATGATTTGGAAATTCCTAATTCAAGTTATCTCTGAAAAGAAAAGCCAGTCAGGTTTCCTTATTTCTAAACATGTACTCATTGGACACTTTCCTGTTTAACCTTCATTCTTGTGGCTGCAGATCACAATACAGAGTCAGACAACTCTATCTCAATGGCTTGAGACAGCAGACAAATGCTCTTTTATGTATTCCTAGGGAATAATACAGAAGAGCATCTCCCTTCACATATAATATGGATTTAGATTAGCTTGGACATACCCTCAATTTTTGTGTCATTTATGTGAACATCCTTTATGTTTTTAAATACATTCTTAAAAATAAGTTCATTATAATACACTAAACTTTGATATTTACATATTTTCATGTTCAAACAAATTGTGCTTCCAGTCTTTCTGGAAAACTCCCCTAATTTCCAACCTGAGTCATAACAAAGACAAAATTCAAATTTAATTTGATATCTTATATTCGGGCTATCATGTATTCAGATTATTGTATATGCATACTTTTGTAACTTCTGAAGTGCTGGTTTGAAATTACTGTAACTCAATGTATCACATTAATTTTCCTTAAACTTTCAGCAAAAATATATTATTATTAGTCAGATTATATTTCTACTTTTCTTTTGTCAGTAGCATTCCTTCTATTTTCATCAGCTCAAAAGAAATGAATTAAAAATGCAGTTTTAAAACTTCTCCTAAAGTTGGAAATACATATTGATTGAGGACAAGAACTAACACACCCTACTGCACATGGGTACACTAATCTTTCACGAGCCTTTCCTGATGCTTATTCTGTAATTCCATAAGGTCATGATTTAGAATATACAGGTTCTCTGCTGATCATACAGAATATTAGGATTTTTATTCTTTTTGTTTTAGGCAGAAGATCATATATTTTATTTAACATTGGAACAGAAGTCATATTTTTTGTTAAAAATTATGTAGTTAGTTTGAGTGTTTAGAGACTATGCATGCATTAATAATTATAACTGCTTATAAAATATGACTATATAATGATATGTAATTTAATGTTGCTATTATTAAGACTTCAGTTTTGGGAGAACCTGTCCACATTAAACCAAATTTAGCCTATGAAACTGAAAGCAATATTTTAAAAACTCAAATGAGTACTCCAGTACTGTCCTCAAAGCCTTTCTTAGTATATTGACAAATACCTTCTCCTTTATGTGGACATAATGTATTTACCTATGCACACATCTTTCTATAGATAACTTTAAATAGCTATCTTCTGCATATCAGACAGAGATCTAGAGGTGCCTGCATACATTTGGGAATAAGCAAAGAGTAAATAAGGACAACATTTATTTGACAATAGCTTAAAAAAAAAGCTACATCCAGTTTACAGCATCTAAACCTTTCTTTTGTTAGCAACACTGTTTAAAATAACTTCTCCCTGAGGAACAATACCCTGGATACATCATTGCAGATCCTGCAAAGGCATGTAGTTGTTGCCTTTAAACATGGATTTCTTCCTAAATGAGTACTTAAAATCAGGTAAGTGCTGAGCAAAGGACGGTGATGGCCACCATTAAGGAACAATTAATATACACGCCTTATATTAACGTTCAAATGTGCTGCATTTAGGGTGGAACTTCCTCCAAGCCTCCAGTAGCAATTGTATCCTGCTGCTCTATTCAGCCTGCTGCTATGACAACTACCCAAGGGCAAATGTCAGGTCAACTCCCAGTGTCTCTGTCTGTGTAATCGCTTTGTCAGGAACCTAATAGCTGCCTTCTTTTCCTCACTGAACAGTGGAAAGCAATAGTGCTCAAAGAACTGAGACGTCCTCCCCAGCCTCCCCATTTGGTGTTAAAACTGTATTTACCAAGCTGTCAGAAGACATTTTAAATTACAGTATTAATTCCAATGATGCCTGCTCTATTTGGCCACATATTACCATTCTCAGGCTTGAATATTTCCTGTTGTGTTGGCAGGCATCTCATTAAAAGGCTCTTTCCTTCCCTAAAACTGAACGTTCTGCTTTGCTACATCAAACCATGAGTAGATGTTTTATTTACTGCTTATCCTTTTCCCAGGATATGACTAGGTATCTTTGGGGCTCAGAATAATGAAAGCCAAAACTGCTTTAATCCCACAGAGTGATGAAATATTATAAAGCTGATATTCCAAAAGACACCTGGAGGCCATTACAGTGTTACCTGGGGATATAATCAACTCCTAAAATATGCTGTGCTGATAGCCCTTGCTACATAGAGAACCAGGAAGGGGATTTAGCTTTGTGGGCTGAGAGCTGATCCAGGAGCTGCTTCTAAAGCAGGTGCACTTTGAGACGGGGGTGTGCAAATAAACACAGGAGTGGAACTGGAGTTGATAGACTGCCTGGGCAAAGACGTACTGGTAGAAAGAAGGTGTGCTTGGAGCACTGAAGGTGCTGCTCCACATTTACATATTT
Source organism: Giraffa tippelskirchi (assembly GCF_054371585.1). Taxonomy (NCBI): domain Eukaryota; kingdom Metazoa; phylum Chordata; class Mammalia; order Artiodactyla; family Giraffidae; genus Giraffa; species Giraffa tippelskirchi. The sequence goes on along the minus strand of NC_137288.1, from coordinate 36,275,155 downwards.
CTAAAGCCCCTACTCGATGGACATGGGTTTGGGTGGACTCCGGGAGTTGGTGATGGACAGAGAGGCCTGGCGTGCTGCAATTCATGGGGTCGCAAAGAGTCGGACACGACTGAGCGACTGAACTGAACTGAACTGAAAGTCCCTAAATGTCCTTT